>NC_083560.1:109677697-110877697 GCF_019925205.1 Metopolophium dirhodum
CGTTCAAAAGTCGGTCAATAAGCTATCCATTTTGATAACGTAGTGATAGTTAGCAACTTAGTTGCGATATTTGAAGGGTGGGCGGGAATAACGTGCTATGTAGCAATTCGTAAATGTTCAGGAACAACTAAAAACGAAAACTGTATTATACATTTTTTTTTAATGTTATTTGGAACGCACGTAGAACGTTCTTCCATATTCGACTATAACACTCTACAATATTTTATTATTTTTTTTTTTTTGTGTAGGTACTGTATTCATTTCACTCAAACAAAATTATATCATAAATACTAATATTAATAAAACATATTATTTTATTACTAAAAATCACATTATTTTTTTTTACATATTTTAAAATTAATACAATATAATATTATCCTGGTATTTTATTACCCTTTAAAAAACCACATAATTATTTTTACATATTTTAAAATTAATACAATATATTATCCAGGTAATGATGTATAGAAGTCACTGTATTGTTGAGGCATATACTTACACATGTCTAAAAGATCTTTTTTCTTTTCTTTTGTTAAGGCCACTGGGAATTCGTAGGCTGGTGGTAAATCTTTAATAGATAAAGTATTATCTTTAAAGTTGTTTTGACGTATTTGATGTAATGTCCAAGGTCTCAGTGTATTGTGACTTTCACGAATATTTACATGCTTAGGAGCATCAGCTGTCAATTTCAACCACATTGCTTGTGTTATTTTTAGATTTTTTTTTGTAATATCTTGCTCTAATGCAGAAAAATCTTTAAAATCATTTTGAGACATTTCTATAATACGAAATGGTTTTTCTAATCTTGCATTAGCTGTAACATATTTCCATTGTGACGGTACAAGTACTTTTGCTGTTTTTTTTTGTTTTTCAATTAAAGCGAAATCACGGTCACATGGTAAAAACCTATGGCCAGTTGAAAGAAATTTTTGATTAATTTCTGTAAAATACTTGCGAAATATTAGATAGGAATACATGTTTAATATTCGCCAGTTATTATTTTGACCGACACATCTATCAGACCATATTATCAATTTCCTCTCTTCGCCATGTTCAAGAATATCGTAATTATTTTCGATATAATTTAAAATACACGAAGCTATTTCTAATGAGCCTCTTTTAGCGATACATTCATACCACAAATTCATAGAAACTTCATTATTACCTACGTTATGAATTGCTACATTATAGTTGGAAAGTTGTCTCTGATAAAACATGTTAGAATGTGTAAGAGTTGGGCAAAATAATACTTGCTGTAGATCAACGCAAAGCACTACAATAGAGCTATTGAGTCTACCGATGTCTGTATCTTTTTTAAGGGCATCATACGATTGCTCAGCTTTAGAATGATGCAACTTACTATCAATTTCTATTTTTTTTCTTTCTTCCTCTGTATCAGCTGCCACTTATTTATTATAAAAAAAATCACACTGTTTGCATGTATCTGAACGCGGATAGCCGAAACGTAATTTAAAGTCTGACCGAAAAATATTTCTATAGATACGTTTACTGACATTTATATCTGGATATTTATTTTTAAACGATCGATAAAGCTTACACAAATTTAAGTCTGAACTCAAACATTGCAGGTTATCTGTAGCGATACGGCTGTAATGAGACGGTTGTCGAGGTAAACTATTTATGTGTTGTCTAATTAAATCTCTTACAGGGGCATCAATAGCATGAGGTCTATTTAAATGTTTTCCACGGTTATCCCTAGGTGTAATAATACCTAATTTAATTTTATCTTGTAGCGTCATAACACGTCTTCTTGTAATACAAAACGTATTTAAAAGAGTATTTTTGCATACCTGTAAATCATCTATGTAATATTTAAATGAACAAAATCGTCGTGATGTAGCATCTGTTTTTCCTGGTCGTCTTCTCACAGAAGCATTTACTTTTATACACTTATACAAAAAAGCTGATTGTTCATCATACGTTAACTTATAAAATTCGTCAAATAATAAAAGTTTTCTTGCTAAAGTCATTGTTGCACAACCTTGCCAAGGACATGAACTCTGGTCACAAACTTGATCCTAAAATTTTTAAAAATGTGTATAAAATATTTTTCAACATTATGTTTATTTTACTACATTCATAACATTTTTACTAACCACGGTTGGAGGTGTTTTAGCTGGTACAAGCTTTTTACTCTGAGATGTATATTCCTTCCCACTATTTCGAAGAGTTTTGTTTTTTACATTTTTCCAATCTGTCATATTGATTTTCCGTTTTTGTCCATCACTTAAACGGTTAACATCACTAGTAGATAAATTATTTAGACTTGTCATAGTTAAATTGGTAACACAATCGTGATATTCGCACGTCTCGCGTCGCGTTGACTTACTGTGAATAGTAAACGCTTAACACACATAGCACGTTTTAATAGTCAACTAATCGCCGGTTTCGAAGTATATACACGATGATTGTGTACGATAAAAACATTCTGCGAATTTTTCGATTCTTAAAATATATCGAGATTGCTTCATAGCACGTTATTCCGCGAAAACATGAAAATTGAAAAAAATGTTACATAGCACGTTATTCCCGCCCACCCTTCATTTATTTGAATTATTAAATTTATAAAATAATAAATAAATGATTGCCATAATTTTTTTAAGTGAGTACAGTATTTATTTTTTAGTTTCTAAATGAAAGTTAATGTATGGTATGTTCAATTTTTTTGTTATTTGATAATTATTTATATTTAAAATGAATAAAAAAGGTTACAAATTATTACATTTATTTATTTGTAAATTCATAGGTACCAACGCGTTGTAATTATGTTAACCTTATTTTGTATGAGTAAAAACTCAAAACTCTAAAATATGTTTTCAAATTTGGAAAAATTAATTTTACAATAGTCGATAGATTAATTTATCAATTTTCAAGAGTAAGGGAGGGGGCCCAAATTGGCGTAGTTAGGGCACTGTCATCAGTCATTCAGTCATTTGTCTAAAAAATTAAATAATAACTGAAAAGTCTGTCTTACAGCGAATGGCATGGCATTGCCCCAAATTTGAATGCTGACAATACCTGCCTACACCAGATTGCGTTATAATATTGTTTTATACATTAGACTTAAGTAACCTAACTGTATAGCCACATTTACCCGGGACGAGTACTCGACCGTCAATTTTAACACAAAATACAGTGCTCTGATAAGTGAATGTAGAAACCGTTTCTTTTCGCTGGGCTGAGTGACTGATTATATATACAAACTATCATAGGAATACTCGCTGATATAGGATACCATAGTATACTATTTTAGTAAGTGTAATTTTTGTATGACAAATTTTCATATTGATTTATTTTTTGTAGTACCTAGGTACGTCACAATCCGTATATTGGCCATGAATGTATTAAAATAATATTTATTTTTTAAATAATAATTTTTAATGTTCTTCGGGTGATTGTTATTATATTTATGGTGATTCTTATGGAATTTCATATTCCTAAGCTCTCAAAGTTCCTATTATTTATGATTATAGGACTATAATTGGACGATGAAATTATATCAAAACTTCATGTCTCATAAGTGTTTTAAAATCAATACCTAAGTGAGGGGCGGAGTGGCCCGCCGGGCAACCGGGACAATGCCCGGTGGTCTGGATTGCTTATATAAGAAGTGGCCTGGTCCTGCAGGTATGATGGAGTAATTAACATTTAGAATATTTAGTTATTTTTGATGACTGTAAAAACAACGAAAACAAATTTATGATGTGATATGTGAACCACCAATTATAAATAGTAAATAATCGATGTTGCGATAACTCGTTTTCTTATTATGGGTCGTCTTATCATAATAATAGACATGTAAAACACATAATCTATAAATAGTTATTCAAACTGGGTATATTATATTGTAATTGACACAAAACAACAAAGTATATGACTATGGTTGTAAATAACATCACAGGCTTGTATTTTTATTTAATAATGCCAATGATACCACAGATTATGTTTGTAGTTTGTATAATCTGCGATAATACGATCAATACGGAATAAATCCAAACAAAACCACAAAGTTTTAATAAGTTAATGTGTAATTTTTGATTTGTTTTTTATTTTCAATATGCATAAAAATTCCAAAAACAAGAACAAACGAAAAGGAGGACATGAGAGGGAACAAGAGAAAAATAAAAAACTCTTGTCTGTGATTGGGCAAAAGTGTGAAAAAATTAATTCATATTTCAAAGGAAGGTATTGACGTATTTTAGTATGCAGAGTTGGGAAAAATAATATTATCTAGATAAAAAAAATATTCGAATAAACATATTTTATAATAAAATATTATTTAATACATTTCCTAAAACAAGAAGCTTAAGTGTTTTTATAAATATAAGTATAAAAAATAAATTTCTATAGTAGTGATATATTATATATTTGTGTAAATATAAAATAATACCTGTGTTCAGTTATAACTGTAGGGCTGTGAATTTAATGCACTAAAAAACCTTAAAAACTGCATTAAAAATGTCAAAAATATGCACTTAAAATGCAAAAAAAAAAGGAATATAAAATGCCAAAAATTATAGTATGAAATTTATTAAAAATGGTTTTTAATTTAATTTTTATATTTATATTAATATTGGGTACAGGATATTAAACATTAGTACAATAAAGTGTTTATTTAAAAAAAAAAAAAAAATAGTAAAAATGTTGATTGAATTTGAATTTACATTTGCATTAAGTTAATGCTATTCGCCTGAAACATATTTGAAAAAATGTTGTTTGTATATATTTTGTTAAACTAATGAAACAAACTTAAGGATATTTATTTCCAAGTAACTTTACTGTTGAATTGGACAACAAGTGCTCGTTTGATGTTCTCAAATAAAAATGACTGCCGATTGTCTGTCAACAAATTTTTAAATGCCGAAAAACTCCTTTCAACATCTACAGACGTAATAGGAGCATATCGCACAAAAGCCATGTCATCGAAGCTGAGGTAATCTGGGAGAGACGTTCTGGACAGTTCAGTTCCCTCGAGAATTTTCGATATATTGCAAATTGTATTAAATCCCGTATTTTTTTCCAATACATTTTTTAATTTTAACTGAATGATTTTTCCTCTTTCATTTTTTATTTCTTGAATTTTGTTTTGAAATTCTGTCACAGCTTGAATAGAATCTGCGAGAGTACGACCAGACAATTCTAAACGAATGATAGTTTCAGGTAGTGTCCCAAAGTTAGATTTAATGTACGCTAAATTGCACTCTAAATTCCGATCGGCCATTAAATCTTGTACTTTTACAATGGTTATAGCGTCTTCTCGGTTGAGCTCCATGATTACTTGTTTTATTAAAACGTAATGTTCAGAATAATACATGGCTGCATTCAACCAAGTTCCCCATCTAGTCAATATTGGTTGAGGCGGTAATGGTATATTAGGAGCAATAGTTTTAAAAATTTGTAATCGATACGGTGCTTTTAAAAATATTTTTTTTGCATTCGAAATTAAATCATCAACTTTCGGAAAAATATTTCGTATTTCTTCTGCTACCCTATGTAGAGCATGGGCAAGACATGTAACGTGTTCCATTTTAGAGTAAAGTAATTTTAAAGCTTTTCCTGCTTTCACCATGTATGGTGCCGCGTCTGATAAAAATAGTATGACATTCTCCCGTTGAATACCACCCGGCCATAATAGCGAAAGTGATTGTTCAAAAAATCTAACTATTGTACCACTATTAGCTTTTTCTCACACTATTGAATCTAATAAAAAAACTTTACCGGGATGGCCCAATTCTAATGTACCAATTATTGTATTTGCAATATATCTACCCATTGTATCTGTTGTCTCGTCAATTGAAATCCAAATTTTTTTTATTTGATGCATACGTTTTGATTTCACATAAAGTGTATTCGTAACATTCGTGTACATATGTTTTTCTTAATGTTGATTGGTCAGGTATCGATTTATTAGTATATTTTTCTAGAAATTTACGAAAAGTCAGTTGCGATAATTTATTCAGTGGTATATTCGCACTTAAAAAAGCTTTACAAAGGTCACTATTAAAACATGAGTTTGATGAAATTGTGATCAAAGTTTGAAGACATGAAGTTTCTTTATCGTTTTATTTTTGGACACCTACAATATGTTTGTTACTTGCTACGTGTTGTAAATTTTTTTCCGCCGAAACCCTAATTTCACAAACTTTACAGTATAATATTGTACCATCTACCATCTACCACTAAAAATATCACCGCCAAATTCATTGACGTACTTTCGTAATGTTGACGAGAAAAGCGGCGATTTTGATTTCGGCATTTTACTGTTCACACACTTCACTGTACATTCGCGAACGCCGAATAGGTACTAAACGATATTATACTGAAATACCTACTAATAACTTAATATGGAAATTCGTGACTGATATACGATATGCCACAATAACTTATCTAAGTTATCTAGTTGTCTAGCAATTGCCTTATTTTATCGAATAATAATTATCTTTACCTAACCCGTATATAGCGTGTGACTTGTGTAAAATATTATTTAATAAAATATAAATTTGACATAATATATACAGCTCGTGTAAAATAAAAAAAAAATGTTTTCAAACGAGTCAATTGACGGAATTTGATTAAAAATACTAGAAAATGAACTAAAAAAGCAGAATATGACCTAAAAATGCGAAAAATGACCTAAAAATTTAAAAACGTCAAAAAATACAAATATGCAAAATAAAAGTTCCATAGATGGATTTGTTATTACATAATTCAAATTATGTACTCACAAAACTATGTTTTACAATCACCAAAAAAAAAATGCACTTTCCTATGAATTCACAGCCCTAGTTATAGGAATACTTAGAGGGAGTTTTTTGGTTCAAATACTTGATATTTCAATGAATAAACATTTTTATGGTTGATACTACCTACTTTACAATAGAAGCTAGGAAGAATATAAAATGTGTATGATAATAAATTGATAATATCATTATCTTCTACCAATATGTAGGCTAAATAAATTGTTTTATACTTCACCCAATCAAAAAATGGTTAGCACACATCTAGCAATAAGATAATAAATGGTAAGATATTAAATTTGAAAAAAATGGCCTGAAATAAATTTAGGTGGCCTGAAAATATCTGTTTGCCCGGTAAGAATTGTTGAGCCACTCCGCCCTGCCTAACCGTATAGCCACATTTATCCGGGATATTTATGGAGATTCTTATGGAATTTCCTATTACTAAGCTCTCAAAGTTCCTATTATTTATGATTATAGGACTATAATTGGACGATTAAAATATATCAAAACTTCATGTCTCATAAGTGTTTTAAAATCAAAATTATAATTTGTATTTTTATCCACTACTCCGCACTCGTATATTGTTCTATAATAGTTATTGCTTATTGAACATTATCTAAAAAAACAAGCCAAGTGCGAGTCGGACTCACGCATGGAGGGTTCCGTACCATCCTTAGCTATAAACATGTTGGCAACACCGCTTATATTATATATTCTAGGATTTTAGTATTTCTTGTTAAAGCTAGTGATGGGTGGTAACGGATAATTTGTACTATCGACTATTATTCAATTATTCATTTAGACTATCGAATAATTATTCGAATAATATTTTACACAACTGAATAATCAAAACTATCGAATAAATTATCTATAATTTGAATATTAGTTATTTCAGTCGTATTGTTATTTTTAACCCTTTCAGACCAGGATTTAATCGGATAAAGAATAAAGATAGGTAGCCAATTTTAGTAAAAAGATTTTTTCCTTGGAATTTTACCAAGATCAATTTTTGGAAATAATAATTGTTTTTGGTATTTAATTTTATCAGAAAGAATATTAATAATAACAAAAAAATAATTTTTCCATGTTCTGTAAACAAAAATACACATATTTAATATTTATTATTTGGGTATTGGCTACAATGTTCTATCTGTAAAATTGATTACAGTAGATAAGAATATGCAAAATAAAGCATGTCCCCTGGGAAGGAGTGAAGGACATAGGGTCTGAAATGGTTAAAGTATTGTTCAGTAGAAAAGCACAAAAGTACAATTTGTATTTTCTCAAGAATCTCAAATTTAAAAGGTAATTATTAAGTAATCATATTTGTTTATTTACATATTTTTAACTGTTATTACTCAAATTGTACACCTTTTCATAAGTATTTTATTATTTGTATTAACTAATAACTATTACATATTGTATATTTTGATTTTTCTATCTTCTATAACTTCCATGTCCTAGTTACAACTTACAATTTGTTTTTAAATTTCAAATTATATCATATTATAAAATATAAATTATGACACAAACATTAATCAATTGACAGTTATATTTTTTGAATAATATAAATTTAATACCTATTCATTAATTTTAATTTGGATATACCTTCTAAAAACTTTGCCAAATCCTTTATATTATTAACTATTATAATACAAATAATGTAATGTTTTGAAAACAATTGTATTATATTGTTTTTGCTAAATGTCTAAATATCATTGTTGTACATTTTCCCAGTATTCAACTATAATATTAATAACTCAATTTAAATAAAATACAATGACAACTAAGGAGTTATGATTGTACCTACTGGCACTGTGGCTACTGGCTACTAGTAAGTAGTTAAATATTTGGTATTACAACTTTCCTGAAAAACTCAACAGATTAATCATAAGAAAAGTACGATTTTATATAAGATTTTGTAGTTAAACAAAATATAGTTTCTTAGAATTGAATTGTATAATGAGCATATCTCCAGACTACATTTAGTTAATGTGTTTCCATACTCCAAGTCCAAACCAGTTGGATAAATAGGTTGACACTTGACATGTCTCCAAACCAGTTGGAAATCTGCAAATAATAATACAAAAAATACATTAATTTAAAATATTTTATTAAAATCAAGCTTAGATTTATTAAATAATAATATTTTTAAAAGTTTCAAAAAGGATAAAAACTACATATTTTTGTGTAAAAATATTATAGTATCTAAATTATCTGGCAAAAGTCTGTTCCGTCTAGCACTCATTAGTTGTCCTGTTTTAGAAAATATTCTTTCTGAAGGAACAGATGTGGCAGGAATCATGGCATATGTTAATGCAACTTCGCTCAGAGGATGAAGTACAGATTTGTGGCTAAGCCACCATTCAGCTACATCACAGTTCAAATTTTGATAAGACATATGCAAGTACTGTTTCATCAAAGTAATAGCACTACTGGTCGATGTTGTTTGACCCTGCACACTGTTCACTCTACTTTGCAAAAAGCTCCAAAGATTTTCTGAGTCCTCTTCAACTTGCTCAGTAGTAACTTCACGTTCTAAAATAAAACATAAGTATGATGTAAATTATAGATTTTGAATAGAATAATAGCGGTTACTTATATTTACTATCATATAAAAAATATCAGCATCTAAAGTAGTATGTGTTAAACTTGCTATTTCCGATATAATGCTACTCTCAGCAGTCTCAGCTTCAGATGCATTTTGTTCAACTCCAAAAGCAGCTTTTTTAAACCTCGGGTCTAAAAGGGTTGCACGAGAAAAATATGGAAATGGTGATTGTTCTTCAGTCCCTTCAAAACGCCTATTTACTTGTGTCACCAAGTTAGATTTTATAAATCTTCCAACAGATGTTTTTGGACTTTTAGAGCATAATGAAGTTTGTAATCCTAAATTTAGAATAATGAAATTATATAAATAAAATTCAACTTTTAAAGTAAAACATTAATTACCTCGTATCAAAGGTACAACTCTTGATATTGTAGGATATTGCTCAGCAGATAGCTCAACTGTTAAGCTACCTATTGAATGGTCGTAACAATGGTATAATGTCTTCAACAATAACCCATTCTTCAGGTGTAAGGTTTGAAGGAGCTTCTTTTAGTGATATCATGACAATTGTGAGGGGTTCTTTTAACTTCACCAGCCTCTCAAACATAATTAAAGTGCTGTTCCATCTTGTGCGAACATCTTGTTTTAGTTTCAAGATTTGGGTATAGCCCAGTTGTTTTTGTTTTTCCCCCAAGATTCTATTTCCAACTTCACTACGCTTAAAAAAACCTAAAATACTTCGGCATTTTTTTAAGATCCGTTTCATTTTATCTGAATCGTGAAGTTCATTTATTTCTTCTCCTGCTGAATGTTCTTCACCGAGATATAGAGCTTGTTGAACTACAAGATTAAGTTTGTGGGCGGTACAAGGAATGTGCTGAATATCCATTAACCTAACAGCTGACTTGATGTTAGACCCACCATCAGTAACGATTGCCACTACTTTGTCTAGAATACCCCAACTATTCAATTCACTGGTCATTATTTCATCCAAATGAGCACCAGTATGACTGTGTTCTAATTTTTTTGTACACAGGACAACTGTTTTCAGTTTACTTTGTTCTTTTGGAAAAAAATGTGCAGTCATAGTTTTGAAAGAATCTGTATTAATTGATGTCCAGATATCAGTAGTAATGGCAATATAACTAGTATCATTTAAAAGAGTCTGAACCTTATTTCGGACATTTGTATACATATTAGGTATTATAGTTCTACCAAGTGCCCTTCTGCTAGGAATTTTATACCTTAAATAAGTTTTAATTTTTATAAAAAGTGTAT
This sequence comes from Metopolophium dirhodum, assembly GCF_019925205.1. Taxonomy (NCBI): domain Eukaryota; kingdom Metazoa; phylum Arthropoda; class Insecta; order Hemiptera; family Aphididae; genus Metopolophium; species Metopolophium dirhodum. The sequence continues at coordinate 109,688,288 of NC_083560.1, forward strand.
AAAATTAATTTTTAATTTCTTATGTTATTTTATTTTCTGTTTAATAATAATATTTTCTTGTATTTTCTAATTGTGTATGATAATTATGTATATAATTGTGTAAAACTGTAATGTTTAGTAATAAAGCTTAAAACAATGTTCATATCTATGATTTTGTGGTTTTTACTAACTTTGTTAAATGTTTTACTTATTAAATGTTTCTCTAATTTTATAATAATTGAAATACAAAAATGATGGTCATTTATATTTACCTAGAGTCCAATAAATTCACCATATTTTTAAATCCTTCATTTTCCACAATTGATAATGGTTGCAAGTCCTCTGCTATCATTCTCACAATTGCTTCGTAAAACGCTTTAATTTGTAGTTCTGACGGTGCTCCAAATCTGAAATAACACTTTATAGGTAATAAATAGTTCAAATGTAAAAATTTAAATAAAACATAATATTATGAATAAAAACTAAAAACCAAATACTCCAAATTTATATAGCAGAACATGTTTTGATTAAGTATTATAATTTATAAATCAAAATTGTGTAGTTATATAAATGAAAAGCTTCTATACTATCGCTTGTATCTTATAGCTTATAAAGTTATAACTTATAACTATCATTCAAACCAGTTGAATTTACAATTTTCTTGAAAACTAAAACCATATTTTACTAGTAATTTTTTCAAATTAATAATATTAAAAATATGGCACATTTTTTTGTAATATATTTTTACCTACTCTATTTGTATACTTAACCCAAAGCTGTATTAAACTAAACAACATAACTTTTGTTTTTGAAACCTTCCAGAGGTTGATGTATCCAAACCAGTTGGAAAATGTCCAAGCTGTAAACTAAAAAATAAACTCATTTAAGTTGTACTTCAATTTAAGTTTTATACTAATTACACATTTATACTATTATTCTTAATACAATTCAGTAACTCTAATTGAGTTTTACCTATTTGACAATAAAAGTTGTTTTTGTCTCTTTATAAGTGGCTCAGATTCAGTTGTTGCCACTGTAGTCTCATTACTATTAATGTTGTTTGTAAAATGACTAACAACAGGTACAGTGGATGAAGTATCATGAGGTTGGGATGCCCTTTTTTTTTTTTTTTCCGGTTTTAAATCACGGACAGGGAGGGAAGTAGGTTTCCCCATTGCTGCCTCCCTGGCCGCATCGTTTATTGAACAAAAACAATAAAATCAAATACAATTTCCACATTACATCGTATGAATGCTTAATTACAACAATATGGGGGCCTCTAACCACCCTGAAAACTTTGGCCCTTCGGCCCACAACAAACAATATCTTAACTAATTTTTACAAAAAAAAATATGGCGTGGCAGGACGCTATTAGTCCGCCACAGCTTCCCGCTGCCTCACCCTCTCTAACTCCTCCTTGCGGCCCATGATCGCCTCCACCATTTGAACGAACTGGGTTTTCCTTTTCTCTGCTGCTGCCAGGATCCTACCTCTGAGTGGTGCTTCGGTTGGTAGCTCATCTGCCGATGGCCCGCACAGGAGGTCCATGACGTCCTCCGGACGTACTGGCCGCCCCAGGGATTTCTCCACTTCTTGCCTCTCGGCGCTCCAAAAGAAACACACAAATACGGTGTGCTCGGCATCGTCTATCTCCGCGGTGCAGTGAGGACAAGCTGGACTCGGCGCCTTATCCCTTGTCCAAAGGTAATTTTGGTAACAGCCATGGCCGCTAAGGGCCTGCGACATGTGGTAGCTCACCTCGCGTGGACCACATTGCCACCACCTGGACAGATTCGGTATCAACCGTTTGGTCCATACCGCCTTTACGGTAGAGTCCCATACATTTTGCCAACGTCTAAGGACATCGGCCGTCGTATCGCTCTTAGACAGCGCAACGCCGACTTTTTTCGCTGCCACAATCTGCTTCCTTGCTCCCGCTAGGAGGGTTACCGGGGGCATCTTGACCAGTACAAGGGCTGCCATGTCAGATACTGTGCGATAACACCTTGCAACCCTCAGTGCCGCACACCTCTGCGCTTGTAGCATTATATTAGTTGACTTTTGAAACCTGGAGACTTCGTCTGACCAGATTGCTGCACCGTATAACAATCGGCTATGGATCACACTCATTAGGAGCTGTCTTTTGGCCTGCGTCGGGCCACCGACGTTAGGCATGAGTCTGCCCAGTGCGACTGCTGCCTTCCTCGCCACAACAGCTACAGTGCTCGCGTGCTCGATGAATGACAGCCTATTCAGTAACTCTAATTGAGTTTTACCTATTTGACAATAAAAGTTGTTTTTGTCTCTTTATAGGTGGCTTAGATTCAGTTGTTGCCACTGTAGTCTCATTACTATTAATGTTGTTTGTAAAATGACTAACAACAGGTACAGTGGATGAAGTATCATGTGGTTGGGATGCCCTAGATGTTCCTATAAAATATACAAATTAATTTAGAAATACATTTCTTATGCTAGTATATTTAAAATTATAACATGTTTTAAAAAAAATTAAATACACAAAAGTATTTAGTTACCTGGTACATTAATACTATCTTGAATTCCATCTTGTTCCTTTTCTCTGGCTTGTATAATATTATCACGCTCTAACCTGGTCATATGCTTTCTCTTTAAATGCTCCATCAAATTTGACGTACCGCTCGACCTTTGGTAAGTTTTTTTACAAAGTGAGCACTGGGCCTCATTAGAATTATTTACATCCTTTATAAAATAATTCCAAACAACAGAACTATTTTTCTTGAGCCACGACATTATTCCAGTAGTTCAGTACAAAATAAACAAAATTGGTCGGCTACAGTTAGCCAGTTAGCTCTTAAAAGTGCTGTTTTTGCCACTTAAAAGTTTTGTCATAAAAATTTAAAAAAAGTGATAACACTGATAAAAAAACAAGTTACTTAGGGCCAGTGCCCAGTAGTTGTACCGTACTACAACTGTCTACGGTTAAATTACGATTAAGCTTAATCAGCTGATAACTGATAAGCTGATAACAGATATTTATTATTTAACCTGGCAAAATCGGCCGATTAAACTCCGGTTAACTTTAATATCGTAGAAATATAATTTACTAGCTGATCCCGTGCACTTCGTTGCTCGCTAAATGTATCAACTCTATATGACTCAAACTTTGTTCAATTCGTTTTTTAATATTTGGTGTATAGTATTCAAAATTTATCTTAACTTTTCCGTTTCCCTGAATAAAAATTCTGATACACAGCAGTACATTATCAGGTATGTATGTATGCTGTTTGTACGTATGATTTAACTCTAAAGTATCAAAGTTACACCAAGTTTGTCGTTTATACTTAATATTTTTAATTTGTCTGATCTTTCTTTTACATCCTGTATGGTACATACATTATTATACATATTCCTATATTCGTGTAGTCCACCCTTAGAAATGTCATCATTGCCACTGAAGAAGCAATATAACGTTGTTTTGCCATATAAATTATTTCTAGGGAATTTGTAGTGTAGAAAAATATAACCAACTTATTGTAAGTGTATATAGGTAGATCAATTACCCGGCGTTGCCCGGAAACAAATTCGTGACAAATGAAATAAAGCCATGTATTACCATTTACCTTCTTAAATACATAATTATCGATAAGACATAAGGTTAGGATACTAAACTTAAAAAAACTACGTTTTTTGAAAAGTAATTTTTATTATTTTGGAAAAATACTACATAACTACCGATTAACCAATATTTCTTTATAAACTATATTATTAGTTTTTTCACCAGGGGCATAAATGTATAAGTTTTTTTCTGAGCTTACACGGGAGCAGGCAACATAAAATTGTCCGTGAGTGAAGCATGGATCGCTGATATCAATTCCTGCAACTTTCATTGTCTGTCCTTGTGCCTTATTAATTGACATAGCAAAACAAAGTTTAACTGGAAATTGGACACATTTAAATTCGAAGGGGTACTCGTTTGTTATCATTGGTATTCTTAGGATATATACCATTTGACCACTCGCTGAGCCGGTAAGAATTTCAGCTTCAATAAGGTTTTTTTTCAAAGATAATATTTTTAATCTGGTTCCATTGCACAATTTGGGAGCATTTAAATTTCGCATGAGAATAATAGGCGCACCGATTTTTAAATCAAGTTTGTGTGGGGGGAGACCTGATGGATATCAGTCAGGATATCTATAGCTTCATCTTGATTAGTAAGTGTATCTATGGAAATATAGTTTTTTTTATCAGCTTCGAACATATAAAGAACTTTTTCGTTTATGATGTTGATGATGTCGTTTTTAGGGGCCAAAATTGCACGTTCACGGAGCCATTCATTGGATTTATTGGAAATATGAGAAATTTCAGGATAAACTTTGTTGATTAAGTTATTTTGATCAAGAACCGAAATTGCAAATGTAGAATTTATTTGTATTATGCTATCCTTATCATTCTGAAAAGTTCCGTCACCAATTTTCAAAAGATGTTGTGAGAAGAGCTCGGCATTATTATCACCACCAAGGTGTACACGCATATTGGTTGTTAATCTCAAAGATGTTATGTAAGACCAAAGATAAGATGACTTTAGACAGGCGTTGATTTCATCACTTTTAGTGCCTTTAGGCACAACTGGCAATATTTGTCTAAAGTCACCAGCAAAAAGAATAACAACTCCGCCCATTGGGCGATCATTATTTTTAAAATCCCTCAGCGTTCTATCAAGTGCTTCAGGACCACCTTTATTCGCCATTGTTGATTCATCCCAAACAATAAAACGTGTCTCCCTTAATAATTTACCCAAAGAACTTTGTTTCTTCACACTACAAACTGGGCGTTCGTTAGTCTGAAGATCCAAAGGTAATTTGAAAGCGGAATGTGCTGTCTTGCCATTTTGTAATAATGTTGCGGAAGAAGCGACTGCTAATGAAATTATTCTCTCTACACGTAACTTTGCAAGCAAGAGATTCAGCATGAAGGTCTTGCCAGTTCCACCAGGAGCATCAAGAAAAAATAATTCTCCAGTATCTTGCAATACGCTTTGTAAAATAGTATTATAAACAACTTGCTGATCGTTTGTTAACTTCGGCTCATTCTCCTGGATGTAATTTGAAAGTATATCATAATCATAAGAAGTTTCTGCAATATAAGCCCTATCTCTAAGAAAATTATTATCATTATCATCAGTTCGTAACGGTGATTCCATGTTAAGATCAGACAGCTTCTTTCCAGATATTTTCAGAAGATCATTTTCTATTAATATTAAAGTTTTATTCAAAATATATGGAGTGACAGCTAAATCGTGATTTCCAGAACGATGCCTTTCTTGCTGCAAAATATCTAATGACATATTATTTTTGTGATTTTTACACAGTTCTGTTAAATTAGTAATGTGGCAAAATGCTATCATAGTAACAAAAAGTTCTCTTAGATTCGACACTGATTGAAATAAAGCAGCTTCTTCGAGAGTAGAATTCCAATGACTTTCATTTTGTAACAGACCAAGCGCTTGGCAAGCTCTTTGAAATGTAGGGTGGATAACGTCATCAACAGTTTTTAAATCTAAAAATGAAGTTGGTCCACGGACGTGATGCAAAAGCATACGTAAATAATAACATTCAACATTACTTGGGTGAACATTGTATACTCGACCGAGCACATTGGATTTCTTGACTCATTAATAAATAAATAATAAATAAATAAATAAATAAAAATAAATAAATTCAGATAACTAATTTGGCAAGACTATCGAATAATTCGATAGTTATTATTCAATAACGCCCATCACTAGTTAAAGCGTCAACAGAAATACATAATCTGTGAAAATTTCAGCTTTCTAACTTTCATGGTTCATGAGATACAGCCTGGTGACAGACGAACGGACGGACAGCGAAGCCTTAGTAATAGGGTCCTGTTTTACCATATACGGAACCCTAAAAATGAACTGAACACATTTAACAGTAATTTACATATTTTTCACTATTTTTATTTTGAACAAAAGCGTCGACACTTATCGTGTTGTAAACAAATCTTCAAATACAATTGCATTCAATTAAAAACAATAACTCACTCGTTGGTTTAGGAACTACAGCTCTAAAAACACACTCAAATATGTATGATCCAGATATGCACTAAAAATGACCAAATATGCATGCACAAATGAATGGTACTATGTCAAGTGTTCGAAAGTCATGTGTTAGAAAGTCAAGTGTTATAAATTTAAGTCTCATAAGAGTCATGTGTTATAAAACGGATTTCTCATAAAAATCATGTGTTATAATATAATATTATTAGAGTACCTACATACATACATGTTCCTTGTCGTTTAATCGTTTTAGCTAAATGTTATCTTTGTTTGTTATCGGGGCAGCGTGGTGATGCACAATTATATCGTACAAGAGGCAGTTAAGAATATAGTTTGTCGTTAGTAACTCAGTCTACGAAAACGAATAGTCACTCAGTCTACAAAAAGTTATTTTTTAAAGTTTTTGTATAACTAAATGAAAATGGAATTAAGTTTGACCGTCACTCCATCAATTCATGAGAAGCGTGATACATTGGATATTAATGGCTATTTATATATATTCAATAGACAATATCAACGAAAAATTGACAATAATCTTGTATTTTATTGGATTTGTCGATGCGGAGCACGGATACAGACTATCATAAAAAATAATATTCATATAATTGATCCAAAAGGTAAGCCTTTTTCAACTAATGATCATTCTCATGGGCCAGACCCACAATATTTACAAATAAAAAAAGTTAAACAAGGCGTCAAACGAAAAGCCGATGAAACAAATGATACTGCTTCAAATATTTATCAAGAATCTATAATGTCAGCGTCTGTTGCAACTTCTTCACTAATATCTAAAAACTCGGTTAGATGTTTAATTAAACGACGGAGAATGGGTAAGGAGTGTAAAGAGCCAAAATCAATTTCCGAAATTATTATTCCCGAAAACCTTCAACATACATTAGACATTAAATTGTTTTTAATTAAGTCATTTTATCGTAAAAATGATTATGTCATGATATTTACTACAATAGAGAATTGTTTGATTTTAAAAAATGCGTCATTTTGGGTAATGGACGGCACATTTAAATCTTGTCCTGCATTATTTAATCAATTATTTGTTATTCATGGATCAGTTGAAAGAGGAAATAACAGAACGGTTGTTCCATTAGTTTATGCGTTAATTCAAGAGATGAAGATTTATATATTCAGTTGTTCAAAAATATTAATAACTTTGCAGCTGAAAATGAAATAAATTTTGAAGAAAATTCAAATTTGGAAATAATTACTGATTTTGAGTTAGCATCAATAAATGCAATAAATGAAGTGTTTAATTTCGCAACACATTCAGCATGTTTTTTTCATTTTACACAATCAATTTACCGAAAAATTCAAAATGTTGGTCTTAGCAATAAGTACCTAAATGACGATAATTTTAATCTTCTTGCTCGTCAAATACCAGCTTTGGCATTTCTTCCTGTTAATATGGTACGTGATGCTTGGAATAATTTAAAAATGCAATTTAGCAATTACGAAAATGAACAGCAACTTGTATCATATTTTGATGAGAACTATATTAATGGTAAAATTAGAATGCGATATCGCAATAATAGAACACCGAAAAGAAATGAACCAATTTTCCCTCCTGAAATGTGGTCCGTTTCATCAAGGACATTAACCGGAACTCCAAGAACTTCAAACTCTGCAGAAGGATGGCATAATAAAATTCACCGTCTTCTTACAACTCACCCTGGTAACTTTTATTATTAATTATTTTTAATTATATTGTGTAACATAATTAAAATTTATTTTATTTAAGGTCTGTACAGATTTATCCGAGGAATACAAAAAGAGCAGAAAGGAACAGAAGTAACCGTAGAACGCTTAATAACAAACTCAACGTCCATTTCCAAAAATACAAACGACCAAAATATCCGACTACAAAATACATGTAAACGATTAGAACAGAACCCTGGGTATGATATAAAAGAATTTCTTAAAGCAATTGCTTCAAATTTTAAATTTTAAACATTTTTACAATTATTCCTTTTTTTTAAATTGTTTAACATTAACATTTTAATTCACACATAATATATAGTTAATTCAATTTTTTATATCTACTGTAATTTTTATAATAGGTACATAACTTTTATGACATATGATTTTTATGAGAAATATATTTTATAACATTTGATTTTTATGACACTTAATATTATAATATCTGACCTTATAACACATGCCTTTCTAACACTAGACCTAGATTCCAAATGAATACATATAAGTACTTACTATGATTAAACTATTGAAATTGTTATATTATAAATATAAATAATATGTCTGTACCATTAGAATTTTTTTTGTTTTTGTAGGTACCTATCATTATAGTATTATAGGTATTATTTATATCGCTTATTCGCTTCCATAGTGTAATGATATGCTCACACACCATTTTAATAAACTAAAATTTTACAGAATAATAAACAACGGCCAGACTGTCGCTTGTAGAAATCGGTCGCATCAAATAAAACCATTAACAACGACAACTAAGATATCGACACGCACTCATAACAGTATTACATAGGATGTGTGTGACCTTATTTTATGCTGACGCCAAAGAATAATCTAGTTCCCAAGCCCACAATAATTTAGTGACAAAGCCACCCACCCCTCTCTGGTCAGCATCCTCGCGTCCGTCCCTTAAATCAGTACATGAGCACCAACCACCAGAGTAACAACCTCTCAAGTACCAAAGAAACCGATTTCAACGAGCGACAACTGGACTTCTTATGCAAGCAATAATCAGTGCGTTCGTTAATTCAATTTGTGTATTTGAAGTATTACTTTGTTTTATCTAAAACCTAAAACTCCTACAATATTGTCTACAAACAACTACGAATCAGGTAAGGCATATAATATAATATTTTATGTTGATTGGAGTTAATACATTCTATGTGCTTTTTCCCATAAAATTATATTGTACGGTGTATTTGATCTAATTCTCGAATACACGATCTCGAGAGCCCTCCGAACACCTGGAGGAAGGTAATAGCGTAATTTTACTACTCTAACTTTTACTATTTTAATATAACTATCGACAGGAGTCGTGTTTATATTTGGATTTTATTTTATCTTAATTTTAAGTTATTACAATAGGTAGTACTAGGTACCTAGGTATTGCATATGTGTGCCATCTTGTCATTAATTTTCTGTGTGTAAACACAATGGGTTCACGTGGATCGATAATAACTGCAGGTATTTAGAGCAATCATAGAGTCATAGATATAAGCTGATAACACACATTTTAGATAGCTTATTTTTAAAATAAAATATCGATATGCAGATATCGAAAAACCAATAATATGAGACTTTTATAAATCTACGGATGTGGCTTGGTGCGGCGCATTGGCTGCTACTAGTTCCCGGATGGGTGACCACCCGCCACCCGGGTTCGCAGTAGTAAAAAACCTTGCCACACATACACATGTTTGCTTACCTACCGTAACAACCATAACAACACCTTACCGTACCAACCTTATTTACCACAGTTCATAACCACTACAACATCTAATGGCCTTATTCGCTGAGCTTAAGGTCATAAAAAAAAAATAAAAAATTTACGGATATTTATTCACACAAGACACACTATATTTCTATATATTACATTATATTGGTATCTAGTATGCGTAATACGCAGGCCGTGGGTGTACATAATATAACATATTTTATGCTTGTTCATAAATATATTATTACTTGTATTAATAATAATAATAATAATAATAATAGTTGTACATATTTAATATTTAACGTACAATTATCTGTGTATATTATTATGTTGGTATAAATTGTAACCGTGTAGGTAGGTGTACTTATGTGGCTATGTATAAAATATAATGTGTGTGCGCGTTATTCATTGGCGTCCTCTTATACAGCAGCTCGTACGTCATATTATTATATATTATATCTATATTAATGTTTTCATAATCCTAAACGATTTCGGCTGACGGACTACAACTGCAACGGGTCTCTAAATAAACCACTCGTCCTCGGTGGGTCCAAGATGATCGCTGGATGTAGGGGGGGTGGGGAGATATTCACCGTCCGTTAACGTTCTGGTGAGAGCTTCTCCGATAAGTACGAAACAAAATGTAAATTTATGTTAAACAAATTCGATACGATATATATAATGCATTCTCTTATCGTCGTCATAGTCCTATCTCATCAGTAGGATATAAATTGATGTCCGCTTGTAAATCGATCAAATTATTTTGAAGTAGGTAGGTACGTTTGTCAGCAGTACGAGTGTTTGTTTTTCGGATCTTTCTCGGCAACGGTCGACGATCTCTGATCTCTGCAAAGACACTGCCGCACAGCATGAACACCGTTGGCGTTTGATATCCGATTGTCATGTTCAGTAATGTGTGTTGTGGTGTCATTTTTCATATCTCTTCTATTTAGGTCTCTCATACTACCTTTATGTCGCTCATAGTATACTATTTATAATTTATGTACTCTCGCGCATGTATCGGGAAGTGAGCAATAAAATGTTTAGTTTGGTTCAAAACTATAGTGAAAGATAACAAAATAAGAATTATTTGAAAATATTATACTGTGTTCGCCGAGTCACCGAGAGAATGTTATTTCTTGTGCATACAACTGTGGTCTGTGAGCGAAGACTGGGGAGGTAGGTCGATGTGATGGTGACCCGTCATTTGATCCGGTAAATAATATCCGGCGACAAATGATCCGCGACATTTGGTCCGGTTCAAAAAGAACTTATACCAAAAATATCCTGCTAAAAAATGTCCGGTAACAAAAAAATATAAAATATAAATATATAGTTTTATTTTAATTAGTTGTTATTTTATTTTCATAATTTTCAAAAACGTCATAATAAAAGTAATAATATAGAATACAAATGTTTATAAATTAAAATTATGAGCGATACCCTTCAAATACGTAATGATATTTGAAGTTTCATAGTTTTCTACTGTATTTTTAAGACGTTGGTCTATGTTTTTATATTTTTTTTTTTTTGTTGGGTTATTTTCCCCCAGATTAATTTTTTCTAGTTTTGCTTCTTGGAGCCCCTGTTCCTGCTTCAAAAAAAGATATAAATTTCCAAATAGTCGTATGATGACTTCCCAATGATGCATTGAAAGCATGGTGCCAACCTTCAACAGCATTGTTTGTTCGAGGTTGGTCATTAATTACATTGTCATAACAGTTCCACATTTCTATTGGAAATAATGGTTTTTTTCTTCTATTACGAACTGTTCGACCTATCCATGTTTCCTCAAAGTAATCTACTATAGGTTCAAACAATTGTTCATTATCAATAAAATATTGGGATTCTAGGATAGTACTAAAAGATTTTACTACATCAAGGACTGGCACAAATGCTAAAGCACATAATTGTTTAACATGGAGAGCAAACGTTGAGTCTTCTGCATATTTCTTTTGTAACCCAGTAGATTGTACTTTACGCCATACACACTGGCCAAAATGAAAAAAACATCCACTTATATGAGCATTAGGAAAAATTTGTTTGAACGCCGAAACAAAGGATTGCTCAAAATCTATTTTAATAGATTTTGGGTTCAGATCTGGTTTTAATACAAGCAATTGCCTTACAACTTCAGCGTATACTTCCTTTGTACGACTAGTCATTAATATATACACTAATGGAATAACTAAGCTACGTGTGTAACAATGAATTGTATATAATTGTGAAAATATCGAGGGAACAGATTTAAAAGTTCCGTCACCAAACCAGTCATCTGTTTCTTGAAGCATATTTAAATTGTACTGAGTAGTAAAAATTAAAATTCTGCTTTCACTACTACCACTATCGTATGCCAAAAATGTTTCGTTTTTGTTAGTCAATTTATATATTTCAGGAATAATTAAGTCTTTGATATTACTTGGATTAACTGGAGTATTTTCTTTTATTACTCGAGTCCGTTGAATAGTCCTTGACAATGATTTGATAATAGGTAATTGTCCAATTACCGGAACAGAAGTTTGACCCAACACATTTGAAATTATATTTCTTGTAGAAGTTATTTCTGTTATAGCAGTATCCTTTATAGTATTCACCAGTTCTTTGGCCTCAATTTTGGCTAAGTTTGGAGCATGCGAATGATCAGTTTCTTTTAAAATCGATCCTACGAAAAAAAAAACAAAACATTGTATGAAATGTGGAATGTACAATTTGAAATAAAGTCTACATCAAAATAATTAATTAATGTTTTATTTTATAAATATTATTATTATTATTATTATAAATAAATATAATTAATTAAATTCTATTAATTTAGTATACAAATTTAAGTACATACCCGTTTCGTCTTTCGTTGTTGTGTGACATCGGCTTTTACATGACAACTTTTTATACTCGGTACAACGCCATACTACTTTTGTTTCATACACATCATGAATACTAAATAAAAAACCTTTATTTATAAGCATATTTTTGCCTTTTTGGCTTTTTATAAATGTAAGTGGCATTGTTTAAAGTTAACATTATTCATACACGTTTGCAAACGGCTAGGTGTTCACATGTACTAAAATCGAAAAAAACGGATGTATCGCTATCTCCAACATAATAATAATTTATATCTGATAAATCGTTGAGAACTGATTAGATTCGTTAATTTGTGGTTTTTCTGACCGTTTTCTGTATATAAGGTAGATTATATATAAATATATATATATATAGGGACTATTATTGATTATTTTTCTAAAATACTATACGTACTATACTATACTATACATTTTTAACTAACTAACTAATTTCTATATATTTATTTCATATTTATTTTCATAACTAATTTTTATATATTTATATTCTATATTTTTTTTTATAATGACGTTTTTAAAAATTATGAAAATAAAATAACAACTAATTAAAATAAAACTATATATTTATATTTTATATTTTTTTGTTACCGGACATTTTTTAGCAGGATATTTTTGGTACAAGTTCTTTTTGAACCGGATCAAATGTCGTGGATCAATTGTCGCCGGATATAATTTACCGGACCAAATGACGTGGAACCGATGCGATGGGGTAATAGGCGTTTGGTATGTGCAGCGCAACCACATTCTCTTGGCGAACGGAATATAAACAATTTGAATATTGAAAACTATTTTAAATGTTTTGAAACATATACAAGCATTTTTATTTTACGTATAAAATGTTTGCAAATATTCAGATTTTTTAACTGTGCTGCTATTTAAATAAAGTAAAAACAAGAATGTGTTTTGGTTATTGCACAGTAGTTACGTGAAACTTTAAAAACTGTTTTTAAAATTATTATTTAAGTACAAAATATGTGTTTCACAGGAATAATGGAATAATAATGGGAGTGTATGGCTTTAAAAGCCTATAGTCACGAATCACGACTTACAAGAATCCAAGGCTTAAAACCGTTATTGAAATAATCGGTAAACCGAAAAAAATTATTGATACCAGTAACCGGTTTTTTACTGGTCCTGTCGTTAGCGGTAACCATTTATCGGTACTATATTCAAGATTACAGGTTACCGATGGGTAAAAAATTAGATTAAATTAACCGTTAAAAAAATTGGATATTGGTTTTCTAAAAAAAATTGTATTGCACCATTGTACTCGTGCCCTGTCAGAGACAGACAACGATTTACAGTTGTCAGTTAATAGCTACTACGTCGTCTGTTGAGAGTTGAGTCGTGTGCCTTTTATCGTATTCTGACTGGCCATTGTAATCGTGGTATAAATTATAAACCATAATTCTTTAACAAAACTATCATGATCTACCTGGGAATTTCCAAAGTTCGGTCGATCTCGACTTTTGGACACGACACAAAAGACGACGTACCTGTGAACTTGGATTTACTATTAGGTAGGTACTAGTTACTATTTACTACCACGTAAAAATACGTCAATACTCAATACCTTCATAAAAATTAAAAAATATTTTTACATATTAAATAAATGATTAAATTCTAATTTCAAAATAAAACACATAATAATAACACAATATATTTGTAATAATAAAGTTATAAAAACTTAAAATAGTAAATACCTACAACCTACTACTGAAGGACACTATGGTTTTGTTTTAAATTGTAATAAAAAATTATAATAATAATAATAATAAATTAATCAAATTAATATTATTTTCTTTATTTGTTATAAAAATTATTTCCTCTTATGATTATCATATTTTCCAATAGATCAGGCGATAATGAAGAACGCAAATCTCTCAAAATAAATTTGAGTCCTGAGAAACTCCTTTCCACTGAGACCTATTTAAAAATTAAAAAAAGTAACAAAATGTATTTATACAACTGATTTTAGTCAATTCTAAAAAAGTATATTTCAATTTTAAACTTTAAATATTAATTTTAATTATAAATTATTATTATGTTTACATTGTTATATGAGATGTGTTTATTAATTCATATTTTATATTTTAATTTATATAATATTTAGTTGTGTGCTTGGTACAGCTATTACAACTTGTGATAGTTTGTAAAGTTTAGGCATAGACCTGAGGCGTTCAGTACAATATTTTTTTATATCCATACTATGGTGAATTCTTGGAACATTAACATATTCTTCCAACAGTATTTCCATAGAACGTTGACTAGAATTAATATTTATCGACATATCTTCATTGGTTTGAGAGAATGACAGGATAAATTAGAGGTATTCATCAGGATCCATAACATTTTCTTCATGTGCAACATTATATTGAACATTATTACTCATTAGTCATTAGTATTTGCTTCATTTTCTTTTCCCAGCAGCAACTCAATGATTCTCCAAGTATTTTTTTAAGTGATCCTGTGTTTCAGTTTTACTTGAATCAAACACTGAAACCTTGGGTCCATAAATAGAGCTGAAAAAAAAATTAAAATAATATTATGAATGAATATCAAATATGTATTATTTTTATTTACATGAATTAATAAATAAATTAGTAATTATTATACATGAGCTGTATATTGGATTTTCAAATAAAACCTTTTGTCGCTTTTCCATCAACTTAGCCATAGAGTTAGATAATATTGGTTTTTTTTTACTTTTGAAATAATTTTCCACCAGATCTCCCATTGTGATGTCGTGTTTTTGAAGAAAAATTATTTCATCTCTAGCAGGTTGAAGTGAATCAATCTACCAAATACAAAATAATAGAAATATTTAAAATAATATTCTTTGAGTCAAAAAGCTTGATTTAATAAAATGTAATATAAGACTCCTAATATATATTGTTATACAATGGCAGTTGAAAAATACTTAAAAATACACAGGCACAATTTTTTCAAAATATTCACAATTTTTACAAAATACATAAAAATCACAAAAATGTGCAAATTATTTTGAGTTAAAAATTCATAAAAATTTTTCTTTTTAAATCTAAAATTTTAACATTTAATGTAAGTTAGGATAACTTTGTCTATCAGTATAAAAAAAAAAATGTCTACCGGAAAGTCAAATTAAATATTTATGAGCATTTAAAGTTTAAATTTTTACAATATTGGATTCACTCGATTTCTTATGTAGACAGAGAATTTCTTATTTTTTTGTAATTTAAAAACGAATAACTGTAGATACCTACTTGACATTTATACCATATGTTTATTTTATCAATTCCTATACTTGATAAAATTACTAAATAGTTGGGCCAAAAGCGTAAAAATGTAATACAAGGCTCCTGATAAATTGTTATAATAGCAGTTGAAAAATATTAAAAATACACAGGCACAATTTTTTTATAAGCATTTAAAGTTCGATTTTTGACAACATTTATCAAATTGAAAATTTATTTTGTAGTTAAAAATTTATAAAATGTTCAACATGTATAGCTTAGGATTGAAAATATAAAACAGGTTCCATGTAAATAGGTAAATAAATTACTTTATTCACAATATTATCATCAAATATACTACGTTCAGAATCGTTTTAGGTATAGGTACAATGATATTATAATCAATATTTGCTTAGTATTTTATTTATGTTTGTTTTAATACAATAAAAGTGTTTCAGACCTGAAAACCCGAGTTAAACATTATTTTAGTCATTCTTACGTTCTTACATTTTATAGGAGCAGCGCCGGGATATACGTACTATGTGTCAATGAAGTTTTATTAAACTGAATAGTGCCAAGGTATATGTAATCTTTGAGTCATTTCAACTAGATAGGAGCGAACTAAGAATTGACAAGCGCATACCATCGTACCTCAACGAGTTAACAGTGCCATTCTAATTAACTTTAGAGTGTCATTAACTAGAGAATACGAGGGTAAGGCGTATAGTTGGTTTACCGCGTATTGTCCAAAACACCCAGCATCTTGTGGTATCAATAATTAAAATCGAAAACATCTCTCGACTTGTTAAGTAAAACTACCATAGTTAGGTGTCAGAATTATTTTTGCGTCATAATTTTTACAACGTTGATTTTAAAAAAAAATTTTAATTTGTTAGCACAAAACACCGAAAATCGTGAAATTTGTAAGGCTATACAATAAAAGCTAATGATTTTCAGTAATTAATTTTCGCACTATCGTTCTTAACTAGATTTAATAATACAAAGGTGTAAAAAAAATATTTTTTATTCACGTGGGTAATTTAACAAATATTTTGTTAGGTAACAAAATACGGTTTCAACTAATCGGTCGAGTCACGGGGAAGGTTTTAATGTATAATCTGTCTTGGAAAAATTAATTTAGCGTCCATAACTAATAACAATATACTGGTTGTCTGTATCCCCTTTGTTCATTCCTAAACGGCTGGACCGATTTTGATTAAATTTGTTGTGTGTGTTTGAGTGGGTCCTGTGATAATTTAGATTCACAATTGGACACAGGTGCGTCAAACAAGGATTTTGAGATTTACGATGGAAATTTTTGTTTATACATGGTTGATATTGGTTATAAGAGAAATAATTAGTAGAAATTACTATTTCAATTGTATGTTGCCGCATATTGGTTGCCATTGGTTAATCGGGCAGATCAGGTACAAGCATGCATTAAATAGAACTTTCGCACATGGCCTATCTAGGTGGCTGAGTTTCACTTATAAGTTATAGCCGCTCATCGGTGTATCCGTAATCCACGACAGGTGGATTGCCTACTTGATATGCTGTCGCACATTGTCCGCGATTCGACCTAGTCAGATTTCCTACAAGAGTGGCTGAGTTGCACTTACTGCAGCTAATTACACCTAAAAGGAGTTAAACAATCATATTTATTTTTTTTTTGATAACAGCTATAAATAAGTGATAAATAATTTTAATAATATCAATTTCTTAAGACTTAAAAGTTTAATAATTTAATTTATAAATTTAAAAACTTTAAATAAATTTCTTTGGATAGATATTGAAATGCTTTCTATATTGTAAATAAATTTGTGTTTTATTTTAATTTTTCGTATGTATTTGTATCTGTCTTTCCATAATATTATTTATTACTGCACTTAGGTACTGGTATACTTTCTGGTAATTCTATACCAACTCACTATTCACATGAACTAACAATGATTAACTTTTGAGAATTATTCCATTCCATTTCAATTAGGGATATGTATACGTTATACTCAGGGCCGTATTTAGAAATTATGCACCCTGGGGCACTTATGAAATTCTGCCCCTCTTTTTGGTGTCAGAGAGGAGGTAAATGTCCAGTATTAAAAATAAAAATTATAAATACCTACTTATTTAAAATTATAAAAAATTATTTGTAATTTAATTTTTAAATAAATAAGGAACTAATTAATTTTAATTACCTCGTGTTTTTATGATTTTTTTTTTTGAAACATGTATTTAAATGAGTTAAGAACAACGGTGCAAAATAAATGTTCAAATCATTGTTTTGGAAGTTATATTCTTCCAAAACTTGCGATTTTCTATTTTTACATATGCGCACAACGTTAAGGTTTACCACCATGCATCTCGCCTATAAACGAATTTAATAATATTATTAATATGAATTTTTATTAACTATGAAACATATTACACATTTAATATTAATAATTAATAATTATATTATTATAACGAAAGTATAGTAGGATACACATAATATACATATAATCATAATACATCCGTTATCAGTTATCCATGGAATTTTTATTGTTAGTATAAAAATAGATTTGAAAGAATATCTTAAAATAAATACTCTGGAGAAATCTTCACCAAAAAACAGTAAAAAAACATTTTACATAATTTAAAAGTTATAACTATATTAGCTTAATAATAAAAAAAAGTTCATGAAAATTTACCCCCCCCCCCCCCAAGTTCCACCTGGAGGGTGGCCCCTGTCCCCCCCAAAATACGGGCCTGGTTATACTTCCCTTGTACAGTTGTACAGACTTCAGTCGTAAAAAAAAAAACAAAAATAGGTTAAAAAGGTTAATAAGGTTTTCATCTGTTCATGACCCAGAAATGTGCGTATATCTAAATATACATACTACAAAACGTGCCACTTGTGTGTGGTAATCGTCGTGACACCGTGTACGTGGTTAGAGGGAGGGATGTAGGGGTAGGTGCGCGTACGTGTGTACATATAGCAGAGATGGGAAAGATGGAGTAGGTAGAGTGTAGAAGTAGATCGAGAGGAGATGAGATAAAGAGATAGCATGTGCAGTGTGTAGGAGAAAGAGAGAGTGAGAAACAGAGAATGAAAGGGTGTGTGAGAGAGGGAAAGAAGGAGATGGAGATAGAGACAGCACTCGTCGCGCCACTGCCACGCAGTGCGATCGATACGAAGATAATTTGACACGAGAGGGTTTTCGGGCCGCGAGGGCCGAAAACGTTTGCGACGGAAGTTTATTCGTGACAGATTAACCTCGGATAATTGGCAATAAGTCAGCGGCGCTTTATTTGTATTCAACGATGATCGTACACACACACACACACACTCGTACGCGTGCAGTTAAGGTTTTGTGCGAAGGGAGGAAGCGCCCTTTTCGTGCCGGCGGTACTACACTCGTCCGTCGCCCACAAATTGCAGTTTTATATACGTATAGTATACGTCGTGTATTGTGAGCAAGCGAGTGTGTGTGCGTCTGTGTGTGGGCAAAGCTGAAATACTCTGCGTGGTTAGTGTGTGTGCGTGTATACATATATAGACTGCTCGAGGGAATTACTTGGCCTCCGGTCGGAAATCCCTTTCCACCGCCGCCGTAGCTAATTGTAGGGGCGTCGTCCGTCCGCTCGCGCGCACAATTGCGAGGGATGTACTCCGCCGCCTAAACGAATCGCCGCCACTATATATATATTATATATACACGACACCCACGCCACTCACTCTACGCCCTACTTGCAACCGACGATACGCCAGGACTAGTGTATTGTTATTGATGTTATTATTGCTTACCCCTTATATACATAACAGTATAGTTAGTACGCTCAACAGTACGGCTCTCGGTTGTTTACCGTGGTTTATTAATTTGAATAACGTATACACCATAACAATATATTATTATTATTATTGTCATCGTAATATGATATTGGTTATAAATTTATAATAACGATCTGTAAGACTCCGCTTAAATGGATAAATAATTGTTTTAAATGTGGCTAATAGTTTATGTCGCTCTTCTGTACAGTAGGTTTCAAGTGGGTCACTGTATAATGGATGGTATTAAATTTGAATTCAAAGATATAATATCATTATTCATTGTATACGAAAAACGATTCTGAGTGGTGACCGCGGTTTGTCAGTGTGGATACTTTATGTTATATAATATAATTATATTGTTATTACTTAAAAGTTATTATTTAATATGTAATTTCTTCCAAATTTGAACATAAAATAACTATAAAAAAACCGTAATTTATATTTTTAGATCTTTTGGTTACAGAATAACTTACTTACGTGGAACTTTGTTGTAAGTTATCAATACTTAGCTATAAAAGTTGAACATTTTTTACATTTTTACCAACAAAATAATTTTTAAATTTTAAATTTGATAAATGTTGTCAAAATTAAAACTTTAAATGCTTATAAAAAAAAATTGTGCCTATGTATTTTTAATATATTTAAGCAATATATTATCCTGACCCTTGTATTAAATTTTCGACGCTTATTGGCCTAACAAATAAAATTTTAAGTTTATTTATAGAAAAAAAAAATTGAAACTTGAAATTGTTCGTAAATAGTCCAAGACAAGTGAAAATATTTTGTAAATGTTATTAAGTATAGGAATTGATCAAATAAACATATGATAAAAATCTCAAGGGTCTACAGTCATTTGTTATAAGAAAATCGCTACATATGAGAAATCGTGTGAAAAAATGTTAACTTTAAAAGTTCATAAAAATTGAATTTGACTTTCTTATAGATATTAAATATAAACACATCGTAAGTAAATACGTAAGTTGTAAATAGTACATTTAATTAATTCTTATCAGTCAAACTTTTTTCTATTGTTAGATTTATCAAAATTCGATATTTTATTCAATGCATTTAAATTGTCTAATACATTTATAATATGTTAGGTAGGTATCCTGACTCGTGATACGTCACAAACGTCTCTAACTTAATAATAGGTATAGTTTAATTTGTTTTTTCCTAATAGTATTGCTGTGGTGAGGAAGTTAATTAATGGCGTTGTTCGGTACACCTTGTACTAAATTTGGATGGTACATGTTTTGAATAATTTCACAGTTAGTAGTTAGTACCTACATTTTGATGTTATCAAAGATCTCGCCGCAGGATTTTTATTACACCCACCTTTTTTCCGGAAAATTGAAAATAATATTTACTTGTCTTGTATTTTAATTTAATCTATTTGTAAATACCTAAGAACTGTGTATTATTGTTTTTTTATTCATTGTCAAAAAAGCTCAAAACACTGTTTAATCTCTGACATGGTTGACGAGTTACTTTGCCTTTAATATTAATTTTGAAAATATCATTTAAATAATTTGCTGCATTCACTATAAATGATTTAACCATAAGCCTGAAATGCGTACAATTGTACAATTGTATGTAATATACATTATTGTACTTTATTTTATTATACGAATGTAGATATGCATGTTTGTATATTAGATCCCATTGAGCCAATTTAACTCTCACTTTTTTAATTTTTGGGTGTATATGAGCCTCAGTTATTTTAAGTAGAGCGTTATTTTTTTTGTCTATGTTATAAGTTAATATAACATCGTTAAAAGATATTATTATTTTTTAATTTTTTTTCAAGTGTTTCCTATTATATTCTAAAATCAATGTAAAATCATTGAGATTAATTGTTATTTTAAATTATATACAGAGATGAACATTTTAAATGCAACGGCATCATCATAATCGTTTTTGAGTGAATGCGAAATAGTAAATAAATAAATTTCATTATACATCGACGAAGTCAACTCAGTGGAGGGCAGATTCGATGGACCCATAGGCGTAATTAGGGGGGGGGGGCTTAGCTCCCCCAGTTTTATCCATAGCCCCCAGTTTTTAAACGATTTTAATTGAAGCTTATTAAAATTATTGAGACCATTCAATTACAACTAACAAAATAATTTAATATTTATTGACGTTTATATATAACACGTCTATCGCAGCTTATCAGTTATAATTTCCAATAGGAAATTTATTTTTAGATTTATTCTCATATGTCAGAAAAACCCCTTTACGGTGAAGGTTAATAACTAATATAGTTTATAATCTATATTCTACCTATATTAATCGATAATTAATTTATCGAAAGCAAAAATATACATGACACTTGTGTAGTTGTGACAGTTGTATTGTAGAGTACACTTGTAACTTGTCTCTTAACTCTGTATAGTCTGTACATTATAATACATTATTAATCGAGTGAGTTATGTGATTATTATTGCCATATTAACAATATTTATATTTTTACTGTAAAGTGTAAGTGTAATAGTTTATTTTTTTTACAATGGATAAAAGAAAAGTATTTAATATTTTAAAATGTCGTGAAGTTACTAAAAAAGATGATTTTCCGCTTACAAACAATGTGGATACTCAAGAACAAAATTATCAACTAATAGACGATCCAGATCAATGTAGCACTCAAACAGAAACCATTCAGGTTCAGGACAGAGCCATTGATAAATCCTTTTCACTTGTATTTAGCTCAACGTTTGCAAATAGTTTAGATACAGATCTTGGAGATATGGACTCGGGTCTTATAAGATATATGTTAAAGGTAAGTAAATATAAAAATACTTTATTATTGATGAATACTATTTTTTGATTATTAAATTAAACTTAGGTTTATCCAAAAACCAAATTTTTCACACAAAACCGTTCATTCACATCAGTTTACTAGACTATTTGATTTGCTCGAGTATAGCGTTAAAATTAATGCAGTATTTTGCTTTGCTTGCCGCATCTTTTCAAATGACTATGGAAATTCAGAAAACAAACTGAACAAATGGCAAATTCAATTGATTAATTTTGCTATTTGGACTATACAAATTCATTGTACTTCATTGATCATTATAATGTACTAAGAATAAGAGATAAATATAGCAATTCAACAAATTCTAATATAATACTAAAATTATTTATTGTCTGAAATAATTCTTAGATCAGTTAATTATCTGTAGCAAGATTTAAAATTATTAATTACCTATCATAATATGATTTTCTTACGAGATATTGTGAATATTTCAATCGACAGTTTAATGTCTGAAATGATAGTTGCACATAATTGTTTAAAAGTCTCTAAAAATGATTTTGATTTTAATGATTTAAAAAAAGTTTTTGAAAAACATATCTATCCAAATTTATATAAGCTGTTACAAATTGCAGTAACAATACCAATAAGTTCAGCTACATGCGAATGCTCATTTTCCTCAATGAGATGTGTGAAAAATTGGTTGAGAAGTAGAATGGGACAAGAAAGATTTTATTATTAATTATCTATTTTATGTATAGAAAGAGACATTGCTAATTTAATCGATACTCAGCTCATTGTTAATAAATTTTCAAAAAAGGACAGGCGTATTACTTTAATATAAAATAATAATATTGTTAATATGTTATGTGTTATGAGTACTTATGTAATTAAGTACTTAAGTACTTATGTAATTTATTATAATGACATCCTCATTTTATTATACAGTCAACTCGCGATATAACGAATTTCAAGGGACCGAGAAAAAAATTCGTTATATCGAAAGTTCGTTACATCGAAATTCGTTATATCAAGAGAATATACCAATTGAATTCGTTATAACGAGAATAAAAATAAATATTCAAAATTGTATTATTCGTATACATATGTATAAAATATATGAGTCATATAAGTATATACATATTTATTGTTTAATTTCAATATAAATGTATGTAATAATATTTCTAATAAAAATATGCTATAATAATAATATGTACATATAATAAATCGCTATACATGTGTGCATTTATTTTTTAAAAAAATCAGATATTTTTGATTGTTTGCAACTGCTTGAGTTTACCTTATCAATAGTATTGTCCAGATTTAAAATGCTAGAAAACACATTGTCGTCAATATAAAACGGTACCGATATGTTACATAGTATGTTATGTACATTTTGCGTAGAGCCACTAATCGACATAAGTCTTATCTTAATTGCGATACTGTACTTGAGTGTACTATCGCATGATAATCATCAGAAAAACTTCGTAATCTATTATGTGGTAATAGCAACATACTTATTTTTATATATTTTTCATAGAGTTATACACTAGAGACATGTATCTTATCTTAATTAAAATTAAAAATTCGTAATAGAAAGCTCCAAATTTATAAAAATTCGTTACATCGCAAGAGTTTTGATCAAAAACGCTTCGCTACATCGAGGGGACCAAAATACATTACAATTGTTCGTTATACCACGATATTTTCAAGGGACCGGTAGTTTTATTCGTTATATCAAGATTTTCGTTATATCGAATTTCGTTATATCGCGAGTTGACTGTATATTTATTATGAGTAAGTATGCATAGCTTATTTTTACTGAATTAATAACCAGGTTACTTAAAACTGTATTGTCAAAAGATGGTTACAATAATACAATTATATAAATTGTATTAATAATTAATATTTTGGGCTTTTGCCACATTCCTCTTAAAAAAAAACCCCTATATAAGCCACTGCTAGGTGATTATGAAGTGTAGAACATTTTTTGATCAAACATGAGACTTGTAAATATTTTGACCTCAGATTTTTGACCCTATAGTTGCGCCTATGGATAAACCGATCAGTAAGGGAGAAAAAAATGATAATTTTTGCGGTGTATTAATTAGTCGAGGAAAAGTGCATGTAAGGTTTGAGCAGTTTGAGAATATGAAACGACAAAAAGTGTAATCGCAGACGGAAAAAATTATATCCGCTCTGCATATGGTTATGACTTCTATTATTCACTCGTATAATAATAAGTGGTAACCGCACGCTCAGTCGGGGCAGTAATAAGCATAACCAGCACTGGGTGGCGGCAATCCGGCACGACTGATTTCCACATAGGAATAATTAAACGTCGTAATCTAATCGGTCGCGGTTTAAGAACATTATTGTAATATGTGGCGAGATAATAATAAATTAATTCGGGATGGATTTATATTGTTATAAAATATGCGTGTGCAGTGTACGGGCGGTTTTGTGGGTTAGTTGGCTAGCGGGAAACGGAAAAAAAATTCCACCCTCGCCCGCGACACGACACGAAGCCGACCGTACCTTTAAATACGCTTACGATATGATTTATGAAGAAAATCGCGGATAATCCGCCGTGGATCAAGAGCGCATCTGATATCGTTTATAAAAGTTTATAATATTCAAAATGATATAGGGTGGTACCTATATATAATAATATCCACCAGGCGCTCTCCGATTGTTTTGACATGTCCCGGAGGGAAAGAAACTCGTCCGTGATGGGTGGGGGAGGGGGTCGAAAACGAAACAAAAAACTAAATGTAAATAAATAAAACATAAATGCGTACACTACGCACAAATACTCGCCCCCCGATCCCCTGACAGTAATCGAGGGCATCGTGGAATACACCCTCGCCAGTGTTTTAATTTTTTTACTCATCTCGTGTCTCGTGTGACTCGGTGTGTATTTAATTTGTCCGTACAGTGTGCATGTGTGTGTAAATTATGATAATAATATTATATGTACACATCGTGTGGTCCCATCGCCAAGTCGCTAATTTGCATCGTGTACACACATACACGCGTAAGTGTGCAAGTCACCATGTGCGCGTGTGCCCTAAAAGGCGTTGTAAACTTTAGCGCGCCGCACGACGATTAAAACATATATTAATCGATGGAGGAGGACCCAAATCCATTAATGTGGTTAGGTCCTTGTCCCCGCCGTAGTTAACGGTTTACGCCCAACGACTCTGGGTACGGATACTGCAGTAATGCAGTATTATATTTAATAATACGATAAATTGAATATTATGATAACGAACGAAATTATTAGTTATAGACTTATAGTATATTGTAGTCTGCACTCTGCAATGTGTTATATTATTATCATAGGCATAATATTATACAAATTTTATAATAAACATTTATACCTACCGTGATAGACAGTAGCGGACTGACCCGGTGTGCCACTATTCTATATGTCTATACCACAGTGGATACCAACTTAAAAGTGTTAGGCCGCTATAAAAGATATCTATAATTTGGTGTTTGTACTTTTTTCTTTGTACCTACATTTATTAGACATCAACAAAAGTTACAATATAAATATAATATTAATGCAATATTTTAAAAATTACAAGATATATATGTACAACCATCAGACATAGTGCTACAAACACATGGACTATGTTCTATTAAAAGATTATCAAATGAAATATATATAAGATCATTACAGTTTTCTATTTCATATGCCTGTAGTTGTTCATCAAATCCTAATGTGCTCATACGTTGACCAATTAAAATGGGAGGGTACATTGTAGTTTAAAAAAAATATATTTTATTATAACGAATATAGGCATATCTATAAAACATCAATTATAATTATCATTGTCTGCTAGGTTGTGAAACGAGTGCCTTTAAACTAAACCCAAGAAATAAAACTCACAGAATTTAAACTTAAAGTCTGATTCAATATTTTATTTTCAATTTGTGACATCTCTATTATTTTTCCTATGTTTGATGAACACAAAGATGATAAAAATGTTGATTTTGATAACAGTCGATAAGCTAGTCTTAGTTGATGTTTTATACTCAATGTATAGCAAATATTTTTCCTACTTGTAATGAAATGTTCAGTAAGCTTAGATTCCCTATGTTTAGACTCGTATCTCATGGACCATAAATGGGATACATGTCCGACCTTACTCATTATGTATGGACAATGAAGTAAATTGTGGAATTTTTCTTTTAAGTTTGTTTTAAGCAATTTTAAATACAACTCATTATGTTCTGTAATTAGCGTTTTTAATAATGAAATATGTCCTGGTTGAATTGATTTTAAAGTTACTATCTGTACCTATAATTTGTCGGAGTACTATATATAATTGCCAAAATTCAGAAATAATAGGTATTAGATCACCAATTATAACACCTAAATGTTTACTGAAATATAAAACTTCACTTGCTGACATTTTTAATTTTTTTTTATTTCATAGAAAATCCATAAATATTAACTGAGGTTTGTTTTGGGTCTCCAAGGGACCGTGGTTAAAATGCTGTGAGCGAGTGTTTAATTCATCCAAAGAAAAGTATTTTAAATTAATGACAAATTCATAAAACATACCGGATACATTTTATGAACAAACCCCCTCCAAAATGTCATGCATTAGGTCAACTGAATAATTGTTAACTGCACGGAAACCACTAACTTCGTTCCATACACATATTTCGCTGATGCCTGTAAGTGATAAATTATCTATAGCTATACCTCGAGAATAGTTTACTGTCGTCTTGGGTAACTAAAAAGTTGCATTCAATTTTAGAGCACAAGCAATATCGACAAGGATAATTTGCATTAAAGTTTTCACTAAAACCTAGCATTGAGTGTAAAACTAAATTGTCTCCTATAATTAATGACAAGGAAAAGTAAATTGTGTAATTTTGATTGTCCACATTCACAATTATACCATTTTTTTGTAAATAGTTAACATCATTAATTAGTACTTTAAAGATATTTGTATTTCCAAACTCCTTACGATCATTAGCAACGAAAAGAAGAGCAAGAAAAATGTAATTTAATGAAGACTGGAATTCTGGAGGGATACATGACCCAAATGATACATAAACTGCCCCTTATTTTTTTTTTCCAGCATGAGCACCGAGAGGATTGTTAGTCTCATATTAATCAAAATATAAAAAAAAGGAATGATTATTTATCGGAGCTATTACGACATTTCAATTTCCAAACTTCACTCTGTACAAAACTGCTTATTATTCCGTCAGACATAGAATTTAAATTATTAAAATATTCAAGAACTGTTTTTAATACAAAAGGTTGTTCATAAAACATTTTAAAGACAATAAAAAATCAAAAAAAATATGCAAATGCTAGAAGTTTTGCCCTGCTCATAACTCACTTAAAAACTGAATTATCGTAAAAAAACCAACGTACAAACACAGATAATGTTCTTACCATCAAGTTTCATAATGGTCAATTCACTCTAATATTTAAACTAACGAAGCTACAAGTGTTCTTCTGAGCGTATACAAGGCTCCTACTATATTAATGACATTTGAAAAATCCTTAGTCACAGATTTTATTGATAAGCATTTAAAGTTCAAATCTTGACAAAATACGGAAAAA
The DNA here is from genome assembly GCF_019925205.1 of Metopolophium dirhodum. Taxonomy (NCBI): domain Eukaryota; kingdom Metazoa; phylum Arthropoda; class Insecta; order Hemiptera; family Aphididae; genus Metopolophium; species Metopolophium dirhodum. The sequence continues at coordinate 109,715,987 of NC_083560.1, forward strand.
TCACAAAATTTAGCAAATTATTTTGAGTTGAGAAATTCATAAAATGTTTCTTTTTAAATCTAAGATTTAAAAATGTAATACAAGATTATCCATAAGTTTTTCTAGTTTTATCAACAAAAAAAATGTCTACAAGAAAGTCAAATTAAATTTTTATGAGCGTTTGAAATTCATATTTTTACAACATTTGATATTCACTCGATTTCTCATGTAACGATTTTCTTATTTTGTTGTAATTAAAAAACGAATGACTGTAGTAGATACTTGATAATTTCACTGAATATTTATATTAGCATTTTCTATACACGATAAAATTTTGAAAATAATATGACTCTTTTTGAGCTGTTTACGGACATTGTCAGTTTTCAATTTTTTTAGTTTTTTTTTCTTTAAATATCAATAAAATTTTATTTGTTGTGTAAAAAAGCGTGAAAATTTAATGCAAGGCTCCTGATATATTGTCACAATAGCAGTTGAAAAATATTAAAAATACATAGGCACAGTTTTTTTTAATAAGCATTTAAAGTTCAAATTTTGACAAAATTTATGAAATTTAAAGTTTAATAATTATTTTGTAGTTAAAAATGTTTAAAATGTTTAAAATGTTCATCTTTTATAGCTAAGGATAGAAAATTTAAAACAAGGTTCCCCGTAAATAGGTTATATATAAATTACTTTATTCACAAAAATATCATCAAATATACTTTGTAATATCATAGGCTCATTGGCGTTCTCAGGAATTTTCTATTGGGTGGGTTCTGAAAATTTACTAAAATTCAATAGTGGGGGACTCTGCCCCCCACACCCCCCATAGTCATAATATTTACAAATGTTGTGTTATTATGTATTTTACCATTTTAGTAGTCAGTACCTAGTGAGCTGTATTTGGTATATCATATGAATATCAAAAGTAAAATAATGCAACCAAAAACTAAGCGTTTCAACATTCGTACTTTAATAATCATTATAAAACCATAATAATTTACCAAACATTTCAAAACACAATATTTTCAAGTTTCAGTCCATGATCTCTATCCATTCTCTTTACCGTATTACACTACTAACTACTTCTTTAACTAAATGTATTTGAGATTGTATTTTTGATACCAAAAGTTATCATCATTAGTAATACAAATATTATAATACCAATTTTCTGTATAAATAAAAAAATTGCAATTTTTCCTTTTGGTTACATGTAATTGAGCCTGAATCTGATAATAATAATTATGGTTTATTTTTAACATGACATTATTTTGTTCGTCTTTATAACAAAAAGGAATCTGCGGAAGTTTAAATTTTTTAAATATATTATGTAAGATAGGCATTAAAAATCTAAACTTAATACTTTTCCTGTATCGATAGCATCAAATATATCAGAAAAATTCCTAACCGAGAAAGGACATTAGATTTCAACAATCGAATCTTCGCCGATGAGGCCATCTAATTAATATAATTGTTGATTATTAATTTGGTTTTAATTATTTTAAATAAATTTAAATTTATTTTTTGTTATTTAATAATTTTAGGTTTTTAACTACCTGGACTTGCAGCTAAGTATGGAATTTTTTCATCTACACACAATTTTGTGCAATTTTCAAATTGTATATTTTTTCAAATTGTTTTTTGGCTTCGATTTCCATTACACGTCCATACTCAATAGTCTTTATTTTTATATTTATGCTACTATATAGCAAATCGTTGACAATCTTTTTACAAGATGTATACTGTCTCATTTTACATATTTTCCCGATATTTGAGGCAGTAATTCTTTTTTTCTTTCGGAATACCAAAGTTGGGAATTTGCTTGCTCTTTGATTTCATTTCCTAATTGTTCTGAAAAGTTAATACAAAAGATTCATATAACATCAATTTTATTTGAGTTGTTTTTTTACCTTGATTAGTGGTATTTAATTAATTTAGAAAATTGTTTTTGCGTAAATTAAACTCTGCGGAAGGTAAATTATCAACTAATTCGTCTGCTAATCCATAATTTTCATTTGGACCACATTTTTCATTTTTTTTTTTATTTTTAGAAGGAAATAATTCTCGTCTTCGTGTATTATTACGTCATTTTCTCTCAACATCTTTTAAAAATAATTTACTAAATTTTCCTGAAAAAGTTTAAGTGATTATTAATTATTGTTATTATTATTGCAATATGAAATAAAAAATTATTATTATTACTATTATATTAATATACATCAACATTTTATTAGTAAATAGTAAATACCTGTATAACATATACAATTAGAACTCATTACCTATATTTGTTATTTTTATGGTATTTTATAAAATATGAATTTATTAGTTGTCCAGAGAGTTAAAATCACGAGTTTTTTCATCACGTTTTTATTTATTGCTCGCAGGTATTCTTTAGAGTTGAAGGATACTACTGCAGCTTCAACTCGGGTGTTATATGAATTTCGTTGTGATAAATTGATTCTTTTTCCACCGATGTATTTATTTATTATGCTATTGAACTGCTCACATATGTTGTTATTGACGTCTAAAATCAAACTTGACGAATTCAATGGTAAATTTACACTAGCACTATTATTATAACCAGGGCTCGTAACTTCATGCACTTAAAAGTTCAAAAATATGCATTTATATGCCGTAACATTTTTTAATAATGCACTCAAAATATTATGCATTATGTAAAAAATCATGAGCAAATTTTATAATAATGAAAATAAGTACATAAATTTCAAAAATTTTAAATTCCGCCACAACATTTTGCAAACGGCCCGCAGATGTTTGTTTTTCTTTCTGCATTGTTTAAATAAAATATGAATAATGTGTACGGTACCTCAGCCCCTATTTTTTTTGTGAACCTCGTCACAAAGTGTGTTGTCCGAAATTAGAAGTGTGCACTACGAATTCTAGAAGTGTGTACCTACTAATAAATAAGACTACTGGCTAGATAGTAGGTAGTACCTGTACATTATTCAAATTTTCATAAAAGAATATTTTCTCAGTTTTCTAAGTTTTCTTTCTAGTTATCACTTATTATCGACCATGGGCAATCGACTATCGAGAATCTAATTATACAGGGTGTCCCACTGAGATCTGACAAATGAAATAACTTTTGTTCTAATAAATATTTTTAAAAAATTTCTTTTAAATATAATTCATAGACTATTGCGCTACATTTTTAGTATACATTTTTTATTTTTTAATACTGAAAATAAAAAACTTAAAAACTGATAAAATAAATTTCCAAAATATCCAAAATAGCCAATTTGTAAATCTGATTTTCAGAAAAATTTATATCGTAAAAACATTTATTTAAGTCAAGTGGCTGATTTTTTAGCATTTTTTTAAATATCAATATTCTTGTTAAGTAATATACGATCTAGTTTATGTTAGAAACATTATAGTTTCAAAAAATATAAATCATTTTGATATTATTTTATATGAACATTTTGAAATAGGTGCATGTTAAAATCTAACTATTTTTTTTATTGTATTTATTATAATAATAAGTTGTGTACTGGTGTATAAACTATATTAATACAATGATACCAGCAATTATTGATTAAATAATTCATGTGCTTATTACCATAAATGTATAATACTATTTTTACAATTAATTTTAGCGTTTATACTTTTCATTTTAAATAATCCGTTGGCAGAATACGGTTATTTCAAATAATAAGAGACGCTACGGTATTGCGTAGCTTAATCGCGGTAGTTGTATTTATTAAAAACCAGTAGTTAAAATATTGTTCTTTTATCTGAAGATAGTCCATAAATTGTGTGCACAATAGTTTATTGTCAATGGTACTAATTGGATAGATATCAATTCTGTGGTACTCGTTTTCTGAATTACTGGAAAAACATGTCATAACAGCTATATTATAAAAATAACCCATATTATTGAATATTGATAAAGATTATATTGAATATAACATTTTATTATCATTATCAATTATTATATAATGGTTATTATATTTTTCATGGTAGACCAGTGGTAGGTATGATCGCAACTTTGTGAGCTGCAGGCATGGCTGCTACTGGCAGTGAATATTATCACTTCGATTTATTTGCCAACAAAACCATACAAATTATTAATTACTTGGCTAAATAAATCCATTGCTTTAATCACTGCCAGCTGAGATTTCTTTCCATGCTAAAATATGCATTAATTGTACGTGCGCAGCCCATACAAAAATGCGTCTCAATGCGATCATACCTATATATTAGCCATGGTTTTATTAATAATCTTATCAACTAAAGTTATCAATATTCTCATCTCACGTGTGAGAGTTTTGAAGTGGTAACAATTGTATAGGTGTTTTCACTTTTTGGTAACTTTTTGTTTTGAAACGAATCGTTCTTTTGTTCTTTAAGATCTTTTAACATTCGAAGTACAAATTGATTATTAAAATAGCACAATGAATGAAAAAAGAAAAACCTTATATGCTTTCATTCAAAAAAAAAATATAAAGTTGTTTATGATGGGATTGTTGAGAATACAAAAGGTAAGTACCTAAATAACTTACTGGCTATATCAATTTAAATAAATATTATTTATTATTGTTTCATATTATTAACATTTTTATTAAATATTTCTCTTCCTTCGGCTCAATCTCAAGAAGGTAATACTATAATACAAAAGAATTATTCTACATTTTTTATCATAATTTATAAATTATTATAATTATGATGAACAGATTATGTTTATATACTGTTGTAATTCATAATGTTATTACAAAAATAAGTTAATGTATATTAATTTTTTTTCTTGAAAAAGAGAATTCATTAGCTGATTTGGAAGACATTCATTTGAATTTAGGTATTTAGTTTACATTTAGGTAACATTCTAACATTTATATTAGATTTTGATAAGAGATGTCTGTCTAATGACTAATATGCGTTTAATGTTGTAATTAAATATTTTATGTTTAGCTTATAAAAATTGTGTTGTTACTTGTTTATTATTTGCCTTATTATTAATTATATGTGTAAACTGTGTTTGTAAATTTATGTTTGTTCATTTGTAATTGTTCATTTAACTTAGGTACTATTTAGTATTTTTTATAGAGATATTATAATAAATTATATGTATAATCTAGTTATGTTATATACATTTCTAAAAGAAACTTGGGTAATATATTTAAATAACTTATAGTTAATTACATATTTTGTTTAAGCTATAATGTGCATTACAAATTATTGTTAATAGTTATACGTTGTAAGGACATGTAGCATTTAGATAATATTTTGCCTAATGATTATTTTAAATATTTTATGTCTTTCTTGGAAATTATATAATGTAACTTTTGAATACATTTTGTAACACCAATCTAATATTTTTTCTGATAGCTTCTGGTTCTGGATCTATTTCTTATGGCAACGTTGATATTAATAAAGATATTTCTAAGATAACTGTGGAAGTGAAATATGATAATTCTACCAAATATTTAAATATAAATGAAGAACTTAGTAATGAATTTAATGAACATGCAATAACAGTACAAAATAATAATAAAATTTTGAAAAGATTGACTCTCAGGGAAGAAAAATGGTTGGATGTAAAGTTTGTTACCTTTATCTACAAACAGTTTTAATTAACTGCAAACAAAAAAATCATATACCACCCATTTGTACAGAATTAGGTACTTTGCCAAGAGGTTCAATTTTAGAAACTCATTTTTAAAATCTAATATTCATACAAAATGTATTAAGGCTGATCGCACATCAAAATTATCAGTTTCTAATACTCATATTTCTGCTCCAATTAATAAATTGATATCAAACCAAAATAAAAAGGTAGCACAAAGAATAGGTGAATTTATGTGTACTATTTTTAATGACGCAAAGAGGGGAACTTTAAGTGGCTGGTCATAGCCATCTAGAGAAGTTGTTGATTTAAAGAGAAAGTAGTTGGACGTAAGTATTGAGTTAAGGTATTAGAGGTCCACGAAGGTGATTTGCAGTATGTTACCCCTACAAACTATCGTGATTTTTCAAATTGTAAAGTGCAAGCAGATATTATCAACTTAAAAAATAAATTAAAGACATGTTTGGCAATTTCTTTAAGGTGTGATGACCGAACACAAATTGATAATATCCATGTCCTAGCTAAAGTAATAATGGAAAATGGAGAAGATGAATTGATCTTTATAGTTTTTGAAGAACCTAAATCCAAAGATGCTTTAGGACACTTTGAAGCAGTCCAGGAAGCTATTAATCAACTAATGGATTGGAAGGAAACTATAAATCTAGTCTCTCATAATTTGTAGCAGATGGTGCAAGTGTCCTAACCAGTCAAAAAAAAGGTCTTTGGGCTTTAATAGAAAATGAAAGAAAAGCAGATGAATTTAAAGATCCTATTATGAAAATTTGGTGTGCTGTTTACCGCTCTGCATTAGCTTGAGAAAAGCTTACCCAACAAGTTTCTGAAGTTTCTAAAATAATAGAAACTTGTTCATCAATTTTCACTTATTTCCACCAATCTGATGTAAGAACAAAATTTTTAAAAAATAATTGCCGAAAAGGAAAATATTAAATATGTACAACTTCCAACATACTTTGATGTATGCTGGACTGAGTTCACATACAGCCTGATAGTTGGAATATTGAGAAATTGGAGAGTACTTGTCAAATACAGCGGAACCTCGATAAATCGAACCTCTATAAGTCGAATTTTCGACAATTCGAAGAAATGCCTTGGCCCCGGCCTTACAATATATGATATGGGTGATACATTTTCTCGATAATTCGAATTTCGATAACTCGAATTTATATAATAATACATGTACATATTAATATATAACACGTACATACCTTGATAACTCGAAGGTCAAATAACCAAGTGTTTTATAAATTACAATAATCGTAATCGAAAATCGATTAATATTATCAATCTAATCTTTACCTTATGCTTAAAAGGTACAGTTATAAATTCAACGATATAATGTCCGATAAGTTACGTTTATCTACTACATTTATTATTGGTAAAATTATACGTCGATTAAACTACGAAATGTATACGTCGATATTTAATATAATGCTATCACAACAAATGTTCAGTTTGTCTTGTGATTTTGTGAAGTCAAGATGGAAAAACGTTGTTTAAAGTCTCTAACGGTCGGTGATAAAATAAAATTATTGACGAAGTCAAAAAAGGAGTGAAACGCAAAAAAGATATCGCGAGTGAATTCGGTATTCCTGCTAGTATCTTATCGACTATATTGAAGGATAAAGACAAAATTTTCAAAGCAGTTGAAGAAGCCCCATGTTTATTAAAAAACATTTATTTGTAAATACATTTACATTACATTAAATTAAATTACATTAAATACATTTGTAAATAGCTACCTACGTAACCTAACCTACGTGTTTTATTATGTTAATCTTATTTTGTATGAGTAAAAACTTAAAATTTCAAAGTATGTTTTCAAATTTGAAAAAATTAATTTTACAATAGTCAATAGATTAATTTTTCGATTTTCAAGAGTAAGAGGGGGCAATCATTTTATTTACACACGGTCCCAAATTGACGTAGGTGCGGCACTGGATATGATATGTCATTACATACAATATTATAATTTGATAACAAAAAATAAATATTTTTCCAAGATATAATTAAAAATATTGTTTAATAAAGTTTAAAAATGTAACTACAGTTAGCGGGACTAGGAATTATGACAGAGGGGCTAAAATGTATGTTGGGGGGCTTAGCTCCCCAAGTCTCCCCTAGTTAAGCCTATGCTTAACATCCAAAACATGCAAAAACATGCACTATCAAACTTCATGTTATCGTTACTATTGTTATGAAACGGATTTGTATCTCAGTTAGCTTGTTTTTCGGTGTAGCAAAAAAAACATTCAGATGCATGAACTTACGAGCCCTGGTTTATACATTAATTTGAATTGGTAAAATTAAATGTTACCATTTTATTTTAATATGGCTACTCTTGATTTTTAAATTTTATAATTCTACTTTGTACTATAAACAACTATAATTTAAAAATTAAAATTGAAAAAGGTGTCATAAACAATTTTACTACCTATCTCTCGCCAGACTGTGGTTCAAATGTCCCACCCACTACCTTAATCAATCAGTTTGATAAATAATGAAAAGAAATGAAAACACTATTGATAAGATCAATTAAATAAAGAGTCCACCGAAATAAGTTCATGAGCCCAACCATAAATAAAATGAGTACCTAGCTATTTATTGGTCTTAACACCTTTGTCTTTTGAAATTATTTTATATGACATCGGCACTGACACTTTTTTATATCTATAACTATTTCATGTCCATTGTTACAAGTCCTAGTCGTATGAATAATATTTGCATTTTTCAAAAAAGTTATTGGCGATGAATCATCATGCACATCACTATAAAATTGTCGAAAATTCATATTTAGTTTTAGTTCTACGGTACCACCTATTATATTATATTATATACCTAAGATATAGACACTAAAGTATATTTTAGTTATGACGACGACTGCATAACTGAAGTAGATACTCTATGTAATATTATATACAGTACCACTTTTATAGCGCATATCTTAAATCATTAATTTTACTTCAAGGATTTTACCAAACATTATTCTTAAAAATAAGTTCATTTCTAACTACCTACATATTATTATATACTGATGTATCATACTATTGTATTTATTGCGATATTATTATTATTATTTTTAATACCGCGATTTTTCCTACCTTTTTGATCTGCAGTATAAATAGTATAAAAGATGATTAGCACATCGAAAATGCGAGAAATATAAGTGGCGGGCGTCAACTAAACTAGCACCGTTTTTTTCCATTTCAAGGAAAATTGGGGAATCACAGATAAGTTTTTGGGCATAGTGCATTGAAATGAAACATTTTGTTTGGAATTTAAAGAATTATCGATTGATTTAGAATAATAAAAGAAAATCAAAACCAGTATACAATTATTTATTTAAATCATAATTTACTTACGGTACAAAAATTTTACATCAGTTTACATAGTTTCCTCGAAAATCCGCAAAGCTGCGCTACGGTAGTAGAATGGTCTGGGCGGCCACCCCCACTCTGTCACTGCCACCGCCAGACTTTCTACCGGTGAGTAGTGAGTATTCGCCGTCGGCCTTTTGTATTTTGCTGATGGTTGAGCTTGACGCATCGTTCACTCGCTCGCCGCTGAACCCAGAAATCACTTGTATTTATACAAATTTGTTTTTGAAAACCATTATTCTGCTGTGACCAGACGACGCATTATGTGGTCAACTGTATTTTCCAGGCGGTTGAGCCCGTGTTGAGTACGACCGTTTGGCTTTCGCCGTTACGTTATGTGCACCATATTTTATATAATAATATTGCGTGTGATCAGTGCATAATATAATGCACCTTGGTTATTTTGATTTATCTCGGACGCCTCTACGACTGTCAATTGTACAGACATCAGCCTACTCGGGACGATTGATTTGCGTCTCCGCCGAAGCGTTTTTACGCTTTCCGCCGTCGGCCAGTTTGACCGTGTACGTGTTGTTAGTATATTACGCCCAGTGATGTAGTTGTTACATCTAAAAAGTTTATGTGTACACACTAATCAAAAAGTGGAAGTCCGCTCACTGTTTGACTGAGCCTTGAATATTTTATCTAATTTTATCATTTTTATTTCTTACCTCTATATATCTATTTGCATCTTCATTGAATTGTAATACATAATAATGTAAATTATATGTTTTTTTATTTCTACTAAGATCAATAAAATTGTAACTCGGAATTTTAGATGTATACAATTAGACATAATACTTATATTAGGTATTTATTTTCCAACACAAGAGATATTATGTTAAGGGGATTCCATACCGTGATTTTCTGCTTTTGTCTAACACACGCGCTACATAGGATTTTTGACGGATTCTTTGCCAAACATATCAATTGATCTAATGAAGTGATTAGAATTCTGAAAACATATTTGAATTCGTCTTCAAGTCTACTTGAAATCGACTTTCCCACTATTTTGATTTTTTGATTTTAGCTTCTCCAAAAATTGAAATACAAAAATGTTTAAATACTTTTTTTTAATATGACGTTTTCTGGAATTTGGGGGATAATATTAAAAATGAGGGAAAGTAGACTTGACGACGAATTACAATCTGTTTTCAGAATTCTTATCGCTTCAATAGATCAATTGGAATATTTGGCAAAAAACACGTCTAAAATACTATGTCGCGCGTGTGTTAGACAAAAACAGAAAATCACGGTATCGAATCCCCTTAGAGTGGTATTTTGATATAAAATATATAATTGCAAATACGCATAACATAATAAATAATATATGTGTATTATATATTTGTATACTAGTAAATTAATTATTAAGTATGTAATTTGTAATGGGTAGTTTTTTTTTTTAACTTTGTTGTTTGCTTTTCAGCTGATTGTTGGAAAAATAGGTATGATGTCTCATCCTCATTATAATATAAGTAGGGAAAATATACTCAACCATATCTTTTTTATGTTCAATACACGGAAATGGAATGAAATAATTACATTTAAAAATGTCATCAATGGTGTCTTCGAATACATTTTGACTATTAGCATTTAGCAGACATACTTATATTAATTAGCTACCAACCTAATAGTTTTGAAAAATTATTAATAATATCTATGAGTAAGCTGTCAGAAATAACTCAAAAAACACGAATTACTTATCCGTTAAAATTCTTAATATGGTGCTTAAATTTCCACTGTATGGGTCATCACTTATTTGGCATGGAAAATAAGCTTGTCATAAGCTGACCTGCAGCATTATTGTTCACACGTATCGTAGTCTCATCCAAATCCATTTCATTTAATGAAGCTGAAGAAGCCATGGTACATAAACGCCGTCTCTAGGTAACCTTATTTACGGCTACCACCGGGCACGTCATCGCAGCCTCCTGTAAGACTATCTCATTGGACTCGGTCAAAAACTCAAAACTTTCAATTCTGTTTGTACTACTGTGGCCGACGGTGCTTGAATTTCGGTTTGTAAGGGTTATCAATCACTTCAATATTTGTTATGGAAATAAAGCGTTTCGTAAGCCGACCTGCAGCATTATTATTCACACGTATCTTGGCCTCATCCAAATACATTTCATTTAATGAAGCTGAAGGAGCTATGCCAAGTACACGAATGCCATCTATATAAGTTTAACCGTCTTCACGACTACCACCGGGTCCATCTTCGCAACATTATCCGTATCTCACAGGTTGGAACAAACGATTAGCACACTGACTTCGGTCGGGATTTTCGACTTTCCTGCAGTAGGGAATGTGGTGGCGGACGGTGATTTTATTTCCTTTTCGCGGCTTATTGCCTTAATATTTTGCCTGCAAAAGCACTGTTTTTATACTTAAACGCTGCGTCTTTGCGTATTGTGCCGAGAAATTGCTGTTGTGGCCGCTGTTTTATATAGTTTATATACCACGAATTGAGATATACTGGATACGGAACGGAATGTGTTACACTGAATACACTAATTTCTAAGATGTGTCAAACCAACCAGCGCTACTTTAGCCCTAGTGTATAATGTATGTACTTATTATCAATACTATCGTCTATCACAGAAAATTATTCAAAAATCATTTATTTATGTTACCGATGTGCCACTGTGCCAGGTCCTTACTTAAATATTTAAATTTCTCAAATTTTTAATACATATTTTATTTATTAATCATAACTTTTAATTGTAAACAAATATTTCCAAATAAATTGTTCTTAAGAGGACGCCACACCACTCGTAATTCGGTTGTAAAAACTGTTTCGCGCGGGACAACTTTTCTCGCATTATAATTTTAATAGAATAAACAAAATTTTACTACATATAGAGGACAATTTTATCTATGTCGTAGCGTTTTTATTATTTGGATAACATAAATACGTTTAAAGTTATAGGTTTGAGAACATTTGACTTTTTTGTATTTTTCAAATGATTGTTAAAAATTATTGGGTAGTGCTATCAAAAAAAAAACGACGCTACGACACAGATAATTTTCTTCTTAGTAAGGATTTACAATTTTGGTAATTCTAATGTTAATATTGAGGGAGTAATGTTGTCCCGCGCAAAACAATTTTTAGCATATGGAATTATTGTAAAATAATTTTTCTAATTATTATCGAATTATTCCCTGGTGGCGTAAAACGACAAAACGCGGCTTCCCCCACTCCATTCAAGCACTCGCGTTTTTCGTCATCGGCCGGCACCGGGCAGCCGCGCGACAAATTGTGACAAAAATAAACATTTCCGATAATCAGAAGTCGATAGACATACTATTATTATCTTGAATAATGAATATAGACCATATCTAAACTTATTTATAAGCTACACTTGATTATGTCGTCGACCGTCGTAGTCACCATATGACAGAATACGCTGTGGAATTACTATATTATATTACGATACCTATTATAATTTAGCAATATCAGAAAGGCCTTTATATTAATTACTCATTATATAAATTGTATTTAATTTTTATGCTGTTGTATCTAACCATATTTTTTTTCGTGCCAAAATTGTATTAACCATTGTTAACATAATGTCACCAAAAAAAATTCGCGTCATCCAAAAGAAAGGAGCCCGATCGGGTAAGACTTCTTTAAAAAAAAAAATGAAAAAAGTTCGTAATGGGGTTCGTAAGGATGTGCAGTAAGTACTTTTAAATATAAGCTTCAAAATAAAAATACATTATTTCATGTCCTATTTTGTGACTTTTTGTAAGTAAAATATTATGTTATTTTGTAGAACATAATATGTTAAATTATAACTATACAGGTATATATAATAGTTTTATTATTTTATGAATATTACTTGATTTATATGCATATGTTCATATATTTTATATTGATGTGAGTCTCGTATAAATTTGCAAAAATATTTACGATTTACATTTTTTTACCGTTCAAAAAATTGAGTGATCACTTTATTTGTATACTTCTATATTTTTATCGAGATTTTAGAATTATAATACAAATCAATATTTTATAAAATTATATTGATTGATAATATGTTTTTAATTTGTAACATTTTATTAATTATTTTTATTTAAACACATAATAGAAAACTATAATTATTAATTATTATTTTTAATAAAGGGATTAAATACTAATGCTTTATTTTATATTTGTCTTGCCTTCTTTACATAATTTTGTAAAAAAAAAATAAATAGGTACACTATAAATTTAATTTTAATAAAAATTTACTAATTTTACCGTATTTTACCTAACAAATTACCAAAAAATTTTTTTACGTAAAATACTTATCACTTATATTTTATAATACAAAATAAAATAATATATTATATAAGGTATTATTATTACTTAATTTTTTCCTATTTATATCAACAATGTAGGTATCTGCTATTTAATTGTAATAAAATATTTTAGATTCTGAGTGAAACGATGAATGTATTGATTTTACAATGATGTGTGTTTTTTTTTTTATTTTTTTATTTATTTTTTATTTTTTTTTTATTTTTTTTTTTTGTGTCTGTCATCACGTTTTAGGACAGTAAAAGTGCTTGGATTTTCGACTTCAGTAGCTTTTCTGATAGGAAAGTGAATCTAGTTGGTACTTTGGGGGGTCAAAAGTAAAAATTTTCCAATAGTTTTCACAAGCGCCGGGAAAAACAACATAAAAATTAAGGAAAAACGGAAATTTTTACGCAAAATCGGTTTTTGACAAATTCGAATTTGGTTTTTGGTGTAACTTTAAAACAAATGACTGTAGGAACATGAAATTTTTACTGGCTATTTATATATGCCTTTTCTATACACGATAACATTTTCAAAATATTTTGATTTATTTTGAACTGTTTAGGGACATTTTCATTTTCCATTTTTTTTTAGATTTTTTTCTAGAAATATCAATAAAATTTTATTCGTTGGTCAAAAAAGCTTGAAAATTTAATAGAAGGCTCCTAGTAAATTGTTCCGAAGGCAGATGAAAAATATTAAAAATCGTTAGTCACAGTTTTTTTTTTATAAGCATTTAAAGTTCAAAAATTGACAAAATATGGAAAAATCACGAAAATTAGCAAATTATTTTGAAAGAATTCGTAAAAATTTTCTTTTTAAATCTAAGATTTAAAAATGTAATACAAGATTCCTTATAAGATTATCTACCTTTATCAAAAAAAAAATTTCTATAAGAAAGTATAGGTACTATTATAGGTCAATTTTTTTTTACCGATTTCTAATACCATAGATACGTATGTAATATGTTTTAAACCTAGACTGACATACCGTCTCCACTCAGAATCGTTTTTCTTATACAATGATATTATATCATTGAATTCAAATTTAAAATCATCCATTATACAGTGACCTACTTGTAACCTACTGTACATGCAGAAGAGCGACATCCACTTACCCACCTTTTTTACAGTGTATTACCACTTTTACCTAATGATTAAAAATTAAATTATATTTTTGTATTGCATATATTTGCTATAATATACATCTTATACTTTTTGTTTATAAAAATTTAAATAAAATTAATAATTAATTATTACTGCAAAATTAAAATCAAGTACCTACCTATTTATGTTTGTATTCAATTTTTGAATTACTTGACTGGGTGTAATAGTGTACCTAAATAATTAGTTATTACGAGTAAATAATAATTTATGCAAAGTTAAAAAAAATATACAAAAAATGGTATTCAAAAGTGACTATATATGTTATGAAATAATTTTTCAACATTTTTTTTTGATTTTATATTTATTTAGAAATGAAGATTTAATTAATGAATTAAATAATGTAATTCCGTCTTCTAATGCAGAAAATATGATTTTGAATTATAACTCAACAATTGTTTACAATAAGTATGCATATTTGTATTTTCTTTAGATTATATTTTAATCTATCAATTTTTTTTTAATGCAGTGTTTTAGTACACGATTTAAATCTTGATGAAACGTCTGTATCGTCTGTAGTGAATACATTATCATCGGATATAAAGTAAATATTAAAACCAAGTTAAATTATGAATATATTGAATAACTTTGTTATTTTATGAAGTAATTTAGATGCAACATTGATTTTTCCTGAATATAAGGCCTCATGTTCTCGATTAGAGTGAGCAAAGATTTAATACTATTTTTCTTATAAGTACTATAAGTATTTACAAATAAATTAATATGGGCATAATAATAGTGTATAATATAATTAACAATTATTGTAGAGACAACAATATTTCTGACCATAACCTAAGTGTTATGTATACTGCATCTGAAGATAGTTTATCATCGGAAAATACTACAACTGCCGAGTAAGTGTGTACAAAAAAACTAGTGTTATGCAATTTAATTTAATTTTAATTTTTTACTAGAACTTATAATATACTGTAAAACATTTATTCAACTATGTTATTTTTTGTTTTTTTTTTTTTGAATTCACAGACCTTTAACAGGCCGAAGAATTATTGATATTTTTCACTTTATCAATCAAATCCAAAAGGTACACAGTGGTGGGTTCGGTTGTTCATTTATTGACATGGAGTATCAGAAAGAAACATTTGTAGGATTTCAGTCGATTTTAACATTCAAATGTAAAGTGTGTAACATCAAAAGTAAACTTTATACAGAAAATCCTAAAACAGTACAAGTCCCAATTAATAAAGCAACTGTTCACGGCTGTCAAGCAATCGGTATTGGTCACACACAGCTGTCTGAATTGTTTTCATTTCTTGAAATCCCATCGTTATCGATTAGTGGTTATACGAAAGTACAAGAAAACGTAGCTGATATTGTGCATGCAACAGCATGGGATGAAATAAAAAAAGCTGGTGAGGAAGAAAAAAAAATGGCGTTGGAGTGTGGTGATATAGACGTAGATGGCACACCAGTCATCACAGTTGTTGCAGATGGGCAGTGGTCTAAACGCAGCTATCGGACAAAATACGACGCCTTATCCGGAGCAGTAAGTAGGCTAGAGTTTGCATATTTTTTATTAATCATTAAAACATAACTTATTGATATATAAATTTGTTTTAAAGAAATACAGTCATACTGCATATGTAATTAAAACTGTAGTTTTGTTTGTATGTTTAATTTTTTTTTACCTTTAGTACATATTTTGGTAATATATCTAATATAGTATATATAGTTTGGTAATAATGATAATTAAACCAAATCTTATTTATTTCATTTAGGCTACGATAATTGGTTTTAAATCTAAAAAAGTGCTTTTCGTTGGAATACGCAATAAATATTGTTGTATTTGCCAAAAATCGAAAAATAGTAAAAAAGTCGCACCTGATCATCAATGCTTCCTCAATTGGAAAAAGTCCTCAACAAGTATGGAGGCCGATGGCGTGGTTGAAGGATTTATGAAAAGCGAGGAAATGCATGGATTAAAGTATAATTGTTTAATAGGTAAAAAAATTAAAAAAAAATACTTGGTAAAATAAAAAAATTGTGGCATTTAAAAACGTAATAGGTGATGGGGACAGCAGTGTGACTAAACGCTTAAATGAAATTCAGCCGTACGGTCCCAATTTTCACATAAGAAAAATTGAGTGCCGAAATCATTTGATGCGAAACTATGCCACCAAACTTACAGTGATTGCTAGAAACACAAAATACCCACTTCGTGTTCGAAAATATATTCTATCGAATATTTTACGATTTAGAGGTGATATCACAAAAGCAGTTATACATTGGAGAAATATAATTGGAGTAACGAAATTAGAAAAGATAAAAGGTATTTTGTGGAAAATATTTTACAATTTATTATAAATTGAATGATTTTTAATTTGTAGGTATTCAAAGAGATGTTGCTAACGCCCCATACCATCGACTTGGTCAGCATCTAAAGTGTGATTCTTATTTTTGTAATGGATCGAAAAATAATGATTTAAACTTAGTGCCAGAGGCTGAAAGCTCTGGAATGATGAATGAAATAAAAAACTATGTATCAAGACTTGTTTTAAATTCCGAAAGTTTGTTAGAAAATAAAAATAACAACATGTGCGAACAATTTAATTCTTTAATAAACAAACACATAGCCGGTAAAAGATTAAATTTTTCGAGTAAAAGAAGCTATAATACTAGGGTAGAAGCAGCCGTAGTTTCATTTAACTCTAAACAGTATCTAAGAAAAATACACAAAAAGATCTCCAACTGTAGTCCAGGTGTGTTGTAGTAAAAAGTTTTAAAATTTTGAAAAAGGTATCTACATTAAAAATAATTATTTTGTTTTATAGGAAAATTTGGGAAAAGATTCATAAAAAATTATGAACGAATAAGAACCAACACATTAAAAAGAAGACAGTTATTCCCAGAAGCTAGAAAAACTAAAATTATTTGTACTGACGGTCCAGATGCTGACTATGGTTTGGCAGAGCCGCTAACAAACCAATATTCACCACAAGATTTTGAAAAAAAAAAAAAAGAATTCCTTACATCCTTAGAGAATGCAGATATTAAAAAAATTGAAGATGATACTAGAAATCAAAGTGAAAGTGAGAAGTGGTACTATGAACGCAAAAAACGAATTACTGCCTCTAGATTCGGACAAGTTTGTAAAATGCGTTCTAGTACCAGTTGTAAAAACACCGTGTACAATATACTTTATGCTGGAAATGTCCAATCTAAATATTTACAATACGGCAGAGATACGGAGCCTATCGCTCGTAAAAAAGCAGAATGTATAATTGGCGAAAAAATACAAATTTGTGGTTTGATAGTGGATCCTGATGAGCCATACTTAGCAGCAAGTCCAGGTAAAATATTTGAATATTAGGTATTATATTATATTATTTATGTTTTATAATTTAATTTACGTATACAATTTAAAATATATCGGGTCTAATATTATATAGATGGCTTGATTGGTAAAACGGCAATTATTGAAATTAAATGTCCATATATTGCAAAAGACACTTCAAGTGCAATAGATGCTATTAACAAAAAATTAGTAAGTCATGTTGTTTACATATTATTATAATCATTGCGTATACTTTAAGCCTGTAGTTTTACAATTTCATTTTTTTAAACTTTATAGTTGCCATATTGTAACATAGTAGATAATTGTACAAAACTTAAAAAAGATAATATTTATTATTATCAAGTAATGGGCCAGTTGCATATTACCCGCAGAAAATTATGCTATTTTGTAATATATACCAGTAATTGGATTACGGTAGAAAAAATTTATTATGAACCAGAATTTTGGACTTCTAATATGGCAGAAAAATTAAAAATGTAATTTATTATCTGACCTAACTTAATAATATTTTAAGTAAGTACATTTTTAATTTGTTTATAATTTTAGGTTTTATATGGATTGTATGCTACCTGAAATAATTCAACCACTTTATCCAATAAGAATGTTGAAGTCCGATATCAAAGAGCCTGAGCGTATTATTAAAATTATGACCACAACTAATAATAATTTTAAAAAAATGTGACCTTTATTCTCATCAGTTATTCTATAATATTTTTAATAAATGTGAAACGTGTTTTTAAAAATATATTACCATTTCAGATTTTATTTAGAATGTTTACTGCCAGAAATTGTCGATCCACTATATGGAAAACGATTTTTGAAAAGTGATATTAGAGAGCCTGACCAGTGACCACATTAAACACCAAATTAATAAAAAATAAAAATATACCTATATTAGTTTCATGTATGATATAATAGTGTTAACATTATAATTGACAAATGATTACCAATAGGCAATACTGTATTTTTTATTTAATTTAATTTGAATATTTAATAACTCAATAGCATATATAGTACCAACGGTAATCGTATCTTTGTAGAGAAAGGTAGAATCTTAAAAATAATAATAGATAGCTTTGATACGGGCTACTGTATCATCTTTAAGAAGTACCCAAAAACTGTAATTTAAAACGTATACCTACCTATGTAGTAGCAGTATAACGTAAAATCATATATTCAATAATTAAATTACTAAAAACTAATACCTATTTAGATATTTAGGTAGGTAATATTAGTTTAGGATACTGTTATAAAGTAGATATTATTTACTGTATTGTTTATATTTTGTATGGAGTAAGCATCTAATAATGCAATAATTATAAGCTGAGTCGCCGAGAAGGTATGCGCGAATATTACGGCGGAAACGCGTCATAATATAAGGTGTTTACATTTTATATTTACGCGATCAGACACAGTCGAAGGTTGAGGAAATAATAAACATCGCTCCCGAATGAGCACAATCGTCCGCCGGTCGCCGACAACGAGTATTGGGCGTGGCTTAAACGCCGCGTGCTTGCGCATCGTGAAAACACTTAACAGCGCGTTCTCTCGGCCGTTCTATTCGTTTCGCTTTAGGTGTAGCGTCCTCTTAATACTATTTGGAAACTAACTTTGACAGTTTCTTTTTTATTATGTTTTGACTTTTTAGTTTTTTATTAGCCATATAGGAATGTTGACGTATTCTCATTGTGATATATGATATTAGTATATCCAATATGACCTTTTCTTTATGGACATAACAAGGAAATGGTACTATATAGTTATTTGATATGAATTCCTCAACAGTATCATCAAACACATTGGCACTATTTTATTTAGATGTTTGTATTAGAATTTTAAAATACATCATATAAATTTCAAAATATTTTGACTCTTGCCCACATTTTTTGTGACACAAATCAAATAGAATAATATATATAATATATTTTCAAAAAAAGTGCGGGAGATAACCCTCTCCGTTCCGTATCCAGTATATCTTGATTCCTGGTATATACCTATATATGGTATCATCTACAAGTCTTAAAATGTTAAAACTATTGTTGTAGATAGGATGATTATAAGTTTATATAAAAATAAATTAGCCTAATTGGTAATCAGGTGCTGTTAATAAATTTTAATGATTAATAAAAATCAATTTATGTATAGTATATTAGTATTAATAAATGCCAAAACGCTATTGTATAATTGAATAAATTCAGATAAGTTAGAGTGAGAACTGAGTATGCTTGGCAAATCATCCTGCTGTATAATATGTATTAAATATTTTTTAATACCTCTCCATGCATATGAGTATTATATGATACCGAACTGTTATCACTCATGAAAATAATTTCATAAAATTGAGAATTATTTTTATCATAGATGTTATAAGAATGGATAGGACATCGAGCTTATCTTATCAACTGAGAATAAAGTGATACTATTTTTGATGTTATAATAGTTTCTTAATTATTGATACGTGTTAACACGATTTAAAAAAACAAAAAATAATAAAATCATGAATCAAAATATGAAATAACAATTTAATTATAATTTATTGCGTATTAATATTATTTCAATAATCATTATTCATATTTCATAATATTATAATAATGAATATAAAAGTAGTCAGAATAACAAAAGGTAAATACCGTGTGTTCAATTTTAAAGGTAACAGCAAATATTTCGGCTGCATCCGAGTTGGGTCCGAAAATAATACTAGTTTTAAATTTTGTACGAATTAGGTCTGTGTGAATAAAATGTTTTGTCTGAATTGGGTCCGGGCGTATCAAATGATGCGTTTGAATTGGGTCCATGGTCCACGTATTTATTATACGCATTATGAAGTTATAAAGTACGAATATGGTATAAGGACGTATACGTACTATATACGTACTTTCTGGCAATAAAATGATATCTTATCGTAGTAATATACAGTACGAAAATAATATTTTAGATTAGGTATTTTCTGCCGTTGAAATAATAATCGATGAACTAATCACTGATTATACCACACTAGTACGTCAGTACGTGTTCATATTCCATACATAATGGATAACACTCAAAATATTATGTTTAGTGAAAAAGGCAAGCGTATATACGTTATTGATGGCTTTAAATTTTCATTTCATAAGTATTTAAAAAATGACATTAAACGATGACGATGTGTAAAAATAACGTGCAAATCTTTTTATAAGTGTGAAAATGAAATTATTATTGAAAAAAACATCAAACACAACCATGAACCTGACGAAGCAAGTATTTTAACCAGGCAGACAGTGAGCAACCTTTTAAAAAGAAAAGCACAAGAAAATTCTTGTGATGGGCCATCTAAGTTATTGCATAATGAGTTACAAAATTATATAGAAACTCTAACACATAACGATTGTACTTTGATTAAAAAAAATATGCACTATGCTAGAAGAATTATTCAACCGAGTATTCCTAAAAGTTTAAGCGATATTCATAAAACACTATACGATTTAAAAATAAAAACAAATCGCGAAGAAGACTTTTTATTAATTAATGACAGTGTAAATAATATAATTATTTTTTCAACAACTGAAAATTTAAACTTTTTATGTAAATCTAATACAATTTTTGTGGATGGTACATTTAAAAGTTGTTGTAAAATGTTCACACAAATGTTCACTATTCATACTACTCACAACAATCACTATATTCCTATTATATTTTGTTTGCTACCTTCTAAAAGTAAAGAGTGTTATTCACAAACTTTTACACATATTCTAAACGAATGCAATAAACGAAATTTCAATTTTATACCTGAAATTGTTTATGCTGATTTTGAAGTAGCGATTCACACAGCTCTATTAACAGTTTGGCCACAAATAAATATTAATGGTTGTAGATTTCATCTAGGCCAAAACTGGTGGCGAAAGATCCAGAATGTAGGATTAAGTAGCGATTATAAAAAAAACACAACATTAGGTAAATACCTAAAAAAATTTTTTGGACTTCCATTCTTCCCGCCAAACGAAGTTGAAAACTGTTTTACAAACGATTTATTAAGTATTCAACCAGATGACGAAAGATTACAAATATTCACGGAATATTTTATTTAACAATTATATACATCCTGACGCTAAGTTCCCTCCAAGATTATGGTCTGAATTTAAGCCTAGTACAATAAGAACTACAAACGCATGAGAATCCTTTCACTCACACTTCAATTCTATGTTTTATTCTGCTCACCCAAATATATATCAATTTATACACGATTTAAAAAATATTCAAATAGATGTTTATATTAAAATGAGAAGTCCAGAGGGAAAAAGAAGAAACTGTATAATATCTAAGGAAGAATTCGTAAAAGAAAAAATGACAGAAAAAATATTAAAAAAAATTAATTGCTACGAATTCGTAAAAACTATGTCTTATAAATTTCAACCCTTAAATTAAAATATTATTAATCATTAAAAATCAGATGGACGACGATGACGACGACAAACGATTGTAAATCAGGAAAAAAAAAAAACATTTTTAACCATACCTGTAGATGTTATTATAGGCAGTCCTAAGTCTGTAAAAATGGGAAGGAAAATGTTTTTTATAGGACCCAACTCGTACAGTAGGCTATTTTACTCGGGACCCGGGACCCAACTCGTACAGTAGGATATTTTACACGGGACCCAATTAGTGAACAATCTGAATTATGGGACCCAACTAGTATGCGCCGAATATTTCGATCGTGTGACCTTGAATTTGATTCGGGGTTTTTATACTGCATATAGGACTTATAAATACATATTTATAGGTTTTATTATAACTACAAGGTGTATTTATTATTCAATGAACTGTTCAAAGTTATTGCCATTATTTTCAACGCATGCTTCCATTCGTCGCAGTAGTTCTCTTTGTGTAGCTGTTATTATTTGGTCTTCGTTGAGTTCACTACACGCAATGATTATTTTGTTTTTTTAAAATCTTCAAGATTAATAGGCGGATTAGCATAAGCTACTGTTTTTAAATGTCCCCTTAAAAAATAGTCTAATGGTGTTATATCAGGAGATCTAGGAGGCCATTGTACTGGATCAAATGTCCATTTATGGCCAAATGGTTAAGGTATTCTTGAACAATTATTGCATTATGGGCGAGTGCCCCATCTTGTTGGAAAAATAAATTCATGCAGGTATCTAAGTTGAATTCATACAAAAATGTTGGTAGTGTGTTTGACAAAAAGTCTAGGTACCTCCTTCCTGTCAGAGTACCGTTGTAAAAGTAAGGACCCAGTAATCTACCACATAAAAGCCCACACCAGACATTCGTTCCCCACACATGCTGAAAGTTTGAATCATTTGTCCAATAAGGATTAGTATCCGACCAATAGTGGTTATTTTGTTTGTTGATCACACCATTATTAGTGAATTTTGATTCATCAGTCCAAAAAACATAATTTAAAAATAGTGGTTCTTCTTGAATTTTTACCATTAACCATGCAATAAATGTAAGACTTCTTTCGGAATCACCGGGTATTAAATGTTGTATTATGTTAGGTCGATATGCGTGAAATTTATGTTTTTTTAAAATTGAATGTGCTTTCCCCACAGTGACACCGACTTCTCTAGCCAAATTTCTAACAGAAGAACGAGGATTTATTTGAATGTATGCTAGTACCTGTAATTCTTAATTTTCATTAGGTTAATGAACTCGCGGTCTCCTATTGCGGCGGCGGTTCGCAATAGCTGGAAGTTCTCCTTTTTCTCTAAGATTTATTACTATACGTAAAAAATAATTGTGTGGTGGATGATATCTCTCGGAATATCGTTCAGCAAAAAATGCCGCTGCGTTACGCGAATTTTGATGACATTCTCTAAAAATTAATACCATATCGGTTTTTTCGGAATAGTTTGCCATTGTACAGAAAATAATATGTCACTCGCGACTTAGGCATTGGTCACACTACGCCCGATATTGGCCGATTCGAGACCGTCAAATTCGTCCGATTTTTCGGGTTCATTTATCGGCCGAATTTTCTGGTCTCACTACACCCGTCATCGGTCGAATATACACATCCGTTTGAATATATTGTAATATGCCTCATTCGTTGTTCAGTAGTTGTATGAAATGGAAGTAATCAACCAACTTTATTTTTTGGAAACCAGTCCTGTTCTAAAGTATTTACTGTTCAGTGAAAAAGTACAAAGGCAATGGTGGGTCAACAGAATATTTGAAGAAAGGGAAAAATATGGTGAATTTCACACGCTTTTCCCACAACTTTTAAAACAGCCAATCAAATTTTTTGAATATATGAGGGTATCACCTGAAACCTTTTTTTATATTTTGGAAAAAATTCGTCCATACATAGAAAAGTATTGCAGTTTCAGAAAATGCATAATTCCAGAAGAAAGACTTGTAGTAACTTTAAGGTAAATATTATTATTTATATTAGTATTAGTATTATTGTTAATAGGTAATCATTACTTAATATTTTTCAATTAATATATAAAATAACTAATATGAAATGAGATAATTATAATTTTCCGAGGCTATAATTACGTTTTTTTTTTTTTACACAAATTTAATATAACATGAATAAAGTTATTGAACAAATAGATCAGTATAAAATAGTAAAAAAGTTTTATTGAACAAATTGATAAGAATAAAATAATGAAAACAACTTTTATTGAACAACTTAATAAAAAAAACAACGTTTCGTACTTTCAGTTTAAAAAAAAATAATACATACCTTTTTAATATTATAGTAAAAAATTAACTTGCTTATAAAATATACATTTTTTTTTTATTCGTTATTAATGTTTTGCCAAGAAGATAAACATGTATTATCTACAGCTGTAGGATTTAAGTTTGTTTGACCACAAGGAATAGTGTTCTTAATATTAGACTGGTAATTTGATGAAGAATATTCGGGCTGATTCATATAGTATGAGGGAATCGATGAATTGACAAAGAATGTTGAAGGAGTAAAAGTATTACTTGATCCAGTGGTATTTTCAGTTTGTTCTGCCATTACAACATTTTGAAGTTTAAGCCTTACAGCTAACTTTCTGTGTTTTGGTATTTCTCTTAAATGAGGCAACAAACTCATAAGGAAATAAAAATCTTCATCTTCATCATTTTTTTTTTTTTGTGAATTTGCCTGTATCGTATTGAACTGTAGAAGTTTTTGTTTTTCGATTGCTAGTAAATCTTGCATCACATCATTTCTTCCCTTCTTTTTTTTTGATGATGGTCCTTCTTCAAAAGATAAAATACCAGACGATGGATTTTCAGTATGTTTTTCAGAAAAACTTGTTTCATCAAAATCATTCACGACATCAATGGACGAATTACATGGTGAATTTGGAAAGCTCTCTTGTTCATCAATATGAGTTTTTGATTGTTCTACTATGTTTCCCACCATTTTTCTAGGAGTTATATTATCCTTTAAAAAATATAACGACTCAAAATATTTCCACTGAGATTCAACAGCTTCTTCTTCTAATCCTGATCCTGTGGGACGTTTTAATTTTTTAAATTCTTTCCTAAATGTATCTCTCAAACTTGCCCATTTAGTCTTTAAAATGTCACCTATGTAAAAAAAAAAAAAAATTAGCCTACTAAATGTTTATACATATTATAATTATATTATATTATATTTGTATTTTTATTACTTCTTAGTTGTTTTTATTTACGGCATCCGTGCGGTAAGTTGAATTAATATTATAAAATTTTAGAAAATAAGTAAAATCATTATTCTTGGTTATTTAATACATAATTTCGTTCAAAATTGAACTTCAAATAACTAAAAAAAAAACTGTGTTCGTGTATATTTTTAGATTTTTTGATTATGGAAATAACTACTTATACCTACGGAGAACTTTGTTTTAAATGTTCAATCCTTAACTACAAAATTTGAACATCTTATAAATTTTTAATTACAAAATAATTATTAAATTTTAAATTTGATAAATATTGTCAATATTTTGAACTTCAAATTCTTATAAAAAAAATAATGTCTATGTATTTTTAATATTTTCAACTATACTATTGTAGCAATATATCAGGAGTCTTGAAGGCTTTTTGGCCCAACACATAAAATTTTATTGATATTTATAAAAAAAAAACTAATAAAATTGGAAACTGAAAATGTCCCTAAACAGTTCAAAACAAATGATAATATTTTGATCGAATTTTATCATGTATAGATAATGCCAATTAAACAACCAGTAAAAGTTTCTTTTATTTGAAACATTTACCTCCACACCACCAATCAAAAAAAAAATAAATAATTTGGTTTATATCATAAAAACTTTTCAGTCTAACCATTGTGATCTGCAATTAGTATAATGTAAGTATATTACATGTATAAATGCATGCACACATGAAAATAAATAATTACGTAATATTTAATAAAGATTTAATCATTTAAATGTACTTTTTTGAGTAGATTCGTGGAATAATCTGCATAGACATAAAATACTCAAAATTGCAATTTTTAATAGGTCCCATCGAACAAGATACTGAAGTTGAAACCGAAACATTATTTCGACTATACTTATCGTATACACACACAAAAATTTTTTTAAAAAAATTAAATAAATAACACACATCATCATTGTTAAATCAATAAATTCATTGCTCCGCTCAGAATCTAAAACTACAAAAAAAATTTATTCTTAAAGTTAAAAAAGTTTAAAAATGTAATACAAGGTTTCTCACACAAATTTTTAAGTACAATAGCAGTTTAAACATTAAAAATACATAATATTATATATGCATGTACATGCATAATGTATATCATTATTTTTTATTTTTTCAAGTTCAAATTTAGTATTGCCATAAACATATTATTCCTGGGTACTTGAAACTTTTAGAAGTTCTTTAATTTGTTTTGCCAATAATTGCTTATTTTTTTTCAAGGAAATGTATGTTTATTTATTTGTATTTTTTAGGTATCTATCTACAGGCACATCTTATCGAGCGTTGTCATTTTCATTCCGTATGGCCCATAATACAATTGGTAAAATTATCTACGAGACTTGTAATGCTATTTGGGAGGTTTTTTCTAGCATTCATATGCCGTTCCCAAGCACTGAATTATTTGAACAAATTGCCTATGATTTTGAGAAACTATGGAAATTCCCGAACTGTATTGGATGTATTGACTCAAAACATATTCGTATAAAATGCCCAAATAACTCTGGTTCGATGTTTTATAATTACAAAGGTTACTTTTCTGTCCACTTACAAGGAGTCTGTGATGCCAAATATAAATTTATATCGGTTGATATAGGAGCATACGGACGACAGAGCGATAGTGGAATATTTACCGAATCAAATATTTTTAATAATTTGGAAGCTAAATCCTTTAATGTACCTAATTACAGACCATTACCGAACACAACTACTCCAATGCCATTTGTTCTATTGGGTGATCAAGGATATCCACTGAAAGAGTATCTATTAAGACCCTATCCATTCGATAAAAATTTGGATTCGGCAAAAGAAACATTTAATTACCGTTTGAGCAAAGCTCGGCGTATGATTGAATGCACTTTTGGAATTTTGGTATCGAAATGGAGATGTTTAAAAACCGAACTTCAAATGAACCCGGAACATATTGATATAGTTATTAAGACTATATGTTTGTTGCATAATATTATCATCGATAAAGAAGGTATAGATGAAACACTACTGGAGCAGGTTCGTCGTGACCCAACTATAAACTCAGAAACACATTCAGTATCTAGACGCAATAACAGATCAAGAACGGAAGCATACATAATACGTGATACTTTTAAAGATTATTTCACAACTGTTGGAGCTATAAAATAAAAGTAACAATTGTTAAATTTTACCTATAATAATATTATATAATTATTCATAACCTAAATTTGTATTTTATTTATTATCTATTTATCAAATTTAATTCAGATTTACCACCATCACAATATTAATAATAATAATAATAAACAATAATCTCAATTACAATATTTTATTAATTTTCAAATTAAATTTATGTATTTACATTTTTATATTTACTTACCTTTGACCTGCATTTCTTTTTCAATTTCCTGCCACAATTTCCTGGTTATATCTCTATTATGGTGTTTTTTGCTTGTAGAATCCCATATAGGTTCTCTTTCAAAAACTAAACTAATTAGTCGTTCGCAATCAACCATTATTTCAAAATTCAAAGATACGTATTTTAAATAAAACACAGGCAATGAAACACAAAACTATCGACGTACGACGTACCGTCTTCTTACTAGTGTTTGATGTAAATGAATAATAATACTAATAATAATAATTGTTCAACTATATTGGTATTATTTCGGATTGGTAGACGATGCGCAGGAAATATCCATTTTCGGATTCAAACGGCCGATAAAAACAAATAATATTGTTTTTGCCCGTTAACGGTCGTATACGGCCGAATTATTCTGAACTAGTGTGACCATTATAAATAGATTCAATTGAATTAATATATTCGGCCGTATACGGCCGAATTCGGCCGAACGTTTTTCGGCCGATATCGGGTGTAGTGTGACCAATACCTTACGAAAAACGTTTGACTATTCACAATCAAATTTAGAATGCTATTAAAATATCTTATTGACACAGGTTAATAGTAAACTTTCATTATAATACTATTAAAAACAAATTAAGATAATAGTAGTAGATAATTTAGTATTTTTAATAAAAATAAATTGTTAAAATAATACCTATAAATACCTATAAATTAAGATAGAGCGTTGAAAAATGCGATATTTACGAATTAACTATATTAAAACTTTCGACTGTCATAAAAATGACAATTTTGAAGATATCAACAAACTGTAAAGACCAAAGTCGTTCAGAAAAAATAAAAAAATCGAAATCCGGTCTCCAAAATAGTCGATTTACACGCATATAGTATATTACCATCTAATTTTTTGATGTTTTGTTCAGCCTGCTCGAACGTTTTTCTAGTTGATGGTGTATAGTTGCTACCGGACCGCAGATTACTTTTACTTTTTGACATGATCTTATTAGGTAATAACGTTTTCACACCTACAGTGTATTACCACATATTAATTTTGATGTTGTTAAATTTAAAAAAAAATACTTAAAATAAACTCCTGATTATAAATTAAGACTTACGTCTGTATTTAGCATCATCATCATCAACAATATCATCACTAGAATAGCTCGTACTGTCTGAGTACTTTAAAATGTAGAAACAAACCGGTATTAATTATTTAGTTATTAAAATTATAGGAGTAATTAATATATAGTATATACCTTTTAGTCTAAGTGATTTTAGAGTATCATTTGCGGCTTGAAGAAGCCCTGTTGTGTCCATTGATAAATCAGCTACTAGAAAAAACATTAATACACCAAATTAAAACAAAATAAATAACACTTAATTTGCCCATGTGAACATAATAAAATAATTCTCACAAACATTTTTTTCATCATCACTATATTTATGATTATGAAATATTTATTTTTACCCACACTGCCTTATTAATATAGTTAAAGAAATATATAAATTAATTGTTTATATCAAAATAGCAATCTAAGGTCATAATGCCTATCAAATGTAATTATATATATACATATATATATATATTTACAAAATTATTTTATCAAAAAAACCTCAGAAGTGTTTGTATTATTATAGTATTGGATAATTTAAGGTACATTACCATCTGCTTTTGGTGTACTACTGTTAAGCAAAATAAATATTAAAATTGTCAAATATAATACAATTATATTAGGAATTGCATGCAGTATAGTAAGTAAATAAATCATAATAATATATATATTAATTACTACTGAACTTACGGTGTTCGACCACACTGCAGACCACACAGCACAGGCAACACAAGCATTGTTGATTATCATCACCGAAGTATTGTGTGCTATATGACACTGTTAGCTCATCATCTGCACAAATGTTTTTTTTTGTTACCAAACAAATTTTGCCGCCTTCGTTTGCTTTAAATGCGCAGTTGGGCTGACAACTGCGATTTACAAATGCTATTGGTTCTAGTAGGACATGCAAGTTTTTACTCTTCCCACTATATATGAAGTCGTTTCCACCTATAATGGAAAGCAAAAATAAATTGAAATAATTAATTACTTTAAAAATGTAAACATACAATAAACAATGTAACGTACTACAAACTATTATGTCTTCGTCTATTTGAAAATTATGACCTCCGACTTCATGAAGCACTGTTTTCATGTTTATGTAATTTGTGCTGATCACCATGACTGAGGTATATTTGTCATGGTCAGGTAGGTAGTCACAAACTTTATATGATATTCTGGAAACTGCAGAAACTGACGTTTCATAAAATTTGCGATGGGTTGCCTCAATATTCTTGAACACCGGGGAAACACGTCGTCGTCACTGTGAAGACCCATTTTGTGGGTGGTGACACCTAATCGTGGGTCGATGATCTCAGCTGTACATGCATCATCGACGTACGACAAAATTTCGCCTTAACTCAATTTGTTCCTGTAATTTCCATTAATACCAAAATATTACTATGGCCATTGGCCATATAAAAAAATTATGTAAATCGCATATTAATAAATGCATATGAATTAGATGGCGTGTGCGTGCGTTTGGATGAGACCACGATTTAGCACGCAATTTTAACTTGTCGTTTGCTTTTTGTACTTAGTGAAATAATCTGATATTGAAATAAAGTTGGCAAATACTTTGTATTAACATGTCTCTGTGTGTATTGAATTGCTGTGTTTGTTCTAAAAGTGTATTTTGTTTACAATTTACACATGCCATGTTGGAAAACATCGAATATTATCGACTTAACTTTTACCACAAAAAATTGACATTTTTTTTCTGATTTACAAAATCAGTCGAGTATTTTTTTGAAAATTTTTTCTGCTTCTATACAGAGTGTTTGTAAACATTTGCTTGGCTCCTGTAGGCCTCCCCAGTCTTTAATCTGTGCTAGTTTACTTTCTTAGATTATTGATAGTAAAGACATTTTTCAAATATCACAAGAAATTTTATTTTGTAATTTTTTTGCAACAAATCCTGAAATGTATACAGAGTCACATCTTCAGTATAAGCATTGATACGCTGAACTACGCTAACAATTTTTCAATGTATTTCCATTCTATAAATTTCCCTTCGACATTTTTTAAAATTTTTTCATCTCCAAAAGTGTTTCTTATTAGTTTTATCATATGAGCTTGATCATGAAATATAAATATTTTCTCATTTGTGATAGAATTAGTAATAAAAGTGGTTTTTGTGTTAAAGTCCGCTCCCAAAAAAACACACATACTAAGGTTCACTGATGCTCCATAAAATGTGATGGAATTAAGGTGTACTCCAGTTTCAGTTATACGATTTATAGCCTTACTAAGTAAATTTCCTTTTTCTTGCCCATTCAACCCATCTATCAGAGAATATCCTACTGGAATCTTCCAACAACCGTTTAGGCCAACAATTAAAAATACTAGTGCATTTTTGGCCATTGGAATTTCATCACAGCCATAAACAATATTTGTTACCCATGCTTACATGGCCATACACATTTTGATGTCTGTCACTTTCTAGGAGTCCCTTAACAATTATCTCATCTATAGTCAGATTGAAGTAAACATGTTCATAATTTACCACTTTCTATTTCAAAATTTCAAATGCTTCAAATATAAGCCCTTACCATCTCACTGTATACCACCTCCTTAATGTTCTAGGGTGAGGTAAAACATTAGAAAACGACTTTCGTACGTAAGAATAGACACGAGGTGAATAATACTGCAATGTAATGGCAAACTCACAAATTTATTTAGGAGAAGAATGTTTTTTTTCCTGCTTGACAGAAATAACTTTGTCGGTATTTTAACTTTTTTTTTCAAAATTATTTACTAAGGACAAAGAAGCATTTTTTTCCACAGGTGGCTTTTTATTTTTATATTATGTCATAACAAGTTTCAGTGGCAATCAATTCAGTCAAACAGGCGAGATGAAAAGGATAGATCCATGAAAATACTATGATATGAACCGTATCCTTACGCTGCCATTTTATTTTGGTTTAGCAATATGGGATATGTGCTACAATAAACTTGTATATTTAAACCATGATATCACTAATACTCATAATAATAACTGGGAAAATGTATGCTCGGGGATTATCATATGATTATAATAATGTTAAAAATTCTGTGATGTTACAAGGTTAGGGCCAATATTCAATCAAATAAAGATTAACAACCAAAATAAACGTGTACAAGGTAGGGGGTTGGTTAATGTTAATCGTCCAACTATTGAACAAGAAAACCTGTGTTAATAGTGACAGCACACATAAAAAATGGAAGTAAGGTAACTTAAGACAAACAGAGACCTTAAGCAGTGAAAGAGAAGTAAACACGCGGCTTTCCGAACACCTTTTTTTTTTTTATTTTTTATTTTTTATTTATTTTAATAGAATATTTACAATCTATGCTACAATAGGCATAATAAGCAAATTTGAACACATACATACAATCTTTTTTAAGGCTTTCCGAACACCTAGAGGTTTATTTCAGTTTCGGTCTCAAAAACCGTCCAATGACTTCCATGAGATTCGTGAACGATGCCATGATGACGACATAGTAGTCTAAATCTAAATTGTTTTTTCCAATCAATATCAAACGAGGCGGTTTTGCTCACTGGGTACTAGTGTACGCCGATATCGATCAGAAACAAATCACTTATTATGACAGTCTCTCTAACAGTAACCTATATGTATATCCGGGTAATGTATATGTATACTTAACGCAAGAGCACCGAACACAGTTGGGTAGATCTCTACCTATAGACGACTGGGAAATAGTAAAAGGTGTTAACACCATTTAGTGTAACGGAAAGGACCGTGACGTATGAAATGCATATTTTCTATATGTTTATCAATAGATAATTAAACACAACATTTTAATCAAAAACATTTGCCATCTTTTAAGAAATTGATAGCTACGAATTCCGGATGTTTCAATCATATAATGATACTATGTTTAATGCCTTACCAGCTTTTTGCATTTTAGGGAGCTATTTGTCATCAAAGCAATCAGTATCACCAAAATATGTCTCAGACACTCGCAGAACTTAGCTTGAAACGGAATTCTTTCCCTCTCCTAGCTGGAGTAGTAAAAAATATTCCCAATGATACTGCTGTAACGGGAACATTTATCTTTTCGAAGAAAAGAAATTGAAGGGAGACTGTGTGGATTAATAAAATATTGTGCAACCACGGACCATTTAATTTAACAATAATTGTGAAAGTTCCAGTTTCTGTACCTGATTTTAACAAAATGATTAGGCAGATGCGGGGTGCAAAAATATTCTTGACCAAAAATAAACAAATAAAACAACAAGTGAAAATTTCATGTATATGTTCATTTGTTTTAGAGTTACACCAAAACCAAAATCGATTTTGTGGAAATTTATATAAATAATTTTTATGTTGTTTTTCCCTTAG
This sequence comes from Metopolophium dirhodum, assembly GCF_019925205.1. Taxonomy (NCBI): domain Eukaryota; kingdom Metazoa; phylum Arthropoda; class Insecta; order Hemiptera; family Aphididae; genus Metopolophium; species Metopolophium dirhodum. Next base: position 109,749,131 of record NC_083560.1, read on the forward strand.
CTTTTAAAAACTTTTGGGAATTTTAAAATTTTACCTCCTGAATGCACCAACTAGATTCACTTTCCCATCAAACAAGATACTGTTGAAGAAAATCAAAGCAGTTTTACTGCCCCAAACTGCAAAAAAAAAAATACATCATTGCAAAATCAATACATTCATCGTTTCACTCAGAATCTAATATGTAAAAGTTATAATTATTACTGAATAATAGCGACTGTGAATATTGCTTTCAGATGATAATAACATGGTTTTCATTTAAGGAGGCTTTTTCTGGAGATGATCCTAACTTTAATATGTTAAAATATTAAATAATGCTAAAATGTAGATTTAATGCGGTAAATATTTAAACTTGTGAAAATATTTTTTAGATTATAAATTCTCTCAAGCATAGAGTCACTAGTGGTCTCTTTTCACAACTATACATATTACGCTAAGTACCTAGTATAGATTATATATTTCTTATATAAAAAAAAAGATTAAAAATTGGTGGGGCGGAGGTTGCCCCCACGACATAGTTCTATATCCAATATCCAATGGGGGTAGGTGGGTATAAGTAATTGTTCATTGCAGCGTTGCCAACCGTACGATAATTTGGGCCATTTGTACGATGTACGATAGACATTTACTGTCGTACAAGAAAATACGATAATTTTACAAAAAAAATTGTTATCATTAATTTACGTTTAGATAAAAGAAAAAATACAATTTGATAACAGACTTAATATCATACCTAATCCACATGAAAAATAATTTAACAATACTACAATTTTATTAATAGGTATATAAATTAAAACATAAATACTATGTTTTTTACCTTTCCCGTGGTTTTTAATAATAGTTAACTCAGCAACCATTGAGACTTTACACAATTTACATCTGTATTTAAGCTCATCAGGATCTTGCTCAATCCAGTTTTAAAGCTATATCAGTTTTCCACTCCTGACGGAACTTTTGTACTCTTCGTCTATTTCCAAATCTCCACCTGCATCATTCTCCTCTTTTTTGGGGTACTACAATCTGGTGTATTCACTTCATCGTCCATCTTTTATTTTACTCACTACATTCACTAGTGGCTACGACTAGAATAAAATGAATATACTACTCACTAGCGTTCAAAACTGTTTTAGTTATTAGTTTGTCGTTTATCGTTTGCTGGTATCCCGACGCTGAATTAATCGCAATTATTATTATATTATCTATAAAACTAGTTTTATTCTAACGGTTAAGGCCTGTAGATACTATCTACATCCGGGTATTCTACCTAAAAGTCCGACGAAAAAATGCTATCGGTGGACTTTTGTTCGATAATTTTTGAAGCCGTAGTTATTATTATTAATATGTTTATGTTGTGTATTACACGTACAATGTGTAACATATAATTGTTCGTAATTTCGTGATATTCAAAAACAATAATTCATTAAATGGTATAGATTTAATATTAACCGCCTGCAAAATTTAAATATTGTCTATTTATGTATGGTTTTGATTTATGTAATTTTTTATGTATTTAGATATGAAAGTTTTTCCAATAATTGTTGTATCGGGCGAGGAGTGTAGGTGGAAGCGATGTACTACACATGAGTGCTAAAAGTAAACTGATTTTATTGTAGGTATCGAAAATACCGAATCGCCAAACGCGTTAACCATATCATAATAAATTACAGATAATCGTTATTGTAGATAGCAAGTATTATATCTATGTAACACCAATAATACATGCTAAAAGAATTTTTCTTCTGCAAGGGAAATTAAGTATTTATAGATATGTATATCTATATTAGCATGCTTAATTTTGTTAGGAATTTATTATGAATATTATAGATTGATTTAGAACCAATAATAAAAGAAATTCGAAACCAGTATACAATTATTTATTCGACTCATAATTTACGGTACAGTAAAAATATTACATCAGTTATTGTTCGAACACGGACGCGTTTAGCGCCACATAGCTTCCTCGAAAATCCTCTAAGCTGCGCTACTGTAGTAGAATGTTCTCAAAGCCGGCCTACCCCCACTCTGTCACTTACAACACTGATGTACGTCCGCTGTAGCCTGAGCGCTGTTTGTATTTTCTTGGCGGTTGAGGGCGACGCGCCGTTGCGTTCGCTCTTCGCGGCGCGCGTGCCGTGTCTGCCGCTGAAGAGTGAAATCGCGTGTAGTGCGGTCGAGCCTGCGTCGTGTACGCCAGTTCGGCGTTCACGGTTACTTTCTGTGCGCCATGTTTTATACAATTTCATGTGATATCAGTGCATAATATATTGCACTTTGGTTATTTTGATTTGTCTACGACCCGACGTCTCTACGACTGTTCATTGTACATCGGCACTGCTCGGGAATATTGATTTCCGCTTGAGGAGACTGTATTAACTAACAACTCCGTGTGGTATAACTTAATGACATTTTTTCAAGGGTAAACACCTAGAAGTTGAGAAGCTGGATGTCTATTTTGTTCATTAGGTACTCGTAAACCGCCATGTGAAACCGTTGTGGAAACAGTTTTTTCAGAAGAAGTTTTTCCAAACAGAATAATTTTTTAGGAACACATGCATTTTCCACCAGTTACTGTATCTTGCTGACTAAAATCGAAATAAAAAAACAATTGTATCAATTAAATTAATAATAAATAATAATAATATATTTATTTTCCAACTATGGTTTAACATTTAAAATATAAAGTTACATTTACAGTAGTTGGCCACTTCTAAGCCGTTGGCTGTGCGGAAGTGGGAGTTCAATTTTAAATTGATATTGATATTAATTTATACCAATTCCCAAATGAATCCAACACGAGTAATTCCATGATGTTCTGTAGATTTCAGTCAACCAAAGAACAGGTTAAATCTGAAGTCTTAAATTGGTCTGTAAATATTGAAAATATAAGAATTAATGAATATTATGATGAATCATATTTACACGAATTTATAGCAGCTTCTTCTTGTAATTTTCTAGCATAAGCGATGGCTGCTTCAGCAGCAGAAGCTGCCCTGGCTGCTCGATTGGCAGCCTCAGAAACCGGGTCTCTGGTGGCGGCATCCACGGCTCGACACTGAGCGGCGGTGTGACCCCGCTTGAAACAAACGGGGCATTCTAGAAAATCAAAGGAATCGAAATTAAAACATATTATCCATGATAAAATATTAATTTGTTTTTTAATTTAGACAATTTCAGAAAAATTAATCATTTCATTCCTTTAGATTGGGAGACATAAAACATATTTTAAACAAAATGTTATAATGTACGAAGATCAATGTAACTAGATAATTAAATAACATCACTGTTTAATTTATAATAATAAACATGAAATAAAAAATCAATATTTTATCATTGTGTGAAACCAAAACAAAGTTAATGCAACCAAAGTACATACAAGAACATTTTGAATAAGTTATTTTGTATAGGTCTACTAAAAAAATGGATAGTTAACAGATAGATAAAACCTCCTTTCCCTGAATACAGTGATACGTATAAATTATATAAAAGATTATGGTTATTAGTTCAAAATTCAAATCAATTAATTAGCTACTTAGTACATATTGAATACCTAAGTATTTAAGAAAAAATTATTTACGCATGTTTTAGGCATTGTGAAGGTGGCGTATTACATGTAAAATTGACGTATTGATGCATCTCAATATAAATTTTCCGTACATAGAACTAGACTATAAAAAGGTGGATAAGTAGATGTCGCTCTGCTGTACAGTAGGTTACAAGTGGGTCACTGTAATGGATGGTGTTAAATTTGAATTCAATGATATAAAATCATTGTATAAAAAAAACGTCAGCCTATGATATTACAAAGTATATTTGATGATATTATTGTGAATAAAGTAATTTATATATAACCTATTTACGCGGAGCCTTGTTTTAAATTTTAAATCCTTAGCCATAAAAGTTAAACATTTTATACATTTTTAACTACAAAATAATTAATGGAACAAATGCAGTTTAGTTCCCACGCGATTTTTTCGATTTTTTTTTCCCAAAATGTGTGTTTTTATGCACTGAATACAAGTCTAATTCAAAAATGTTATCTAATTTTATCATTTTTATTTCTTACCTCTATATATCTATTTGCATCTTCATTGAATTGTAATACATAATAATGTAAATTATATGTTTTTTTATTTCTACTAAGATCAATAAAATTGTAACTCGGAATTTTAGATGTATGCAATTAGACATAATACTTATATTAGGTATTTATTTTCCAACACAAGAGATATTATGTAAAGGGGATTCCATACCGTGATTTGTAAATAGCTACCTACGTAACCTAACCTACGTGTTTTATTATGTTAATCTTATTTTGTAAGAGTAAAAACTTAAAATTTCAAAGTATGTTTTCAAATTTGAAAAAATTAATTTTACAATAGTCAATAGGTTAATTTTTCGATTTTTAAGAGTAAGAGGGGGCATTCATTTTATTTACACACGGTCCCAAATTGACGTAGTTGCGGCACTGGATATGATATGTCATTACATACAATATTATAATTTGATAACAAAAAATAAATATTTTTCCAAGATATAATTAAAAATATTGTTTAATAAAGTTTAAAAATGTAACTACAGTTAGCGGGACTAGGAATTATGACAGAGGGGCTAAAATGTATGTTGGGGGGCTTAGCTCCCCAAGTCTCCCCTAGTTAAGCCTATGCTTAACATCCAAAACATGCAAAAACATGCACTATCAAACTTCATGTTATCGTTACTATTGTTATGAAACGGATTTGTATCTCAGTTAGCTTGTTTTTCGGTGTAGCAAAAAAAACATTCAGATGCATGAACTTACGAGCCCTGGTTTATACATTAATTTGAATTGGTAAAATTAAATGTTACCATTTTATTTTAATATGGCTACTCTTGATTTTTAATTTTTATAATTCTACTTTGTACTATAAACAACTATAATTTAAAAATTAAAATTGAAAAAGGTGTCATAAACAATTTTACTACCTATCTCTCGCCAGACTGTGGTTCAAATGTCCCACCCACTACCTTAATCAATCAGTTTGATAAATAATGAAAAGAAATGAAAACACTATTGATAAGATCAATTAAATAAAGAGTCCACCGAAATAAGTTCATGAGCCCAACCATAAATAAAATGAGTACCTAGCTATTTATTGGTCTTAACACCTTTGTCTTTTGAAATTATTTTATATGACATCGGCACTGACACTTTTTTATATCTATAACTATTTCATGTCCATTGTTACAAGTCCTAGTCGTATGAATAATATTTGCATTTTTCAAAAAAGTTATTGGCGATGAATCATCATGCACATCACTATAAAATTGTCGAAAATTCATATTTAGTTTTAGTTCTACGGTACCACCTATTATATTATATTATATTATATACCTAAGATATAGACACTAAAGTATATTTTAGTTATGACGACGACTGCATAACTGAAGTAGATACTCTATGTAATATTATATACAGTACCACTTTTATAGCGCATATCTTAAATCATTAATTTTACTTCAAGGATTTTACCAAACATTATTCTTAAAAATAAGTTCATTTCTAACTACCTACATATTATTATATACTGATGTATCATACTATTGTATTTATTGCGATATTATTATTATTATTTTTAATACCGCGATTTTTCGTACCTTTTTGATCTGCAGTATAAATAGTATAAAAGATGATTAGCACATCGAAAATGCGAGAAATATAAGTGGCGGGCGTCAACTAAACTAGTACCGTTTTTTTCCATTTCAAGGAAAATTGTGGAATCACAGATAAGTTTTTGGGCATAGTGCATTGGAATGAAACATTTTGTTTGGAATTTAAAGAATTATCGATTGATTTAGAATAATAAAAAAAAATCAAAACCAGTATAAAATTATTTATTTAAATCATAATTTACGGTACAAAAATATTACATCAGTTTACATAGTTTCCTCGAAAATCCGCAAAGTTGCGCTACGGTAGTAGAATGGTCTGGACGGCCACCCCCACTCTGTCACTGCCACCGCGAGACTTTCTACCGGAGAGTAGTGAGTATTCGCCGTCGGCCTTTTGTATTTTGCTGATGGTTGAGCTTGACGCATCGTTGCACTCGCTCGCCGCTGAACCCAGAGATCACTTGTATTTATACAAATTTTTTTTTGAAAACCATTATTCTGCTGTGACCAGACGACGCATTATGTGGTCAACTGTATTTTCCAGGCGGTTGAGCCCGTGTTGAGTACGACCGTTTGGCTTTCGCCGTTACGTTATGTGCACCATATTTTATATAATAATATTGCGTGTGATCAGTGCATAATATAATGCACCTTGGTTATTTTGATTTATCTCGGACGCCTCTACGACTGTCAATTGTACAGACATCAGCCTACTCGGGACGATTGATTTGCGTCTCCGCCGAAGCGTTTTTACGCTTTCCGCCGTCGGCCAGTTTGACCGTGTAGTGTGTACGTGTTGTTAGTATATTACGCCCAGTGATGTAGTTGTTACATCTAAAAAGTTTATGGGTACACACTAATCAAAAAGTGGAAGTCCGCTCACTGTTTAACTGAGCCTTGAATATTTTATCTAAATTTATCATTTTTATTTCTTACCTCTATATATCTATTTGCATCTTCATTGAATTGTAATACATAATAATGTAAATTATATGTTTTTTATTTCTACTAAGATCAATAAAATTGTAACTCGGAATTTTAGATGTATGCAATTAGACATAATACCTATATTAGGTATTTATTTTCCAACACAAGAGATATTATGTAAAGGGGAGTCCATACCGTGATTTTCTGCATTTGTCTAACACACGCGCTACATAGGATTTTTGACGGATTCTTTGCCAAACATATCAATTGATCTAATGAAGTGATTAGAATTCTGAAAACATATTTGAATTCGTCTTCAAGTCTTCTTGAAATCGACTTTCCCACTATTTTGATTTTTTGATTTTAGCTTCTCCGAAAATTGAAATACAAAAATGTTTAAATACTTTTTTTTAATATGACGTTTTCTGGAATTTGGGGGATAATATTAAAATTGAGGGAAAGTAGACTTGACGACGAATTCCAATCTGTTTTCAGAATTCTTATCGCTTTAATAGATCAATTGGAATATTTGGCAAAAAACACGTCTAAAATACTATGTCGCGCATGTGTTAGACAAAAACAGAAAATCACGGTATCGAATCCCCTTAGAGTGGTATTTTGATATAAAATATATAATTGCAAATACGCATAACATAATAAATAATATATGTGTATTATATATTTGTATACTAGTAAATTAATTATTAAGTATGTAATTTGTAATGGGTAGTTTTTTTTTTTAACTTTGTTGTTTGCTTTTCAGCTGATTGTTGGAAAAATAGGTATGATGTCTCATCCTCATTATAATATAAGTAGGGAAAATATACTCAACCATATCTTTTTTATGTTCAATACACGGAAATGGAATGAAATAATTACATTTAAAAATGTCATCAATGGTGTCTTCGAATACATTTTGACTATTAGCATTTAGCAGACATACTTATATTAATTAGCTACCAACCTAATAGTTTTGAAAAATTATTAATAATATCTATGAGTATTTAATTAGTAAGTAATTAGTAAGTAATTACTTATCCGTTAAAATTCTTAATATGGTGCTTAAATTTCCACTGTATGGGTCATCACTTATTTGGCATGGAAAATAAGCTTGTCATAAGCTGACCTGCAGCATTATTGTTCACACGTATCGTAGTCTCATCCAAATCCATTTCATTTAATGAAGCTGAAGAAGCCATGGTACATAAACGCCGTCTCTAGGTAACCTTATTTACGGCTACCACCGGGCACGTCATCGCAGCCTCCTGTAAGACTATCTCATTGGACTCGGTCAAAAACTCAAAACTTTCAATTCTGTTTGTACTACTGTGGCCGACGGTGCTTGAATTTCGGTTTGTAAGGGTTATCAATCACTTCAATATTTGTTATGGAAATAAAGCGTTTCGTAAGCCGACCTGCAGCATTATTATTCACACGTATCTTGGCCTCATCCAAATACATTTCATTTAATGAAGCTGAAGGAGCTATGCCAAGTACACGAATGCCATCTATATAAGTTTAACCGTCTTCACGACTACCACCGGGTCCATCTTCGCAACATTATCCGTATCTCACAGGTTGGAACAAACGATTAGCACACTGACTTCGGTCGGGATTTTCGACTTTCCTGCAGTAGGGAATGTGGTGGCGGACGGTGATTTTATTTCCTTTTCGCGGCTTATTGCCTTAATATTTTGCCTGCAAAAGCACTGTTTTTATACTTAAACGCTGCGTCTTTGCGTATTGTGCCGAGAAATTGCTGTTGTGGCCGCTGTTTTATATAGTTTATATACCACGAATTGAGATATACTGGATACGGAACGGAATGTGTTACACTGAATACACTAATTTCTAAGATGTGTCAAACCAACCAGCGCTACTTTAGCCCTAGTGTATAATGTATGTACTTATTATCAATACTATCGTCTATCACAGAAAATTATTCAAAAATCATTTATTTATGTTACCGATGTGCCACTGTGCCAGGTCCTTACTTAAATATTTAAATTTCTCAAATTTTTAATACATATTTTATTTATTAATCATAACTTTTGGAACAAATGCAGTTTAGTTCCCACGCGATTTTTTCGATTTTTTTTTTCCCAAAATGTGTTTTTATGCACTGAATACAAAAGTCTAATTCAAAAATTCTCGCATTTTTTTACTTAAAAAGTTATAGTAAAAAAACTATAAAACAGTACATTTTTCAAAAATACGATATCTTTGATAAAAAACATTGAAAAAACTACATTTTCATTTTTTTTTTTTTAATTGTATGTTTTTATGATGGATGGAAATATGCAAATATGCATAAAGACTTTAACTATCGTACTTGCTGCTTAAAAATACAAAAAATTGAAATCAAAAATGTTTTTTAATTTTTTTTAATTTTTGTCAATATTACATTATAAATCTTCGTCATTTCCATCTGTTTCAGAAGACGCTTCATCATCACTTACCAATAAATTAATTTCTTGTATCGCTTTTGGGTCATACAGCTCACCAGCAAGTTTAAAAAATTCCGTCAGAGGTTCAATATTTAGTATACGACACCTTTTCAGAAACATAAACTTTGCTAAATATCCTCCATAAAACCGTTTTTTGCGACAATACTGAGAAAGCGAAGCCTTTGCGTGACGCCACATTCCCTCAACATTATTTGTGTGTGCTCCTGTTTCCGGATTTTTGAATTGAATAGAATGGTTCACCGTTAAGTGAACAAATCCTTCATCTTCCAAACATTGATAACTCTAATAAAACAAATTAACACAATATTACAACTCGATATCACAATATCCCTTGGCGGTACTTGTCAGTTATCGTGACTACCGTAAAAATTATAAAAAAACTTTTATAAAAACTAGCAATAATTAATAATTTACTTTAGGAGGGAAATGCTCAGACATGTAATTTAAAATATCAATGCTTTGATAAAGTGTGTCGGTGATGCTATGCTAGCGGTACTCGTCGCTACGCTCCTCGGAGCCGTCGCTCCGCTCCGCTAATCGAAAATATCGAAAAAAATTGAAAAATTCGCGTGGGAACTAAACTGCATTTATACCTAATTAATAAATTATAAATTTGATAAAAAAATATTGTGCCTCTGTATTTTTAATATTTTTCAACTGCTATTAGAATGATATATCAGGAGCCTTATATTAAATTTTCACGCTTTTTTACCCAACAAATAAAATTTTATGGTATTTATAGAAAAAAAAACTAAAAAAATTGAAAACTGACAATGTCCGTAAAAGGCTCAAAAAGAGTCAAAATATTTACAAAATTTTATCGTGTATACAAAATGCTAATATAAACATTCAGTGAAATTTCCAAGTATCTACAGTCATTTGTTTTTTAATTACAATAAAATAAGAAAATTGTTACATGAGAAATCGAAAATGTTGTAAAAATGTAAATTTCAGACGCTCATAAAAATTTAATTTAAGTTTCTTGTAGACATTTTTTTTTTTTTGATAAAGGTAGACAAACTTATGAGTAATCTTATATTACATTTTCAAATCTTAGATTTAAAAAGAAAAATTTTTATGAATTCTCAACTCAAAATAATTTGCTAATTTTAGTGATTTTTCAGTATTTTGTCAACATTTGAACTTTAAATGCTTATAAATAAAAACTGTGACTAAGGATTTTTAATTTTTTTCATTTGCCTTTGAAACAATAACTTAGGAGCCTTCTATTAAATTGTCAAGCTTTTTTACTCACCAGATAAAATGTTATTGATAAGTATAGAAAAAAAATACTAAAAAAATTGAAAACTGACAATGTCCGTAAACAGCTCAAAAATATAAAATAATACAATATGCATGATACCTACATGAAAAGAAAACTATGTTACAAAGTTATGAATAGTTATAATAATATTGGTTATAAAATAAAGTAGAACGACAGTTACTACTGTAGTAAAGAGTACCAGGATGACTTATGCTAAGCTAATCTTATAAATAATGACAGTAATGTATCTGTAAATATAAATGTATCTAAAATTACGATATTTTGGATTGTCACAATACATTTGTTAACAATCTAAAAAAAAAAAATAAGCATAGTACTATGACAACGATTCTATGTAATTATTCAGCACATATTGGTGTATCAGAAAAGTATATTTTCATAAAAATTAGGTAAGAAATAATATTTAAATAGGCTTATGTTCAAAAACAAAATAACCAGCAAAAATGATGAAAATAAGCCAAATATTTATGTTCAAAGTTTGTAATTGTATATTATAAATTATTTATTATTGTTTTAAAATGTAATGTTGATTTTGTAAAATGTTGAGATTAAAAATTATAGTTGTACTAATGTACCCTTGGTGATCAAACAGAAATTTTGAGATTTACGATAGAAATTGTTGTTTATTAATGGTTGCTATAGGAGTTGAATATTACTGATTTATTATTATTATTTATTATTACTACGATTTAAGATATACAGGTTGCGTATCGAACTCCCATAATTTGACCGGTGAACTATCTGAAACAGCTGTTCCCGGTACAACTAGCACACCCTGAGGACAAATTTAAAAATTCAATAATGCTATATACTATAGGTATTATTGGTATCAAAAGCAGATAACCGTGGTAAGTGGTTTATATCGTTATGATATTATATTATATATATTTAACATATTTAAACCACAACGAGCGGTAGTGATTCTGGGCCCTCAGCTGTTTCAGATAGTTGGTTCACCAGTCACCGCACTATTCATTATAGGCCGATGTTTAACCTGTATATCTTAAATCGTGATCGAAATCAAGACTCAAATTTATCAAATTTAACCCTTTGTAAATTAACCTATTTTCTTCCCAGAGGTCCAATTTACCCACAAACATTAATTTATATATATATCTAACTATATACATAGACTAAACTCTGGAACTACTCATCAGATCTTCTTGTATATATTATAAATGTCTTGATTTTTTTTTAAACGAAAGAGTATTTCACGGAGAAGGTTTATATAACAGAAAATTTTAGGAAAATCCTTCTGTGTATAATATATTGGTTGCTATTGGTTAATCGGGCATATTTGTTGATTTGTATTATTGTTATTTGTCAATATGCATATTATAAGATCTAATAAGTAGTTCCAGAGTTCAGTCTGTATAGTTAGTTATAATCACAATTTATATAGTTAATTGGTAGATTAGACCTCTGGAAAGAAGATAGGTTAATACTTACAAAGGGTTAAATTTGTTATTTATTTTATTCATAGGATTTTAGTACGGTTAGGTTAGGATAGGATTTTGTATAAATTGATTATATTAAGTAAAAACGACAAACTTTGTATAACTTTGATACTTTAGAGTTAAATCATACGTACCAACAGCACGATCTACCGCAGGTAGATTTCCTACCTGAATATGTACTGCTGCGTATTAAAATTTTTATTCCGGAAAACGGAAGAGTTGAGATAAATTTTGAATACTATACATCGAATATTAAATAACGAATTGAACAAAGTTTGAGTCATATAGAGTTGATACGGGCAACGGGCAACAAAGTGCACGGGATCAGCTAGTCTATACTATTATATAAAAGGAGTTGTTAGTTACCATTGTTGAGGGTAATCTCTGGAACTACTGAACCGATTTCGAAAATTCTTTCACCAATAGAAAGCCACATTCTTTGTTTGTGTCATGGACTAATTTAAAAAAAAAAGGGAATTGATCACCCTTGGTGATCAAACAGAAATTTTGAGATTTACGATAGAAATTGTTGTTTATTAATGGTTGCTATAGGAGTTAAATATTACTGATTTATTATTATTATTTATTATTACGTAACAGGCTATTATTTATAATAATTGATAACTCCTTTGTTTATTAAGTAGAGAATCGATCAAATGTCATAAACCTTCTCTGCAAAGAGCTCTTCAATTTAAAAAAAAATCATAACGATCGGTTCAGTAGTTTCTGAGAACATAGGGCTCAAAGGTTTTCATTTTCACATTTATATATAAAGATATTTAGCACATAATAAAGAACATATAGGACATAAAGGATGCTGTTCAGCACATGGGAAAATGAGGGCGTAGCCAAAACCGTGAACGTCCAACTCCATAGGCACTGGAGATCCCTACCACGTCTCTTTGGGGTAAAAGTTCGTACGGGACGCTGTTCAGCACATGAGGAAATGGTGGGGAGGGGGCGAACTTCTAACTTTTAAGTATTCATTGGTAGAATATTGCGTAGGACAGTGAAGTATGACGCAGATTATGTTTCTTCCGTCTCACTCCCCAAAAGGACATAAACCATTGGAAAAACCTAAATTGTAAAAATCAATATATTAGACCATTATGGGCCGTTCTTACAATGTCCGGTATACTGTCGGTTAACGCCAACCGACTGATAACAGATTTTATCACCGCAGAATTCAACCGGTTAAGTGTCGATTAAATTTAACCGGACATTGTATCCCACACAGCATTTGGGAAATGATAATATTTTGTGGTTTGACTAATAATATTTTATAAATATTTTCTTCTTATGATAAAAAAATATTGTACTATATGATTGCATAAAAATGTTGACTTAATATTTTTATAAAGTTTCCGTAAAAATGATTTTTCGAAAATATATGATTAAAATATTTTGTAAATGTTTTTTATAAAATATTTTCAAATATATAAGCTTTTAGGCCAAGAAATATAACTAAAATATTTCCTAATTATTTACGCAACTTTTTAAAATATTTTGACTACTAGGTATATTATTTTTATGCTGTATGGGTAAGAACGGCCCTTAGACAACAGTAATAACGAAGATCAACAGAATAAATTGCTTACTACACTTTTGTAGTGTACTTGATTTTTTTTTTAAATCTTTTGAATATTGACGTTCTATTGGTAACTGGTTGATATTTTGGATTTGTTTGTATATAGATGGTTGTTGGTAGCTGAAACAAATACACAATTAAAGAGATGATTTGAATTTGTGAACCATTGGTGCCTCAAAACAAACAAATAAAATTACGTAAAATATTGGTGACGACGCCATGTTACGCCTGTAATATTTATGATTTGTTTGACTTTATCTATATTTTTGTTATCTTAATTGTTTGATGTATTTGTGATTGATGTGACTTATAAATTGTAAAGCTATAGTATTTTGTCTTTGTTAGATAATATTATTCGCTAATTCTAGTAGTGTAGCTTTTATCTGTGATTTATCGATGAAGTAGTAACGTATTATTAAAAAAAGACTCAACATTTAATAGAATACCGACTTGTATTAATAATAACAATATAAAACATACTAGGCTAACAATGCTAAACGATTTTCAATTTTCAATTTTTCAGCACCTTAAAATAAGGATTTTTTTTCAAAAATTCCATGAAATAATTGCATTAGTGATACATATAAATATTTACTTTGGGCAAATCTGATTTTAATTCAAAAAAAGTGATTCCTAAAGAACATAATTTAGAAGCTTATAAATGTAACCATTTTTTCAAAGTTACAATCGAACATCAGGAATTATGTTTAATTTACTACCATGGTAAAAAGTTAGTCTTGAAACACATTACGCATTTAATAGTTTTTTTGGGAATTTTCAAATTAACACCATTGTCATCATCATATACTTAAACATTACTAGTGTCGTCGTCGTCACTTTCATAATTCATTGGTCATTTGATTAGACAGCTGCTGTGGTGTTTGTGCACCATATTTACCGTTAAATATTACACGATTCGTGGCCCCTTGCCATACATGCTGTAACCACTGTACCTACCGTAACGTATTTAAATTGGATCTCGTGTGACGTAAAAAAAATTGTTCACTCCTACTTCCTTCAGCACCATGAGCCTGGCGACCGGTGGTCAGTGTATAATATTAATTGTTATAGCTATTATCGTCGTACATAATACCGGTACCCACAGTGTTCGGAGCGCGTACGTTTACGCGGCGGCGGCGTTTGCCGTTCGTAAAACAATGCGAAAATAAAATATGATTTACGGATTTGCACGCGTGCTTGTGAAAGTAACACGAAAACACGACAATAAAAACCTGCGGCGGCATATTATATTATATCCCCTTGTCGCGCGAACCAATCGCTCAAGTCACTTGACAGTCCCGACCGCGATCTCCTCCCGCTAGGGCCCACAGTCCTTGGAGTCGGGAGTAGTAAGTGTAGCAGTAATAATAACAACTCGACATAATATTGTAGGTACGTGTGATTCGCCGCCGCCGCCGTATGAAGCTCGTTGTTCGAATATAATAATATAATATTCATTTATTGTGCTCGTATAGTTTTTCTCAGAAACCAGCACGTCGTCGTTATTATAATATATGATTATTATTATTATTATTATTATTGCGAGTTACGCGCGTGCGTTATTCTCGTATAAGTATTATTATTATAATACGTTTGTCGTTTGTCCGTCGCGTGTAATATTATTATGTGTCGTTCTCGTTCCGACTTATAACCAGTACCTACCGATACTTACACACCGCCGCGCTGGTCGTCTCTGAGCTCAGCCGTGACGTTTTTACGGCGATCCGGTAGCGATGGCCGAAACCGTGTCCATGTCTGTATGCTGAGGTCGTGTAATAATAATAATAATGCGTTTACGTGCCTGACGAATGCAAACACGAGTAGCAGTCTGCCCGGCGAGGGAAATCTCTCGTCGCGGGGGCGGTTACCGACACATTGTACGCGTACCTACTTACCTACACACACAGCGGTGTTGCTCAAATAATTTTAGACCTACCCCACGTGTGTGAAGTTGGGGGACCAAAGCTAGGGGACTAATTCTCGGACGACTAAGTGATAAGACACCTTGTACGTTTTGTTGCATTTCATATAAGTTCAGGGGTGCCATAGTATTGCACCGAAACCGTCAAATAGATGTCGCCCTATGTCACACAGTAATTGTAAATTGTTTTAAAAGTTATTTTAAAATAATGGAAAGTTAGGTTATAAATTCAAAATTCCTCTAAGGACTATACAATCTAACACACATTGTTCTGTTTATCTTTACATTAGCTAATAAGGGTTTAAACATGTCATTTATCTTGAATTATTTAAAACATCACTTTTTGCGGAAACAGGTATGTATAAACTACTGTCTATTGTACTGAATAGTTTAACCATTGTTTGGAAATGTAAGTCTTTTATTTATTATGTGATGAGTAGTTACCTGAGGCACTAATTACTGTATTATGATTTTTCCGTCGTATGTTTACATCACAGTTTATAGAACCATATTTATTGTAAATACATTAATACATAGTATTAATACATTTATTTGTAATTTAATATAAGAATGTAATGCTTAAGAACTATTCAACTATGTACAGTGACGCATTTAGACATTTTGCACCCCTGTGCAAAACAAGTTAAGAGGCCTAAACCACGGGAAATATGGGAGACATACCTCTTAAATTGTTTTTCCTAAAAAAACAACACATCCTTTATAGTTTTATACAATTTTGTATGTATCAGTAAGTATTATATTACCAAGATGTCTTTTGCATACTACATGAAGATCATTTATCCATTGTACATTAATATTTCATTGAATAATTACTAATAACTTGACTTATTTTGAGCTGTTTGCGGACATTGTCAATTTCCATTTTTTTTAGTTTTTTTTTTCTATAAATATCAATAAAATTTTATCTGTTGAGTAAAAAAGCTTGAAAATTTAATAGAAGGCTCCTAGGTTATTGTTTCAAAAGCACATGAAAAAAATTAAAAATCATTAGTCACAGTTTTAATTTATAAGCATTTAAAGTTCAAATTATTTTGAGTTGAGAATTCATAAAAATTTTTCTTTTTAAATACAAGATTTGAAAATGTAATATAAGATTACTCATAAGTTTGTCTACCTTTATTAAAAAAAAAAAATGTCTACAAGAAACTTAAATTAAATTTTTATGAGTGTCTGAAATTTATATTTTTACAACATTTGATATTCACTCGATTTCTCATGTAACAATTTTCTTATTTTATTGTAATTAAAAAACGAATGACTGTAGATACTTGAAAATTTCACTGAATGTTTATATTAGCATTTTCTATACACCATAAAATTTTTTTAGTTTTTTTTCCAAAAAATATCAATACAATTTTATTTGTTGGGTAAAAATTCGTGAAAATTTAATGCAAGGCTCCTGATATATTTTTACAATAGCAATTGTAAAATATATTGAAAATTCATAGGCACACAATTTTTTTATAAGCATTTGAAGTTCGAATATTGGCAAAATTTATCAAAATTTTGAAAATTGTCAATCACTGTAATTAAACAATTATAAAATGTTCAGTTTTTATAACTAAGGATTGAAAATTTAAAACAAAGATTCTCATAAATAGTTCATACTGTAACCAAAAAATCTAAAATATACAATAACACAGTTTTTTTTACAGACATTTTAAATTCAAATTTGGACGAAATTACATATTAAAATCAATATTAACGATTTTGGTTTTTGTTGTAATTTAAAAATATATAAGGGGATATAAGAAACTGAAAAATCAAAAAATTAAAATATAATGTCCTATCCATACAATCTAGTATTTACAGCTTAATGATAATATCACCTAGAATATTCTGTGTTATCACTTTCTATCGTCGAGTGATAAGCTCTTTCCAAAAAATGAGAAGAGTGGTTATTGTTGTGTGGTTATTTGGCGGTTAACCTGTGACCATTATTGTAGCATAGGCCATGTGATATCGCTTGTGACATAGCCCGTCGGGTAACCATTATATCTTTAATCGTGATCTGTAACGGGGAACATGTAAAATAACTAAATTATTTTGAAACAACTTACAATACTCTTTCCCATCATCCAATAATTTTATTTTGAACGACTGCCACTCTGGTAACGGAATTGCTGCAGCACAAATTATGTCACTTGTAACATTCAGCAAAGTTGGCCATTTCGCAAACAAACTACGATTATTGTTGCAAGGTAAAATCCAATTTTTGGGTACAACACTATAGGTGTTTGTTTCTTTAAACAGTGCTAAAAACCAAGAGGAACGACGACTCTAAAATTGAAATACATATAATAAATCTTATGTTATATTTAAATTTACATAAATTTAAAAATAAAAATGAATTGTAAATTATAATTGTGCTTGAATTGTATTGTGACGGAGTACCTCTTCATTTTAAAAATATTTTAGTGTATCCCTTCTAATAATACCCTAATCAATAATAAATTTACATTTTGAGGTACGCATATTTTGCTTACACTTTTGCGTCCTCATTCTATTAGGTATTTCCCCCCACTTCAAGCACTAATCACAAATTAAAAGTTTTTTAAGTTACAACCTTTAAAAGTCTTAATACATATCTCATGTTCTCATTATTTTATTTTAAATTATATAATCATTTTAAAACATATTTGTTATGACTTATGATACATATTATATTATATTAAAATATATACTGATATGTAGAGTTGTTTTTGGGTAATTTTAAAGAATTATGCATCAGATTTTCTAAACACTTAACAACTTTTTAAAATGTATCACCATTTGAACCTAACCTAAAGCTATATTATTAGAAATTGTTATCAAGTTAACACTCTGTAGTGGATAGGTCCTTTTCTTTAATTTTTTCATATCTGGTAAATGGTCACAGTGTAGATATAATTATGTATAACTCACTAAAATACTTTAGATATAATATAATATAATGAAACATGTAATCATTTGTGATATTCTTACCTTTGATTTGTTTTCTGTCATTGAAAACATAACGGCTACAAAGAAAAATGATAATCGTGAAATTAAACAACAGCGTTTTAAGATTGTTATAACACTTGTAACTATTAAATCTTAAAAAGTCTGAAGTATGGCTCTGGGCACTCTAGCTTCAGTCCAATTGTACTTCTATTGGCAGGCGGCGGAGTCCAGACTTCAAGAGAGGGTAATTGGTGGCGAAAACAATAATAATAATGATAGTATTCTCGATAAGACGATAACTGATTGTCCTGGGCTTTTTCTATAAATATCTTTTTAATAATATTTTGTTTATTATATTTAACCATAGAACATATTTTAACGATATTGTTTACCCACGTCCCACAATTAACAATGGTAAATGATCATACAATATATTATTATGTTGTACATTAATACATTGTGTACAGATATTAAGGAATATGACTTTCCAATAGTAGAGCGTGGATATTAATAAATGATAACATAATTATTAATTATATTCGAATAATTATTTGTATCACATATAAATCGCGGACGTAAAAATACAAATTATAGTTCTGTATCCAGTATTTTTCCCTGCATCATGCAACATCTATATTAGCTGATTCCGGATCTGTATTTAGAAATTATGCACACCGAGGCACTCATGAAATTGCACACCTCTTTTTGGGGACCGGGGGGGGGGGGGGTATGTCTAGTGTTCGAAATAACAAGGAACAGATTCACTTTAGTTTCCACGAGTTAAGGGGACGTTACACTGTAATTGTTGTCTCCGTCTTATAAGTGTGAATATGGCAAATTTTACAGCAAGCATATCACATTTATCTCCGTTAGTTTAAAAATTATAGTTACAATTATACAATTTAAAGGTAAGATTATTATGTAGTCAATAACATATGCCTACATAAATTCGTTTCACTTGTAAGATTGAGACAAAAAATGTCACTTTAACTCATGTCTCCTTAAGAACGATGTTGCAAAATAATGTTCAGAAATCATTGTTTTGGAAGTTATATTCTACCGAAATTGACAATTTTCTGTTCACCACCGGCGCCTTAACGAATTTTAATTTTTTTTTTTAAGATCCTACGAATGTTAAAGAGTGAAGAACAGCACATAATAATATAACCACTAGGGTGGTTCCCAGGTAAGTCCTGGTAGGTCCAACCAGGAAAGGTGTTCAAACTTTAAGATTTACGATTTGTTGTTTATAAATTGTTGCTGTAATTGGTTACAGGAGAAATAATTAGTAAAATGAGTATTTACTTATTATTGGTTTCCATAAGTTAATTGAAAAGATCAGCTTGCATCAAATTGAATTTTGAACATTGCCTACCATGGAGGCTGAGTTGCACTTACTGCAGCGAGGAGTTACACCCAGAAAGATAATTTTTTAATGGTGCTTTTTTAACGTTTAAAAAAGAGTGTGGAATCGTCTAGTAATATAATATAATATAGTAGGTACCTTTATTCCCTATAGGTATTGTATAATTTTTTTATTTTTAATTAGACACTCAACAATATTTTTAAAATACAAAATTTGTAGGTATGTGTTTTAAATAGGTTCAATATAACAATACCGACAAATTAAAAAAATCATGAACACATAGGTAAGCAAAAGCTATAATTTTTGTCACCCCCAAAAATTTGCCGCTTGGGGCATTTGCCCCTTTCACCCACCCCTGAAATCTGAATCTGAATGCGTCACTTTTGTATTTTTATAGCAAAAATATAAACTTTGTAATTTAGACTTTAGTTACATTGTAATATCGCTTGTGTGTTACATAATTAACAACTAGGTAATGTTACTTATTGATATATAAAACTTTATTTTTATGAAACGGTTATAGAACATCGCACTGATCTTTTTGTGATCTAAATTCAACATCGCGACGATGTTATGTAACTCGCGATGCACAGTGGGTTTGCGTCATGGTTTTTAATTTCGTTTATTTTTTCAATCATTTCATTTTTATTGGCTTTGGCGTAAGTAGTGATATTATTAATTTGTATTTTCTTTATGAAGTTGTCTATTGTAAGTTTATGAAGACTATCTTTTAAGTATTGTTTATTAATGAATGTGTTATTGATGATTATTTGAACTACTTTGATATGTTTATATATGTTGTTAAGCTGAAATAATAATAAAAAAAATTTTAAATATGTATTAAATAAATTGTATGTATTTTATTTACAGTGTGGTGTTTTTGAGACATTATAGTGTGCGTGAAATAGAGGTGCATGCATGCCAACAAATAATTTACATTCGAGGATTGACTACTTGGTGTCGTAGTGCTCTGCATGGTCCGGTCTTAATCAGTCCGGTCCGGACCGGACCGGACCACAGTCTGGTTTGGTCCAGTCCTATGAAATAAAATTAAGTAACAGTTTGGTTCGGTCTAGTTTTAGAAATTTAAAAATTAATTCGGTCTAGTCTCAACAGAAATATTTTGTGTTACAGTTCAGTTCGGTTCGAATAAAATATTCATATTTACTTTCAACTCGGTCCTGGTCCAGGTTTAAGACCGGTTCCGGTATTGGTCCGGTCTTCGGTCCCGGTTTTATAAAATGTTAAATTTCCGACACTAATAGCATTTTATCTCTTTCTGTTTTTCAAAGAATAAATAATAATTACAGTCTAGACTGACGTGAACTTGTATAACAACAACAAATAATTGAAATAGTGATACCCGGGTACCTATAAATATAAAATCGTATTTTGACGTTATGTAATATGTATAATTGTCAATTCCACGAACTATTATATATCTATAGAATCTTATAAAATATATAAATAACTATTTTACGATTCGAATATTATTGAATTGTTATTGTTATCTTTATTTACCGATCGACATCGACGCCCGACGCGACGATGACTCGGTTGTGGAGATCATGATCTTCCACAATATAAGTATAAAAAAGAGTTGGAAGATTATAGAGAAGAAATTGTTTATGTTGGTGATGATCACATTTTAGATTTCTGGTCAAAAAAAATGACAAGATATCCATATTTATCCAAACTGGCAAGACAGATACTAGCTACACCAGCTTCTAGTGCAAGTAGTGAAAGATCTTTCAGTGTAGCTGGTAGAGTGATAGAAGAGCGCAGAAGTTGTCAGGATGGATCAACAGTGGATGCTATATTGTTTTTGAACAGTTTTTATTCTCAAAAGTAACTATTATATTTTTTGCCACAAAGGAAACAAATAAAAGTGTTAATTTGTTCCCTTCATTAAGAATGTATAAAGTTAATAAATTATGTATTTTTAATTTTGATACTAATTAATACCTTGGTACATGTTTGTTATTGCCCTGCCATTCGGGTTTATAATAAATATATTATATATTTAATTGTTGAAACATTGTTTTTGAAACATTTTTGTTACAGTTACAAAATTACTAAAATACATATTTAGTGTTGATGGACAACTTTTATGAATAGTTTGACCTAGTTTAACAATGTTGGTTCAAATTCTTTACTTGGGTAGTGGATACTGGGTACACGATAATATAATGGTTACAATATTGAAATGAAAAGAAAATTCATATTATGACAATATTTTTATGCTAGGTAGTAAGTACTAGGTACATAAAAAAAATTAACTTAATCTTAGTAAAGTTTTAAAATAATAGAAAAAAAAATGTTAATGAAATATTAGAAGAAAAAAATTTGTTTTGGTCCGGTTTGGTATTTATATCAAATAATATCAGTCCAACTCGGTCTAATATTTAAAAATAAAATTTACTGTGGTCCGGTTGGTCTTACTTCAATTAAAATCGGTTTAGTTTGGTCTGTTAATCGTTTAAAAAATGTAATGGTCTGGTCCGGTCTTCTCAATATGCTAAAAAACAGCAAACGGTTCGGTTTGGTTCACATGGTCAAATCATTATTCAGTCCGGTCCGACTTCGGTCCCCTGTTAACATTTGAAGTCCGGTCTGGTATCTAAAATAACGGACCGTGCAGAGCACTATAGTTGGTGACCGGAATAAATTAACACTTTCTTCATCCATCACAATGTTATAGCACATACGATTACGAACTGGAAAGCTATATAATGTTATTAATTTTTATTTTTATTTACTATTAAAGTTTCAAGATTTTAGATAAATAATACTTACACACTATGCGTAATATTTGTATTGATTGTGTGGTAATAGGACCACCATTTGTCCAATTGGCCTACGATTGTTTTGAAGTCGTAATCTAACGAATTTAAAACATTTGTATACACAAATTGAAGAGCATTCAATATCTGTGATTGGTCTTGGATAATGCCTTCTGTACGGTTCTTAAATCTCGTAATAAACCCCATGACCAATGAACATTGTAAGAGCCACACTTTGTTCTTCAACATATCATTGAATAATACACTAGAAAATAAAAAAAATATTAATGACAATTTGTAATTAACCAATTAGTCTTTTTACTCACTTTTCATCTGAATACTTTAAATTAAAATTAATTATTTCCAACAATTCCAAATCCAAACCATCTGCAGATGTTATTTTACAAGTTTGTCTCCATTGATGGATGGGGGGGGAGTTGGGGTTCAAAGAAATCATTAAATTCTATTTCTAAAAACTGTGCAGCGTCACCGATTATTATTTGTTTTAAATTTTTTTTTGTTAATGAGAAATTTTGAATAGCTTTGAACTGCATTGCCAGTGCATATTTTTGTTGTTTTTTAAACTTTTTTTGAAATTTTTTTTGCCTAATTTTTTGAACTGCAATTTTTTGATATGAATTGTTTGACTAAATTTTGAATGGCCTTGGCTTCCCCTCTGATTATTGTGTCCTCATCTCCCTCTGCCTCTATGAATTGGATTAAAATATGTATATCTGTGAATCTTGTAAGAATCTGTAAATATTATTATTATTGTATTATTATTATTATTTTTTGTTATGATTGTTATGTACTTGTGTGTAATTGTTAATATGATATGGTATTCTGTCAATGTTGGTCGATATTATGTTGTTCAAATGTTGTTTATTTTGAATACGGCAATCATAACTTTATAAAAAATGTAATAATGTTTCTGTGTTGGTGAATTGCGGAATTGCCGTCGCAATTTTCAAAACTATGTCCTGAGATATATATATATATATATATATAATTAATATTAAAACACCAATGCTGTTAAAAAAATAAAACATTTATACTTCATTTGTCAAATATTTTCTTTTATGTAATAATAATGTTGATGTTTGGCAGTGCGTGATGTTCATATGAAATATTAGTGTTCATTCATAAATAAACGCCTTTTGACAAAATGGGCAATTTATCATTAGAAATTTATATTTTTTTTCCGTACCCGAATAGTTTCTTTGAATCTGATTGTTTTCCAAAACTATAAAAAAAAATAAAAAAAAAACACATAATTGTAAAACCAATACAATCATCGCTCCGCTCAGAATCTAACAATTGAAGAACTTAATTAAATACTTACAGTTATTGGATTCCATGTTAATTTTGAAAAGTAGCGACAGAGTCAGTACCTACAGAAAACTTTAACAAAATACGTGACTAACATGACGGAAAAGCCGTTGAGAAACGAATGAATCGTGATTTTAAGCTAGTATAATAATAATCTTAAGTACATGGAGCTATTGGTATTTCGTCTGCCTGTCCATGAAGTTAAAAATCGGGAACACTGTTATTCAGAGTATAGAGCTTTCCACGGAAACTCTGATATGCGTTTAATCGTGATTTTAAATTATATCAAGGAAAATAAAAATAAAAATATTTTTAATGAATTATAAACCGAATCGACGGCCGTCTGGTAGATAAGTATATGATTTACCGCAGACGTATATAATTGAACTAACCCGGTATATATTGAACTCACCCGGTATATATAGATTTTGAAATAAAATACATAATAAAATAGAATACCTACATAATAGTAAATAATATTCTTTTTTTTATTTACATTAATAAATATAATTATAATAATAGCATAAAATATTCTTTTTTTTTTATTTATACATAATATAATTATACACATATAATTAATTATATAATAAGATATAATATGATATAATATAATGTAAAATATATGTATAAATAATAATAATTATAATAATCCTCACCAAAGCGGAAATAATATTTTAAAAGATAAAAAAGATGAGATTTTTAGTGATGGTAGGTTAGGTATACAGGGTGTCCCACTGAGATCTGACAAATGAAATAACTTTTGTTCAAATTAATATTTTTAAAAAATTTCTTTTAAATATAATTCATAGACTATTGCGCTACATTTTTAGTATACATTTTTTATTTTTTAATACTGAAAATAAAAAACTTAAAAACTGATAAAAAAAATTTCCAAAATATCCAAAATAGCCAATTTGTAAATCTGATTTTCAGAAAAATGTATATCGTAAAAACATTTATTTAAGTCAAGTGGCTGATTTTTTACCATTTTTTAAATATCAATATTCTTGTTAAGTAATATACGATCTAGTTTATGTTAGAAACATTATAATTTCAAAAAATATTAATCATTTTGAAATTATTTTATATGAACATTTTGTAACATAATTTCAAAATGATTTATATTTTTTGAAATTATAATGTTTCTAACATAAACTAGATCGTATATTACTTAACAAGAATATTGATATTTAAAAAATGGTAAAAAATCAGCCACTTGACTTAAATAAATGTTTTTACGATATAAATTTTTCTGAAAATCAGATTTACAAATTGGCTATTTTGGATATTTTGGAAATTTTTTTTATCAGTTTTTAAGTTTTTTATTTTCAGTATTAAAAAATAAAAAATGTATACTAAAAATGTAGCGCAATAGTCTATGAATTATATTTAAAAGAAATTTTTTAAAAATATTAATTAGAACAAAAGTTATTTCATTTGTCAGATCTCAGTGGGACACCCTGTATATTAAATAGTACATTTGGATCAATAGCTGGTTTCCTCCCTTTTGATTTAATCTAACAATTTTAATAAAACGTAAAATACTTAAAAACACTTAAAAATAATTTATTATTATTTGTTATTTTTTCATAAAAAATTTAAAAAGAAAAATACAATTATGAAAAATCATGTTAATTAATCAAAACTTTAAAATTAGTAAAAGGCTTTGAAAAAATCTTTTATAATTTAGCATTTTTTCAGGTTTCAATATATAAGAAAAATGTCAAAAAAGAAAAAAAGAAAATTGTAATGTGAATATAAAATCCGATGAAAATTAAAAACCATACAGCAGATATTTTATAAAAAAATTTTATTTGGACAAAAAAATATAAATAAATTAAAACGAAAAATCTATTTAAAATATTAATTTAATTACTTATTATATTTTATTCTATTTAAATTTTGATTCAAATTTCATTTTTTAAAATTCGAATTTTTGGTCTTATGGTCTTCAGATTCTTTTTAGATTTTTTTATTCTATTTGGATTTTTTATTCAAATTTGATTTTTTTAAATTTTAAATATTGGTCTTATGGTTTTAGATTCTAAGCGAAGCGAAAAAAATGTATTGATTTTACAATGATGTGTGTTTTTTTTTTGTGTCTGTGTACACGAGAAGTAGTCGAAATAATGCTACGATTTTCTTTAACAGTACCTTTTCCGATGGGAAAGTGAATCTAGTGCATTCAGGAGGTCATTTTTTGAAATTTTTCAAAAGTTTTCAAAAGCGCATGGAAAAACAAAAGAAAAATTAAGAAAAAACGGGAATTTTTACGCGAAATTGGTTTTCGGAGAAATTCTAAAACAAATGACCGTATATTCATTCATTTTTCACTGGTTATTTATATTAGCATTTTCTATACACGATATAATTTTCAAAATATTTTGATTTATTTTAAAATGTTTACGGACATATTCAGTTTCCAGTATTTTTTTGTTTTTTTTTCTATGAATGTCAATGAAAATTTTTTTGTTGAATAAAAGATCTTGAAAATTTAATACAAGACTCTTAATACATTGTTACAATAGAAGTTGAAAAATATTAAAAATACATAGTCACAATTTTCACTTGGCCCAATCCTGGTAAGACTTAATACTATAAATTAGGATCACATAAAATTAGTAATAATAAATAAAATTCTACTTTAATAATTAATTAATACGTCATTTCTATAGGTGGCGAAAAATTCAGGCTATTGGTTTAACTAATGATTTCAGAACTTCTACAGAAATCGGTAAATTTTTAAAGAGCTTTTTTGGACTACCTTTTTTACCTCCTGAAAAGGTGAGTGATGTGTTTGTGTTTGAGCTTATGGCCATTGCTCCGACTGGTTGTGAAGAATTTACTGACTATATATTAGATAACTATATTTCTGAAAATTCTAAATTCCCTCCTCATGTTTTGTCTGAATGTTCAAATAGTATAAAAAGAACAACAAATGCATGTGAAGCTTTTCACTCGAAATTTAATTCATATTTTTACTCTAGTCATCCACATATTTTTCAATTCATTGAAGTCTTAAAATCATTCCAGATTAATACATATGTCTTAATTAATAGCGTTAATACTAAAAAGAAAGATTATAGAAAAAAAAACATTTAAAATTAGATTACTTAAATAAACAAATTGAAAGTTTAAAAAAAAACGATATTTCACCATTACATTTTATAATTAACGTTTCATTTAAATTTCAACCAATATAATAATTCATAACATATGATTTTTTTATTATTTTTTATTGTATTATACTATATTTATTATGACAAAATGTATAACATGAATTTTTATATTATTATTATTGCAATTGAATTGAACTGATAATTTATTATAACCATTTTTATTTGTATTAAATTTGTATCATCAATGTACATTTTTATATCGATTATATTATATCGGTCATAGAAAAAGGTATACCGGGACGCAAATACGCTATGACCTTTTTGAATCTTTTTTTTGCGGGACGCAACTCACCTACTGATAATAATTTCGGACGCAAGTAGTATGCTCCCGAAATTTTGACTGAATGTTAATAATTGCATTTCCTATACACCATAACATTTTCCAAATATTTTGACTTATTTTGAGCGGTTTACGGACATTGTCAATTTCCATTTTTTTAGGTTTTTTTTCTATAAATATCAATAAAATTTTATTTGTTGTGTAAAAAAGCGTGAAAATTTAATATAAGGCTCCTGATATATCGTTCTAATAGCAGTTGAAAAATATTAAAAATAAATAGGCACAATTTTTTTTTATAAGCATTTAAAGTTCAAATTTTGACAACATTTATCAAATTCAAAATGCATTAATTATTTTGTAGTTAAAAATGTATAAAATGTTGAACTTTTATGGCTAAGGATTGAAAATTCCAATTATTTTGACTTATTTAGAGCTGTTTAACACTATTTCAATCTAGCGGTAAGACGAATATAGTCGGGTTCGGGCGTTCGTAGTAAATCTAGTTTTGGACTTAGAGGTCTGCAAGTGGTATGGTTGCATTCGGGGGGACCTAAGCTATCTGGGCTTAGCATTGAAAAAATTTCCAAGTGTCTAGAACGGTCGTCCGGCAGGTAAGTATGCGATTTACCGTAGGGTTGAAACTAAAAAAATCATTTTTCCAGTTATAAGTCCTGGACGCCGTAATTCTTAGTTGTTAACTTTGAAACTTTTACACCGAGTAGTCAACATGTATACCAATCGATAGATATGCTATTTATAAAGGTGGTACAAGAATTCGAGACTTGTACATTATTATAATGATTATTGAAGCTGTCAACCACTGATTTGCATACTAAAGATAATATAATGAGCAGAATAAAAAAAATAAATCATAATATATGTATATCAATTATTACTAAACTTACATTCTTCTACAACAGATGACACCGTTCTACACAATTCACAGAAACAAAAACCAATTGTGATTTTTATTTCTTCACCTTTTGCTATGTCGCTAGTCGCCACAGCATAAACCTTTCCACCATCCGAAGGTTTGTAAAAACAGTTATACATACGAGCACGATTCACATATGCTATGGACCCTAGGAGCACAAACGATTTGTGTGATCTGAAGTTGTATAGTGTGGCGAAGTTGTGTACACCTATAATGAATAGTAAAAAAAAAATAAATACTTGCAAAATGGTAACAAATAAAAAAAACAATGTTAGGTACTTGGTTTGATGTATTTGTCTTCGATGGAGAAACAATGACCAGATAACTCTTTAAGCACAGTTTTTTTTTTTTATGTTTTCATTGGCAACAACCATTACACGTTTATAATTATTTCTCATAGGTAAATAATTACATTCTTTAAATGTAATTCTCGATTTTTTCGATAGTGAATTTTCATAGGCCGTTTGATGTTTTTTTGCTAGCATTCGATCACAATTTCTTACAAGCGGAAACACATTAACGTCCAAACACATTTTACGCGTTGTAAAGCCAAGGAATTTATCTACATATTGTGCTGTGCATAAGTCGTCAACACACGACAATATAACACCTTTTGCCATGCCTAATATATAAAACATATATGCATTAAATATCGTTTCTGTAATTTACATTAATACCAAAATATTTTTACGAGGCTACATAATATTAAAAAAAAAGTCAAGTGGCATTCGGGGATTGCCGCGATAAAGCTATTGCATATTAAATAAATAAGAAGTTGATATAATTTTAAATTTTTTATTATTATTCTAGTTATACAGAATTGTATATTATATATTATATATTTGTATCATAGAAACTATAGGCCTATGATAACTAAAATATGAAACATAAGTTTGAGATTTAATATTCTCCAAATATCTGGAAAATACGGCGTCGATGGTGGTCCCATATTTTGTAGTAGATTCTTGTGGATCATTATTTATACGTAAATTTAATTTTTCTAAGAGAAACGTTGTTAGTCTCTCTGATTTTTTATCAGCGAAGTTGATGTTGAAATCGCCAGCCAAGATAAGTGGAAATTTATGGGAATTTCCACCAAGTATTTTTGACCCTTCTACAGTGTACTCCAGTAAAGTGCGATGAATAAAATATTCTACCTCGTCCAATTTTGGATCTGGAGTAATGTAAATGACTACAATGACTATTTCTAGGCCATTTTGCTGTTTGCATAAGCACGCACAAATATCTCCAACATTTGAGCGTCTAACATTTACATCTACAACATTTGCCACATTTATATCAATATTCGGAGTCATAATATTGGTAGTATCATTATTATTATTTTGGTAAATGGCTACCCCATCTTTTGAAACAGTATCTCGTTCGAAATGAACTATGCAATTGAAATTAGGTATGTCGATCGGATAATCATTTGACATGCAAGTTTCACTTAGAAGTAATACATTTGTTTGTCTAGTTACGGAATCTTGTAAATCGTATTTGTGACTGTTAAGACTTTGGCAATTGAAAGTCATTATTGAAACGCCATTTCTATTTCTAATAAAATCTAAGACACTTTGAGCTTTTGTCTGCATACAATTCAACGATAGTCTTTTAAATTCTTGCAACAATGAAGCGATTGATGTAGCTTGCCTTCGATTATGATAAAATTTAAATGTAGAATCATCACTTGTCACAATATACAAATTTTCAATATTTGTTACACGAGAGAGCGCAACATAAACGAGTTCTTGTGAATGTGTTTTACTATACTCATATACTATTTCTTCAAAAGTCCCACCTTGCGACTTATGTATAGTCATAGCGAGAGCTGCAATTAATGGAAAATGTTTACGTTTGACTACCACTTTCCTATCCGATGTTAATGAAATATTCGCTGTTCGTAATTTAACGGGAACAGCGAGATTGCTGACTTTATTTCGCAATGCTAATGCAGCTCCTTTTTGTCTTTTTTTTCTACCAACTTTATCTGAACCACTTTATTATTAGCTTTATTATTATATGTATAATTATTAATTATAGGTACATTATTATTCCTTGGAAATATATCTGCAAACAATAGCCGCCGACAGCCGACCTTCGATCGCAGATAGCATTGTATGACAATACGGGTCGCCGCGCGGTAGACAGGAGGGGGATTACGGGATTCCGCAGGTAGTGGTCACGCTTTTTCGTTACGAAAAATTTTTTTTCAGTCACCACACCAGGCCTGCGATAAAAGCTATGCAATAGCTTAAAAATAAAACCCGAAAAATGTGGTCGGTCTAAGGTAGAAAAAACAATTATTTAAATCGCTCTTTTTTGAACGAGGAAACTTAGAGATTATAGCCCTGCGGTAAATCGCGTGTCGTGTACGATATTTATAAATGCAAATAAATTAAGCGATGTGTGCGCGCTTACAATTTAATAATTTATATTACCTTCGTGTTGACGTGTTCACAGACAGAAAACAAAAATAAAAATTATTTGTAGTAGGTACCTAGACGAGTAACGGCCGTAGGCAAAGTAGAGATGTGTCGTTCGCGAACGAACGGGTCAAACTTGTGAACGAACCGATTCGGATCGTGAAAAAATAAAAAGTCGTTTGATTCGTTCATTTTCGTTCTCGACTTCTCGTTCGGGTTGCATTGTTACCAACTCAACATTTTCAATGATGAGTGATCCGAACTTTAATATTATGTTTGTTGTCCATACAGTAAAAGTAAATAGTAATCACTATATTATTATGTCCTATGATATTTTCAAACCACAATGGCACAATTTTAGTTTATCAGTTATCTATAATCGTGTCCGTGATCACAACAACAAATGATAATTGATTATATTATTTATATTTCAAATAATACCTTAAGTTTTGTGATAATCTGATAAAACATTTTACATACTAGTTACGTCTTACCTTTGGTGAATCTTATTTTTCTTCCTTTTGTTGTTGTATTTATATCTATGATCATGACACAATATAAAATAATTGGAGTTGATAATTGTGATACTTAAAGTCCTATTACTCAAAAGCGTTGTAACTACACAGAATAAATTTAAATATTAAATCTATTCTGTAGTAATAATATACAATTGATTGAAGCTGGATGTAAAAAGTAACAACTAACAGGTGAGTTATAGTTTATTAAACATACATTTTAAATGCCTCTTGGTGCCTTAAGCTTTGATATTATAACTAATTTAAATTTATAAAATATAATATTTAAAATTAATATAGGTAATATAAATTATTATTGTACTGCAGAACATGATTGATATAGGTAGTAACTAATAGGTATAAAATATTAATTTTAATTAACTAAAAATTAAAATACTTCATAATAAAGATAAACATTATTAATTTATTTTGCTCAAGTACATACTTACTTTTTTGAATTACCTGATTGACGTTTAACTTAACCTTTAGTTCATCATTGGTTTTTAATAGGTATTACAATTAATATACAAATTATGTATGTGTAATAATATGTATGTTGAAAATTACATATTATGGTTTAAAAACAAAATTTTTGATATTTTTTTTGATTCAAGCCTATATCCAGTACTTCTCTGGGTAAATTTGTGTCGTTTATAAATGTCTGTGTAACTTTAAGCATTGCTTTTACAAAAATAATTTTTTTTGATATTGTAATATTTTTTTCAGCACTTATTTCAACTGTAACATCATAAAAAATGTTTAACAGCTCCTAGCTGTACTATGGTTAGGATAACCTAACCTTAGATTTGTCTACAACTTGCCATTCATTTGGAGTTAGAGAGTTTAATTCGGTGTTGTTTAAAATGGCTAATGTTGCAATTATTGGCTCTTTTATTTTCAATACTCTATACAGCATATCATAAGTCGAGTTCCACCGTATCGGGCAATCTTGTTTCAACTTTAAAATTGTACTTCCCGTTTGTTTTTGATATTCCTGTAATTTAGCTAATGCATGAGAACTTCTTTTAAAGTAAGATACAATGTCTTTAATTTTTGTTACAACAGGCTTAATTTTAGTCAATCCACAATGGACAATCAAATTAATATCATGCGCAAAACATGACGACCGTCTCCAACCACACTGTTCTTGTTTGTTTTTTTTTATACTTCCTGTGTACCAAAGTTTTGTGATGTCCCCATAAATCAAAATTATCACATTGCTGTTCTTCGTCCATACTTGAACATTCAGTTGAGCTTGTTTCCTCTCTTGAATTTTTGGCTAACTTTTTTACCTCGGCTATGGCTTTTTGACAGGCTACAGGATCTCTAAAATGCAAATTTTTAAACCTAGGGTCTA
Source organism: Metopolophium dirhodum (assembly GCF_019925205.1). Lineage (NCBI taxonomy): Eukaryota > Metazoa > Arthropoda > Insecta > Hemiptera > Aphididae > Metopolophium > Metopolophium dirhodum. The sequence goes on from NC_083560.1 coordinate 109,781,535, forward strand.
AAATTGTAGCTATGGGAAACATATTGAAATACTCGATTTTACCAAAGCATTTTTTCAATTCTGTGATAATGTTTCTTTTTAGTTCCATTCCAATTTCTAAGGTAGGTTGTAATGACTCTATTTCAATGGTAACACAATTCAACAGTGGCATAATTTTACTGATAACAACATTTTTTTCACCAGATATTTCAAGAGTTACTTTTTCAAATGGCCGTAGTAATTTTATTGTTTCACGCAATTGTTGTAGCTCTTTTGCTGTAAGCATTTCAGGACCTGATGGTTTTTGCAGAAGGACATCAGAAATGATTTTAGACAATACTAAAAATCTATCAAGCATGTAAAAGGTGCTGTTCCACCTTGTCTTTACATCTAGTATAAGTTTATGGATATTCCCTTCTTTTTTTCCTGAAAAATACAATTAATTTATTATTTAATCAAACTATATTTATACATACATTATAAATATATTATTTTGTTTTCATTTAAATAGTACCTTATGTGAAAAAAAATCATAGAATAATTTTACCTTAATTTATTTGCAATTTTCTTAATTCGTCAGACGCTAAAGTACTCCGTTTGAAGTACTTAACTACTTCTCTGACTTTGAGCAATAATACTCTAAAGTCTTCAGAATTTGATATTGAATTCTCAACAACAAGGTTAATTGTGTGGGCAAAACAAGGAATATGAAACTCTCTTCCAAACTGGTCATAAATAGCTTTCACCATATTGGCCCCATTATCAGTAACGACAGCTGCAATACTTTTTTTTTGAATATTCCACTCTGTCAATGTATTAAGAAGTTGACTTCCTATATAGTCAGAGGTATGAGATTGGCTCATTTCTACAACACCAAGTGTACCTAAAATAATACTAATTCAATTTAAGGATTCAAATGATTCAATTGTCCTAACAGTTATTATTATAATTTTTACCTGAGAAAAAAGTCCAACCATTCAAGAAGTGAATTGTGATTCCTAAGAAACTTTTCATGGTATAAGCATCAGTCCAAGCATCAGTTGTAACCGATATATTTTCAGCATTTTCAAGTTTGTCTTTGAATCGCATTGAAAGATAATCAAATTTATCATCAATATACTTTTTAATTGTATTCCTAGTAGGTTATTTTATATAGTGGGCAAATCCGTGACATCATATATCGAAACCCTTTACCATCAACTGTACTAAATGGCTGATTATCTTTGCAAATATAATATACTATAGCTTCAGTACATATGGAGTGTTGTGATCCACCATATAAAAATTAAAGTTTCAATATAAATGAATAATTAAATATTTAAAAAAATAAAATATTTACCTAAAAATCGAGTCACTTTTGTAAAAGCTTGCGAAATAGACTGCTGTCGTTTGATTGGTTCTAAAGTAGCTGTAGAAATAGAAGCTCCAGAAGTAGAAGCAGCTTCAGAAGTACTGGCAATTTCAATACTATGAGATACGTTTACAGTAGTAGAATTCGTGTCAACCTATTTTAATTGTGTTTTGATATTATCATTATAAAAAAATAGCAAACTTTTATTGCATTTATATAATATTAAGGGAATAATTGTAATATTAATAATAACTAATAAGTAGGGCTAGGGACTTCATTCCCTAAAAAACCTTAAAATATGTATGCATTTATGCCTTTAAAATTACCAAATATGCTATTAAAATATGCACTAAAAAAAAACAAATAACAGTATTTAATAAAAACCTTTTTATTTTAATATGTAGACATAATTAATAAAATTTTAATTTAGAGTAAAAAGACTTGTCATAATAAATAATTGATTTTCTTCTATCACCCGAGTTCTAGTCTAAAATAAAAAAAAAAAAACATTTTTAAATTGAATATATTTGTAAATTGTTTTAATTAATATTGTATTTATTACCTTGAGCATTACATTGAACTATGAGATATTTTTTCAAGTTGGAAAATTCGAATGACCTCCTGTTATCAGCCAAAATATTTTTATACTTTGAAAAAGAACGTTCCACGTCAACAGAACTGATTGGTGCAAACTTAAAAAACGGAATATCACCACTACTAATATCTGTTGGCAATCCGTCCATAGATTCATTTTGTCCATTTATAATGTCTGATATTTTTTGTAGTTGCACAAATCCAACATTTTTTTCCATAACTTTTTGGAATTTTTCATCAATTGCCTTAGCTTGAGCGCATCCACCAACTTTTGCTGAATGTATAGATTCTTTTGTAGTTTTAATAATTTTAATGGATTCAGTAAGTGACATGCCTTTGGTTTCAAGTCGAGTGATAGATGTAGAAATAAATCCATAATTTGACATGATAAAAGCTAAATTTGCTTCCAAATTATTTGATTTTAAAATTTTCTTACATTTTTTGATGGATTCTGCATCGTTTTCATCAAGCATATCAATAATTTGTTTAATTATTTCAAAATGTTTACAATAATATAAAGCAGCATCAATCCATGTACCCCACCTGGTTAAAATTGGTTGCGGAGGTAATGGAATATCAGATGCAACAGATTTTAATGTTTGAATACGTGACGGTGCCTTAAGAAAAGTTTTTTTCACATTAGATACGAGTTGGTCGACGTTTTTATACTGGTTTCTTATTTCTTCAGCAACACGATGAAGCCCGTGTGCCAAGCAGGTTACATGAATGTGGCATCGGTTACAAATAAAAGCACTTCATTGTATTTCACACCTTGTGGCCAGAGCAAGTTCAATGATTGGTCAAAAAGCTTAAAAATGGTCGAATGGTTTGATTTTTCTAACTTTTCCGAATTCAACAAAAAAATACTACCCCGATCGCCTACTGAAAGAGTTCCAATTATAACGTTGGCAATAAAGCGTCCTTATGCGTCAGTGGTTTCGTCTATCGAGACCCAAATTTTTTTTCCGTCAACACATTTTTTAATTTTTTCAATTGTTTCTAAAAATAAATCGTCGACATAACCTTTACGGAGAGTGGCTTCTTTCGGTATTTCTTTTTTAGTGTATAGCTCCAAAAATTCTCGAAAATTTTTATTTTCCAGTTTATACAATGGTATATTGGCTGATAACATCGCTTTACATAAGTCTCTATTAAAATCGTTTTTCTTGGAGAAAGACGTGGATACAAGTTGCTGAGTTTTAGTTGGTTTCAATTGTAGTCGATTTAAACCCTGGATGTGTTTTGCTGTTTTAATATGCTGCATAACAGTAAATCTTTTCTCAGCACTAACTTTAATGTCACATATTTTACAAAATAAAACAGAGTTATCTGCCAAAAATATAGTTTCACCGAATTCTTTTACAAAATTGTTTAGCCGATCATAAACTTTAGACTTTGGTCTAGGCATTTTAATTATTTTATTGAGAATTCACGCAATAGTACGATACTTTTCAAAAAGAAAATATCACGGCACGAAAACACGATACGAAGAACGCACAACAACTGTCAACTATACTCCGGCCCACGAGAGAAGTAACCCGTGTCCCGACCGAATCGCGTTCGAATCCGCGCATCTCCCACCTAGTTGACATATCGACGTTGCACGATCTCAACCGTTCACGTTCGGTAACGTTGTATAGTGTGTATCATAACGTATACTTGCTATAGTGTGTCAATACGTCCGTGTCACTAATTCCGCGCCACTTATACGTCTGTAAACCACCTGTTTACTTAATTATTGTCGTTTTTTTTGTTGTTAATTTTTTTTTTTAAATGAATATCTCTCAAGAGGAATGTCAATCAAAACATGACCCTGCTACATGTGCTGAAACAAGCATCGATGTTGCAGAAATGCCTTCACCTATTAAAAAAAATCGAAAAGGACGGGTAAGAATTTTTAAATTTTTTTTATCTATTGAATTTAGATTTATTAACTCAGTCTTAGTATTTTATTCGTAAAAATATTTTTTATAAATTATATACAGGGTGTAACAGAAAGGACTAACTAATGCAATAACATTTTTTATAATCAATATTTTGAATTGTTATATATATAATTTACAGTTACTTGCGCTACATATATATTATAATATAAGAAAATTATTTTTATTTTTTAATACTGAATATAAAAAATTTTAAATTGAATTAAATTGTTTTTAATGAGTTCAATATAACCAATTTGTAAATCTGATTATAAGAACAATTTTGATGGTAACAATATTTATCTAAGTCAAATAGTTTATTTTTTAGAATTTTTTAAAATATGAATATTTTTTTGATTAAATTCATTAGGAACGTAATAACATTTTTTTAAATTTAGTTTTAGGACATTTTCTGACATGAGTATATTTACTACTCATATAATGTTAAAAAATTGTTGTCCTACGTTAAGGTAGCATTATTTATTTATTTATTTATTTTTTGGTCAGGTTTATCTGTTACACCTTATGTGTATATGTTTTACATAATTCGTAAATTCTAAATTATGAACGAAACGAAATCATTTTTATATTTGAACATCGTATTATAGTAATTAAATAATTAAATAATTATTGTTTCAGTTTGTTGGAAGAGGGCAAAAACAGAATATTGTGAATTTATACAAGTCAAAAAAACATCAACAGCCAGACATAAAGTATAAAGATATGATAGCATCTATTTCAAAAGAAATTGGGATTGGAAAGCGTACAGTGATAACCACAATAAGTGAGTACAAAAATACAGGACAGTTGAAGTCGCCATGTAAAACAAAAATCCGCCCCAAAATCAATGACAAAATTGACGATTTTGACAAAAACGCAATTCGTCAAAAAATTCATGGATTTTGGTTTAGAGGTGAAATCCCAACTTTAAGGAAAATTGTCAATGCTATTGATGAGGATCCAGATATTCCGAGTTTACCTAGAACCTCTTTACAGCGGATATTGAAAGAGTTAAATTTTGAATATACAAAAAGGAATCGGAATAGTGCGCTTACGGAAAGAGGAGATCTCGTTGTTTGGCGACAAAAATATATTGAGGACATAAGGCAATATCGGAGTGAAGGTCGTACAATATATTTCCTTGATGAAACGTGGGTAAACGCAGGGGAATGTAGCAGTAGAGTATGGATTGACACTTCGGTAAAATCTCATAGGGATGCATTCCTGAAAGGACTATCTACAGGCCCCAAAAATCCATCAGGTAAAGGCAAACGTCTAATAGTTGTCCATATTGGTTCAGCAGATGGTTTCGTCGAAAGGGGTCTATTGTGTTTTGAGTCGAAAAAAAACACAGCAGACTACCACGACGAAATGAATTGCGACACGTTTTACGAATGGTTTTGTGGAGTTCTGCCTCGATTAAAGGAAAATTCAATAATAGTTATGGACAACGCATCGTACCATTCTGTCAAAAAAGACCCGGTTCCCACAGTGGCTTGGAAAAAAGAAGACATAATAAATTGGTTGAAGTCTAAAGGTCGATTCGCACTATACGGAACGTCGACGTCACGTCACAGACCGGCAACGTCACGTCAAAAATAGAATACATTCGCATCTATCGGTAACGTCACGGAAACGCCATCAATCCGTTCAGTCCATTCTGTTAGGTTAGACTAGGTCTTGTACATTCTGTGTTTTAAATTTTGTTTTTAAATATTCGAATTTGTACCATGCCTAAGTTCAATAAAAAACAATTAGCGATGATTGCCTTAATTTTAGACGATGAAGAAAAAAATTGTAATCGAACTAAGAAACAGTGGGTACGGAAAATGTTCACTCAGAGGAAATTCATAGGAGAATTTCATACATTATTCAAAGAATTAGAAGATGAAGAAATTTCTTTTTATAAATACTTTAGAATGTCACAAAGTCAATTTTATATCCTTTTAACTAAAATTCAACCTAAAATTCAAAAACAAAACACTACATTTCGAGAAGCAATTAGTCCAAAGGAAAAATTAATGGTCTGTTTAAGGTAAGAAACAAATCATTTTGTATTTTATATTTTGTATTTTTTGTATTTAAACAAAATAATTAATATTATTATTAACAAAAGTACTTTAACTGTGTTAAAAGTTATTTGGCTGAAATTGTTCGTAGTAGGATTGTGCAGATGACCTTCCGGAACTTACCGGTGACGGTGAAGGTGGTTGAGTTTGACTAGACATTGGTGAATCATATAGAGTAGATGAGTTTGACACACGTGAAATTTCATACATTTGTTGTTGTGGATAGACTGCTTGTTGGATGTTTTGAGTTTGAACAAATGGTGTTGGGTGTCTATTTGACCTGTTCTCTGGAGCTGGAAAATTAATTGGTGTTGGCACTTGGTAATTTGTATTTTTACTTTGTAAATGAGCCCACTCGAGTTCGGATACAACATTGAAAAGTTTTGACTTTGCCATATGCTGGTACTCGGGTGAAAAAGTTTTTACAGTAGCGGCTAGGCTATTGAAAAATATATCTATTGGATGATCATTAGCAGTCTCTTTTGTTTCTTTCTTATCACTTTCTACTAAATATTTCATTAGTACAGATGAAGCTGTCTCTGTTTTTTCAAATTTTCTTTTGTTTAGAGAATACCTAGTAGAACTTCTTTGTGAAGATGTTGTACATTGCTTATTTATGTTGTTATTAGAATTTTTTTCTGAAGTATCTCCTGTAATAACAACGCTCTCCATACCTTCTTGTTCATCATTCGATCCGTCACTCAAGCTATCAGGTTCTGCTATGTTGCTTTGTGTTTCCCTTTCTTTAAAAAATGGAATTACAAATGACATAGATTCTTCATACTTCCACTTTCTTTTATGTTCAGCAGCTTGTCCACTTTTCGTAACATTTTTTTTTATTGCTTTTCTCAGCTGGTCACGTAATGATATCCACCTATTCTTGCACGCTGGGCCTATTCAAAATATAAAATTTGGTTAGATCAAACATAAAAACTATTATGTATCATATTGTTACGATTCTGAGCAGAGACGGTTTGTCTATAAATATAAACATTTGGTGTAATACTTTTAACACAGTTACATTTCATAATTGATTGATAAAAATAACTCATAAATTAAAACAATTATTTAACTAATTTAAATTTAAATTTAGTATATTATCTGAACAGTTATTCTTATGTAAAATTAATTATTTAGGTTTTTAGCGACTGGTGATTCGTTTCAAACTATATCATTTAGTTATCGGTTGGGGCATTCGACTGTTCATTACATCGTTAAAGAAGTATGCAAAGCTATAGTAGACGAATTGTTAGCAGAAGTGATGCCACAACCAAAAGAAAAAGATTGGGAAAAAATTTCTGATGAGTTCTGGAAAATGTGGAACTTTCCTAATTGCTTAGGAGCGTTAGATGGGAAACACGTGGAAATTTTTGCTCCTCCGAACAGTGGTTCCCAATATTTTAATTACAAGAAAACTTTTTCTATAAATTTGTTAGCTTTGGTTGACGCAAATTATAAATTCATTGCTGTAGACGTAGGATCCTACGGTAAGAATAGTGATGGTGGAATATTTGCAAATTCGAATTTAGGAAAAGCGTTGGAACAAAATAAACTTCATGTCTCAAAAGATAAAAATCTTCCCGGAACTCAATGTCCAGTGCCATATGTCATTGTGGCAGATGAGGCATTTCCCCTAAAAACTTATTTATTAAGACCTTATCCTGGTTCTATAATTAATGGTGATATACAGAAACAAGTATTCAATTATAGATTGTCAAGAGCTAGGCGCGTATCCGAAAATGCATTCGGAAACTTGGTGCAAAAATTTCGAATCTTTTTTAGAAGTATAAAATCTTTACCCGAAAATGTTGACAATATAATATTAACTACTTGTATTTTGCATAACTATATCAAAGATAATGTTTTAATTAATCAACATTTAGATCCACCAGAATGTGAACCTAATTGGGGACGTATACATAGGCAAGGTGGAAATGCCCTTACTACTGCTTTTAATGTACGTGAAACATATAAAACGTTTTTTAACTCTGAAAATGGATCATTACCATGGCAGAGAGATAAGTTTACGTAAAATGTACAAATAAAAGCTATAAAAGTAATATTAAGTACCTAACAATAAGTAATAATAGTTAAATTAAATTAAATTAAGTTTATACCCGTTGTTTTTAATTCACTACCAATTTTTCTCCAAATAGTATCTTTGTGAATGTTGTCACTATATTTTTTGTGTGTCATATCATATAGTTCTTGATAATGACGTACTTCTTCAATCAGCATCTCATCGTCCATAACTATTTAAACTATAATAATATAATAATAATATGTTATTTAATTAATCGAATAATTAATGTAATTTCATTTTTTACTGTACATTTGAGAATTAAATAAATATTACTTACTTACTTTATATGTTTGTATTTGTGTATTTAATAATTAAAATATAATAATTTTTAAATTAACGAGTTTCCACATCCAAAATACAGTATAATATAGAGTAAACTGAAAATTGTTGACGGAAACGTTCCGTGTCGACATTCACACAATCCGAACGGACAAGAACGGACCGGTTGCGTCACGTCAAAATATAGTTTTCGATAAACCCTGACGTTCCGTGACGTTGACGTTGCGTACTGTTGCCGGTGTATGTGAACTTTGCGGTATAAATACATAGTAAAATATTTTGACGTGACGTTGCCGGTCTGTGACGTGACGTCGGCGTTCCGTATAGTGCGAATCGACCTTAATGAAGAATCACATTCACATATAATGACTATAACTGGTGACACTTCTTCTGATTTTTCTGACGAGTAATTATTGTAAAATATATACCTAATTAATAAATGTGACTTAAATATTTTTTTGTATTTATATACTAAATATTATATTTTTGTTATTATCCGATTCTAATATATAATATTTATAAAAGTGACTTACATTTTTTTTTTGTATTTATGAACTAAATATTATGTATATTTTTTGTTTTTTCATACAATTGTAAAATATATTATTAATACTAACATAACTAAATCACTTTTGAATACCTAAACGTGAAATATCACGTTATAGTATACATATTATGTAGGTACTTATATACTTTAAATTTTACATGTTTTTATACTATTACGTACAATTTTGTAAATATTGAATATTTAAAAATAAAAATAAATTTTAATTAACATTTGTTCCACTCGTGCTATACGTTAATATTATGAATGACAATATATTATAATCACTCTGTATAGCGCTTGTTTCGCGCTGTATGCACGCCACAACCCGACACTGAATGACACAAAGTGGGGGAATAGAGGTCTCGGAACGGTCGCAGCCGTCAGTCTGCATGCGCGAAACGGGTTACTTCTCTCGTGGGCCGGAGTATAATCAAAAATAAAAATATCACGGAACGTCCTGTCTACGGGATTATAAATATATGTCATAATTTCATAGAATGTTATTTTGGTAATATTATCGGCTGACGGCTATCGCCTATCGGAATCACGTGTGAAGTATACCATTTAGTAGCCATAGTCCATAAATAACAATGGGAGCGTTCGGCGAGAAAAACAACAATACTAATAAAACCATAAAATTAATATTTCTGGTCTAGGAAATCGATCTAAATTTAAAATTGTTTTTATAAAATATTTATTTAATTATAAAACTACCATTTTCATATTAAAAATGCTCAAATATGCAATTATAATTAAAAAATGGTCAAATATGCAAAATATGCAACTATAAATTGAGGGGTGACATTCCAAAACGTACTATTGCCAAAATATACAAAATCGAGATATGCATCGATTCTTATGGAAAAAAAGGCGGGAAGTCGATTGGTGATATCAGAATTAAGCTTTAATCATCTATTCCATGAAAAAAATCGGTTCATAAATGTATAATTCATCCAAAACGTACTATTTCCACAGTAAATTTCGTTCAAAACGTACTATTTTTTTTTTAGTCCAAAACGAACTATTGCCCATATTAAAACCATGTAAGCAACTTATGTGGAGGGGACAATTTTTTTCATAACGCACTATTTCCAGTGAAGTTTTTATTTTAATTTTAATATTTATAACTTATAATCGTTTAATATATTTAATATTGAATAAGATATGAAAATGAGCATTTTTATTTGATGTTACGTAATAGGAGTTATGATAAATTCATTACTTTGTTTACAATTTCTATTAATAGAAAAGTTATTAACAAAATACTGCAGCTATCCGCTGATCTTTACTGATGGTGTAGTGCATCGTGAATTTTATTATTCGTGTCTACTGTCTTGTGAGTCGTGACGACTATAATAAAATATTGTTTTATTTATTTACTTATAAACAAATAATAAAATACACCATAGTCAATAACTAGTAATAATATTGAAATATGGCGAATAGAAGCAATAGAGCAATGCAAATGTGTCGCATGTCTACAAAAGTAAGAACAAGTACCTACATATTATTACTTCAAAAATACTACACTGTACTATAGTTAATTAATAATATAATGTACCTACCTAGTTATAGTTATTATGGTTCTCAAGTCAATTTATTGTACCTACTTAAATTGTACGGAGGCTATAAAACACTCTATTACTATATAGTATAAACCTAGTTTATTTAAAAAACATTTTTTCTCTCCATTGAAAAGCATGTTTGAAAAAATACAAAAATTTATTATTATTATATTAACACAAATATTGGTTTTCTTGTTTTAGGGCAAAACGCACTATTGATGGAAATAGTGCGTTTTGGAAAATAGCCAAATAAAATATTAAAATATATTTTCACTTTAATTCCAAGCAAAACGCACTAATTACGGAAATAGCACGTTTTGGACGAAATCTATGATTTTATTTTTTTATTTACTGTTATATCTTTTAAAAAAATTATTAAATTTTCATTTGGATTTAATAAAGCAATTCAAATGAATTTTATCTATTTTTTAAAAGATCAGTTATCACTATATGAGATTTCATTCAACGAAAACAGAAAACTGCTCTTCCTGAAAAATCAAGTTTTTGGCAATAGTACGTTTTGGAATGTCACCCCTCAATTTTAAATATGAACTCGTATTACCATAAAACAAATTTCTATATTACTTAGCTATATTTTGAATGATTATTGAAAAACATGCAAACTCCTAGAAGTCCCTAGCCCTACTAATAAGTAATAATTAACAAGTACTTACATTAATTGGGTCGTCTTCATCTTGAGTATCTTTGCCTTGGTGTATCGACTTATTGTGCGTTTTTAAATGGCTACGTAAATTGGATGTATTTCCTGATGTTTTAAGACGTTTCCGGCAAATATTACACATGGACAAATTGCTACTAACTTTAGTAAAATGTTTCCAAACATTACTTATTGGCGGCATTTTTGGTATAGACGTATAGTCACAAAAATAAAAAATGATACAAAATAATGTACAATAATCCGATTGTAATGTACAACGGACAACGGTCTACGAAAAACTTATAAACGATAATAAATAATGATCAATATGAGCATATGACAATATTTTTCAATATACCTTTATGGCTTCATGAGCTCAAGGGTTTATCGGCATTCTAATAATAGCTTAATAATAGATATTACGTGGTATCGTACGACCGTACAAATGTACAATATACCTAAATCGACTTTGGATGTAATCAAGGAGGAATGTGGTGCTATGTGTAAATATTAAACATACGCACAAAGCTATTAATCCAAATTCCCAAATAATTTATAATTGTATTTGTTAGTAGTTATGGCTATCTTCCTGTATGCGCTCTACCGGCAGCATTGCGACTGCAGTATGCGCTCTACCGTGTTTTTCCACCCTACAACTATGTTTCATTTATAGACAATATATAGGTGGGTTACCCTGGCACCCCTATGTTCGAATTTTTTATTTTTTTTTTACCATTAATTGTACTACAATTTGTACCAATTTGTACCGTACATTTCAGAATTTGTACCAAAGAATTTCCCCCGGAAAATTCGATTTTCCGCTGGGGTGCCAGGGTAACGTTACACCAGCACCCCCGTTGCTAAAAAATGGACTTTTAACAATTTTTTTTATACCATTAATTGTACTATAATTTGTACCGATTTGTACTATAAGTTTCAGAATTTGTACCAAAGTATTTTCCCCGGAAAAATTGATTTTCCGCCGGAGCGCCAGACGTTACACCAGCCCCCCCGTTGCTAAAAAATGGACTTTTAACAATTTTTTTTTACCATTAATTGTACTATAATTTGTACCGATTTGTACTATAAGTTTCAGAATTTGTACCAAAGTATTTTCCCCGGAAAAATTGATTTTCCGCCGGAGCGCCAGACGTTACACCAGCCCCCCCGTTGCTAAAAAATGGACTTTTAACAATTTTTTTTTTACCATTAATTGTACTACGGTCAGTTTATACAACTAATAACCGCGTATGGGTTGTCATCCCATATATATTATTATTTATTACCTATATTGGTTATATACCAATATCGGTTCTAAAATGTTCGTGTGAATTGATACGACGTGACCCGCGAACATTCGCGTAGAGTCTATAGTATCTACTATGTAGTTTAGTACGTTCCCAACAGTCAACACCTTAATAACTAATTAACTAACGAGTTGCGAGCGCGTTGAGTGCATAGATACATAAGATAGATGCATATTAAGATAAATGCATACCTAAGAATACATGGGTGATATAAAATATGCAATGGTCAACATGTAACACAGACGCAAACGTATAACATGAACATCCACGGAATAATCATGCGCATCACCCAAAACTACGACACGCGCATCTACGAGTATAACTTCTGAAATGAAAATACAGAATACTTACAATAGAGAGTCTATAGATTATAGTGTATTCCGTATATCCGTAGGTAGATATAGCGAGTTACTGTAGAGTCTATATTGTTGATATTACGTCTATAATATTTTATAGGCATATTATCATCAATACATATTCATAATAAACAAATATAATAATAATGGCATTAATGTACTATTAATATTTTAAATAAGTACCTACTATGATAGATCAAAATATTAATGATTTATCTAGTAATTTAGTAACAACTATGTATGAATAGTAATATACCTAATTAAAAATGTATAATATAAACACCATGCTCAAATTAAGAGGCGGCCACACCAACATTCATTGTTTTCTGTTAATCTCACGCATAATATAGAAAAAGTTTTCTAGCTGTATATATATATATATAATATATGTATTTTATATCCATGATTACGACTCCCTAGTTCAGTTTAGCACCTAGGTGCTATTGGTTATTATATATTTTATAAAAAAGACTATTTCAGATGGACGAATAACACAAAATATGTTGGTATGTTGAACACCTTAACCTTAATGTATAGGTAAAGGTCCATGACTTAAAACATAATATTTTACTTACATTTGCCTTCTGCTTCATTAAAATTCAAAACATCACGTATTTGATTTTTATTATTCAACAGCTCCTCGTCTATAAGATGGCTAGGAACAGCCGGAATTCTACCACGTTTAGCACCCATACTCCATGAAGGACAAGAGGCAAATGAAATTATGAAATAAACGTATTAATATAAAAATACAACATTTCTTTGCTTAATATAATATACATTTAATTTAATAATAGACATATCAAAAGTCAATAATATTGGATAATATCAAAAGTTAATTTTAGATAAACGTCGGTTCTTATTATTAGTGTTTGAATTTGTAAATACGCCAATACGTATTAATATAATTTTGTGTGACGCATGGTATTACATAATAATATGTACGCTGTATAGAATAATGTTATTCTGTTAGAGTATTATAAAATGGAGTATAATTTGTATAAAAACGAAAACAATTAATAAATTAAAAAAAAATTTTGTGCTAAATCGGTAAGTTTTGTTCGTCATAGTATTTATCTTCAAAATGATAATTAATAATTATATTATAATACATTTTGTGGTTTTGTTATAGTTATATATATATAAGAGCGATCAGAGCGGAACTTTATACAAATTCCTAAGTTAGTGGTACATATCGTTACAAATTATAGTACAATTAATATTTAAAAAAATTGTTACAATTTGTTGTGTTAAATCGGTAGGTTAGGTTAGGTTCGTTCTAATTTTTATCTTCTATATGATAATACTATAATAGTAATTTGTGTACGTAAAAAAATATTTTTAATTTTATACCATATAAAATTTGTATAATAATACATTGAATTAGACATTTTTTTAAATATTTTTTTTTGACTGCACAAACTTATTCTCACTTCTGGATGGTACTAGGAAAAATTAGGTACAAAATACAAATATTGTTCATGATACAGTACCCAGCATTTAAATACTCAGCCCGACAGATGAAAAGCACAAATTCACCTGTATAAGTAAAAAAAAATTGTTAAAAGTCCATTTTTTAGCAACGGGGGGGCTGGTGTAACGTCTGGCGCTCCGGCGGAAAATCAATTTTTCCGGGGAAAATACTTTGGTACAAATTCTGAAACTTATAGTACAAATCGGTACAAATTATAGTACAATTAATGGTATAAAAAAAATTGTTAAAAGTCCATTTTTTAGCAACGGGGGTGCTGGTGTAACGTCTGGCGCTCCGGCGGAAAATCAATTTTTCCGGGGAAAATACTTTGGTACAAATTCTGAAACTTATAGTACAAATCGGTACAAATTATAGTACAATTAATGGTAAAAAAAAAATTGTTAAAAGTCCATTTTTTAGCAACGGGGGGGGGGGGGGCTGGTGTAACGTCTGGCGCTCCGGCGGAAAATCAATTTTTCCGGGGAAAATACTTTGGTACAAATTCTGAAACTTATAGTACAAATCGGTACAAATTATAGTACAATTAATGGTAAAAAAAAAATTGTTAAAAGTCCATTTTTTAGCAACGGGGGGGGGGGGGGGGGGCTGGTGTAACGTCTGGCGCTCCGGCGGAAAATCAATTTTTCCGGGGAAAATACTTTGGTACAAATTCTGAAACTTATAGTACAAATCGGTACAAATTATAGTACAATTAATGGTAAAAAAAAAATTGTTAAAAGTCCATTTTTTAGCAACGGGGGGCCTGGTGTAACGTCTGGCGCTCCGGCGGAAAATAAATTTTTCCGGGGAAAATACTTTGGTACAAATTCTGAAACTTATAGTACAAATCGGTACAAATTATAGTACAATTAATGGTATAAAAAAAATTGTTAAAAGTCCATTTTTTAGCAACGGGGGTGCTGGTGTAACGTTACCCTGGCACCCCAGCGGAAAATCGAATTTTCCGGGGGAAATTCTTTGGTACAAATTCTGAAATGTACGGTACAAATTGGTACAAATTGTAGTACAATTAATGGTAAAAAAAAAAATAAAAAATTCAAACATTGGGGGTGCCAGGGTAACCCACCTACAATATATTCAAGTATAAGTGGGATGATGTAAAGTAGTTTTAATAACGAACAAAAATTGTTATGAATAAAGTAATGAAAATGATTATATTATAATATCAACGCACGTCATTGTTTTGTCGCCGTCTCGTTATTTGTTTCAATAATAATTATAAATAATAAATATAAAATGGAATAAAAAAAATTAAATAATATTTTAAATAAATATTAAAATACTTGTGCCATGTCCCTCAGAAAAGCGTTAAATGTGTCACTTTTATTAATTCCTCTCCGCCACGTTTCAATGAGATACCTGTAATTATTATTATATTTATATTTACCTTTGTATTTTTATTATTATATTATAATATATTATATTATGCTTTGAGTGGTTTGACACCCTTTCCTTTTACACCTCAACAATTTTCTTTCATTGCCGCGCTCTTTTTTTATGTAATATTTCATTTCACTATCACATTTATTGCATAATATATTTTCTAGATTTACTAATAGATTTTTCGCAATTAAAAAATTAGTAACTGTTTCTTCATTTTGTATGATTTTGTAAAATTCTATTGCTAACATTTTGAACGTAACGTGATGAAAGTATAAAACCGTGTATGAACTCAAGTATTGTCACCCAACGACTAATATTATACGATCAAAAAATATGATATGATGTAGAAAAAGAGAGTTCTAATCTTTATTACCATTCAACAATAAAGATATAAATTTTATAGTAGAGCGCATACAACAATCGTCCGATAATCGCAGGTAGACCGCAATCTGGGGTAGAGCGCATACAGGAAGATAGCCGTAGTTATTATTAATATCTACTAGTTTCCCGACGATTAATCGTATTAAAATATCGTAAGACTCGATAGTATCGATACGATATATCGGTAATGAAGTATCGATATAAAATGTCTCGATATATCAACATTATGTATCGATATTTTCGATATATCGATATATCATTGCCATCCCTACAATTGACCCGTATTGCCCATCTTTAAGGCAAAGTGAATTGCAATCGCGAGTATGGTATTTACCGCTGGGTTTAAATTCAAAATTCATTTTTTGAACTTTATGTCATGGACACCGTCTAGATAGATATTGGAATCGGCGGAGTATACACATACCGAGAATTTAATAATCGTCATTAGATAACAGGAGATCCACCACGAAATGGCAGATTTTGGAGAAAAGGGTTTCGAATATATTACAGCCCGATAATAGATAAAGAACCCGTTCGTGCTTTCTCAGAATAACCGAATGGTGTACGTCCGGCAGGCGAGTGTGGTATTTACCGCTTGGTTTAAATTCAAAATTCATTTTTTGAACTTAATGTCATGGACACCGTAATTCTTAGTTTTTAACTATGTTACTGTTACACCGAGTAGCCGACGTGTATACCAATCGATAGATATGCTACTTATAAAAGTTGGTACAAGAATTGTATTTTTGGTGATTTTTCAAAACCGACATATCAAAAGTAGAAATGTGCTCAATACCCCCCCATTCTCCAAATATCAATATTTGTGGATATCGTCGGTAGTCATTTTTAAAAAATCGTATAAAATCAGGCTTTGGATTCGGGATGAACTAGATTCACTTTCCTATCAGTAAAGATACTGTTGAAGAAAATCCAAGCAATTTTACTGTCTTAAAAGGTGATGACAGGCACAAAGAAAAAACATATCATTGTAAAATCAATACATTTATCGCTCCACTCAGAATCTAAAATAAATAATTTATACTAATATTAATACATATAATATAATATGTACATTGTACTGACATAATTACTAATAATTATAATAAAGAAAAATGGATGATCAAATGCATGCATGAAATGTATGTTACTTTAAATTGGATCGTGTTATTTGCTTAGATCGACTAATCGACGGTTCAAGGTTAGCGATTATACGTTTTCCGTTTTTTTCTCAACGAAAATGTGAGAGAGATATTTTTCAGATACGTATTATGTGGGGTTTACTGGGATGAATAGTTTATTGCATGGTTAAAATATACAAGGTTATTGCATATATACCCCTTCCCAATTAAATATTTGATGATAAAAATAAAAATGGCAACGTAAAGGGAGCCAATAATAATCAAGTATATATACTCGGGATTTTGAATTTGTTAGTCTGCTATTCTCAGCGTATTTTTGATGATAAGAAAAATTTATAGCTGTGATATCCCTTTACGCAGCCATTTTGTTTTTGAAGATAACAATCCGAATCGGTATGCAATAACCTGTATATTTCAACCATGGTATATTGTGTGGCAATGGCGGGAAGTGAGCTATTTCAGTCGCGGGGAACATATGCGGCACGAGCCGCATTTCGCCCAAGACTGATATTGCCTTCCTGCACGAGCCACACATATATTTTTTGTCACGGCAAAGGTGATACAGGGATCTACGTTACAACCAGACTATTTCATGAAGGAAACGATTCGGTTTTATTTATTTTAAGCGTCATGCATGTTATAATATGAATATAAGATGTAACCAAATGTGTATGTTTTGTAAGGACCGTATCCACCTCCACCGCAGCTAATACGCGATGATCGTCTCTCGTCATCCAGCCAACCTGCAGCTGAAGCTATAAAAATAAAAATATGTATAATGATGAGTATATGACTCGCGGGCTACAGCTAAAATGCTGACACGGTGTAGACGACGACCTTTATTATTATTCGCAGACATCAGCATCGTTGTATTATATACAGCGGAATGCAGAAATATGATACAAAACGAAAAACCGGGGAAAAAAGCAATAATAACATAATATTAAATAATACGGTCGTGGAGGAGTCGTGTACTACTGATGCAAGTCTTGTACACAGGCGCACAGCCACGATGACCGAGATGGGTATAATATTATAATATATATATAGTGTACCCTTTACCGTCTTCCTCCTGAATCCCACTGCTGAGCACCAGTCGCTGCAGCCGCCGCAAGTCGCAATACGTGCGGTCGATTTGAATATATTATATTATTATATCGACGCGACATCTGCGACGGCGTATATCGGTAGCAGCATTTGCATTAGATATAATATTATTAGGAAATATGTGTGCGTACTGTATAATATATAATATAAATATTATGTACCCGCGTACAATACGCACACAGGGTGACTCTTTTACCGTGACCAGGATAATTTTAAGTACAGCATCAGCGATTGCACCATCCCACCCTTACAAAAATCTGTTGGTACTCTGGGGATTTACTCTAACACCATATCTTTCTTACAATCTGAACATTGGAACTATGTTTGCTGCAAGGAGCTTAAAACACTTTTCAAAGTCTGCCCTTGTACGACACGCCAATCTGTTCCATTTCATATTTCTATAACTGCTACTTATTATGAAGCCAATGAAGCTGTTGTATATACAACTTGCAGAATCTACATTCTACATTATTGAATACCTTTTACAAAAATGGAAAAGTATATAGTATACTTACTCAGCCTCCCCCCCCCCCACATACAATTTTGGGTTCCTGTACTAAATGTTTTTGTGGAACCTATACAAAACTTCCAATAAAATATAACCCATTACAAATGATACGTGTGTTCCATATACAATATCTAGGTAATCAATAGTTAGCCTACAGCTTGAAATAACAAAATTACTTTATAATATGCATTTATATCATAAAATATTATTTAATATAAAATAAATATTACTATCAACATTTTAAAAACTACAAATTAATTTCAATGGGCCCCTGTACCCCTGTATTCTGGGGCCAACCGGCGCCTCCCTTGTGGGGAACCTGTATTTACTTACTTTAAGTATACTATAAATTATATTTTTGTTAACATTCACCATAGTAATAAAGGCATATAGAATTTATAATATATAATATTAGTATATTACGTAAACATACAATTGCAGATTATACTGTTATAGTGTTATATAATATTATATTATAGGTGAACGATAAATAAAAACAACTAGAATAATAACTAATCTCGAAACTGTAAAAGATGCCATTAGTTACAGTGGACATTGACGGTCATTCAGAAAGTCATTGTTCTATTTGGTCGACGGGTGCTTGGTTTGGGGCTTATTATCATTTGTTGTTATCAATATTTACTTATAGAAAATCAATCTAACGGACAAAATTACTATCGCAAATAGTGTTGTTCTAAAGCATTACCGTAACATATAAGAAAGCATTACATAATAAATTGTGATGTAAATTGGTATATCTGTTGTAAACATAAATGTTTAGATTTAATGGTAATCATGAACGAACATAGTCCAGAAATTTATGCCTTCAAGCAATGTCAATCAATGTGTTAATGTCTTGTTCAAACATTTAGATACGGTGCTATACAAACATACGCTAATTATTACAGCTAAATAATAGTATATAGTATATAATATTTAATGTATTAACAAAGTATCTACGTATTATTATTTTTACTATTATTTTACTTTTTGGAACTTATACAATAAAACTATTTTCTTGCCTTAATTACATAAACAATTTTACGTATAATTAAAATGTTACCTTTATGAAAAAGGAAAATGTATTTATTTTTTTAAATTAACTTAACTATTATATTGATTTTTCGACCCCACTCCAATGGCTGAAAATACTTCCAGGGTTCCGATATATAGGATTTGTCGATAAAATTCATTGTTTGAGGGGGCTAAATTTGCTATTTTTTTGAGTTTACGTAATATTCAGTTTTCCGCGCTTACAGGTCACCTCCCGAACATAAACAAAGAAAACAAATATTGCGCTGACATCATATTAATGTTATAGTGCGAACGATGCAAATTGTTAATATATTTAAGTAATTAATAACAGTTGGTGCCAAAGAGATCTACGTTTTTAAAAAATGCAAATTAATTGATGTATGCGCGCATTTGTGTAAAACTCAGAGGTCTGTACTTAAACGTATCAAAATAGTGGAGAAAATAATGCATTGACCCGTAAGCGTTAAAACCCTCCATATGCAATCGACGGTAAATGGGTTGTTGCAATCCAAAACTTAACAATATGTTTATTCCAATTCGCAAGATTGCCATCGCCGTCGTAAACGACAAAAGGACGATCGTGTACAAAATTTTTCTGTTAGCGGACGGAAATTTTAAGATTACATTGAGACGTGAGCGTTAAAATTAATTTTACAAATACGGCATTTTATATTATTAATTTGTCCATGGCGCTGGCGCTTCAATAATGCACTATAAAAAGCGCAGTGTCGTAGTGGGAATCATTACCAATTTTTTTTCTTTTACAATAGCACAAACAAAACTTGGATAAATGGAAAAATATGGTTAGCGAAGTGGTAATACAATATCGTATGGTCGCCCACGGGTACATGGCGGTTAACGTGTTAATATTTTATTATTTTTTTTTTTTATTCGAAATTGTACTCGTGTTAATATTATAATAGGGCTCAAATACGATACTAATATCGCATCTTTGTGTTTACATACGATGATGGTGCACTCTTACTGTTATCAGTTCTTTGTAGTGATACACATGTGTATGTGCGGTGCATGTATTTGCTTTATATTATGTGTTTTTAAACACTGTTTTATTTAGTTGGCAAAAGGGCAAAATATTCCGTTCACACAGACGCCACAGAGTAAAAAAAATGAATAATTTTGTGTGAAAAAAATGGCACACAAAGTCATTAGTATGACGAACGTGACATTGATTGAGCCAATCCTTATACAGCAATAAGCCTCACGTAGTGACACTTAGTGACAAACAAACATTCCCCTCTATGCCCACTGCAGTATGAAAGGTTTTTCAGCATTAATCTCCTTGCTGTGTAAATAAAAATCCGAACAAAGAGGGAACAAAATTATAAAAATGCCCAATATCGTTAAATCCACGTCGAGCGCAATAATTAAAAAAAATTAATTCCAAATACATTTGTTTTAATAACATTTTTATAAATACGATTTTTTTAAAATATTCTTTTATTTTTTTCCATCATGTATACTGTTTAATTTAAATTCGTTTTATGACATATATGACTTGTCTGAAAGGATAATCCCAATACGGTATAGGTACCTAGAAATATCCGATTTTACGGGCTTACATATATATATTTAAATTACGTACCGACCTTTTTTAGGGCCGCTCACTAATCCTTTTTTTATTTATTTCCAATTATATATTTATATATTACCTATAGGTATACGTATTATATTTTCGATTTTTATACACTGTAATTACTCATTTAGAATCAAAAAGATACATAATTATACACTTGCAGTGCTGCAGGTAGGTGTAGGTATACATATATGCGAGTTCGTATAACTCAAATATGAAAATATAGACGTATGTGTGTACCACACTACCACAATATTATTATGTCTGTATTATATAATATTTTTTTGAATTGGTATGGAATATTTTAATATGTTCAGACGTGTGCATGGATTACAATCCTCACTGTCACAGCTAGTGTCACGGCCCACGGAAAATATAAGAATTACTCTATTTATAATACCTATATTGTTTTTTTTTTTGCGATTAAAAATTGGACTGATACCGCGTTTATCTCATCAGGCAGTGACAACCCTTGCGTACAGCAATAATATATATTTTTGTTTTATTCAATTAGGTGGTAAAATAACAATCCTGAATATATGCACAGTTTCACCAATGATAATGATATAGGTAATTTGATGTGAAATACATTTGAAAAACTTTTGATCGTTTTGGGTTAAGCAGATAAATAAATGTTGTTAATTTTTAAATTGAATAAATATCATTTAAGCTTAACAATTTATTACGGCTAAAGTTCAGCTCGTTTATATGTAATTAATATAATAAAAACTGGGGAACAAACGATTTCAAAAAACAATTTATTTTTAATATGTGAATAAATGACACGCTGATAATGATGAAACAAACAAATAATGCCCATTGTATTTACTTTTTATGTTTAAGACACTTACTATTTATACAACGTTATTTTTGAGTAAGTATTCCATTTTATTTAAATGTCTCCAAAAACAAAAATTAAGTAGATTAATAAAAGAAAAAGCGGGTAAGTGGATACAGTGTATAATGGATTGTATTAAACTTGAATTCAATGATATAAGAAATATTTTTAAAAAAAATATTATAATATTATTTAATATCGTATTAGAAAAACGATCCTGAGCGGAGATGGGTTGTCAGTCTGGATATTTTATATTGTTATTTATTATATCCTGTAAGTTGAATTAATATTATAATATTATTATTTTTTATTCGTTTCTATGGTGATAAACAAATCGTCAGAAATTAAAATCACATTTGTAATTTGTCGGTGGTTTTTCCCGTGGCATTAAATATTATAATGCCTCATAATTATTGAGAAAATCGAAAAATTACCTATCTCAGGTACCATCTTGGTCCAATTTTCTAGAAGATAGAAACTATATTTTGAAATCGAAGCACTCCTTCTGTTAGAAGTTTGGTATACAGGATAAATAATAAATAAATAAACACCATTGTAAAACCACTAGCTTCCTCGCTCCGCTCAGAATCTAATATTCAATATAAAATAATAGGATAGGCATTTAGATCCAAGGCATAGAGTATTCAAATTTTAACTAAAGAGTGAATGAAATGTTTAAAGCTGATTCTGAACATTTTTTTCGACTATTTTGTACTATTTTCCAAACCTTTTTTCAAAATAACATTATCTAAATTACAGGAAATCAACTTACCTGAAGTATAATATTGCATAGTAGAACAAATTTTGTGATGTTAGCTATGATATTTTAAATTTTAATATTTAAGCGAGTTATGAGCATTTTCAAACTGCAATATTTTACACACATTATTTGCTTAAAAAATTGAAATATTTCCAAAAATTAATGTTATATATTTCATTGTTATTTAAAGATGTGCATGCATTCTAATAACTGTAATTTTGAGTTGTTAATCTCACCTTTAATTGTTGTTTAAATTTTAAATTTTCAAATAATAATATTTTTGTTATCTAGTAGGACACCTATTTCCAACTCTAACCTCTTAATACTATTAAATAAACATATTATTCTGATTATGTTGGAGTCATCTTGTGGCGGTTCCTAAATATAATTGAAATTATAATTAATTATTAACATTATTAAAATTTCAGGAAATCATAGTTATAACTAGGTACCTAATGTATAATATTGTATTGAAATATAAATAACTTAGTAGTAAGTGGGTCACCTGGGTATACTGTTATATTTTAACAAAAAGTTCATACACTTTTCAAAAAAAAAAATGTAAAATAAATCACAAAAAAAAATTTCAAAAAGCGATATTTATCTTTTCAGAATTGTACACAACATTTTTTTTTTCAATTTATAAAGACACTTATATTTTGCAAGTGCTCGACACTAATATTTTATTATATAAGAATATACAAACTCAGTATATATTATATGCCCATATTATTTTACGTTGTATGTTGTATACCTTTATAGTTCGTGTATTATGTATAAACTAGCTCTCCGAGCGTCGCTGGGAGAGACCCCCAAACCCCCCGAGTTGGCGAAGAGTTTTAACCGATGTCGGAAACTGCTGTGGTCTTTTGGTTTGATCTCGAGCCGGTTGGTGTGTGATGAGGAGATCTGATGATAAGAAACTGTGATAAGGTTATGACCACCGCGGTTCGACGTGGTAACCCGGGTTATGCTGCTTGAAATTCGAAATTCCGTAAAAAAATCATATAGCCGCCGTGATTTTTTTGATGTCTGGCAGGTCAGTCACCTCAGTTATCCAGGTAGGCAATCCGACTTCGTCGGATGGCGGACAATGGGCGACGGCCGGGTCACGGCATCAGGTATATGCAATCCAACTGCGTCGAATCGTAAAAAACGTTCTTTACTGCCGCCGAAAACGAAAAATCAAATAGCCACTTTCTTATTTTGGTAATTAATAAAATACTGCTACAGTTACTATATAATATTATATATTAATAAATAAATAGATCCTCATTAAGTCATATAGTATACATGTAGGTTAGTTATTAATTTGATGTTATGCTCATGATTTACCTATAGTATAGTCGACTCGACTCGAACTAGGATATTTTATTATATAATTAATATTTATACATTTATTTATAATAATATATACATCTACCTAACTACACACCGATACAGTGGCTAAAGCGTGTATATTTATGCCAAATCATATATGTATAATATTAACATCAATATAAGGAAGCCACGGCGTGACCGAGTAAGGCAAAAGGACAAAAGGCAGTCAAATATAATATAATAATACCGTAGTTTATTAAATCGAAAAAAAAACATGTAAATATATGAATAAAAAAATCGAACTTGTATATAGTAAAACTCAACTTTTCTAAAAAATTATCGATAAACACGCTCGACGGCAGCACTAGGTTTGCACGTTATCTCCGCCGCGGCGGGCCCGCCGGGAACAAAGTACGACCGCGCGCGGCCTGTAAATTTAGCGGGGAACGCGAATAAGGTCCGAGCGAGGACGCAGGAATTCCTCAAAGCGGGTAAAGATTGATATCTTCATACATAAACTAAATTATTTTTTTTTTTTTTTATTGAACTTAAGCCCGGCGACTATGGCCATTAGCTGTTGTAGTGGTTATGAACTGTGGTAGGGGTAAGGACGTAAGGTTGGTACGGTAGGTTGATTTTACAATTGTTTTAACGGTTGTTACGGTAGGTAAATTATTTATATTGATAGATTAATAAATAAACTAATCTATAAAATATATAAGTTTTTATCTTTAAATATAAATACAAAGTTCTTCGTAAATATACCTTTTTTTTCTGTTAATATTTTCTATAGATCTTCAAATTTATAATCTCTAAGTTCTTTGTAAATATACCTTTTTTTCTGATATATAATATTACAAAGCAGAGGCCTGGGAGACCGCCCATCGAATTTTTTCATTAGCCGTCTCAAAAATCGCCAAAGAAGCGCCCTCGGGTTTCTGCTTTATATAGTTAGAGAAGAGAAGGGACTGCTTTATAGTTTTAGAAGAGATAAAATATTATAATATATACAACATACATTTCATGTATATAAATATTATTTATAATAATATAATCAAAAACAAAATGTTCATAAAACCATAATTGATTCACAAATAATATTAGTTTGTCGTAAAATATTGTATTTGTACATAATAAAAATGTTTTCATGTTTCATGCATACAATAAATAATAATATATTTAATAAATCCTTTCTCAAACATTAACGATACTTAATAATTTATAGAACAATTTATGTAATATATTATTATTATAATAATAATTATAAAAATATAACTAAAAAAAGTTGAGGTGGAATAATTATTGTTAGTGGTAATTTCATTACGCAGTATATTAATTTATTAATAACTGTTGTTAAATGTTGAAAATGTAAAAAAAATATAATTAATTTAATTTAGTTTAATACGTCTTGTTATAATTATGTGTTAATTACATTTTCAAAATAATATACCATATTTTAAGTCTATTATGCACATAATACCTATATGATTGAAACAATAATTGAAATAATATGCATATAGGCTTATTAGTCTATACTCACTAGTAGTTGCTCGCTACGCAAAACACAATATGTCCATTATAATTTCTATAAACTCAACAATATTACATATTTTGTGTAAAATGAAAATGAACTATAAATCAAAACGAGTGCTTATATTTGTTTATCATTAGTACTCATTAGTACACGTATTACTTTTCATCATATTGATATTAATTATGTAATTAACTTATAATACTAATAAGTAATAAGTAATTTCAATATATAACATAACAATACGTCCTCGTTTTGCATATATAATGATTTGTTTTGCAGGTATTTATAATGATTTGGCTTGATTTAAAATGTGATAGGCCTGACAAGATTACCAATTATTTTATTATAATATTATAGACTATAGTACATAATATAGTATATTAGTATACTATAGTACATTTATTTTAATTGTTTGTGTAATCAATTAATCAATTAATAAAAAAGGTAAGTATATTTTTTAAAAAATTCAAAAGAATACAATAAATCAATTTTTTTATTTTATAAGTAAGCACCTAAAGTTAAATATGTTAAATTTCCTTATACTAATATTATTTTTTAAAATACTGATCTTGTTGAATATTATTTTCTAGAGCTGGGATTTGCGCTAGGTTAATTATTCACAATTATTGTTTAGTCGATAATAATATACCTATTATAAATTAATAGCTAAATTTAAATTGTATTGTGTTTCGCGATATTAGTATAATTCTATAAAAGTATTGAACATAATATTATTAAATATTATTGCAAATTTCACATCATTGGTTTGGTCTTGCGTATTAATATGAGGTCATACTGAAACTTTCAGTGGTGGATATATTTTATACTGGTAATTAGTGGACCACCTCCTCCCCCCTCTTGGGATTTTCACCACCACTATACATTATGTAATAAATAATGGGAGGGGTTGAACATCATTACCTCTGTGGATTTGAAATTCACCCCCCTCAGAAATAGGATATATCCGCCACTGGAATCTTTGGCGCCGGCCCAATGTGCGACCTACGCATACATTTTCGGTCCAGTGTACGACCTACATATAGGTATTGACCTATACTGCAATAGTTATTATAGTTAATAATTTATTTATAATTTATCCTTCGCGTCTGATAAGAATTCATTGTAATTTATGTCATGTCTGATAAAAATTCGTCAAATATAGTTTGCTTGTTTAAGTTAAACCAATCGACAACTGTATTCTTACTTCGGCCAGTAAATTGTACAACTTGATGAACTGGTAACGAATGTGTCCAATGCCATACTAATTCCGTTATCTCGGTTAATAATAAATTACTGTGACATACTGACATCTATTCTAATACTACAAATACTCCTAATAGAATTGAACAATAAGTTTGGCAACCTCTTTTTGAACACTTAAAAATAATGTATTTTTTAAAGGTACCATCTGAGTTTCATTTTTTACTCGTTCTTTCATATTCCTTTAATATTCCACCACACTCTTCATTATTTCTTACTTTGGTACAACGATTATTATTTTCATTTAGTGATGGTAATAATTCTCGGTCTTGCAAGAATTGTACACACATTTTTTCATCGTGTACCTATAATATGTCGAATGTCGATATAGGTATCCTAATGTAACACTCTTAATAAAAACCACAAATTTACTAAAACTCACAATAACGCTGTGTTTAAATTTACTAAAACTCACAAAAACGCAATTCGACAAAGACAGAGAGTGAGACCGTAACTAAATGCCGAACGGTTTACAATCATCACGTTTGTATCTCTACACAAAACCAAACATATTTCCCCATGCCATGCATAGCCATATAGGGAAATACACACATCGGCTGTAGGTCGCACACATTCGACCTGTGCCGAATCTTTTAATAATAATGACTGTTGTTCAATGAAGTTGATCGTATATATTCACTTTGACATTTATGTTATAATACGGACTACTATGGACTACTAGGTTTTAAAAGACGAACCTTTAGCCATTAGAACGAAACAAATTTATAAGTATTAAAATCCAAAAAAAAAATATAATATACTAGGTGGTCCCTATCATTGTTTTCCCGATTATTGTCTTACGATTTATGTTAGCCATTTATTATAATATTAAATCAACCTGGAGGAATACTGATCCTTAAAGACACAATGAACTTAACTGTGGTTTATTCGTAGTTTAATCATAGTTATTACTTAATTTGCAGTTTATTCACTGTTAATCTAGTTCATCACATTTTTTATTCACATATTTATATTATTGTTTTTTTTAAGTAATTGTGTGTGGTGAGAACAGAGAAATTTTAAATAAAATATTAGTAAAACAAATAAAATATTATTGTTAGTTAATAATTTATAGAAAATTGCAATTACGTTCAAATTTATAAGTACCTGCCTACTCTGATTTCAGAGTTATATTAGTATTAAATTCGTATATAAACTGTAAAAAAACCAACACCCATTATTTCTGTTTAGTTGAGAAAATAACAAAACAACCCCCCCCCCCCCAAATATACAACTAAATGGATAATAATATTGATTGTAATATTACTTACAATTCTGTTACGTCGTCGTCGTTCGTCTTATTATGGTTTAAAGACGTCTGACTCGGTATTAATTTTGTATTATACAATTAAGATTATTCGAACAAAAAATAATCATATTTTATCATAAATTAGTGTTTTTTTAAATTTATAAATATATCTGAAATGTCCACAGTTTAAATTAATCAATGGTTATTTTAATATTTTAACATCACTGGGCACAACGTACATGGTAAAACTGGCCGACGGCGGAAAGCGTAATATCGCTTCAGCGGAGACGCAAATCAATCGTCCCGAGTAGTGCTGATGTCTGTACAATTGACAGTCGTAGAGGCGTCCGAGACAAATCAAAATAACCAAGTTAATAACCTGTTGTCACGGTGGCAAAGAATACAACACATAATGCATCAAATTCGGTCTTTGGAGCACGGAATATCTAGGTCAGCTCAGCGGCGGATCCAGGGGGTGGGAAAGGGGGCATGTTCTCCCCCCCCCAATCACCATATTTTCCCTTTGTGTTACACTATGTTGAGCCATTTTTGTAGCAAATGTATGTACTTTTTGCACTTTTGCCCCCTCCATGCCCTCGCCAAAAAAAAAAAAAAATAAGCCCTGGATCCGCCACTGGATCAGCTCCAGGAACGTTCCAAATGGAACAAGCCTTATATTTCTTAAATTATTTTATTATATTTTGAAGACTGTACTTCAAGGTGGCCCTATATTCAATACTTCAATGTACAACTATTATCAACTAGGTATCATTATTATCGTTGTAGATAGTATTTATGATAATATATCGAGTCGCAAAGTAATAAACACATTATTATAAAATAGAATTTATTATAATCAATATTCAATTATTATTAAATAAGTCCACTTTTTTAAAATTTTTGTTCGAATTACAAACTGACAAGGCTGGGCAAGTTAATGATTTTTTTTTAACTCAGTTAAGTTAAGTTAATATGCACTAATAACAAAAAGTTAAAAGTTAATTTAACTCTAGGTTAACTCAGTTAAGTTAAAAGTTAATACACACTTTTTGTTAATTTTTTATTAAGTTAAAAAAAAGTTAATTTGTTTATACAACGCTAGCGTACTTAATTTTTTTCCAACCCAAAACTACATTATAGGATATAGTGTTAATACTTCATACAGTATTTCCATATAAGTTAGATTCGAATGATATACATTTTTAACATTAAACAATTTACGATACATATTTTTTGACATATTTTACATACATATTTTTTAGACTGAAATAGTGAAATATTATAAAATTTAAAACAAAATAAATTAACTTAACTTACTTCTTAAAATGAAAAATTAACTCGTTAATTTCACGTTAATTAAGAAAGAAATTTAGTAAGTTAACAGTTAAGTAAATGAAAAGCCAAAAGTAACTAGTTAAGTTAAAAAGTTAAAATAAAATTAACTTTTTAACTTAACTTTAACTTTATAACTCGTTAATGCCCAGCCTTGCAAACTGATCTGAAACACGTATATTATATATTTATATGTATATACTTACTGCCGTCTGCCGGTGATATGTCTGTCATATTAATATGTTCAACATATGCGTCAAATACATATACATTATAATATAGTAGACATATTATACGACGCAGCATGTGGCGGCACTTGTTCGATATACGTGTAGCGATATATAGATAACTATATGGCGATATAGGTACTTCAACTGCATGGTATATTAGATCATACATAAGTATAATGTATATACACCGGTATAGCTTATTATATATATATACGCGCATGGTGTATGTAAATGACAGGCTTTCATCAGAATTGCGACATTAACATATTGGTGCGCTTACACACACACACACACACACACACACATACGCATAATATAATATATATATATATGACAGGATACCATTTTATGTATATAGTACATTGTATAATATTATGTATATACACCACCGCGTTCGTCACAACCACGAACGTGGACGTAATTAATCGTCTTGACCGTTTAATCACATTATATTTATTACGCATGTTGTTGTATACGTGCATTGCTTGTACGAACCCGTGCTACTGTTGATTGTGCAGGATGCCTACTGTGGCACGTGAAGGATAAACATATATTATGTATAAATACACATGCATATATGCATCATTTTTGAAAACCCTTCCTATTATACAGGCGTAATGCGTTTGCGCGTGTGATTAATAGATCCGATTATTCACGTGTATATAGTTGTATCTATATTGCATTTTAACAACAACTATTTTGGATCATATCCATCATAATTTCGGATGAGCTAGGTAGGCATCATCGGTTGCCTCAACACGAACATAATATTATTATGTTAGTAATAAAGTCAAACAAAAATATCGCAAGACGCGTCACCATATAGTTGTTATTATATGTCATTTTGTTTAAGTATATAAATATGTCAAATGTTGCTTGTAAACGAAGTAGTAATGTACCTAGAGTTTTAATTAGGGGGAGGGGAAGGGTGATAAAGTTAATAAATGTTAAATTATACCACAATGATATCAAAAATATTTAAAACCTAAAATATCAAATGTACCTATACATTTATAATATACCTACGTCTTATAGGCTGGGTACAACACGATTGCGAACGTTTTACCTTTTTTATAACACGATTGCGAACGAATGACGCTTATCAGAGAATTTGGTGTTTTACCTGAAAAACGGAACGATTGCGAACGTTTTTATAGACCACGTTGCCAAGTTTACAAAATATTTTTTTTAAATAAAAACTATTGATATTAATTACACAATGAAAACAACAACTACGTTACAAACTAAAATAAAATAAAATAATATTTAATTATAATTATTAATAATACTATTACAAAATCTACGTGTTAATGTTACGTTAAAAGCTGAAAAATAAATAAAATAACGGCTTTTAAAAATTGTTTTCTACATTTTTGCTTTTTTAAAATTTTTTCCCTGGTAGGAATTTCCAGTTTTTCTTAAATATAAAATTAGATCCTTGCGTATTTTATAATCATTATAATTTTGTAATGTTAATTCAATTTTAGATTTATCTTTTTTGGCCATAGGATTATATACGTTGTTTTTAATTGAATTTATTATTGTCAAATTTTGAGCTTGTGTTTCTTTTAAAACTGATATCACGACGTGTGTTGGAGGATGGGGGGCTATAAAACTGACCATTGTACGTCCTATGAAAGCTCTCTGGGCCATTGTTAGTTCTACAAAATAATTATAAAAACTTAGAGATCTTGTATTTACTGGTAAAATTTAAGTGGGAAGGAACAAGAATTCAAGTTATTTTTTTTAAATCATACCTTGGATTTACTGAAGGTTTACTATGTTTTAATTTAAGTTGTTTAAATTCAACTTGGAACGGTTTGATGGAGTCCTTTTTACTCGAAAGTTTTTCACTGTACATTTTGAAACGCTTTTTAAAGTTATCTAACCAAAATTTAGTAAATGGTAATAAAGGTAAAACCTTTTTTAATAACTACATGAAACAAAACTAATTTTGAATTTTCTCACCGGTTTATGATAAGTTCATATGAGGTAAGACAAGGTTCTGAAGAGGATTATGCTGAGTATATTGCAAAAAGAAAATAGAGCTAGAGAAGAGAAGAAGCATGACAAAACTTAAGCAATAGACAATCAGTTATGTATTGACATACAGGCTGTTCAATTATTTGCAGCCCTTCAGGCTTCAAGCCACCATATTGTATTATTCAATGAAATTAAAACCATATAATGTAACAATTTATAATATAAGAAATAGATATTGTCGCAACTACTGGCGGCATGAAACTGAAGCACCACTTGGAGCAACAGTATTTGTTAGAATTCTTATCAAACATTTAATGAAGAATAGGGGGAAAAAATTCCAATCATTATTTATTTGGATGGTTGTAGATACCAAAACAGAAATATTGTATATCTACTTAATGTACATCTTCATTTTTCCAAGTTAAATGAAGTTGAGTTACACTCAAATGGAATCGGCGTACACCGGCGTCTAATAGAAAGAAAGAAACAGATATTTTTGTACCTTGAGATTATATTAAATTGACCAAGGATGCTCGTATACCTATATCCCAATCCTTTTAAAGCTATATATTTTTGGAAAAATGCACGCATGACGAAAATGTGACCACAATTTTGATTACAAATCTTTCAATTTATAGCAAATCCCAATAACATTAATATCAGGACTGATAGTGTGATTAAATCTTCCAATAGTTTATAGAAATTCTTTACATTATAATTTTGTTTTTCAATCGTTTTAATTATATTTTATTACATTGATTCACAAAAGTGTTATAGTTGACATATAAAGGTACATCTGAAAAGTTTAGTATTATTAACTCTTATTCAATTCAGCCATATAAATGTGATATCTGATAGTGTTTACTCATGCAGAAAGTTCAAAAATCATTCATGGACACATATGTACTGGCAAAAAGCCTTGTAGACGTGATCTGTGATTTATGGTTTTATAAAGTACTATACTATGTAATTTAACAGTGCACACAACGATACATTTTTGAATAGAAGTAATAAAAGTTATCACTGCAGACGATTGGAAGTAAGGAATTAACTTTGAAATGTATACATAAAGGAAACGCAAACGGTTCTTAGTGGATCTTTTAAAAAAAAAATTTTATAATATCGGGAAAACCATAATATAACATATAAGATGATTGATTTTATGATTGTATCAATTTATATAACCCTATTCGTTATAGCCTTATACGTTTATCACACATAAATAGTACGCGAGTTGCTCACCAGAGCGCTAGTTGCAAAAGGTGTCTATAATGCAATGAATGCCTTCACTTTCAGTTGTTGTCTGCGTTTTCAACCACTCGTGGCGCTAGTTCCATAGTTCACATACCTTACTCCGTTTGTCGGCTGACGTTAGACGACTCGTAGTCGTTACTCATCATTAGTTGTTGTGTTGATTGTCGTTGTGTTCGTTGTACACTCATATTGAGAATGCCTTAATGTATTCTGGTTTAATAATGAACACGATATCTCGTGTGGGTACGTCCTGTATCTATCTTAGCAAATATTGCGGGGCTTTCAACGGATTACTTTTTTTTAGCTCGCATGCAGGTGATTATTGTAAAATGTGAATTGCTAGAATTGCACATTAGTGTGTTTGAACGTTGTCTTTAATAAATATAGTAACGTTGTTGTCGAAATGTTAGTACGAAAATAATAAATATAGGTATATGATCAGACCAAAAATGTCTTGTCAAACATTCTGATAGATGACATTAGGGGTGTTTTAGCGGATTATCTATAAGTAAACTGTTTACTGACATCGTTTTTCGCGAGTACTGTTACTATAACCTATATACCTATGTAAAATACAATTTTGTTTTTATTAAAATATTATTTTGTATAAACTATTCGACTATATTGACCTTCGCACGTTATACACAATACCTACATATTATTATTTACAATCCTTGTATAGTTTATAATTGTTATTCATGTCGTATTCGCCGGTGTAATAATTTGTTATCTTATGATTTATTCAGCAGTTTTCGTCACCTTAAGTGTTTGATGGCTGAAATATTTCTTGAAACATATTTTATTATCCATGTAGCGTTTGTACTGTACATATAGCGTCTACACGGTCCATTATACTTAGTAGGATAGAGTAACGAGTTTTTAGTTTTTTTAATGATTTTTTAGTCGTTAAATCTGTAACAATTGCTTTATACACTCGACAAAACAAAAAACAAACAAACAATATTATTTGTGCTTACAAAAATATTTTTATTAATTAAATAAAAACAATATGGTGAACAATTATTTTCTTTGAAAAAAATAACCAATTGGGGCTATCATTATTATTTCATATTATTATGTTCGTAAAAAATGGAGAACAAGGGAGAAAAAAATCGAAATGTACAAAGCGAACAATCTGAGATAATTTAAAGGAAAAAAAACGTCGGACAGGATACAATGAACCAGGAGGAGAGGATACGAGATGGCGAATTGGTACGTGTGTGAAGTTGGGGGACCAAAGCTAGGGGACTATTTTCTCGGACAGTTATTGATAACAAGGACCCGGATTTATATGCAATAAATATCTATAAAATATGCAGATTCATATCATGAATATTCAAAAAATATGCAAAATGAATTTTTTTACAAATTAACAATATATTATGTATAAAAATGAAAAAAATTAATGACATCGTGTAAGTTCATAGTTCAAAAGTGTACACGGCTTTCGGAGACATAGTAATATGCGTCAGACCAGCCCAGGGGACCGTTTTTCGTATTTTTGGAAAATTTCCTATAAGACGTTCATTTACTTATCTTTAATATTATGAGCCACCATAAATTGGTGGCTTTCAAAAATTGATTATAGGTGAATTAAAATAGGAGTAAGTTCAATTAAGAAATAATTTAATTATAATTTTTATATGCAATTTGTAGCGTGCTTTACTCTATAGTCTAATAATTTCTAAATATTTTCATTACATCATTTCTGACAAAAAAAACAGTAGAAATCATTGATTTCATAATTATCAATTCTGTTTTTTTAGGGATGCAATTTATCGCTATCCAGCGGCACACAGAACATGACATCCGTTTTACACAGTCATCTTCGGGGAGACTTCGGTGCTTATTTGAATGTCGGCTACAGTATAAGCATACGTTTGTCATGTCTTCAGAATTGTTCATAATTGTTTAAATATTCTTTGTACGTTTGAGGATTAAAGTCTAAACTGAACTCAGAACTGTCCATGATTTTAAATGCGTAGTATATTAAATAAATTCCACAATTAAATGAATCTTTTTGTTGTGGAACGTTTTTTAAAGGGCATAGAATATGTGATAACGGTGGATATTGTTGTCTGTCGTAACCGTACATTACAACTGATTTCAACATTTTACATACCTTTTTGAAACGAGGTATTGCTAATCGACTTTCTGTGTCATGTGGATTAAATGGATCCATGATGTAACACTCTTTGGTTTTGAAATTTATAATAACTACTATAAAGTGACGAGTATTAAGTAACTATGGTAGAATAACCGTACTGTCCTGAGTAAAAGTAATTTTGTTATGCACTTCACCAATTTCTCTTTTTTCCAAAGCGATCTTGCACGGTTGACTGATAAAATGTGTGTGTTTTTTAAATCCTGCTTTTTAGCATATGACATCAAACAGATGTCTACAACAAAGTTACACAACCATTCTTCCCCAGACAATGTATCAAAATCTTGGAAGTAAAGGTCGGTCAAGATGTCACAATTTCGTTCTTTATCAAATATGTAACTATAAGTTCCAACTATATAATTATTATTCTTTGCCATTCGTTTGTAGTATGTCAAATCTTTAGGTAGCATATTTTTGTGTAAATCTATAGATTGCACTGATCGTTGAAACGGAGATTTATGACTGCCAGGTGTCGAAACCGATTACATTAAAAAAATATCGTCCAATGGCTTACTCAAATCATGTACAACCATGTCGTTGTTAATTGGCTCATCAACAGTGAACCTAGTTTCATTGTCACATTCTATAACCACAACGCTTTTGATACCATCGACCACTTTGGGTGAAATGTTATTTTTATCTGCCGTAATGGTCGAAGATTTTGGGATTTTTAACGACAGTGCTTTGAAAGGACGGTAGTTGGTGTGTTGGAGATGTTTGTGTTGTTTTTCTTTTTTTCCCCAACTTTCTGTTTCGTCTAAATGGTTAAGGCTAGACAATTCCGAAGTTTTTCTTTTTCCATTTTCTTTAGTTGTACTCTGTTATAGACTTACTGTCAAAATCAAGCGCACGAGTGCAATTTCCTTTTCTAATATTGTACTTCATTTGTTTGTGTACATTCGTCACACGCTGTCTCATACGTTTTAAAAACCAGCCGCATTTAAACCTACGGTCTCCTTCTAGTATGTCTTGTTTGACTGTTTTAAACCAAGATTCAACGGTAGCATTACTCTGGCGGATTTCAATGCCATTGTTGACTTTATTGTTCATAATAGGTGTCCACAGTGCTAAGAAAGGTACCTCGGGAACGCACTTAACTATAAACTCGTGTAAATATGATTCATCATTATATTCATTAATGCTTATATTTTAAATATTTACAGCACGATTTAAGACTTCAGATTTAACCTGTTCTTTGATTGACTGAAATCTACAGAACATCATGGAATTACTCGTGTTGGACTCGCATAGAAATTTATTTATTTCCTCCAAGTGATCCTCACCTTCGTTGTTCGATTCATTTGGGAATTGGTATATATCATTACACTTGGCTCTCATTGTACTAATGGCATTTTTTGTGTCTGCTGTACCATAAGGTGACAACAGTATTACTGAAAATATTTTGAACCATTGTTCAACATCTGTCAAACTGGTTGTGTTAAAAAGTATACATATCCAATCAATAACATGATTTCTTTTGGTTTTTTCTACAGCCTTACGATGGTTTTTCTCAGATTGAAAATATGTGTAGACATGGTTTACTATAATTTTTGTGTAATGATTTGCACATATATTTATGATGGTGACATTAGATTCGTCGTGGTTATCAACCAATACTCTGTAACACCAGTTAAGGTAGTCGAATATGGAAGTAAAACCATTCCATCCTATACACAAAGCATTCATTTGGGCATAACTGAAATCTGTCACTATATTTGTGAATACTGGCCAAGTCAGTTTGTGTTTCAAAACGAATGCTTTAAAAGCGTTCAGCCATTCTGAAATCGCAACAATGTCGTGGGCTGAACTAATCATTTCAACAACGGGACACGTGACACTTGAGTTTCTAGGTAATGGGACATTATCAACTAGAACATAGTACAGAACCCTTTTGCTGTTCTTGTCAATTTTCCTGACCACTGTACCAGTTGCATCCAAATACCCAGTTACTGGTTTTTGTTTTTTAATCAGATTTTTTAGTATGTCCAACTGCTCGTTACTATAACAGTGAACAGACGGTATGCCGACATGTTTTACAAAGTTGTTTTCTTTGTCATTACACATCAATACAATGTCATGAAAATCATCTTTATCATAATCATAAGCACTTAAGGCCTCTGATCTGATTTTTCTGACGACGTCATCTGATTTAATGCCTTGCAAATTACCACAATTCAACTGAGTGGGTGATGCCATGTCAACCGCGTCCGACCTGAAAGAAAACGCTTTAGTCTTTTTCAGCGCTTCTATGTATAAGTCTCGCTGAAATCCTTTTACGTGGTTCGTGAGACCATTGTCATCTGGATTGTGATGGTAATTTAAACCAGAACTATATACTTTCGCCACAAACTTTCCGTTTTGAGGCTGGACTTTAATTCTAAAAAGTTTACACCCCTCATGGCTACAATACATGTACACATTGCAATGATTTTTAAAATATCTTACCCTTTTTTCATTAACAACAATTGTTCACAGTTCTTATGTGCTTTCTAAACATAATAGGATATTTAGTCTTTTCCAAAAGTTTTTTACCGTTAATATATGTATATATCAAAAGAGACCACTCTTCACATGAAAATGTGAAAATTCCTTCAAAAAACGGACATTCATCGGCTATCGTATTGTTTTGGAAAACAATTTTTTGTTTCCAAAGGCAGCACAACACCAGCCTTAACTGGGGTTTTCTTAAAATATGCATTTTTAAGGGTGGACTTGTACAAGTCCAACATTTTTTCTGCATTTCAATTTACTCGGTGTAACAAAATCAGATTCAACCCCTTATGCGTTGTGGTAGAATTGGAGTACTACAAGGTATTAGTGGATTTCTTATCATCCAACTGCAATCACTTTAGGGCGATACACTTGTGAATTCAAGTGAAACGTGGTCTTTATGCACAAGTTCAGGCTCTGTGTGATCAGAATATGAAATGCAATTTTCAATACTAGAATTTTCATTAAAATAAAGACTATTTGAATTCATATTGTTTGTGTTATATGATGGATTACACAAAGACACATCAAAGTGTTTTTTAAATTTCCTATACACTTTAGTACGGTTGACATGATTTGCAGCTACTTTAATGTGTTTACATATGGCATTTAGAATTATGCTATTGTAATTTAAGAAATCACTAGACGTATAGTTACAATTTTCAATACATTTTATAATAGTACTATTCATTTCTGACACATTTCTCACACATTCTGAAGAGATGAAGTTTTTCTATTGATAGCATTTGCAATTGATTTTTTTAAACTATTATCATTTTCTTTATTAAAAATGATATTGCAAATATTAGTTACACAACTGTCAGAAACTGAGACGTTTCCAAAATTTAAATTTGGATATTGAGTCTTAATATAATGAGCTACCTCATCCAATTATTTTTCTAAACTCATTTTAAAGCTTATAAATAATTTTTTTCTGTGTCTGAATTCCCACTTGTATCTGCCTGAATAAGACCTCTACGACTTTTTGTCTGAGTTTACCCTCTTCGACTATTTTGTGTCGGAAATATCAACAATTCGTCGGCACATTTTGCTGTCTGAGTTTACCCTCTTCGACTATTTCGTGTCGGAATTAACAACAATTCGTCGGCATTTTTTGCTGTCTGAGTTTACCCTCTTCGACTATTTCGTGTCGGAATTAACAACAATTCGTCGGCACTTTAAGCTGTCTGAGTTTACCTTCTTCGACAACTAATATTATAACTAAAACTACAACTACAACTATAGGTACTTAAAACTACATTTTTTTTTGTTAACTACAACTACCACTGAAAATACCTTTTTTTGGTTTTATTTTTCTACTTTTTTGGGGGAGTTTTTTTTAACTATAGCTAAAACAACTATTTTTTTTTATTTAAACTAAAACTACCACTACTTTTTTTGGATTTTTTTTGTACTTTTTGAAAATGAGTCATGAGCCACTGTCTTCTCACTCTCTCTCCATTAGACAAATTTCTATAAAACCACTTTTTACTGAAGTGCCGACCTTTATCATCACTTGGTACATTTTTTGGTTCATAATGTTGCGGCCACTTTTCTACCAATAATGTTCTAATAGATGAAGTAATTGGTGGCCAAGTTCCAGGGTCTTTAAAATTAATATTACAGTCAATATGTATTTGGTTATTTTCAATAAAATGATCCACATTGTCAATTTGTTCAGATTCTACTTCTGAAATGTTTAAATGGTTAGAAGATATACCAGATGGTTCTAGCTCAGGTGGCGCAACTACAACATTATTAGCATTAATGGTTTCAGAAATTAACCATTTATTAATATCTTTTGCTAATTTTTTACTTTCCTTTTCTTTTTTAAGTCTTTGTTTCGCAAACCACGATCCTGATGGCTTTTTCGAAGACATTATATTAGCCTAATTAATACAAAATAAAAATACGATTTTAGAAGCAATTGACAATGAATAAATATTATTAAATTGTTCTTTTAGACTGGTTTCTTCAAGGTGACAATTTGATCCGTCCCACATACATCTTCCTCATTCTGACAACACTTAAACTATCCCCGATATTTCTCTGCGCTTCTCCCGGGGTTATATGCACTCTCCAAAGTCGTGTCACGTTGTCTATCCCTATTCTCAGTTTCATCATCAGCACCAAATCGGTTTATCTCCAATGATTGCTGGGCTACTGCTGTGCTTTTCGCAATGCTCCTGATGTTCTTTCCCTGGGTACGTATTGAGGATGTTTCAACACCATATTGGGAAACGACTGTGTTGTCCTGAAACCATGATGTGTACTCTCCAAACCCTAATAGAAAGATTGCTAAAATTGCACTGAGAAACTTGATGGGCGTTTCGATAACATTTCTGTGTGAAGTGTCAACGTGCTTTTTTACTTTAATTTAGAAAAAAATAAATGTAGAAATTAACTGAATGTTAAGCGTGATTTAAGGCTACAACTTTTCAGTTTTTATCTGGATATTGACTCTCTCGTGGAGGACAAGCAATGTTAAATTTTGAAAATATATTCTCTATAAATATTAATAAAATTTTATTTTTTGGGCTAAAAAGCGTAAAAATGTAATACAAGGCTCCTTATATATTGTTACTATAACAGATGAAAAATATTAAAAATGTATAAGCACAATGTTTTGTTATCAGTATTTAAACTTCGAATTTTGACAAAATGTATCGAATTTAAAATGTACCTAATAACTATTTTGTAGTTAAAAATGTTTAATTTTTAAAACAAGGCTCGACTTAAATAGGTTATATACTTATATATAAATTACTTTATTCACAATAATATCATCAAACATACTTAGTAATATCATAGGCTGACTGACCGTTTTCGCTCAGAATTACGCTTAATATTATATCATTGAATAAAATTCAAATTTTACACCATCCATGACAGTGACCCACTTGTAATCTACTGTACTGCAGAGCGACACCCACTTGCCCACCTTTTTTTAAATTTAAATCATTGAAATATATTTTAAATATTAACTATTTTAAGGTTTAACATTTGAAATAGATCAATCAAACTACATTCCCTCACTTTTAAATTTCTGTTATTGAAGTATATTTTAAATATTATTTATCTTAAGGTTTTATCATAATATGCAAATTTTGTTGTATAAAGTGGAATTAACAAAACTAGTTTACATAGATTAGAAATTGTGGTAATCACTTTAATCAAAATCATACTTAAGAAATATCGACTGTTCTCGTCACTCAATCGTCCGGACACAGATCGATCAGAAGACATAATATTCGTTGAAATCAAAACCAGAAAGCGTTTTATATAGGTAGCTACCATATTGTTAATTTTTCTATAGTCTTAATAGATTATATATATATTGTAGTATAATATAGGAGTCTCTTATTTTAAACACCTAGGTACCTATTTTGTTAAAATGCAAACCAATGGTTATATTATAATAATAATTAATTATAAAACACACGTGTTATTTAAATTACGCGATAGTAAAATGCATGCATACATATTATATAAATATACCTACACATAGTATTATATAGTTTGATATTTCAAGGCGTCACGCGTTATGGCAAGGTAATAATTCAAAGTGAAAAAAAATAACCGAAAACGAAATGGATTAACTCGTACTAAAGAAAAAAACGAGGTCGTAAACTCGTAAAAGTATAATACGTCATACGTTATAATTATTTATTACAACGATTCGGCGCGTTTATTAACACCCGTAACTACTTCCGTAGTTATAATGTCATAATGATATACATATTATTATAGCGGCATTATCGGCACTGGTGCAGTATTACGGCGTGTTAAAATTGCACCGACTTAATGATAAATATCGTCGGTAAGTCTTGTGCTAACTACCGCCTCATAGCTATACATTTTTACCTAAGTATATATATATATAATATTATAGACAGTAGGTCCTACATTATAATACTTCAGCGGTGTCGTGCGCGCCTATATTATACATAAGACATTAAAATATAATATTTTTAATTGGCCGAATTAAAATGAAGTTTCCGACACGGATGCGACCGAGTCTTAAATAATATATTGTGTGCCCATGGGCAGCCCCCCGCGGCCATTTTAATATGTTAAATATGTTTAATATGTACGACCTATGCACTCGCGCCTGCCTACTGCTGGTGCTGCTGCAGTTATCGCGGCTGGTAAGTAATTTAGTGTTTAATATTTTCATCGCGTCGTGTAACCGAGGAGTGCGTATAAATAATTTACATATATAACATCATTTCGATTTTCGGAATAATAATAGGTATAAGTATAGGTTCAATGGTAATGGGTCTAATGGGTAGGCACTTAAGCCGTCGCAGTCACTTACCGCGTGAAGTTGAACTTACAACGTAGGTATACCTATTCGTATGAGTAATCGTGTGTTGCGCATCGTTGTCAAAGGTCTGCTGGTCTGTATAGTCGGGGATTCCGTCTAGTGGAGCAGTAATGATGGAATTAGCGAATCCTAAAATGGTTGGAATGTTGGGCATGCCAAGCATGTAGTCATAGGGATTAATCATTTCTCCTGGGTTGCGTGGTCCTGGGTGGCAGGGCATAATCGGAGAGATCATTCTGTAATGTGCGTCATCTGGGGTGGTGGCGCATATGCTTTTTAGCATAGGGAGGAGCGGGCCCGGAACGGGTAAGCGTTCTGGTGGCAGATCTTTCTCGAGTTGGGAATGCATGAGACGAACGTTGTAATCTCCAGTTTTGGAGTAGTTCATAGCGCGCATTATCTGGTAGTACATCAGTACTCCAAAGTAAGCTCTAGAAAGGAAGGGATGCCATATCTGGCCAGTCCTTTCGTAGTACAGGTTGTCAGTCATGAGTTGGTCCATGTAATGGATAACTTAATAATAGTTGAACGATGTGGGTGTGAAGGTTGAAACTTGTAGCGTTTTTCTTGGTACGAGTGGAAATCGTGCTAGGGCAGTAGCAATGAAATCTTTACGCGCCATCGCTGGTACATGTTTCACTTCTGGTTTGATGTCGACATCTGGTTTCGTTTTGATTTGATCTTTCAAATCAGTGTTAGACACTTTGTCTGGTTGTACAGACGGTCGGGTATCATTTGAAACGGTATTAAGCGTCTCTGTCTTGTTAATGGACAGGATAGCGGAGTCGAGAAGCTTCTGGTTTAACGAGGGCGTCGCGGCATTTGGCGTCGTCATCATCACTTGTGTGTGTTTTTCTGGTATATGTTTCTTAATTTTGAAAAGCCGTGTTCTTTCAGTTAGAAATCAGAAAGTTCGGTAGAAACAATTCCCAGAAAAACACACACACACCACACACACAAGTGATGACGACGACGCCAAATGCCGCGACGCCCTCGTTAAACGAGAAGCTTCTCGAGTAATTGTCAAAAAATAATAAATGATTTTTATTTTGGAGTGGTTGTGACAATTGCTTGACCACGCGGGCTCCTAATTGATTTTCAACTTTATCACCAACTTTCCCAGTGTAAATTTCAATATTCCACAAATACCCATGTTTGTCTACTAAGCATCAAATTTTGAAAACTCTTTTGATGGGTTTTTTTGGCATGTATTGTTTATTTGAGTTTCTTCCAGTAAACTTAACCATACTCTCGTCTATAGAAACAATTTGGTGTGGATTGTATGATTTTTGGAAATTAAATAAAAGAATACTTATAATTGGTCTTAATTTGTATAACTTATCGTAATTATCTGTATTTTTTTTTGGCATAACTGTATTGTCATTTAAATGTATATGTGCCAATAGCCAACCAAAACGGTTGACAGTCATAAGACTACTAATGTATGAGTCGTGCAAATCTGGCGAAGATGACCAAGAGTCCCTATAACTACACTGCTTTTTTATTCCCATTAGAAGATTTATTCCGATAAAAGTTTTTATTTCTGATAAATTTGTTCGTATAAATGATTTGCC
Source organism: Metopolophium dirhodum (assembly GCF_019925205.1). Lineage (NCBI taxonomy): Eukaryota > Metazoa > Arthropoda > Insecta > Hemiptera > Aphididae > Metopolophium > Metopolophium dirhodum. Next base: position 109,825,202 of record NC_083560.1, read on the forward strand.
GGTCTTAGTTTGTTTTTGTTGGGCGTATAGATTTGTTTGAAAAACAATAAAATTCATAATCTCATCGTTAAATAATATATTATAAATATACTAATAGGTGTACAAAAAGGGAGATTTTCTATAATATTTGTGACGTCTTCTAAACTAGTAAATAAAGGACTTGAATACATTTTATTATTATTTTTTGACCAAATTGGTGGTATGAATGGAATATCGATTTCATGGTGGTTTTGTTGTACATTTATTTGAGGTTGAGAACTTTCACGATCTGATTGACTTAAAGAAGGGGTAGCTAGTGGCTGAATTCCCGACATATCACCATCTTCACAATTAAAATTAGAAAAAAGTTGACGACGACTAACTGGTACTTCGTTTAGTGAGCTAATAATAGTGAGCTAATAATGGTCCCTTAAACAAGATTTTGGCCCGTGATTGGTCCATTAAATTTTTAGTGAACCATTAAATTCAATAAATTGTTTATGCAACCCAGCATTAATATATTAAAAGTAAATAATTTAGAAATCAATAAAAAATATTTTATTAAAATTAAATTAATAGAAAATAGAAATTACAATAATTTCATTGGAATTATGGTGTTTACCAGTGCAGCTGCGTCGTGGCCGTAACGTGGTACGGGGTACCGGTAGAACACTACCTTAACTCGGTTTAGAAGGTTTTTGTAGAAGGACAAGACGGAATGCTCGATGGGTAGGTTACTACTAATTTATTTATTTTTAAAAATAAAACAACAAACAATATGGTAAGTCGGAGATATGGACTAAGGCGCGCGTATTACGTTGAGTCGTCGGGATCGGAGAGCGAAAAAACTAGTGTTGTGACAGGCGAACGAAAACGGCTTCGAGCCTGTAACAGCGAAAAAGTCAGTGCGCGAGGTGGGAGAAAAAATTGTGGAGGCGTGTCGTTACGCGACCAAAGACGATACAAAAAGACGCGCTAGCGTAAGTGGTGATACGCGTCGTAATCACCACAGAATAATAGATAAAATATAATATATAATTAACTTGTCTAATATTATAAGATGGCAAGCTTTTAGCGCCCTCTAGATATAATGGAACCAAGGAGTAAAAAATTAAAAAATTATCAAAGACGTTGTAAGTATTATCTTACTAGAGACCGCCAGAGAGGTATTATCACAAAATCTTATCACCAAAATTGCTATTCACTTTCAGCTAACACTGTTGTAGGTTCCGGGGGGTCTCCCCCTGATAGACAGAAGGGGGGGACATACCTATTATATTGGTATATTATAGACAATTATTACATTTCGGTAATTACAACTAAGTAAGTAGAAATAACAAATTCACATTTTATTTCCACAAAAACGGTTTTATTTATTTTTAATGCAAACAATATTACAGTATCTTTGTCAAACTGTCTGGCAAGCTGAATTACATATGTAGCCGCCGGCGCCACAAAAACGGTCCACGACAACTTTTACGTTGCCTCATTTCTTTGCCGTATAACTTATTAAGCAGCTCCGGACAAATCGGGTAAAATCTTTCTATAACACGAAACCAAACATACGATTATAATATATATCATTTTATATATATAAATGTTTTTTTTACATACATTCATCAAATCTTGAAAATAAGGTTTATCCCTTTTTCCAAAATTTGAATGTGCTTGGTCTGTAGATCGGAAGTATAAAAAAAACATTATTTAATTTCTGATTTTTAATCATTATACCTATAGGACTAGACCTCCAAAATTTGTGCTCACACTCAGGGAGTCTCATAAGCCCACTAGAAACAATATTTTCCATTCTGCATTTACCCACGCAACTAACGGGGTCCGCAATCCATCGCAGGTGGATTGTATACCTGGTAATATAAACTAGGTACGTATATTGTCCGCGATCCGACACAGTCGGATTGCCTATCTATGTAATTTGATGATTGATAGCTAGACAATCGAATACACCTATGGAATCTACACTTTTTAACAACCAAAAGCACCATACGAACGATGGCAGTATCCACGTATCCAATCCGCTGCTTTTGGCTTTCTTAGTCGATTATAACCTTACACCGGTGATAAATGATAGCTAGACACTTTACAACGATAGTGACGTATTGCTAGACGCTAAAACTTTTTTTGCCAAATCGCAGGCCTTATCCATATCCATACCACTTATCCTTAGCACACATTTTTATGAAACTTTAAACTTTTAACCGATAGAAACTATATTCTCCAATATTCACTTACCTACGTTATTAACGGCGTCCGCAATCCACCGCAGATGGATTGCATACTTGGTTATATACGCATCGCATATTGTCCGCGATCCGACGCAGTCGGATTGCCTACCTATGTGATTTGATGACTGATAGCTAGACAATCCAAATACACCTATCGACTCTAAACTTTTTAATAATTTTAACAACCGAAAGCAATGGACACAAACGCCAGGAGATCCTGGATATTGTATCCATTTACAATGTTCGTGACGGATTGCTAGACGCTCAAACTTTTAAACATTCCCGCCAAAGCGCCAAGCCTTATCTGCAATCTTTAGCACAAATCCTAAACGTTCATCTTACAACCAGTGGCGTAGGTATAGATTATTAATGTTGGGGGTTCGACTTAAACTACATTCTTATTTGAAACGGTAAACGTATAAAATACTTGTCGCGAGTAAACTAAAAAAAAAAATATGTAGAAGTGACGGCCGTAAAAATGTAACATAAACCCGATATACCATTATAATCTACAGATAATAAGGAATAATTTTATATCAATATGATAGGAATACAAAAAAATCAAAACACAATGAATACGTAAACATGGATAGATCAAACCATGGATAGCGTCAAAAACGTGCTGTGTTAACGTTGGTCACCGTGGCAAGATCACCAACGTCAACTATGTGTTGACATCGGCGATCGGCAGTGAACGTTTTAAATATAATAATGACTAAACGAAAAACAATTTTAAATAAATAATTCTGATTGTATTTATATAATATAAATTGTTAAAATTAATAAATTACCTACTTTGGCTGGAAAATAGTATTTAGTTACACGCAAACTGAGATCTGAGACAACTGCAATGCGCAACAGCTCCAGAATAAATGACCTGATGTAAATCGGTGATCACGTAATATCAAACACAGTGATAAATTCTTATACTATTAACACGTTGAATGCCACGGTGTTTATGATGGGTGTATAGTGAGTTTCCGCGCCAAAACTGAGTCGCGCGTGTCGACATTGGTTCCCCGAGCCCGGTGAAGTTGTTATTTAAAATTGAAATATCATTAAAATCATTGTTTTCAGTGTACATGTATATTATACTAAAATGGTTATTTTTTATAAGGGTCTCCGGTAATTTATTGCCACTCAATTTTTTTTTAAATTTAAAAAAAAAATTATTAAATGCAACAAATACCGAATTTACATATAAAACAAAATTGTTTACGTATTTTTTAAAACAATGTTGTTGGCAATAAGCATTGTTTTAAAAAAAATGCTGCCTTTTGGTGGAAGAAAAGAACGATAATGACCAATAATCATTACCCTGTCACCCGGTTTGCACATATCCACCAAATCATGCTCAACTACCACATCAACAGACCGGGCAGCTTGCCCGGCTGGGCTGTTTTCAGTGGACTCCTGAATAATTAAGGACTGCCGATCTTTAAACACTGAGATGCCAAACTCAGTCTCCAAGAGATTGCCCTCATTATCTCTACTCGGGTAATTGCAATTTGAAGTAGCAGAGTCAAAACTATATGAGGTCGATAAAAAGTCAGTATGTGTATGCTCATGCATTTTTCTAGTAGCGGGACAATAGTGGACACTTTTCACTAACACTGACTTTATATCCGACCTCATTGTTACAACACCATCCAAACAAACTAACCGGCCTAAAAACTTGCATCTTAAGGTCCTAGGCGTTACATGATTCGAGCCAAACGCACCATAGAAGCCAACAAAAAACTCTTCGTGTTTATTTGCATAAGATGGGTCTATGCATTGGACACATTCTTTAATCGCACGCTTAAGTGCTACCTCTTCTACCAAAAAATTGTTTAACAATTCATTTGCCCTAACAATGTTGTACTTACGTACGTCTCCTATATCGATATATATTCTTCTCTCGTTTTCCCGTATCATCATTTTAATTTTTTTATGGTACACATTGGTCGTCAATTCGTCGCACAGAAAATCCATATAACACAACACAACACTGTCGTCCATGATGAAAATTAACTGTACGCCGTCAAGGTGTAATGCGGACTGTAACGCGGACTGTAAGTCGTGTCATGACTATGAAAATATGTGCCATAGATAATTTCAAGAAATTAAACATGCGTCTCCGTCTCTATTTCCACGGATGCTATCCACGACGGATACTCGGAAATGCCGTTTAATCCTGATTAAACATGTTGGGTTTGATAATTCACCAAAAATCCAATTCTTGTACAATCGTTATGAAAAGCACATCGTTAGGTAGGTATAATCGGTGGCTACTCGGTGTACAAGTTTCAAAAATAAGGACTAAGAATTAAGGTGTCCAGGACTTATAACTGAAAAAATGATTTTTTGGTTGCAATTCTGCGGTGCTAAATCCCGTACTTACCTCCGGACAGCCGTTATTTGTACTTGTTGTTCTCAAAAGTAATAAGGGATGATAGTGGAGGTAAAGAGGAATGCAGTCATACCATTTTCATGACTCTAAGTCAAAACCCTGATTTTTTGAACTGGGGCATATCTGGTTTGCCGCCAGATTGCAATGCAACCCAGCAGTAAAAATTCAAACTTACCTCCCGGGTGCCCGTTATTTGGACTTCACCCAGACGTCATGCAAATTGCACTATAATAAATTAATTAAAAATCGAATAACAGTACGACCGACTCGAATCGTATACCATTAGATTACCCAAGTACCCAGCTACCATCCCTGCTAGTTTCGTGTAAAAATATTAAAAACCCTGGAGTCCAGGAACGGATGGCTGGGTATTGCCGGAGATTGTACACGCGTACTCGCAATTGATAAGATATAGGTATAAGATAAGATATAAGATAAGGCGAACGGTAAAAACCCAGTTATTATTATATATTCTATAAATAAAAACCCTGTACACAGTGAGCTGATGGCTGAAGTCTGGCCGATCTAGCTGCAATCACCTGGTAGACATGCATTGGTGATTGCAAAGTGATTGCAAACAAACAAGTGATTGCATGGGTGATTGCAACCAGGTGATTGCTTAGTGATTGCATTGGTGATTGCATGAGTGATTGCAAAATAACCAAGTGATTGCAACCAGGTGATTGCTTAGTGATTGCAAACAAACAGGTGATTGCGTACTATTATTCGATTTTTAATTAATTTTTGAAATCAAAATTTGCACAACTACCGGGTGATTGCACGTTAAAGTGTCAAACTCCAGCCGTCAGCTCAGTGCATACGGGGTTTTTGATATTTTTACACGAAACTAGCAGGGATGGTAGCCAGGTACATTTGCAATGAAACAGTGAAGGTTTCAAGTCGATCGCAAGAATATTCATTATTTAAAAATGAAAAGTAAACCGTTGAAATTCAAAACATCGAGGTTGTATACACACCGCGGTCTGTATCATGGAATTATCTACGTATCGTTATTCAACTCTTTTACAATACGATATCTCGATAAATACTAATCCTACGGACTTTCATGCGTGATTCAATTATGATTCTTTGAGCAATTACAATCCGATTTACAAGTCCCGGACCAATCGGTTCAATACTCAATACAGCAGACTTATAATAAATTGTCTTAATTATTATAGTAAATATTAATAAATAATGGAAGTCTAAAGGTATATTCAGAGTTTATTTCAAAATATTTTACAATACCTAATACTAAAAAAATTTTAATTCGCGGACATAATATAGTACATAATATAGTATAGTACCTACTATAAAGTCTATAATATAATGACCACACCATTTTGTTTGAATCTAAAGAAAAATTAACTAAATAATAATTAATAAAAGTATTGGAAATAATAAATAGTACAGCAGTTTGATCAGAAACTATCCACCATCTCGTCTAGTGGATACACATTGACCATAATATAATAGTAGGTAGATGGTAAATAGGAGAATAATATAATATTACGTAGCTATTTTCTTTTTTAAATGTCGGTATTTGTATAATCAAATTTTTTTTCAAATACCTATAGATTAATATATTACAATACATAGGTAGGTACAGATTGTATTGGTGACCGTGAAAGTTTTTCAAATTAAACAATAACGTTAAGTACCTATATGGACTCCTAGAATAATAGGTATATAAACTATACCTATCTATGACTATATCGTCGCTTATACTGCAACACCACGTATCTCAGTTTTTGTAGGTTTTCAGGAGCAGCAAATAACGTGATTTAAATGATTTATACTTACTAATTTCAGTACTGGTAATGTTTAATTTATATATTTTGTACTTATAATGTATTTTAAATACATAAATATTATATTTAGTGTAAAATAATGGTTTTAAATGAGATACGTGTAGTTATAAAATAATAATATTGAGATAGGTTGTTTTAATGATTTCCCATGTATGGTTTTTAAAATGTATAATGTTTGAAATATATTTTGTTTATTTTTTAGAACATTAAAATAAAATACGTTTTTAATATTTATAAGTGCCATGTAAATTCTTTTTTTATTATTAGGTATAAAAATGAACAATTTATTTCAACAAATAATAACAAGTTTAAACAGTCTGTTACTCAACAAATAAAATAGTAATTAAAAAAGAATTATAATAAAACATAACTAGGTATTAATTAACTAGTAAATAAAATTAACATTGCTTTTGAACAGTCTTTTGTTACACAATATTAAAATGTTAATACATCAAACATGACTATAAATCAACAAGTAAATAAAAATAATAACACTTTTGAACAGTCTGTTACTCAACAAATAAAATATTAATTAAAAAATAATTATAATAAAACATAACTAGGTATTAATTAACTAGTAAATACAATTAACATTGCTTTTAAACAGTCTTTTGTTACACAATATTAAAATGTTAATACATCAAACATGACAATAAATCAACAAGTAAATAAAAATAATAACACTTTTGAACAGTGTTTTGTCACAACTAAAATTAAATTAAAAATATATTACAAAATAGTAAAAAACAATACTTAATAAAAATAATCAAATTTAAACAGTATTTTTTTGGTCTTCATTCTTTACTTTTTTTCTTGGCTTTACGAACACTCTCATCCATATGTGGCAATGCGTCATAAAAACAATGACAATCATAGGGCATTATGGACTTCAAACTTTGAAGATCATTCCACTTATCTAAGCTAATTTTTTTGGGGTGTTGATGAAGTTTGGGAAACTTAAAAATATCTTCTTTGTCAATTTTGTTTGGCCTTCTTGGCAACTCATTAAAAGGATCACTGTAGTTCAGTTTATACAATATAACACCTATTGGACAGTATTGTATAACTCTTAAATCTGTCACAACAGGGTCAGAAGCTACTTTTCCTGGTCTTATTGATTCATAGAACATCAGCTTTTTATTACTGTAATCCGAAAAAAAATTGAATGTTAATAATTTTGAAGTGTATGGAAATGGATAAATTCTGGCTTCTTTTGTTAGCTGAGATAGTTGACTTGGTAAATAGCAATCAGTCTTCTTAAGTTTTCTTTCAATCACACTGTGTACACTGTCACACTCCATTTGAGTGTGACCCTTCTCTAGAAACTTCTGTGTTATAGTTATGTCATATTTTATACATAAATGTAATAAAGCATTTGACATAACACAATTTCGGTTCTGTGCAGTGCAACCATCAGAGTAAATTATAACTGGTTTTAAACTTTTCTTTAATGTTTCTTCGATAACATCAATCAAACATGAAACAAATGTTGATGCCACAAGTTCAGTTTGACTTTCATCAAACCAATAATTAATGCTTTCATTAGTACTCAAATTGTATACAGTATAGTTGTGAACAGCAAGTTTCATTTTAAAATATATAGAACTTGCTTGTGAATATGGAAGCAATTGTACCGCCATTAAATCACAGGTAAAAACATGACATTCACCAGCAGCTGCTAATATTTTGTCTTTGGATTTTTCATCCCTTGCTTCATTTTTTTTTAAAACATGCATTTGGTACTCTTCTTCAGGCAAGTTTTTCAAATTATATTGACAACATTTGTCACATTGGTCCTTTTTGGGTGAGAAAATTGAAAGATTTTTTTGGAAAAAAATATTGTCAAATGCTTTTCGGCATAATGGTTTTTCATTATCAGTTTTACATTCACTAAAATAAATGTTGTAAAGTTGTGTTATTGATTTTATTTCTGTCTGTAAGTATAATTTTCTTGATGACTTTCTACAGTAATGAGATGGAAGTTTTGGAAGTTTATCAAAAAATGTATTCAAGTAATTATTTTTGTGTTTTATTGCTCTCCTAGAGTTACCTGTTATGTGCTTATTAGTTTCATTTACCAAGGAGTCAATTTCTTCATCTTCGATTCCCACTTCCTCTCTAACAAATCTTGGAGCTTGTAATCCATACTGATTTTTATATTCCAACCAATACCTTAATGTATTTTCCTTAATTCCTAGAGTACTTAAAAACATTTGTTTACAGACCCCTAGTTTATCATTCCCAACTTTTAAATAATAAAAATAAGAACCATTTCTTCGAGATGTTGCGCTTTCAGTGGTTCTTTGCTTGGGAATTACTTTTTCTACCAGTGATAAAACAAATATTTGTTTTTCTCTCCACGATGTCATTGACCAGAAATTTTTAAAAATATCTGAACGATCTTCATTTTTTATGTCCAAACAAAATCTTGTTTTCCATTTCTCACATACTTTAGACTGACATGGTGGTCCAAGATTTCGTCCTTCTCGAGGTGTGTCATGTAAAATATTCAAAGTGTTATCTTTTTCCTTTCTTCTGTACCCTATGTATGATTCTCCTTTAAGTCTTTTGATTTTAGTTTCATTTCTGCTCCAAGAATTTGAATTTGAAACTCTGTTACGTTTCCTACCATCATTTTGTAAATTGTTATGAATGTCATCTTCATATTCAACAACTTCAATATTTTGGTTCTCAGTTATTGGAGAAATTATTGTGCTAGGTGTATTCAACGTTTCCTCATCTATACTCTGTAAACCTTTTTTTTCACACTCAATAGTTTCAACATGTTGATGCTCAGTATTTTGTTCCAGCTGATTGTTAAAATTATCAAATTCATAGAGTTCAATATTATTTAAGTTTATTTCATAGTTATTGCCATCTTCAAAAGGTGTGATATTATACTGTTGCATAGAACTATCATTATTATTTATCCTAGTAGTTGTTGTCTTACCATGAGGTTTTTTTTTAACAGCATCAAACAATTCATCAACAGATAAAACATTTAGATCATCACTGTCATATTCTGACTCAATATCAGACGTCATGTTCGTACTAACCATTCAAGCTTACAATTGATCACCTAAAAAAAAAATACAAATAACTATAACTATAAAATATACTATGGAAACACCACTTATCTCATTTTATTTGATTTGGTAACTAGACTTATCTCAACAAATTGACTTGTATATTTTCAATAGTAAATAACTAATTTTGTGCATGTTTAATTAGTACGACTCTTTCAGTTTTTAGTACTAAAGACTCCCCAAAATGAAATAAACTACTACATTAAACAAAATATTAACTGAATATATTGAATAAACTTACTTTAGGTCGACGTCTTCACAATGCTACTGTCATGCTGTGTTATTTTGCTGAGATACGTTATGTTGATACAAGGTTTTGATATAAGTGGTGTTATCATTTTCATGATTTACAGTGTAACCACATTTTTAACGAAAAAAAATAACGGAACAAAACATCTGGGAAATATTTGATTTATCAATATCGATAATAATCTCATTTTGTCAAATTTTGAGATACGTGGTGTTGCAGTATAAGCGACGATATATCATGTTCAAATAAATCCAAAAGTCTCAAAAATACGCTAAGTATGTTCAAATAATTTTAATTTTAGAGCTTTGATTGTATGCATTTGAAATTTCAAATGACCTATGTCGGGGGCTAGCGTGACGTCTCGCCACCCCTCCGCCCCATGGCAGGGTTTATTGATATCCCCCCCGCAACGAAGAGCGTACGAATGTTTATATTGCGCGTACAAATTCGTAAGAATAGAGGGCAAAGCGTTGGTAAAAAAAAAATTTCGATTTATCTATGTCGGGGGCTGACGTGACGTCTCGCCACCCCCCCGACGCGTTTATCGATATCCCCCCCCGCAACGAAGAGCGTACGAATGTTTATATTGCGCGTACAAATACGTACGAATAGAGGGCAAAGCGTTGGTAAAAAAAAAAATCGATTTATCTATGTCGGGGGCTGGCGTGACGTCTCGCCCCCCCCCCCCCCCCCGACGAGTTTTTGATATATCTGAGCCACTTTGGTCATACAAATTCTGTAACACTGCTTACAAATTCGTACAAATAGCATACTAAAAGATAGAACAATCAAATTTCGGTATTTTGAAAATGGGGGGGCTGGTGTGACGTACGTTAATTTTTTATGGAAGTTTTCAAAACAGGAATCGAAGCATAAACCGGGGGGTTGTGTACCACATTTATTACAATAATAAAATGTTTCTTCTCTTTTTCCTACGGAAGCACACAATCGACATCTTTTGCGAATGTATCTCTTTTTATGATTTTTTTCTACTTTACATGGAAAATTACGTTCGGGTATCTGAGGGCAAAGTCGTGGTACTGGGACAGATTTGTTGGAAACTAAAGCTTTTATAACTGATAACCGGTAATCATATAAATTTTTTTTTAATATTTTCGCAATAAAGTATATGTGAATTTAATAAACATATTTGTAAAAAATGAATTGCAATTTTTTTATACCAACGTAAAGTTTTACGTTCGGCTAGATAATATGACATCATTTGATCTTGGCGATCGATACCCGACATATTTTTATTATACTCAAAAATTGGCAAAGGTTTGATTTTTTTTTGACCATGTCGATTTGCTGTTTCTACCATTTCATGCTTAAATTTTGAACTTATGCTAAGAACTTCACGCTTATCTTTCCATTTTACCACACATATCCCATCCTTAGTATACTTACCAACTGATTCTCCAGATTTGAGATTTTTTGTTACTACCTCTTTTGGATTACCTTTCCTATTACTGCGTAGAGTTCAGGTACAATATGTTTTTCTACCAATAATTTATGAGCTAGTTGAACGCTGTTGTAGTAGCTATCCATAAATAATAAATAGCCTTTGTCAAAATAATTGTTCATTAGTTGGTCTACAACATATTCGGTATGACTAACTCCGGGCAATACCAGTACTAACACCAGTACCTTGGCCAGAATAAATCATAATTTATTGTACAAATCCTTGATGTTCAGTTAACATGTACAACTTGACGCCATATTTATGGCGTTTATTTTTTATATATTGTCGAAATATTAGACGGCCCCGCCAAAGTACCATCGATTCATGTAATGACAAATTTTTAGAAGGCTGATTTACATCTTGCATTCGTTTATTGAAATAGTCCAAAACTTGTTTAACCTTATTTATGCGACTGGGTGCCTTTTCACCAGCTTTGGGATTTTTACAAAAATGTAAAGATCGCATAATCGACATGTACCTATTTCGACTCATTTTTTCTCGAAAACAGTTCAAATTAAATAGTTCGTCGGTCTTCCAATAGTCCGACATTTTAGGCATTTTTATTGTACCTGTGTGTAAAAGCAAGCCGAAAAAATTAGAAGTAGATGGATTGTAACTCATTTTAAAAAATTGAAATTCGCAATGTAAAAAAATAACAATGAAAAATGTATTTTGTAAACGTCTGTAAATAACGTAAAACACGATTCACGACTGACAACGGCGGAGGTATACTGAGATACTGGTATAGTCAAACACTCAAACTCAAGCACACCTGTTGGAATTAGGGGTGTACAAGCTATATCGATAATATCGTTTCATCGATATTACGTGTCCGATATATTGAAAATATCGGATCGATATTTGTTAACCGATATTTAATATATAGATATTATAAAACTATTATTTCAGCTTTTTTTTTATAACAATTTATATAGTAATTACTTATGGGGCAAAGTATAAAAATTTGTCAACACCACCACCCAAAAAGTTAGAGCAAAATAATGACCGGCTACATGATTGAATGATTTTGTAAATTGTAAGTTGTAAATTTAACCATCATAAAGTCGCTCGCTTCGCTCGCAATTTATCACTCCAATTTAACCTATTAGGTAGGTCGATTCCAATTTGTTTGGTTTAAAGCTCCTCTTTCTTTACAACAAAAACCACAAACACTTGAGTTCATCATAAATTACAAATTATCAAAATAATAGACAAATATAACAAAAAAAAGGTAGGTAAGTGGGTACCGCTTTGCTGTACAGAAGTTGTCGAGTGGGTCTCTGTACAGGATTTATTAAATTTGAGTTCAGCGATAAATCAAAGCATACGAAAAACGATTCTGAGCGAATATCAGCCAATATTATCTTAGTATATTTTATGATATTATTGCTATAAAAGTAATTTATTTTACAGTATAGGTTGAATTAATTTTTGAAAAAAACTTTGAATTTTTAAATGTGATTGTGGATTTTTAATATAATAAGATAATTTAAAAGAGTTTCAAGTACCTAATAACAATATTTTTAAATAAAAATTTACCTAAAATCATTTTTCTTGGATTAAATATCTAATTTCGTTAAAAATTGAACTTAAAATGTCTTTCAAAATAAACTCTTATTAATATATTGTTTAGATTTTTTGATTACAATATTATATACTTGTGAGAAACCTCATTTCAAATTTTTAATCCTTAGCTATTAACACGTTGACCGCCATACAGCCGCCGGCGGCCACAAAAATCTGGTTATGAACTAAGAATTTTAGGCCGCCAGCTGCCGTAACATTTTATTCCTGTGAGACCATACTGCCGCATTTCTCATATTCTTTTATATAGCAATACATTTTTTGGCGCTGTAGTTATGATTTCTATAATTATTTCATGGCGTAGAGCTGAAAATTACGCTTCGATTGGTATATTATTTACCCTTGTACAAGTTTATTTCATAGTTATATTGTTACTCAAATAAGTACCCATAAATATTTAAATAATAATTATTATTATTAATTTCGTATCATATTTTAATACAGAAAATGACCAAGGAAGAAAATTTTTTATTAAAAATCTTTATTTTATACAATAAAAATGTCAAAATCATACTATTTAAAAAAAACCTTTATTTTATTAAATAGATAAATTTTAATACTAAATTAAAAAAAAAAACGAACATCACTTTTAATAATGATCTATTAAAACAAACAAAAAATAAACATCTTTTAAAATAAAGAATTATTAAAAAAAAATTAAAAAACAAGGTCCTAATAAAAATAAATTGTTTTAACTTCAAATTTAAATTAATTAAAAATTTAAAAAACTTTATTTACATTCAATAATATTGTTTATTATCCAATAATTCCCTAACAACACTTTCATCACTAATCTTGAACCTTTTTAAACGCGAATTAATTTTTAAATTTTAAAATGCAAACACTGTCAGTTAAAATAAGTAAGCACGCCCGCGACTTGATTACAAATGTTTCAAAATGGTCAATTTTCTATCTTTTAATTTTTTTTCAGAAACTAAAGCTCTCTTTAAAAATTTGATTGCTGAAAAAATTCTAAAGCGTGTAAATAAATTAATCAAAAAAATTGTATTAAAAGATTCACAAGGATAATTAAAAGGTACATTACTCATTTGTTGCTTTAGTTTTGAACCCACGCCGTCTTCATAGGAAATGGAAGGGAAGTTATCAATAAAAATATTTTCTAATTCGGATACAAAATTATAAAAGTCATCATGAGGCATCATCAGATTTCCAAATGTTGAGTTGTCTCCAGTAGGGTATGCTTTATAGAAACTCAAGAGAAATGACTGGTTCAACTCTTTTTGATAGTACGCATAGTCTATACAAACCTGACAAATATGATTTTCTAAGCATTTTCTCATTAAATAACCACTAATGTAAGTTAATGCATTCTATTCTGGAATGTCAAGTTGTTTATAGTCAACTGTACCAATGCTAATACATTTAAATTTATAAAGATTTTTATCTGATCCTTCAAATTGAAGTATTTTTTCAGGTTGTGGTAGTTCTGCACCTAAAATTTCATCTAAATCTTCAATGCAATTGCACCTGGAGAATGTTCAAAATAATTAGCACAACAATTTTTTTTAAATGATCTACAAAAATCGATTGGTGTAGGATTTAAATTGTTATCATGCTGTTGGCGGAAATAACAAAATAAGTTTTCTACACGATCTTGGTTTAGGCATCTAGTATATAGAACATAATTTGGATTCTTATTTGGATTTAAGGAATGCCACAGCATTTTTAATGCAGATATTGAAATTAACCAACTATTTATAAAATTCATCCTATTAGTAATATTTGATCCATTAAATTTATTAACAACTTTCATATTACTAAAAACTTCAGCCATTTTGTTTAAAAATTAATTTTTGATTCAGTATTTTTAAATGGTCTATTGAATTCTTTAAGATTGGGGGCTTTATAAGAATGGAATATGTCAAATAATTTTTCCATATAACTGATGAAATCAATAGTGTATTGAGCGCTAGGCGACAAAATACCAGACTTTAAAGTCGTAGACATACCAGAAGCAACACTATTACTGAAAATTTGGGCAGCTAAATAAACTTTAATTTTTTCAAATGGCCCTGGATGAATATGTGCATGTTTTAATTTTGGAGCCAAGCGAAGATTATTTTCAGAATCATAATTGTAAAAAGAATCAATATGTGATTTAGTTACTATTGAATCATTAATTATAAAGTTGTGTTTAAACAACATGTTCCGAGTAGATTTCAAAAGATGAGGTGGTTCAAAAATGTAAAAAATTTGTTTTCCATCTACTTCAAAATATGGCTTGTTAGGAAAAACATAAAAGCTTTTAGAAAAACTTACAAATTTTGTGCCTTGATCTGTAATAAAACTTTGATATTAAGTTTAATATTTTGTAGGCGACAAATTGTTGACATAATTATGTCTTTCAGATCAGTACCGGTACAGCTACTTGACACAAGAAAATAAGCAATTGGTTGTTTCTAATTTTCGTTTATTCCTCCAAGCATAAGGACTAAAGCAAATTTGGCAGGTTCATACTTTTTACGATAATTTGATTCATGAAAACCTATAATTTTGTCTTTAGAGACATTATAAAATAAATTTGTTTTTAAAGCCATTTTATCGGCACAAACTACGCAATCTAGCGCCTCAGGTTTAAAACTACTGATTTTAAATGATAGAAAATTAAAAAGAAAATCATTTAGACCCGGATTTATTTCATATTTTGAAGTTACTCTTCTAAGTGTTCGACTAACAGGAAGGGATAGATGATTTTGCAATAAATTGTAAACTCTTGGACCTAGAAAATAAATACTTAAGGCAAGTTGCTTAATTTCATTAGAATACCTGAATCCTCGATAATTTCTTTCCTTATTCTTGATTTGCGATTTGACAATCATAAAGAGGGTAGGTGACAAGTATTCTTTACACGTTTCCAAGCAATTCTCCAATTTATTGTTAGGTTCATTTGCTATTTGCCGATTCAAATTTATAATAATTTGTTTCAACTCGGCCTGAACCCGTTCACTTTCTTTTAGTTTTTCCTGAAGAGCAACTTTTCGGGGAGTTTTGGATGATAAAAAATGTTTGTATACCAATAACACTTGTTTCAATATCCATTGATGTTGATGCATCAGATAAACTTTGTGAGTTTATCGATAAACGAGCAGAGGAACCTGTAAAAATTAAAATATAAAATTCCATACAAGTCAATCATCTCAAATGTTAACAAATAGAAATTAATTCAACTAATAAAGATTTTAAGAAAAACTAGAATACAATATTGTTATCCGTGGAATAGGTTTATTGCGGCGACCAACGATAAGTGAGAATTCTATTGTTAGTAAAATTAATACAAATAAAGTGATAAAAGTTGTTTTGCTTTTTAAAATTGTACTTGGCATGCACTATGTAAAGACAATTTTAAGTTTTAGAGTTAATATAAAAATGTTTAGCCTCCTGAGATGGGAAAGCATGTGTCTTTATTATTTTCTTGGTTTTTTTGTTATCATGAAGTTGTAAGCCCACCGTTAATCGCGCTTTTGGTGCTATAAACAAAATATGTACATTAAATCTTTATACAGTTATTGACATGATTAAGTTAGGTATTGTAACTACGTATTATAGAAAACATTATTTTATTAAAATTTAAAATTTAAAATTTAATAGTGGCCAAATCACCAAGTCGACCTATTATAAATGTAAATCTGGACGCTTCATTTCGGCCCAAGTAACCTTTTTACCTATCCCGATATATAGTAAGTAGGAAATACTATTTTCAGTGGTTATTAAAACCAAATAAACATCCCGATTAAGTCCGATACGTATTTTGATATATTATATATTTAAAAAAATATATACAACTTCAAATAAAAAAAGGTGGATAAGTGGATGTCGCTCTGCTGTACAGTAGGTTACAAGTGGGTCACTGTAATGGATGGTGTTAAATTTGAATTCAATGATATAATATCATTGTATAAGAAAAACGATTCTGAGCGAAAACGGTCAGTCAGCCTATGATTTTACCAAGTATATTTGATGATATTATTGTGAATAAAGTAATTTATATATAACCTATTTACGTGGAGCCTTGTTTAAATTTTCAATCCTCAGCCATAAAAGTTAAAAATTTATAAATTTTTAACCACAAAATAATTAATAAATTATAAATTTGATAAATGTTGTCAAAATTTGAACTTTAAATGTTTATAAAAAAAAATTGTGCCTATGTATTTTTAATATTTTTCAACTGCTATTAGAACGATATATCAGGAGCCTTATATTAAATTTTCACGCGCTTTTACCCAACAAATAAAAATGTATTGATATTTATAGAAAAAAAACTAAAAAAATTGAAAACTGACAATGTCCGTAAACAGCTCAAAAAGAGTCAAAATATTTTCAACATTTTATGGTGTATAGAAAATGCTAATATAAACATGCAGTGAAATTTTCAAGTATCTACAACAGTCATTCGTTTTTTAATTACAATAAAATAAGAAAATTGTTACATGAGAAATCGAGTAAATATCAAATGTTGTAAAAATATAAATTTCAGACGCTCATACAAATTTAATTTAAGTTTCTTCTAGACATTTTTTTTTTGATAAAGGTAGACAAACTTATGAGTAATCTTATATTACATTTTCAAATCTTAGATTTAAAAAGAAAAATTTTTATGAATTCTCATCAAAATAATTTGCTATTTTTCGTGATTTTTCCGTATTTTGTCAAAATTTGAACTTTAAATGCTTATAATTAAAAACTGTGACTAAGGATTTTTAATTTTTTTCATCTGCCTTTGAAACAATAACCTAGGAGCCTTCTATTAAATTTTCAAGCTTTTTTACTCAACAGATAAAATTTTATTGATATTTATAGAAAAAAAAACTAAAAAAATTGAAAACTGACAATGGCCGTAAACAGCTCAAAAAGTCAAAATATTTTCAAAATTTTATGGTGTATAGAAAATGCTAATATAAACATTCAGTCAAAATTTCATGTCCCTACGGTCATTTGTTTTAGAGTTACACCAAAAACCAAAATCGATTTTCTCGAAAACAGATTTTGCGTAAAAATTCCCGTTTTTCCTTAATTTTTCTTTTGTTTTTCACGTCGCTTTTGAAAACTACTGGGAAATTTTTACTTTTGACCCCCCAAAGTACCAACTAGATTCACTTTCCTATCAGAAAAGTTACTATTGAAGAAAATCCAAGCACTTTTACTGTCCTAAAAGGTGATGACAGACACAAAAATAAAAAAATAAAAAAAAAAACACACATCTTTGTAAAATTAATATATTCATTGCTTCGCTAAGTATCTAAAATTAAAAACAAGGAAATATATAATTTCGAGTAAAAATAATAAGTTAAACTCGACTATTTATTGACTTGACTATTAAGTAATTTATATATTATTAATTTGTTCCATTAAAAACTATTATCCTATTATCAGTTATTATTGATATATTTTATTGAGTTATGAGTATTTTAATATTATTGCTATGTTTATTTATAATTCCACATCTTTTTTTATTGTAAACATTTATTGCTTTTTATGAATTAGATTATTTATATGTATTTACTGTTTATGATGCATTTTAATGAAAATATAAGTTTATAAAACTTTAGTTTTATTTTACCAATACTATTATAAAACTATTTTATTAATTATGTGTATAGGTACGTTATTTTATGAACCAATGTGTGTTTAAACGCAATACGATACTAACTGAATTCGGGCTGCAATCATGCATCGCCGGTAAATCTGTAGTGGCCCAATTATCGTATATCTTTTTGAGAAAAGGTTAATTGTGGCCTAATGCGCCCTAGTATTAGTCATACCGCGATTATTAGGATTTTTGGGCACTCGCGTGGTGACATTTGCAGGTCACGCGATCATTTCGGTGAAACTATAATATACAATTTTGTAGTGTGATGGTCATAAACCGCGCACCGTTCGTACATCAGGCATATATCATACAGGTTTGCATATTATATGCGAGCCGCCGGGCGCAGGTGTTATTCGAGTAAAGTTTCGAATTTACAAGTGTTTCCCATAAAAAAAAAAAAAAAACGCCGAGGTGGTTTGAATTCGTATTGTTACTGCACACACACGCACACGCAATATGTTCTCGAAAAAGACAAAATAGTTACAGCCGTGGTGGCGCATACGCCATTTGAGAGGGTTGTATTATACTTTTGCCTCCCTAACCCGAATCAAATATTGTTATTGCGCCGATACTTTCAGAATGTTACTAACCGTTGAAGGAGATTTGTTGCCGGCATATGTCGCTGATATTTTCCTACATGTATTTACAGTGTTGTCCTACACAAATATTTCTCTGGTAACCACGGCATGCATGTTGACTTTAACTTTACTTACTTGTTTAATTATATAAATTGTATGTTACCGGTAATTTGGACGATATCCTTGGGTATTATATACATGTTGAATATCTGATACTTAAAAAAAATGAAATAAATACTTTCAATTATATAGTATAAAACTCAATTTCTTTGTTAAACAATTTAGTAGGTAAATTTAAAATTTTTGAAAGAAGTATAGTATTAATACAGAATCCGTAGCAGTAGGTAGGTACATGCTGACATTTATAACGCCGGATGTGTCGGTGTTGTCATAGTCAATCAAATAAACGTATCGGCCTTTGTTGTATTTGTTTGATTGTTTAGCTTGAATAACGTCTTGTGTTAATTTGTTTAATATAGTTTTGAAAGTTAGTATATTGTATTTATGTTGAAAGTTAAAATTGAGGATTGTGTTTTTAGTACACAAGTATTGTAAATATTTTTAACCTAAAAACAATTTCATATTTATGTGTTAATTAACATTGTTATTATCTTTAGCTTGAAACAAATACCGTAGAATATGACTCGTACGTAAAACAATTTTACCACTTAACGGCGCCAAGCACAAGAACTTCCTCAACTTTAAATTTTGTTTGTTCCAAATGTATATTGGTAATGAATTTTGTTACATAATTTTCCAATTCAACACTGATAGATTTGTACATTCTGTGAATTATGTTACTATATTAATTAATTCATTTTATTTTTATATTTTTTGGAGACGAAGTGGCCGAGAGGACCATTGTTTATTTTACTAAATTGTATTTTTATATAATATGTAGGTACCTATATTATTATTATTAGTTTAGTTTATAGGTGGAAAATAAGAAACTTACGGAACAATATTTAAATCAAATTCCAGGCACTTGTCAAAATTATCAATTTTACTTAACAATCACAAAATGCTGGCATAAATAATATACTGGTAAAATATGAATGAACCGTGCCTAATTTTTGTATTATTGAAATGCTCATCAAAAACTTGTATGAATTCATAAATTATGTAATTTTTAAAAGGTAAAATATAATGATAAATAATATCGTACAACAATGATCCTGGATCCGGATTTTTCTTTCTAAAAAAGAATATTATGTTTTAAAAAAAGGTTAGTAAAATTATGGGATATTTGTAAATTCTACTGTTTTATTATGTTAAAATACTTATTTCTACCAAAATAATTTAAGTACATAAACAAATTGCACATAATAATTTTTATTATAATCCGTTCTATCTGGCAAAAATAATTTCTTAGACTTGAGGAAAATACTAAAGTGTTTATAGTGTTATGTTCAAACAGTAGTTGGTAAAACTATGGGATATTTGTAAAATCTACTGTTTTATTATATTCAAAAAATGATAACTTCCAAAATATGTTAAGTACATATACAAATTGCACATAATACATTTTGTTATAATCCGTTCTATCTGGAAAAAATAATTTCATAGACTTGAGAAAAATACTTCAAGTTTTTATAGAGTTATGATCAAAAAAAGGTTGGTAAAATTATGGGATATTTGTAAATTCTACTGTTTTATTATGTTCAAATACTTATTTCTACCAATCGCACGCATTGTTGATAACTAACCGTGGGTCGAGGTTTCTAGTTCAAACTATAGAAATTTGTTGTATATACGCCACTGACGTGGACATATCATTCTTAATTCATTAAAAAAGCTGAGTATGAATCAGCATTTTCCAGTGTATAATTATAAATGTACCTGGTCCTTTTTCCACCCCATGTGGCATCTTGCTCGTCGTTAAATTTTTTGTAAGATTCTAGATGATTATGTAGATATTTAATATAACTAGGTACCTATCTAGAATATTTTTAAATATTAGTGAGAATTTAAGAAAAAAAAAAAATAACTGCTTTGATTGAATTTATGTATTAATTACATATTATATACAAAATATGACTAAGAATATGAATATCATTCTGAACAATTAAAAAAAAAAATCAGGTCGATAAGTGCATTTTTAAAGAAAATAGGTTATTTCACTATGTGCTAAATAATTACATATAATATTTGTCATAGTACTTTATGATCTTTAAATTTATTTAATTAGTTTTGACTTCTTCCCCATTGCATTATAAAAAAACTGTCCGCTTTTTATGATGACATACAAATTTTTTTATAATGATACAGGTCAGTAATGTAACTTTGAGACACAGTATATGGATTATTTTTTTAGTAATTTTATTATAAATGTATTGTATAAATTATTTTTTTACATAAATTGCATTTTTTACAATAGATTTGAGGCAACTATTCAATTTTGATTTGTCGTAAGAGTTGTAAAACCATCTGGGTGCGCATCATCATCGTTTTTGCGTTTTCATATTGTGTAGGAAATATGTTATGTGCTAAAATAACCAAAATATCAATATTAATAATGGTTAAAAGTAATATTTATATTATATTTTCTCTGAACCCTAAATAAAATGTAAAAATTAACCTAAGATTTAAAAAAAATAATTAAATACAATAACTACCTTGGTTTTGCCTTATGATCTCCATAGTTGTGGTGACCGGAATTGGTGCAGGTGGTATGTCATAATCATTTTCTGAAATAACCAAACAATTAATGTTAATAATGGTTAAAAGTAATATATATATTATATTTTCTCCAAACCCTAAATAAAATGTAAAAATTAACATAAGATTTAAAGAAAAAGATTAAATACAATAACTACCTTGGTTTCGCCTCATCATTTCCATAGTTGTCACTGGAATTGGTGCAGCTGGTATGCCATAATTTTGTTCTGAAATAACCAAACAATTAATATTAATATTCAATGGCAATAAAATATAATTTAAAAAATTGTTAAACAATTAACAATTTTTTTTAAAAACTACATTCGTCATAATTATATTTTTCGTTACATATTACATAATCCTTCGGATATAATCAGTTAGCTATCTAGTTATTGTATATATCTGTGCACACGACACACACGTATTATATGTATTTACGAATCGCGTGATTTTAAATCACGGAAATCGTACCGTTTCTTTATAGACGGACCGCCGCCGCAATAAGTCCGTATTATGTGTGTAATATATACCGTGTACCGTACCTTACCGCGGCACTCGCGGTGATAAGATATGTGTATAATAATTATACCTATAATAAGTACGATTATACGCGACACCCGGTGCAGTACACTGTTCGGAAGCCGGAAACGCGTTACGATTTACTATATATATATATATATATTATAATGTATATAAAATACATATTATATACGCCTATATATTATGAATGCTATCTAACATACCTAATGTCACGCGTTATCGTACACGCCAACGCCACCGCGGTGAGTGATCCTTGTTTGTGCGTTTTTTGTTTTTATATTATATGTAAATAATCGTCAACAGTGGCGTGCCACGATGATGATTGTTGGGTGGGGCTGGGAGGGGGGCTGTGTGGATAAACAAACAAAGGACGATTAATTTCGACCCGGACAGACTTGTCCGGATAAGCCTCTCTGTATATACATAACGATTAACGAGGAGACCGAGGTTAAATGTTGACGGTTAACACAAGTATAATATAATATATTTCGAAAGCACCTAATATAGCAAGATTTAGTGATTATGTAGAGGGGTGGAGGTCCTATAGTCTACACATACCACAGTTTGTAGTCTAGTTCTAGCTAGCTATATTGTGTGGACAGTGCCAGCTGCAGAACTTGCGAGGCCCTGGTCAAAATATTATGCTAAAAATTTGTGCTTTTTTGTAAAATTATACATAAAATAACTGTACCATATTTTTATACGCTTATAACTTACAAACAAAGTGGACCCTTATTCTAAGCTGATTTTCATATCGCGCCTAGGTTCATCCAAGATTTCATTACAATTAACGGACAAAATTTAATTACTCTTTTATTTGTAAATTTATAGGTTAAATATTCCTTTAATTAAGGAGAAACTCGGTACTTCAAACATAACTATTGAATTATGCGATTATTAAGTATATTTAAAATAGGTACTTTATTAATAATTTAACACCTAGATATATTTTTTTGCAAAATTTGTCAATATTAAAATTCGATGATTCTACGAGATATGAGAGTTTTCCTGTAAGGCATGTTTTTGAGCAAAAAACAAATCATGTTCAGGCCATTTTCCACTCCAATTTTGTAACCATTCTGTTTTTAAACCATGTTATGTTAAATACATTATTAAATAGGTATAAAAAACATAATTAATTGAACGTGAGTTATTTAGTAATGTATATATTTATATTTTATAGCCATTTTAGATATGATTATAGAACCTTTTTAAATATAGGTATCGATCTACTAATTGTCTTCAATTGATATTGAATATGTTTATTAAGCGTTCAGCATAATCAATTTGTCGTAAAAAATTAGGTATTGGCGTATTGCAGGAAAAATGTAACAATGTCATTTCTGACAGCTTGCCCGAGTAATGTAATAAATTGTTCATTGAACTTAATGAATCCCGCAACAATTATTATTATTTTTATTATTCGCAACATTATATTTATTTTATTTATTGCACATAAGCTACCACAATTTTATTTTTCAAAACAGGTAAATCCATGCTCACGAGAATCATTTGTTTTTTTTTTTATAATTTTGTTTTAAATATAAATGGATGTATTTGCTACAAAACAAATTATTTTGAATCTTTTACAAAATGTTTACATATTATTTATTAGTAATAACAATAAATATGACAAGTATGTTTAGTGGCGTATTTGGGAGGGGGTCGGTGGTTTCTTCTCTGACATTTTGTTTTTTTTTTTTTTTTTAAATATTTTGCATCTGAAGGAAATGTATTTTCAGATTAGTATAATATCTAAAATATAATACTTGGCGTATCTATATAACCGTTTTAATAAGACGTTACATACTCATTTTATATGTAATAATATTATACGTCGAAGATCTATGCGTATACCGATTCCTTTGTATTAAGAGGACGCTACCCATACATTTGTTGTCTCCGTCTTACACACGCACGACATAGCAAATTGTTCACTAGTTTCAATAGTCTAATGTTAGTTTTGATACTAGAGCGAATTTACCTATTATAAAACTTATAGGTAAGAATATTAACTGTGCTTAAGCGTTGGCGATTTTTAAAAATTTCTATTTTCAAGCAAAATATGAGTATGTGAAATATCAAAAATTAAAATAGCGAATAAAAGCCAACGCTTAAGCACAGATAATGTTATTATCTAAACAATATATAATAGGTAAAATCACTCTAATATCAAAACTAACTGAATTTTAAATAATGCAACTAATAAAAAGGTGGGTAAGTGGATGTCACTCTGCTGTACAGTGGGTTACAAATGGGTCACTGATTTGGATGGTGTTAAATTTGAATTCAATGATATAATATGAAAAACGATTCTGAGCGAAAACGGTCAGTCAGCCTATGGTATTACTAATATATTTGAAGATATTATTGTGAATAAAGTAATTTATATATAACCTATTTACGTGGAACCTTGTTTTAAATTTGATACATTTTGTCAAAATTCAAACTTATAAATAACTTAAATCCTTATAAAAAAAAAATTGTGCCTATGTATTTTTAATATTTTTCAACTGCTATTGTAAAAATATATCTGGAGCCTGGACTTAAATTTTCACGCTTTTTTACCCAACAAATAAAATGTTATTGATATTTATAGGAAAAAAACAAAAAAAATTAAAAACTGACAATGTCCATAACCAGCTCAAAAAAAGTCAAAATATTTATAAAATGTTATGGTGTATAGCAAATGAAAATATAAATATTCAGTAAAATGTTCATGTATCTACAGTAATTCGTTTTTGAATAATAATAAAATGACAAAACCGCTACATGAGAAATTGAGTGAATATCCAATATTGTGAAAATCTGAACTTCAAACGCACGTAAAAATTTAATTTGACTTTCTTATAGACATTTTTTTTTTGATAAGATAGATAATCTTATAAGGAATCTTGTATTACATTTTAAAATCTTAGATTTAAAAAGAAAATTTTTATGAATTCTTAACTCAAAATAATTTGGTAATTTTCGTGATATTTCCATATTTTGTCAATTTTTGAACTTTAAATGCTTTTAAAAAAAAACTGTTTCAGGATTTTTAATATTTTTCAAATGACCAGTGAACATTTCATGTGTATACGTTCATTTGTTTTAGAGTTACACCAAAAACCAAAATCGATTTTGTGGAAAACCGGTTTTGCGTAAAAATTCCCGTTTTTCCTTAATTTTTATGTTTTTTTTCCCGGCGCTTTTGAAAACTATTAGAAATTTTTACTTTTGACCCCCTAAAGTACCAACTAGATTCACTTTCCTATCAGAAAAGTTACTGTTGAAAAAAATCAAAGCACTTTTACTGTCCTAAAAGACGATGAAAGACACAAAAAAATAAAAAACACATTGTAAAATCAATTCATTTATCGTTCCAGTCAGAATCTAAAATTTATAATTTGATTTTTGATTTTTGATTTTGATTTTTATAGAAGATTTGAAAGGGTCAATTAAAAAATTAGGCTTTACTCAAGGTATATTTTATCAACTGATGATAAATATATCAAGAAATATATGTCGTGATCTTGGCATGATACCAGGTGGTGAATTTCGTAGAGCTGTCATTGAAGTATTAATTTCTTACAATTTTTCTAGGTTTAAAAATATATTAGCCACATATATCTAGGTGATACATTAATTGATATCACTATAAAAAAAGGGGATTCAATGTTGAGCTGGCCAGAAAGCATTTAACTTCTGGCACACATGTTATTTACTGTGGACTTTAAAATTACGTAATTATTCATATTACTCTTTATCAAATATTATTTATAAACTTTAAAATATTTAACCATAACAATTAGAAAAGAAGATGTCGAACAATTAAAAAACATGGACTTACTAGAAACTTTAACACATGAAATGGCTGCTGACTATCCAGAGTTGGAAAGAGTAATAGTTGATGAAAAAGATAAGTTCTTAACTTTTCTTTTTTTTTTTTTTTTATTATTAAAAGAAAATATATACAATCTGTATTAACTATACGAGGAGTAATATGGTTGATGATTTTTATACAAAACTGGACGGCTTGATGGAAGGGAGTGTCCAAGCGACACTACTTCAATAAAAGTTCTTAACTTATAGTTTACAAAATTGAGCTAGATTTGTAATTGAAAAAACTGGCAATAAGCCTAATGTATTTAATTCAAGTTAGTGATAGAATAAATGCAAAATTATTTTTTGTTTATTTATACATTTTTGAATGATAACAATAATAGTAAATATATAATTGAAAATAGAACCTCAAGTTTTTGTTGGTGTAGTTGGATTAGCTCACGTCACGGGTATAAAAAACTATTGGGAATAAATTGGTGATGAGCAAATTGCAGAACTAGTTATGTAAGTTATTAGTTGATTTTATTACATATTTAATATTTTTAATGAATTTGTGTAAATACAACATAGACACAAATTTTACTATACTACTAAGATTAAATAATACGGATATTATAATAAAGAAACGTAACAGAATAAGAATAACGTTCATAATTGTTCAAACGTTCAGCAAGTAATAGGTAAAATGGAAATTGATATAGCATTTAAAATATTGCTTTTCCCAACGCAATTTATATTTTTCTCAAATCTTGCAGGACCAGGATTACTTGCTACAGACTTTTTAAGTAATTAACAAGTACAATGAGATTTTTTTAATAAAGAAATTAGTTATCTACAAAAATATAAAAATAAAACCACTTTTACTTTTAAGCCAAAGAGTGATATTTTAAGTGGTTGTGCAATTGTTGAAGAAAGTGGAAAACAAAATAAACAATCGATAAAAACTCACGAAAATAAAATCAAGTTGAATACCGATAATAATAGTAAAAATAATTTAAATTTAAATGAGCAAAATGAAAATATGATACTATTGGAAAAATGAGCTAAACAAATTAATGACTCTGATAAAAAGTTTCCCCTTTTTCATAAAGTAAAACCCGAAATGAATAAACTTTAAATAAAGTAAATGTAGTAAGTTGTAACTCTGTTTGGAACAACATAATATATTGATAATGACAAAATAAATTACCGATACGAATCGTTAAATAAATCAATAACTTCTTTAGCTTCAAAGTTCGTTAAACTTGAAAACGTACTATCGGATGATAATTGTGGTTTACACGCGTAGGTTAAAATTTTAAATAATGAACAAATAAGTGTAAATTTTAAACAAATTACAGACCTGTTAAAATTAACAAAATATATAACTCCAATATATGTTTAGAAGCCGAAGATTTAGCGGCTGTCATAAATCACTATAATTTAAATTTGATAGTAATATATGAAACACTTTCTAGCGATAATAATTCCACAGCGTTAAGACAATATCATAAACCTTGGGAGAAAATGTGTACCTATCTGTTTTTGAATTCTGAGCGGAGCGATAAATGCATTGGTTTTACAATGATGTGTGTTTAATTAATTTTTTTTTGTCCGTCAACACTGTTTGGGGCAGTAGAACGGCTTCGATTTTCTTCAACAGTTTTTTGTTCGATGGGAAAGTGAATCTAGTAGAGGTAAAATCGAAGCAGTTTTACTGCCCTAAACGGTGGTGACAGACACAACAAAAACACATTATTTTAAAATCAATAGGTACATTTATCCCTGTGTTCAAAAAAGATTCTCAGAGATGTTATATATACAATATCATGTATCTTAAATAAATTGTTGCATTATTTTTGGTAAATTTGGTTATTTTATTTTAATATTAAATCACAGAACTACTTTATAATACTGTATATTGCCATATTGGTAATTGGTAATTGCAATTTAATTATTTTATAATTATTGTAATATATTTTGTATCTAGTGGTTTTTAATAATATGATCTAATTTGATTATGGCTGCTATACGTAATACTATAATAATTGTTTCTATTATTTATGAGGATTATGATTTATAGATGACAATAATAATAAATATCAATACAAATTTGTGAATTGGGAAACCGCCCAATATTATTTTGCTATCGGCGTTATGTCCAAAAATGTTAAGACTTGAGGTGATCGATCAATTTTGAACCGATTCTGTCAATCATGTTCTGCGTTTTAAAAACCTATAATATATATTTTTACAAATCGATTTTTACAATCGAATTTCACTTAGTAGTTTACATTAACCTTTAAAGTAGTTTGCTGGTAAAATATTATATTCTAAAAATGTTAAAACGAATTTCAGTCCGCTGCAATAAACTGTGTGATAAACGACTTTAATGAACTCGTAGTACCTACTTGAGCCATCACATAATATTCACATGCCTGGTTTCGAACTTGTTAAAATCCACGCGTCGTTTTGTCTTGTCGAGAATCCAAAACAAACAATAATATCGATAAGCTGTTTTCGAGAAATTAAAATTAGGTTTACTGAGTTACACTTGATAATAAACTCGGTCTCACCTGTCCGTTATCGTATCTAGTGCTGAACACAGCGTGCATTTATTTATACATAATATATAGTATATAATATATATATATATATATATATGTGTGTACGACAGTTTCGTTTAGACAAATAATAATAATAATGTAATAAAAAATAATCATTAATTCAACATCGTAAATCGCATTTTTCAACGCTGGCTGGCACGAGAACTAATTGGAGATTTCGACCATTCACGCATAATAATGTACCTACATATATAGGTATTTTATATGGGTGGTGCGCGCAGTGCGTTTTTTATCCGTAACCACGGGGCGTCCGCTGGCCATCGTTCCTAATTTTTTTCTCCGTTTTTTATTCGTTATTATTATTTACGTTTTAATGTTTGTATAAAAAATCGAAACATATAATAATAATAAACGTACACAATGCACACACACGACACAGTGAATGGAGCGCGCAGTTTGTGTTTACGCATGTGTGCGACGAGAATAAAGCGTGGCGAGTTGGATTTCTTTGTTCCTCGCAAACGCGCCGACAAACGAGAGTCGTCGGGGGCCATCGGGTGCTGCGATGTAACGAACAACAATTATTAATGGGCAATTTTTGGGTTAATTTTAACAATGGCACACGGCCGTGTGTTTTTTTACGACTGCGCATAAAAAAGTGTCAAAATAGTATTTTTTCGCAGTTCGCCCGATACAATGCCATAGCGCCCTGCTGCAGCACCGGAATTGATTTGTAACGCATACTACTGTGTGTTTTTTTTAGCCGTCGTTGTTGCATCACACGCATATTGTGCGACGGACGAGCAATGAATAGAGACTAAGAGTAAGTCGGAAGCTACCGGATACGCGTGTATCTATATATAATTCGGAAAACAGGTATTCGCGTAAAAAACTCGGAATGTTCGTTACACAATATACATGGTGCACACACGCACAATATAGGCACCAACTACACGCGGCGGCAACGACGTCTGTGTTAAACGCGTTTTTTACATTTAAAAAAAAAAAAATTCTAAT
Source organism: Metopolophium dirhodum (assembly GCF_019925205.1). Lineage (NCBI taxonomy): Eukaryota > Metazoa > Arthropoda > Insecta > Hemiptera > Aphididae > Metopolophium > Metopolophium dirhodum. The sequence goes on from NC_083560.1 coordinate 109,854,784, forward strand.
GTATAGTACTTGGTGTTCACCTCCGTGCGTAGTTTGTTGAAGTAGGTGGTCCGTAATCGTGTGTGAAGTATTTTCGAATGATAATAATGTACCTAATAATGATAAAAAAAATCGGTATTCCTCTCATAAAAAAACCAACGAGTTTTTTATACACCAACAGCGCGTATAGGATATTTATTCTTTTCGTTTCGTACGTGTTATTAAATATGGGTGGAAATAAAATAGGTATTAAAAAATAATATTGCGCGACGAATCTCATAGTCGATATATCACATATTATTATAATATGTAGGTACATAGGTATTTTATAGGCAGTGGCGTGGCGAACATATTTCAAACGCTAAGCAAAGTATGTAAACAATGACCCACCCTACCACATAATATAATATGTATAGTTTAAAATGTTTAAATCTGTATGGTAATTTAGAATTTTGTTATAGGACGTCATCAATAATTTAGTATAAAAAAAATACTATAATAAATAATAACTTATTCATACATTTTTAGTTTTTGAATTCAAGTATCAAATACATAAAGTAGTATAAAATCATTTAAAATATCAATCAACTCCAATGACTTTTCAAGTATCACTTTTAACGATTTTTTTCAAAATTATCAAGATTTCTTCAAATTTTTCATTTTTACCCCCTTTGAGGTCTTCCTGCGTCCTTATTCGCGGACCTTATTCGCGTTCCCTGCTAAATTTACAAGCTGCGTTCGGCCGTACTCCGTTCCCTGCGGGTCTACCGCGGCCGAGATGCCGGGCAAACCGAGCGCCGTCGTCGCGCGGTTTTTTTTGCCGTATTTGTCGAAAATTCAAGTTTTAGCCCTTTTTACATATCTTGGGGCCCCGTTGAACGGTTATTCGAGTTGCCTGCTAAATGTATAGGCCACGCGCCGCCGTACTTCCTTTGGGACGAGTCCTGGGGCGGAGCGGCATCGCGGAAAGCAGACGGCGAAAAGCGCCGCCGTCGCGTCGTTATTACTATTGTATACAGGCATGAATACATGCGTCGGAAGGTTCGATTTTTTTCGCGAATCTCGCGTTTTCGATGTCCGAGGGCGGCGTACACTAAAAAAAAACCTTGGTAAAATTGATAAAAATCTAGATTTAATCAACAAATGTATTGTCACTATACAACCTATAAAGAACTTTGTTCTACTAACAAAACCAAATTGTTAATTTGTGTGAATGACAAAATGTTTATAATTTTGATAAACATTTTATTATAATTTTGATGATACACTTTGATTGGGCCTAGCTTGATATTTGATCATTTCAATAAAATATTATGTTATTTGCACACCATGGTATAATTTATCATTTGAATCATTATTTTTGTTAACTCAATAAAACATTTCTTATTGAGTAATGAAATAATTTGTTACCATACAATTTCTGTTATCAATTTGATAAAATAGATGTGTTGATATCAACATTTTAATATTATTGTATGGATAATACATATTGTGTCAACAACAATACTGCCTTTTAATATATATATTTATCAAGTACGTTAAATTTACTTAGGCATGTTTCATATAGACAACTCAATCCCCATTCATTTAATAAATAACTAATTGATTGAACATTATCATCATCTATTGGATAATTGTAACCAGGTATAGTTGGAATATCTATGTATTCAAATTCATTAGTAGACGCTAATACTTCTTTCAAAACTTCACCTGAATCTATAGTTAATTCTTGATCCTATAGTACAATTAATGTCAATAGACTAATAGTTACACTTTTAATTATTTTTAAAAAAATACTGACTTGCATGTTGACTAAATCTCTGGTGTCGCTTTGAGATGCTGAAGTAAAGTCGTCATAATTTGAAACTGATTCGGACATTGAATCATCAAGATTTTCAAAAACGTTTAGTTTTCTATTCATTATTTTAAGATAAATATATTTAGGTTACTAGGTTAGGTACCAAAATATCGTAATTTTCACCCCATTTTTCGGTCCTAAGGTTGATAAAAATTTTCCAACGGTAAAATATGAGTAAGAATACCGTTCTGAAGATTTAAAAAAAAAAATCAAGTCGATATGTGCTATATTAAAGAAAATAGGTTTTTGTAGATTTCTGTTGAAGTCCAGGCTGTTTGCGTGTAGCTGTGAATACGTTGTTTTTTAAGTCTGCGCACCAAATGTAGTATAAAAAACTTTATTTTAGTTTTTACCCAAACTGTTTGAAATTATATTTTTCTGATAGACCATTTTATGACGAATAAATACTTATGGTTTTTGTCATAGTACTATATTAAAAAAAAAAAACTAAATATTCATATTTATTTCTTATATTTATCACGGAATTTATCAATATCTTTTTTTAATCGTTCTATGGATAAAACAATAGACATATTTTTTTTTTGTTTTTCTTTGGTCATTAAGTCCTGGAACACAATAAAGTAACACTGTTTTAGTTTTATATTACCATATTATATTATATTCTTATATTATTACTTATATTATTAACTAGCTGATCCCCGTGCACTTCGTTTCCAGTTAAAAGTACCCTCTCTATATGATTCTAGTTTGGTTTATTCGTCGTTTATACACGGTTATTAATAACGCGAAATAATAAATTGATTAAATAATTTACAACCTTAGATTTTTAATTTTTTAAGAACTATTTAATATATTTGTTTTACAAATTGTGAACTCATATTTAATTAATTGAAAAAAGTATTTACAATGCAATCATTTATAATACGAGTAGATTTAATTTGAACTGATGTGTTTCAGTACATTAGTTTCATATAATTTAATATTTTTTTTTTGGCAACGGGTTAATTTTTTTATTGAATATTTTATTGGCATTATATTATTTACTATTACCTGTGGTTTAAATGGCTTTACGTCTTTCAAATGATATTTGTGACCTTTAGTGTTCTTTGAGAACGGAAATTTTACTGTTACATATTTATCATCAAAGCTATCAACAATAGCTGCATAATACGGGTAGCCTATTGCTGTTACATTCACAGGGGAGCCGACCTTAAAAGGAAGATCGTCGGGTTCAACAACTGCAGGCGCCTGTTAAACATAATGTCTAAGTATTAATACTGATTTTAACATACATTTTATTTAAAAAATAAACCTGAGCTGATAAATATCTAATATACAATATACTTACATCACTATGATTGACAATCTTTTCCGTCTGCGTTTCTATTACTTCGTCGGATTCAACAACTGGCGACGCCTGTTAAACATAATGTCTAAGTATTAATACTGATTTTAACATACATTTTATTTAAAAAATAAACCCGAGCTGATAAATATCTAATATACAATATACTTACATCACTATGATTGACAATCTTTTTCGTCTGCGTTTCTATTACTTTCTATCACACATATATTTTATATTTTATACTGTACACAATTAACAATGTAATAATTATTTAAAAACTATAGGGCATAGGTATATAAAAATTAATTTTAAAAATTGAGTAAATATTATAGTATGTATATTCTATTATAGTTGTCAAACAAAATATTGTTTTATTCTGAACAGTTTATTGCCTATGGGAGTATTAATTAAATTTATTGGTGGTCCATTGAAGTGATTTAATTGAATGAATACTGGATTCAAAATAATATGTTCGTTCCTATCTACTTCATAGGCTTCAAAATGAGAATTAAACCCATTTAATTTAATTTTTTTGCATACAATGATCGTTTGAATATTATTAATTATTAGTATTTCTGTTATTTCAAATAAACACATTTCATCCTCAAACCTAGTCAAGTAATACCCTACTTTATAATCAGTACCTATGTATTCAATTCTCTTGAAGCATTCATATTAATTTGAGGATATTTGATATTTATGACATATTATATGATCATAAACACTTTGCATTTTGTGTTTAGGATTTAATGTCAAATTGTCTTCAATCTGTCGCATTAGTAAAAAGGCAAATTTAATTTGAAATTTTTTCGGAAGTGTTAATGTTATTTTTTCCTTGAGGTAATTGAACGAGCATACATTTTAATTGCCTTATGTTTTCCCTCAAAACGGAAACACCAATAATGTCGAGGTGGTCCAGACTCTCGTATTATATTAGGGCAGTGTATCAAAAAATGACGTTTAGGCTTTAATGTATCGTTAAAAAGAATACAGTATGCAGAATTGTGATCTTTAATTAATTGTTCTAGATAATTTATAGAGCTTTCAGTAAATGTATAAGATAGTAATAAATCAACTATTTTAATTAGAATCAACACAAACTTCCATACCTCATCATCTTCAGGGATTAAATCTCCTATCATGATAGGAAAATAATGTACAAATGTCATAACTTCACGGGCAGACATTTTCAAATGATACTTTTGTAAATTAAGTAAAGTAATTGGGGGTGAAATATTACCAATTTCAATAGGGCCATAGTTAAAAGTAGTTTTACGGTTGTTAAACGTTTCTAAAGAAAATAACTAAGCAGTTTGTACATAATATAAAAGTACATGACATATATCATAATGGCATATACCTTCGAAAATATTGTGCATGATATTAACACAATAGTTAGTAACAACATGAAAATTAGATATTTTGTTTAAAACCGACTCTTGATAAATTCCAGTATTCATAGAGTTATTTGTATTAATATCATTATAATAATTATCAATTGTACGCATTAATTGCTTTTTTTCCACAAAAAGTTGTTTTGCCTCAGTTTTATTGACTTTGCAAAAACGACAATAGTAATTGGCTGAAAACGATTTACTGAATTCAAGTATAGTATTTAAACCTTAATTATCACCTAATATAAGTCCTAGGATAAAATACACTTGAAATTCCCCGTTTTTTGTTGTTATTTTAATTCCTTCTTTTTCAAGGATATTTATTTCATTTATTAAATGTTTTAAACATGGTTCATTTCCAAATTGTTTATAATATCTGGATTTTATCGGAGCAGCTAGGAAAATACTTGCAAGTTTAGAACTGTTTTCTGCAAGTGGAAAACTGTAATATATGGCAGAAATTGATTGGGCCATTGAATGAGACCCTAAAGGGTTATTTATTTCTACATCATCTATGTACAAAAAAAAAGGAAAAACAATTTTCCCAGCAAACTGAGATGTTTTCTGTTTCCAAAGGTTTCCTTGCACAAAATGAGAGATATTGGAACTGTCATTTTTTAACAAATTGAGTTTATTTGTGAAACTATTATAGTTATCACCATATTCAATATATTTTTTAAATTGTTCATTTATAGGTAAAAGAACTCCTTTGGTAGTATTTTCGTCATATATTGTTTCACCAGAAAGCTGAACGTTACTAATTTCATTATGAATTGTAAATTGTAACAAATTAGTAATATACTGATTTTGACTTGGCCATTTTTCTAAGCGATATTCTGTATTACAATACTGAAAAGGGTATGAAAATACAGTGGAAAGTTTATGAAGTTTCAATTTAACTGTGGGATCTTCTACTTGTGTTTCATTAAATTTAGTAATTAATGCCATTGGTTTGGTTAGATTATCAACTATACCGGTTTGAATTTTTGAAACATCTTTGATTGAAAAATTATTATTATTGTGCAAACTCATAATAAATGTAATAGCTGATTTATACAAAGCATTAATTGAAACATTTATATTAAATGAATTGGATGATTCCAAGCAGATGTGTTGATATTCTAGTATGGGTGTTTCAATGTTATTTTCTGTAACATTTGTATCACTACTTACATTTGTAATAATATTATGGACTTTATCTGTACAACTATTAGGAATGTGAGAAACATGTTTATTTGAAACATGTGTTTTAAAGCTATTTAGACATTGAAAAAACTGATGACAAGATTCTTCTAAACATTCGTATGTACTGTGTGACTTCAGTGAATGAAATATTTTAAAATGAACCACCAACAATTTAAGGGTAGAAAATGTTGATTTACAAACAAAACAAATCATTTTAAATACAATTAACTGACAAAAAAAAGAAGAATGAATAGAAAAATAAGTGAATTGTGTAGTTTTACTATAATAATGCTAACGCCCGTGTTAAATGCTCCAGAAAATACACCAGAGTATCGTTATACTCAAAACCACTGCTTTGTTTGTAATACAATTGAAAGGGTTTTTTGGTGTATTAAAATGTAGATAGAGTGGTCTGCGTGAAGATCGCGTTCTTCACTATCAACCAATACAGTCAACTACAATCATAAAGACTTGTGCTATACTACATAATATTGCTATGCATATGTATGTATAGGTATAATGTATATAACCTAATATTCAGGCACCATAATATAATATCAGTTTTATTTAATCATAATATTTCAGTTTAGAATACAGAAATGAGAACATGATACTAAATAATAATGTAATTGAGTCCAATAACATTGAAGGAGCCATACAAAGAAATATTTATGGTAGAAGAATGAGGTATCAAATAATTCAACAATACTTTCAAATTTAATCATATATTTATATTATTACATAATTACATATATCTATACCCTCTCACAATGTATATATTTATGTGTATACTATACACTTTTTACTCAAACTTTCCTCTAATTTAAATAAATAATTATTATAGATCACTAGATGTTTAAATTGTATTGTAATTTGTGCTAAAAAGTGTTTGAATAGTTTTATTCAAATACTTAACTAGTTTCAAGGCTGTCTAAAACTATAAATCAGTAAACAAATGTATATTATTAATTGGCAATGAATCTCAAATAAAAACAAACCAATTTATTATATATCAGTAAAAAATATATATATTATTATTTATCATTAACTAATATTTAGCAAATAATTTTAAAAACTAAAAGTAAAAACCAACAGATTTATATAAAGCTACCTATAAAGCAGTAAAAATAAATATTATGATTTAGCAAAGAATCACAAGAAAAAACAAACATATATTATATTATAAAGCTATAAAGGAGTAAAATATATATTTTAGAATTTAGAAAACAATTACAAGTAAAAACAAATACATATTATAGAGCAGTAAAGTTGAAGTTTAAATTATGAAATATAGCAATGGACCTTGATAATATATAGAAGTAAAAAATATTTGTCAGTTATAATAAGCTTAAGTAATTAAAAAAACATAAATCAATAATCAAAAAATAATAATTAAGAAATTTATTATTATTTATTAGCATGAAAATTAGAAGCCAGGCCACATAAAGAATTTAATGCTTGGGCTACATTTTCTATAAGTTGTTTTTCATTTTATTAATAGCATTCACAATAGAGCCCATTTGTACTGTATTTTCTCTAATAGCATCAGTCATATTCTTACATTTACAGTTATACTTACATTTTAAGCTAATTATAAATACCAGACAATGGGTATTATGCAGTTCTCCATAATTAAATGTATTAGTTACGGTAGGTACACCTACCTATTTTTACTGTCATAAAAGTATAAATTTAATCAGTTTACTTTACCAAATAAATTGACTAAGTGTATTGGCAAGTCATTAGACATTTTCATAGTATTTAATTTGTATTTGTATGTTTTCTCTTTCAGATCTAGTTCTTCAGGTGATTCTGATAAAGGATTAGATAGATCTTAGCTATGAGCATAACTGTTAAAAGCATAACAGTAACTGTTGTAGGAATTTTATACTTGAGATCCAAATATTGTTTAAACGCTTTTATGAGGTCCATGATTTCTATTTCCCTAGATTATCTCTAAATTTGATTGTAAAATTAAACTATAATTTTAATACAATAATAATTGTAATTAATATACTTAAAACAGGTTTTTATGTTTTGAATAGGTAGGTTTTCTTGAACCTTTTTTGAAATATTTGATCTCCAGTCTTATAAAAACCAAAGTAACCGTAGACTATGAAAATAAAGTTTTTTTTTTATTTATTTGAAATATACAATCTATACCTATGAGGCACAATGGGTACATGAGATGAGTGTGAATACATTAATACATACTAACATAAACATATATTTACAAGATACATGGGTTGTGAGAAGCCATCCATCAATGACACTCACTTTGGGATGAAAATAAAGTTAAATCAAAATTTATGTAAGCTGTTTCCATTAAATTATATTTAATAATTCCTTCATATCCCCTTGGTATAAGTGTAGCGAGCTGTGACTATATACCTATTTGACTACCTATCTAAATACCTATGTAAATAAATGCCTAATATGTACCTAATCATTAATAATAATAATATCAACGATACCGCGTAAACAACGCGTATAGATAATAATATCGAGCACGTGACTATGAGCGGCTTGCGTTAATATATATATATATCTGACTTTGTATATAAATAACTTTATTATGTCCGTGTAGATTTTGTGCCGTTATATGGAATAACACCACAAATCCACAATAACAATAAATATATGTTAGACATCCGGCGTGTGCAAAAGCGTGTGTGTGACAATCTCACGCTAGGCCTAACCGCAGAACGACCATGTACGGTTGACAGAGTATAGAAGGGACAAGGTCTGACCCAACGAGGAAAGCTGGTGGACAAGCGTTCATCAGACGAGCAACAAGCCACCATCAGAACTTCATGACTTTTGAAGTACCATTACTGTATAAAACACAAACCAGCTAATATAGCAGTACCCATGAAAATAAATTATTAGGGAATAGATTTTATAATACGTTAATTAATATAATTACAATTGAATACATAAACAATAATATATATATATGACAAGTAATATTATTTACATTATCACATAAATATATATTTATTTAATTAAAATAACTGTTTCCAGCAGTTCAGAAAATTTTCCAGTTTTATTCAATGCTTCTTTTAAACTAAGAGAAATATTATTTACAGAAGACAATAATGAACTTTACCATTTACTTTAACCATTTTGAGCATATGAATGCCGTGTAATTATTTTCTACTAATTTGTTTAAAAATTGAAACTGCAGCCATTCAACTGGAAGTCCAGCTAATGAACTTGACATTTTTAGTCGGAATTTCTCCGGTGCTGGTAATTTACACAGGTTTTTTACGCTTTCATATTATATAAGATGACGGACTGTGTCCAACGTCTAGATGAAGTTCAAAAGGCCGCTTTCAAGCGTTTGGCAATAACGTCGATCCTGACGATTTGGAGTCAACTGAATGGGTAGAGCTTTGGAATACAGGTAAAATGTCAAAGAACAAATGATCAAATTGCATTAGGTAAACTACACACATAGAAAAGTGTTGTCGTTTTAACACATTAAGGTGTTAATGTAGTACACATTTGCACGTCGTTTTTCGCTCAGAGCTAAATTGCAGTTGATTTAACTATAATTTATAGTTAAAACATTGAACTTATTGTAAATGCTTGATTTGTACACTCAAACTCTATTAAGAGGTAGATGCAACAACAACTGTATTTAAAACAACTTACTGTGTAATTCAGTATTATTAAACTCTATTAAGGGGTAGATACAACAACAACAGTAGGTATTTAAAATAACTATGTAATTAATCACAGTGGCAATTATAACAAATGTAAAAATAACACCAATCATAGGTTATTCTAATTCTACTTATTGTCAAAATAACGTGTATAAAATAAATATAATTTTAACAAATATTTGAAGTTGTACTAATTCCATTTGTAGTAAGCAAGGACGGATCCAGCATCTATTTATGGTCGGAGCACTTTATAGGAAAAATTATATAATATAGCTAAGAATAGGCCTTGGATATTTTTTATATTATTTTATGTCAACGAGGGAGGCAGTGTGGCACTTTCCCTCAGTACCACCCCTGCATCCGCCCTTGGTAGTAAGGGTAATTTATAAAAGTTATGTAGAAATAACACAGTTCAAAATGAATATTTACTTCATTAAATATCAATATTAAACTAACACCTACTGCCAGTGCATAATGCATAATAATAATGGTACATATTTTTCTACTTCTATGCCACACCATACTGTTTATATATTACATACAAAACACCATGGAAACAACATTTTAGTAACAGTGTCTTACTTGCAAGTGACATGTACCAACACTTGTGCATATAAGATCTAAAAGGTAAATGATTTAACTCTTAATTTAATACCTTAACATAAGTAAAATCAACTCTATTATTTCTAAGCCACTGGTACGATGTACCTATCTACATCATCAAAATTCACAAATATTCATAAAAATATAAAAACATCAAAGGAAGAGTTTGCGTGACTAACATGATTAATAATATTTATGTTATAGTCAGGCTTAGGTCATGGAGTTTTCCGATGAAGTTATTATTACACTCTTATTACTTATCAATTATCAAATTTTACAGGTTAACCTAACCACCTTCAAAAATAACAATGATGTATGTCTATTATTTTATGTTTTCATGACAATATTTTACTTCCTATAATAGTCATTAGTACGGATCTTGTACTCTTTCGTATTCAAAATTATTATCGATGTCAAAAAACTTGCAGATTAATCATAAGTTGTTGTTGGTGGAAATTAAAAAAAGGTTCAGCGTGAATCAATATTAATTTTATATGAGCGTCATCAAAATCACGAAAATTTGCAAATTATTTTGAGTTAGAAATTCATGAAGTTTTTAAAGATCTATGATTTAAAAATTTAACATAAGATAATATTTACATAATTAATTAGTACTACACTATAATGCTTAATCGTAAAATAATCTTTAATACATTCTGCAAAGTTGTTAACATCAAATATCATGACTGAAGCCACAGAATAATTATCGGTCGGAATAATTATAGAACAATCTCCATTCGAATAATAAACTGATATTAAACTGCGTATATTATTATACTCGGATTGAGTGTTTTCCACCAAAAAAAAAACAACAAATATTAAAAATAACACTCAGCCCGAGGCATCGTTCGAGGAGTTGTAAGTAAAAAATATATAGCTGACGCAGGTTTATATAGTAGAGGTTCCTCTATATTATTATAGTCCATACAATATAATAAATATTTCCAAACGATTATCGCTGTTTTTTCTTGTACCTCGACCGTCGCCCATTAATGCGAATACCTATTACAAATATTATATTACATAACGTTTACGATTGTTTCGTCGCTGTGGACTTACTACTATATAATGTTCAATATGTCGACACCCGATTTCGTGGAAGACTATTTTTACGGTTCTTTTTTTCATTTCGTCTTTGCACAGCTCTCGACACCGCCCAATATTTATTGAACACAATCGACTTTATTAAACGCAGCCACACGAAATTATTTTACAGAATGATTCACCAAGCAAGCTCACTTCCTCCCACTCCCCATATTGTATATACAATCATGAATTTATTCAAAATATGATTTTTTTGAATTTCTGAGTACTTTGAGACCATATTATTTTTAATTATTTAAATTTGTATACTATAAGCGTCCTTTGTAGTGCTACCTTATTTTTTTCCAAATTAAATTCATTTACTTTTGATTTTAATTTTGTTTACCACATTTATAAGGATTTTTTGGAAATATTAGTTCATTGTAATAGCTTTAAAAATATTTGACTACATGGGGACTATTATGATTTGAAAATTTTAGTTATTAATATTTATTGTTTTTTTTGTACTATTATTACTATTTATAATTTATAAAAATTGTCGGATCTTAACAATACTAGACTAAATATTATATATTTTATATTTTATGATCAACCATGAACCCATTATTAAGAACCATTGTCCTTATTGTAAGTACCTATAGGTACAATTATTGTATTTAGATATTTTTTTTAATAGCACAAACAAATTTTTTTATTACACTTACGTTGTATTTTTTTTTCAAATGTATACACAATAAATCAGCGTTTCCCAACCTTTTTGCAATAGCGACCCATAAATTTAATCTTTATTAGGTACGCGACCCCCCCCCCCCCCCCAAAAAAAAAAAAAATATGCCGTAAATAAATAAGATTTTTATTATAATCCATTTTATCATTGAGTTTTTTATAAAATACAATACGATTACAATATACTGAATAATAATAACTTAGTAAATAAATAAATAAAATAAATTATAATAAAAATATAAAATACAAAAAATTAGTATAATAGAAAATTTAGTGTGAATTTTGATTTTGGACACTGTTGCATAAAATTTCCACTGGGGTACAATTTTAAATAAACTAATGCGCATGTCATGTGTGACATCTAATCTGTTTCTTTGTTTTGTTTTAATATTGGCCATGGTAGAAAATCCTTTTTCGCACAAATAAGTGGTAAGAAAAAGTAATAGTTTTTTTTATTGCTTTAATTGAAAGTTCTGGATATTCATTATATATTGCACACCAAAAATCTACAAGAGTTTCATTTTTAAATTTATGTTCATAAATTTATAAATTTATCCATTAGGTAAAAATTTGTTAAAATAGTTAAAAATGTGTTTTTAATCGTAAACTTAAAATTTGCGTAGTCTCGATGTACCGCTCGTTGCTCAACTGCACATTATGGATTATGGACAAACGACCGAGACCGATCGCATCGACTAGTCCAGGGATGGCGAACCTTTTGATAACTGCGTGTCAAATCAAAATGTTTGGTTTGATTTTATTTGCCTCGCATGTCAGACCTTTTTTTTTTGCTTAAAAAATAATTAATTAAACATATAAACATGATTTTATTTGTTGTTAGGTGTATAAAATATTTAAACTTTACAGCATTTTCTATTTAGGTACTATTGCATATTAATATAACTTTACAGCATTTATACTATTTACTATTTATAAAGTTACATGTACATATTAATATATCTTTACAGCATTAATTTACTATTTACTATTATTATTTCATTTTTATTAGTAAAATCATGAAACAAAATGTTAGACGCCTTAACAAAAACTTCTTTTAAGTATTCTCCGTCAGAAAGTGGCTTACCATGCTGTCACTAGTCACTAGTCATTAGCACATTTACCGATAAGATAAAAAAAAATCCATAATCGTAATAACTTTACGTCATTTATTCTACAATACTAGTTATTTATACTATTTATCAATTTACGACTAAAATAACTGTAATCGTAACTGCGACACATCAAAAAAATTTCACGACCCAATGATGGGTCGCGACCCATGGTTTGGGAAACGCTGCAATAAATTGACCCAACCCAACTGAATATTTTATATGCATTTATATAGTATTATATACGTGTATAAACGTACCTGCTGTATATTGCGATTTGGCATTTTTATCGTCATGTCATTGCGATTTTACCGGCTCGTTTCAATATAAATATAATTGCAAATGTATTGAATTAATATATACAGCAGCCGGTTCGAAGGTTTATTTGTAGCTTGGTGTTATCGCATCTATACGCTTCCATAATATTATTTGTATGTATATTATTATATTAATTATTCACTCACAGTTTTCGCGCCGAACTTGTATAACTGTTGTATTTAGGTAATAATATTTTCACAATATTGAGCTTAGAGATGATAGATGAAGGACTAAGCAGCGGGGGCTGGGGAGTATAATTATAAACGAAAAGTTAGATTATAAAACAAAGTACTTCTGTTAAAGATTTTTTAGACATTTTAGCAGATTAAAAATTAAATAAATAATCTATATATATAAAAAGACTTGTCCTGGGTGATTCATCATCGCCTAGCCGGAACTGCTGAAGCTATGGATATGAAATTTTCAGTAAATGTATTTATTACTATGTATAGGCGCACTAAGAAAGGATTTTTCGAAATTCGCATTTTAAATAGCTGCTCAAACAGGGACATTGAGGTTCAAGATGGAAATTGGAAATTTTATTTTTATTTATTAATAGTTGCCATTGGTTACACTCTACAGTAGAAATTAGTAATTATTTATTATTGGTTGCCATTGGTTATTCGGGCGGATCAGGTACAATAGCTGGCATCAATTCGAATTATATTATAATATCAAAATTAACTTGGTATAACTTCGATAATTTAGAGTTAAATCCTACACTTACGTACAAATAGCACTGGGTCCGCGACCTACCACGGATAAATTGCCTACCTGATATTGCCTACCCTATTGCCTATACTGCTGCGAATCAGAATTTTTATTCCAGGAAACAGAAAAGTTAAGATACATTTCGAACACCATACATCGAATATTAAATAACGAATTGAACAAAGTTTGAGTCATATAGAGTTGGTACATTTAACGGGCAACGAAGTGCACGGGATCAGCTAGTAAAATATATAATTTTAAACCAAATGTTGACAAAAAGTACATAACAACAAGTAATTAAAACAATATTAATGTCACTATAATATACTAAGGTATAATATTCTATAAATATCACGTAAACACAAAAAATATACAAGGAATTCAATAATAATATATTATAGTTCTATGTTTTGATATTAGTGATATCACAATTCTGAAAACGCCGTTGAATTCACGAGCGCATGTAGATAATAACACAACCTATAACAAATTTCCCGCGTATTTCTTTATATTTTAAATTCGATTGCCCGCATATATGCGGGCATAGCATATCCAGAACGTTTTCTTCTCCCGCATATATGCGGACATAGCAGTGAAAGGGTTAAAAATAAAAAAAATGTTATAATGGTGATAAGTACAACTTAAGTACCTACACATAGTTCGTCAAAAATACTAACAATATTGTGATATTTTCATACTAATATAAGTGACATATTAAATAAATTATACAAATATTCTAGTTTTTATCCTCACTGATCCCCCATCAAAAAAAAAATTATTTGTGGCCTGGTAATGATTTGAATGGCCTGCAAACATTTTGGCACCAACAAAAAAAAGTTGAAATGATGCCCCTGTATGTACGTTAAATTGTTATCTCTCTTGAACTTTTATGAATTAAAAATATTTAATAATGTGTATAAATCTGGTTATAACTAAATACCTATTATTACTTACGCTCGCTCACATTCAACTCGATCCAAAAAACTAAGGTGAGGTGCCAAGTTCCATTTTTTTTTAGTCGCTGCTGATCCTGCTCCCGGGTTTCTCTTGTTTCTGGAGTATGAATCGCGAATGTTCTTCCAGTGCTTTTTTGTATCGTCTACTAAATTATAAAATTGCGTTCAAGTAATTACATAAAAATTTTAAATTTTTTTAATAATCGAAAAGATTTTAAATTTTTTACTTACCAGATTTTTCAATCTTGAGGGATATTTCCTTTCAGATACTATCCTTTATAATAATGTTTTTGTAATGAGCATCGGCCAAATCATACAAAATCGAATTTGCCTGTACTTCTTGAATAAGAATTTCATCCTCCGATGGAGAAAATACTAATTTTGACGCCATATGATAAATTTGTACAAATACGACAAATAAACGACAAATAAAAAATAAAAACAATTAATATGACCATATAAGGTCGTCACGACGTGTCGCGCGGTACTGCTTCATGAGCAGTAGTATAGTCGGTCACGGCGACCTGTCGCGTCTTGCAAAACGTACCTTAAGACGGAGACGACAAATGTATGGGTAGCGTACTAGGTAGGTACTTAAAGTTTAAAATATGCATGGCCTGACCTTTTCGTACATACGTAGGCACCAATGTACCATACGAGTTACCGTCTGAAATCTACAGAAAAAATGTTTTTAAAAAATATTATTTCACTTACCTTTTTTAAACTTGATGCAGTCATTGTACCTATATAAGTACTATTAATACTTTTTATACAGTATAGGTAAATATGCATTTAAATTTTTAGAAGATAAACACAAAAATATAGTTACAAAAAAATATTTATTCATTTAAATACATCAGTGATCGGCTGTTTGTCTTAATATAATATAATTGAGAAATAAAATTTATAATTCACATTCACTACGTGTGTTACATGCTACGACCACATTTTTTTAAATTTTCGAAAATGAATGATCGGCGATTGGATCGTAGTATGGCTTTGTATTGACTGAAGCTATAAAAAAAAAAATTTATGTTTGACCAAAAACACAAGTTTTTTTGAAATACACTATAAAATATGTATTTTTCGCATTCTCATAATCGAAGTATTCAATAACCCAATCGGACATTTACAACAGGCACAGTACTGTATCCAGGGACGATCTCAAAAATAAAAATCATGAGGGGGGATGTAATCTTCAAAATTGCCGACTAGAATTTGAAATTCAAAATGTTTGTTAACTATTAAGTTATTTTTAGTTACATGCTATAAATTTATAATTTCTTTACTACCTTATGTTTCAATTTTTGGTTTGAACTAAATTTGAAGTTGAAACTTAGAAATACTTATTATTTTTTTTACTATATAAAAAATATACAGAGTGTATCTTATGTAATTGTACGCAGGTTTTTTTTAAAAATTATGGATGGATGATAGGGAATTTCGTAAAAACAAAAAAAGACGTGTTTCTTTATTTTTAACAAACAATTTTTATAACATTTTCAAAATTTTTCAACACGTAGTTGTACAAATAATAAAATCGACTTTATATATAAAGATAAGCAAATTGTCAATATTAATAATAATTATTATTATTAGAAGTCGATTTTACAAGTTTTATTTATTGATACAATATTTAAAAGATTATAAAATAAAAAATAAAAATATTTCGAATGATCGAAATGTCAAATAATTCAAATAAATATTCAATGAATGTAGGTAGTAGGTATCTAATCTTTTAAAAAGACTATTAACATAATATATTGTTTACAATCGTGATATAAAACAAAATAATATTATTGTTAATTGTTGAAAATTATTTATTAGATTTTAATTTTTTTAATGAAAAGTAGGTAAACTATACTACTAGTAAGTATAAAATATTTGTAATTAAATATTAAGGGGATTCCATACCGTGATTTTCTGTTTTTGTCTAACACATGCTCAACATAGGATTTTTGACGGATTCTTTGCCAAACATATCAATTGATCTAATGAAGTGATGAGAATTCTGAAAACAGATTTGAATTCGTCGTCAAATCTACTTGAAATCAAGTTTCCCACAATTTTGATTTTGATTTTAGCTTCTCCAAAGATTTAAATACAAAAATACAAAAATACAAAAATGTTTAAATACTCTTTTTTAATATAACGTTTTCTGGAATTTGGTGGATAACATCAAAAATGTGGGAAAGTCGATTTCAAATAGAAATTATATATATTAACTATTTAAGAACAATTGTACTATTAGAATTTGTCGATCAGGCTTAGTTTCGAAGTTATGGCCTTTGGAAGTAAGCAATTCCCCGTTTTTTACGCATACCTACCCACAATGCTTTAGTTAAAGTATAGGGAGCTCAGTGGCGTATAAACGGGGGGAGATCAAGGGGATCGATTTCCCCCCCCCCCTCCCACAAATAGGCTGTATATAATATGCTAAATTTTTAGAGTCCTAACCCTAGCTTTAAAAGCGGAGCTACTGGATAAAATTATATTTCCCCCCCCCCCCCCCCCATGACAAAAACCTAAATACTCCACTGATGGAGCTATAGAGTTGGATTCGGGCTCGGTCTCTAAGCCCCTCCGTGAAATAGAAATAGCCAATCTGATGTACCTAAATACTCACATTATATATTTATACCTATTATATAAATTAAATAATAATTTAATTAGAATAATCATTTAATTTTTTTTTTATTATTATTAGGGTTAAGGCTTTGATTACTAGGTCATTAGCCTGTGGTACTGTAGGGGTACTTGTATAATTAACTGTATTCATTTATTTTCATTTATTTTACATGACTAAACCATAAAATTCAAATTTGTATTGTTTTAAATTTGAATGTTTAGAATCTAATATGGAATAAATAAAATATTACTTTAATGAGTTTTAATCATTGAATACGTTTACCCGTAAAATTTACCGAGCTCAAATCTATAATTGGGGCACAGTGAGACAACATTTGAACAACTTTTTACGTAACGTCGAAACGGTATTGGAAAACAAGATTATAAGTTATTTAAACTTTTATTAGATGGTTGAAACGTTTACGTCAGACCTAGGTAAACCACAACTTATCTCAGCCGTACGACTTTCGGAAAAATTAATATTTTTAATGTCGGAGGGAAATTTTTTCTCACTGAATCCGGTTTCCCATAAACGAAAATTCATATACGAGTCAATTTGTGTAAGTTCGTCCTCATAATATGTAACTGATCAATATTGTCGTTTAATCTGCGAAGTGCGTATTATGTATGGTCAGTTATAATAACTATATAGGTACTTATTAAACAATTGCAAATATTTTGAGAACTTATAAAATTGACATTGGTGATATTTATCGTTAAAAATAAAACCTATTATAATATTGCATTAATTAATTAAATTTAATAAAAATATACCACTGAATGGAAACGAAAAAAAATACAGTTGCCGCATATATACTTGGTGCCGTAATATTAACTGAATTAAAATATTTTTTTAAAAACAAAGTACAATTTCTGTAATTCGTTTTACATAATAATATTGTAATATGTGACTTAATTAATACGAACTTACAGCAGGCTTTAACTTTTCAACTCGTTAATGCCCTACAGCGTGGCGTACAATATAATTTATGTTTATATTTATGTGAATATACTTTGGTCGGCGTGTTATACATTTTATAATGCACATTACTGCAGCACGCGTGGTATATATATTTATTATTATATCATCCTATAAGTATATAATATATATGTAGACGAAATATACTGAAAAAACTAGAAAGTCTGTCGCCGCGACTGCTGCCCGGCGTTCAGCGCGCGCCAAACGAATTACCATAAAATTTACATAGACCACATCAGTCGTGCGCATATTATACGCATACACGCATTACACTATACTATATATATATATATATATATGTATACACAAAATATACATAATAGATACAAGTAAAAAACCCGAGGGACGAGGACCCCGCAAAATCTAAATATTGTATATGCAATAAAGCGCCGCGGGTTAGTCGGGCGAAAATTTTATTGCGCTTTTTCGTAAACTCCACATCATAACTGTTACATAAAATATCATGACGTATTATACTGGATGGGCCAGTGGCGCCGAACCACATTTTTTTGTGTGGTCTGGTCAACAGCCTCCCCATTTTAATTTTACCACCTACCCCACTCCAATATTTAACCACCAATTTCTTTACAAAAATTACTCTTATTTTATCTAAATTATTATGTTGTTCTGTGTTATAATTCTATGTAATTAATAATATTATTTTATATTATTATAACCAGTCAATTGTTTTGGTCCAAATCTCACAAAACCGAGTAAGAACTGCACTTGCTTTTCAAAAATACTCAATAATATAACGATTCACCCAAAAGTCCAAAGGGTGGAAATATCTTTAATTTTACAACGCGGAAATAATGCGGTGTCCTTTGAATTTCAAGCTGGTCGCTTCAGGAAACAGAACATTCATCGACGACATTAATAGAGTACCTTATTCTTCTTATGATTTGGTTTACGAATGATTAAGACTTAATAAGATTGTTTTTATTCTGGATGATACAGTAATGCGCATGTCCGTAAATTATATATATAAATTACATATACAAATAATAAATATATAATATTCATAAATATAATATGCACAGATAGGTATATACAGCGCAGATGGTCCGCGCAGACTTCGGTATTAATGGTTAATGACAATAGAATTATGTGTACAGAACACTATAATATTATTATTATATTGGTACAAGTAAATGTAACAAACTGGTAAGGCGCCGGCGAGGGGTGCAAAGTTCCCCTTAACCACGAATCACCCAGCACCTGCAACGACCGAGCAATTTATTCCGCAAACATCAGCTGTAGCTGCGGTATGGCGGTCGTCGTGATATTATGCAGACCTAATCTACCACGGCGAGTCTTAAATTGTAATAATAATAAATATACAACGAACTATATATTATAATAGTATGAGCGTAAGTTAAGTTTATATAATAATGTGTTCACTGTTGGTTCCTCGTTGGTTGGTTCACGTTGTTTGTTTTATATTGTATTTCTTTTAATCTGAAACCGTAAATAAACCGCGGGCGATTCCACGACAAAAACAACTTTGGTTTTACTACTAAGTTACTACCCCTCCCCCCCCCCCCTCCCCACATTGAGTAAACACTTGTAAATATGGTTTAGAATTTTAAAATAAAAGTCCAATGCACTGTAAGGAGAGACTCTCTTTCCGAGAAAATAAAAAAATATCGTAATCGGATTACTTCACGAGGCGTGAGAGTTTTCCTGCAAGTTTTGTGCAAAATACCCGGTCACGTGTAGGCACCTTAATGTTAATTTTTTATTCTCCACGGAACTATAATATTCATGCATATTATATTATTCCAGGTCATAATACACAATACGCAATATAACTTCGGATTAAACTATTATTGAAGAAATATATTACATTACCTACACATTATATTTATACGCGGAAACTGTCTGTCATATATAACTACCTATTTATAAACCATCGTCCATCAAGGCACTGCACCGTTCTGCAAGCTACACAAACAGAGTTTGAGATGTGTACAATTTAATGCACGTATAAATTATCGCCATCATACTCCTCCGTCCATCGAGGTGGGTTATTGTAAAAAATAATCGACCGGGGGTGGTGATTATAATATTATACATTTTGCCTGGACTGCACTCGTCTCACAATCCACGCATACCTACTTTCGCCTGGCGTCTTATAATAAGACTATTACTGTATGTAATAAGACTCTTGTTGCCTACAGTAATATCGTCAAAACATGTGAACCTACAGTGTGATTTTCATCTACAAAGTAAATACTAATTTTCACCAAAAGTCTTAATGTTATCAGAAAAATAATTAAAAAATAATTTGAAGTCAATATAAAATATTTAAACAATATTTTTGACATATTTTTTGTATTATTATACTTTATGTTATTATTATATTATTATTTATATTATGATTACGGTGAACCAAGCATGTCATCATTACAAACTGTTAGGCGATTTTGATGAATCTGTCGAAGGCGTGGATACTTCTATTTTCGAATCCATAGACAAATTAGAAGATTTTGTCAATAAACAAAAAAAAAAACCAAAAATTAATAAAAAATTATTTTTCTACTGTACCTATATCATAAATAATACATGTGTACATACTTATAATTTCATTGTATTTATTTTTTAAATTTTATTTAGTTTTTGTATAGCATCTATGTATATATATAAATTTATTATATTTGTCATAACGTTTTTATCGTAAAATTTAAAATTATATTTCATTACATAGGTAACTCGAAGTTATGATTTTATTTTGATAAATTCGAGTTAGGTATCTCGAATAATACATATCTCGAGTTGAATTTTTATCCCACTTCAACTTCGAGTTATTGCGACTCGACTGTACATTCTAATATATTTTGCATGGTACCTTTGTGCCAATTATTTACTCTACTCATCATCTAAACTTTAAATACTTACTCATAATCAGTTAATTATATTAGTTACCTACGAGTTAGTCGAAATTGAATTTTTATGTATTGAAGAAATGATCACGAAAATGTACTGTTTTTCAAAAAACGTGAAAACTATTCAAGACAATATGAGTTCACCTTAAATAAAATCACCCTATACCCTTGATTGTGTTTAATACAGCCACAGACACCTAAGTAGCGTTATAATAATTATATAATATGAGCACAGTTGTTTTGTTTTTCACGTGCCAACGAACGGAAATTAGGTTTTTGACGTCCGTCGCAAACAATTCGCACGGGACTCGCCAATGCACCACCAATGTAAATTATTGAGTAATAATATTATAATATAACACGGGATATCGGTGTACAACAATTATCGTACATACACGCCAGCTCTTAATGCGAAATAATGTTTCCGCCGGATATTCGTCGAACGATAACGGGACACGTATTATTACAATGTTAAATGCGGTGATAAAAAACAATGCAAAGACAAAATAGAAAAGTTATATAAAATAGAATAGTTGGGCGGTAAGAAACGTAGCGTGCTACTCAATATTTTCCACTTCGAAGAAAGTGGAAAAATATTATATTTATCATTTACAAATGCATCACCATATAAATATGTATATGTTTAATAATATAATGATCTAATAACGAATTTTGTTGATTAAGCTGAAATGTTATGTGTTATTAATGCGGTTTTGTTATATTGTTGTATTTCAAAAACGAAAAACTGTAGATACATGAAAATTTCACTGAATGTTTATATTCTCGATTTTAATACGCCATAAAATGTTAAAAATATTTTGACTCTTTCATTAGCAAAAAATTGCAAAAACTTGCATATAATATTATGAATATATACTTTATCTATAATTAGTACTTTAGTAACCGTTAAAGACTTATGTAGTTATGTATATAGACACATCATAGATGTCACATATGATGCTTGCTGAGAGGTACGATATCGTATATACTATTAAAACCTATGTTTCATTTTAAAAGAGCTAGCTATCATAAAATAGTTATGTTACTTAAATAACTTTATGGTTAATTCAAAGTTAAAGTTGAACAAGTGTCGACTGTGATATTATATTTTGGAAACAAATCTAGTTTAGCGCCAAGTGAATTTTTCAATTTTTTTTCGGAAATCTATGTATTTTAACGAGAACAACGGTGGAAAAATTAATTGGTGGAAATCATTAGGTTAAAAGTTATAGGCTTACGAAATTCACTATTTTTGGTGTTTTACACATACACAGAACGCTCTATTTTACCGCGTTTATAATGAATATTTCATTTTTTTTTTTAACTGTATTTCTACGAGCTTAGAACTATTGCTCAAAACGAATTGAGGAAATCTTTAGGTTTTAAGTTATAACACTGCGAAGAGTAATAATTGTAAAATATATTGTCTCTAGTATTATTATAAAATACAAGAATTTTTTTTTTTTTGAGGGGGGGGGTCATTTTTTTGAAAGGACAAAAATATAATATAATAGGTACACAATTAAAAAATAATCAAAGTAAATTATTAACTAAAATTATACCTTTATTATTTATTCTTAATTTTGAGCGTACTTTTTTGGTTTGTTTTCCATTCTTCGTGACCACACAAAAAGGAAATTCATAATTTATAGGTGGCATCCAGTGTTTTTCAAGTAGATTATCTTTAGTAAAATTATCAATGCTTTTCTTCCCTATAAAACAACCAATATCTGAAGAGTAATCAAAATAGACATGATGTGAGTCTTTTCTCTGTTCGGATTCCGATAACGTACACTGTATGTCAATCGCTAAACTATTTCCTTGGTCGGAATTAGATACCGAAATAGATATAGATGAATCATTTTGTCGATTTTCAGACTCAAATTTTAATTTCTTACTAAAGAATGTGTCAATTTTTCTTGCCGGCCCACTAGTTCTTTTAAATGAATCACCCTAAATAAAAGAGAGATTTATTTTTACTATTTTAATCATACTGTATAAATGGCTATAAGAGTATAAGACATCGATATCAAAAATTGTAAGAAGTTAATTTATATATGTTTTAATAATAATAAATAAGTAATAGGTTGTAAAAATGTTATAAAAATAAAAACTTAATTTTTGTATAAAATATATGTTTTTACTACAAATGCCTCGATATTTTTAGAAAATAATAGGTGCCCGCTGCGTAAAAAGGTAAAATTTAAAAATTATAAGAGTATAGATACCTACCATCGTTACTTAAGTACTCGGCGACCGACGCACTTGTCCAGACGTTCACAGCAAAATTAAATGAAATATAATAATATGATATACGTAATCAAATATTAACTATCGTTTTCATTGTGCATGGTATTTTGTAACAAGTGATTAGATCCCAAATTAGCGAATAGTGATTAGCCGATTACGGATAATATACGTCGCCATGCGTCGTGCGAAATGTATACCTAATATAGATTGTAGACGTACCTATATTATTATATTATATTGTACGGGTTGAAAATAATATTTTATTTTTCCGTCGAACAATCTAACATTTCTACTGAATTATTTTATATTTATTCGCTAGCAAGTACCAATTATACTCGTATCGTCAATCAGTTTATAATCGCTATTAATATTCTCAGAAGTAAGAAGTTTGCCCGTTTGCAGGAAACTATGATTTTATGAACAAGTGGTAATGTAGTTTTAATGGATATACAAATAATATATATATATATATATATATAATAATATTATATACATTTTTAGTGTGAAAAAAAAATCTCCTTGAAATAAATCAAAACTGAAATTTATGCATATTGTATTATTTTTTCAACTAACACAAAATACATAATCTTTTTTTTTTTGGGGGGGGGAGCCCATGGATCCGTGCCTGTACTTAACATTAAGGTTTTAGTTATAACCCTATGAAGTTCACAATTTTTGGTCATACATATTTTATCCAAACCCAGGGTAAAAACGCTTTTTGCGACAATATTGAATTCTTTCGCATAACGCCACATTCCTTCCACATATTGTTCGTATATGCTCCAGTCTCCGGATGTTTAAATTGAATTTAGTGATTTACAGTTAGATGTGTGTATCCCTCATCATAGATCTACATTAATTATTAAATAAGAATAAATTTATCTCAATATTGTATAACTGAAATCATTCGTTAGTAATTTAGTTTACATCACTTATTAATTTAGGGTTTTAAAATTTCATGAAATTTATTTTCTTGAAATATTTTATTTCCATGAAAAATAAAAATAAAATGTTTATTATATCTAAAAGTTTATAATCGTCAACTTTCAAGTGAACATTTTTAAAAATTGGTTTGTTGTGTGAAACAAAGAAAATAAGTAACATATTTCCATATAGTTTATAAGTTGTTAAACTAATTTATAATTTAGCAAATTTTAATATTGCTTTTTAACTCTTAAGTTACAAAGTCATAAATCAATTCAACACCATAACATATTGTTGAGAGCTATGGCTCTGCGAATGCATATTATGCCTATTATACAATATAGGTATATTTACACTAAGCTGGGCCCCTAAGGAAAATAACAATAATAAATAATAGGTAGGTACCTAATATATATAATATTATTATGAACATACAATTTTTTACTGAGATGACAATAATTCAAATTTAAAGTATTAATTATCAAACAAATTAATTGACAATAAAAATTGTATTTCATTTTTTTGTATAGTGACGAATTTATCTAGATGGATGAATTTTTTATATTAGATAATTAATTAGATAAAACGCAACTATTTATCTAGATAAGATCAAAGATAACTAAATAATTATCTAGATAAATTTATCTAGATGAGTCTCAACACTGAGTCTATTAGTAGGTAGGCAACTTGAAAAATGCATATGAGTAGAATTATAAGGTTAACTATTGTATGTTCCTCGCCTCATGATATTTCGAGAAAAATTTGCGTTAATTTTATATTTGTCTATAAGTTGTTGTTAATTTTAGATTATATATAACAGCGTTCAATTAAAAAAATCCCATATACCTATATCGTATCATTGACTAACCTTGTACTAGATTTTTGTGAACGTATTATTTTTTTTTTTTTTATTATTATTCAAGTAACGAATTTAGTATTGTTTCACCATCAAAATCAAAAGGTAGCTATAAAAAACAAATACATTTTGATCATACATCAACTCAACCAAGGCCTCATAATTTTGAAATTGTTATAAATAAATTGCCTGTTAAAAATAAAGAAACACGTTATTTTTCGTTTTTTCGAAATTCCATATTATTGATCCATAGTCGTTAAAAAAAACCCGCGTACAATGACATAAGATTCACCATGTATAAATTCACGCGCGTATATTTAATGATTTAACAATAGCCAATAGAGATAATAGTTAACAAAATAATTTAAATAAAATTTTCTTAAAACATCAAACACCATTTCACCAATGCTGGTTGAAAAGCAAAAGTTTTAGTCGAATTCAAATTACCTGCATACCTACACTACACCATTTACAAAGCGAATGATAAATTCGTTGGCCGTCGCTGTACGAATTAGATTCTAGACTTTGTTACACATTCACAAAAGTTCATTTGGTGATGGCGGGATTAAAAGGCAGCTATGGTGCCTGCTCGGGCGGTGCAGATTAAATTCTTGGAACGAATTTGAATACATTACCATATTTCAATAATACGTGGAAAAGTAAAACGATTTCAAATCCTTTGGCAATTATATCTCCCGACCGTTGATTTAAACTGGGTTCACAGCTTGCTGCTGGTACGTCGTAAGTACCATGTTAGTGTCCAAAAGTATTTTGTTACCATTAGCTTATTAAAAATAAATAAATAAATAAATAATGTTATAAAATATTATAAACTTTGTATAACAATTTAGAGAAACTAATGGCCTTAGCTGTTGAAGTTTTAGATAGATAAAACTAAAATATAATTCTAAAAAATAATGGTATAACACTTGTAAATTAATAATAAATACAATTGAATATAATATTGTTCAATGTACATACCTATATGTCAATATATTTAAAAAAAAGTAGGTCGGCGCATTTTGGTGGTGGATGTTTGTCCATCGTCCCTTCGGGCCTCGGACAGGTTAGTGTAATTTTACTGTATTCGATTTGAATGCAATGATTGCATTTGCTAAAAAAACGATTCGCTGAGCGGACGAGGGATCTTTTTTATTTAATTTTATTCGTTTCTATGGTGATACACAAAGCGTTTTAAGAACAGTTTAAGAAGGATTTATATAAATAGGTAATTTATATAATTATAATTATAATTTATAATTAGGAAATATCATAAAAATGATAAAAAATATAAAATAAAAGAAAAAGCTCATAAGTTGCTCAAATGTTTTGAAAATTTTACCATGTCTAGGTAAGGCTAATATAAGTAAGCAACCCAAATTTCAATTTTTTACGAATTTTATTAACCGAATTACAACAAAAAATAACTACCAAAATTAAAATGTCTATATATAGCTCAAAAATGGTACCTAACCGTAAGGCCCATCGCACACCAAAAGAGCAAAACTGTGTTAGACACTGTTAGTCATTTTTGTTTTAAGTCAATTAAAAACAATTTGTTTTCTATACGCGCATATCAGTTAGTCAAGACAAGACTAGACAAACAATATTATTCGATTTTTAGTTGCAAAAATGTTATCTGACGAAGAGGTTGCTATTTGTATGTGGTACACTCTACACACTTTGGAAGAACGGGAAAAAAAAAGTTATGGGTACATCCATTAAACCAAAAACGTATCACTCACAACGTTATTGTATCATTTATTTGTGAATTACGATCTGATGAAAAAAAATTTAAAAGCTATACACGTGTTAGTATTACAACTTTTGATTTTATCGTACAGCAAATAGGAGAGGAAATTAGAAAAGAAGACACTAATTTCAGAAGTTTGAAGCGACGTTGATTTTTATCGTTGAGTTTTTTGTAATCAGGGATTAAACTTTTGAAAAATAATATTTCTGATGAATCTTCTGAGGTGTTAGCTTGCTTAGTTCTTGACTTTAAAAACTCTATCATTGGCTCAGCTACTTGTTCACTTGCTGTTTTTAACTGAGTTTTAGGTTTTTTCGGTCTTTTGAATACTGTTTCGTTTAGTTCGCATTCTGATGCTGTACCATCTTCTGGTGATATATTGTCTTCTACTGTTGATGTATCAAACGAGTATTCTTCAGATTCACTGCGTTCGTTATGCTCATTACAAGTATCACTTACGTTGCTAATCATTTGTTTATGTTGTAACATGAAATCTGACAAAAAACTCATGCTTTCGAAGAGATACCATTTCCTTTTCTTCGATGCAGCTGATCCAGATTTTTTATTTTTTATTTCACGCAATTCTCTTGCATATGAATTCCTAAGAGAAGTCCATTTACTTTTACACACTGACACTGAAAAATAAAATAAATTACTAATACTAGGTATTTAATACTTTTAACACGTTCAATGACGCGGACTGTTTGCGGTGCCGATATCGTTTCTTTGTTTACTTTGTTATTTTCAATTTTTCAATAAACTTATACTAATAAGTAATAACAAATAGTAATAAAAACAGCGTGTGGCATTAACCGTGTTAATATTTTTTTAATATAATTAACATAATATTTCATTTTTTAGTTTTTTGGTTTCTGGGGAACGTTTCCAACGCCTACACTATAACCTCCGAATAGGAGCTACTACTGCAGGTAAAATTGTGAATGAAACATGTTTAGCAATTTGGAAAATTGTATCACCACAAATGCCTTTGCCGTCCACCGAAGGTTGGTTAAAAATTGCGAGCGAATTTGAAAAAACTTGGAATTTTCCAAACTGCGTTGGAGCAATAGACGGTAAACATATTATTGCAATTCAATGTCCCCCAAATGCAGGATCGGCGTACTTTAATTACAAAGGGCACCACTCCATCGTTCTACCGGCAGTCGTTGACGCTAACGCCAAATTTATAATTATTGATGTCGGTGATTATGGTCGAAATAGCGACGGAGGTATTTTGAAGGAATCCAACTTTGGAAAATTACTTGATAAAAATAAATTAAATCTGCCAACTACACCAAGAAAAATTCACGAAAATTTAGAGGAAAAATTTCCTTTTGTTTTTGTGGTAGACGAGGCATATCCTTTGAAAATTAATCTAATGAGACCATTTGCACGAAGACAGCTTAATAATATGAAGAGAATTTATAATTATCGTCAATCTCGCGCAAGGAGAATCGTTGAATGTGCATTCGGTATACTTACCAAACGATTTAATGTATTTGAAAATAAAATGTTGGTTCATCCCGATAAAGCTGTTGTTATAACGCAGGCTGCATGTGTTCTTCATAATATAATTATGGATAAAGAAAGTAATTTGACTGATATTCATAGTGAAATTGAAACAACTACTTTGCAAGTATACCAGGAAGATAGCAACCGACCCACAAATCGTAGACCATCACGAGAAGCTATTGAGATTCGTGAAAAATTCATGAGTTATTTTAATTCTGGAATAGGATCAGTTCCGTGGCAGAATACATATATTATTTAAAATTTAAAATAAGCTTATATATTTTTTAAATAATTATTTAATATATTAATATTATATAATATAATTATGATTTTTTATATAATTAATTAATAAATAATAATAAAAATATTTATACATACCACTGACATCCATTTCCTTACTGATTTCCTCCCACAGTTTGTCTTGGACTGTCCGATTACTGTGGTCTTTATGTTTAAAGTCGTAAATTGATGGTCTTTTTTCTATTAAACTAACTAAAATTTCACCATCACAAGCCATTGTAATAATATAGTATAATTATTCAATTATATATATTATAGCTTTATTTTAATTTGTATACAAGTAAAAAAACGCACAAAAATATAAAAATAACATTCGTTGTCTAATTATGACTAAAGAAAAATGTGGACACTTCAGACAGTATCAGTCATGACTAATTGTGTTTTAAAGCAAAAACGTTTTGTTTTGACTATGTCTTATCAGTGTGCGTATGCAATGTAATTTCCTATGTTCTATTCTTAACAAAACTGTGTTAGGCTGACTAACACTGTCTAACGCAGTTTTGCTCTTTTGGTGTGCGATGGGCCTAAGGAACAAAATCCAAAATACAATAAAAAATATCTCTTGTTATTTTTCATTTGAAGCAATTTTTCTGGTAGAAAACGTCGTTCGTAATTGTTAAATATTATCAAATCGTGAAATCGTACGTTTTTTCTTCTTTAACCGCTTTTATTTCGAGTTAGTTAAATGACCTCTTTAAGGTACTAGCTCAAGAACATAACTTTTTAGAAAAGATGCTATACTCGATACTTTTGAGCAAATTTAGAGGGAGAAAAAGTGTTTACAGAATAAAAAATAAAAAGAAATAAACATCACTGTAAAACCATTACCTTCCTTTGCTCCGCTCAGAATCTAAAAATGTAACTAATGTTATATTATATTATAAACTTTGTACTACAATTTGGAAAAAGTAATGGTCTTAACTGTAAAAGTTTTGGATCAATAAAACAAAAATAAACATCAAAAAATATAACACTAGTTAACTAATAATAAATACAATTAAAATACTAAAAAAAAAAATCACTTTGTGCTTTAAATTATTCATTCTACATACTCTACATAATTACGGACAAAGAAACAATATAAGTATTATGTATTTTTATTTATTTGTTTACCAATATTTCAACTTAGCTATAAGTATATTGCTTATATATTATTATTTATTATATAAGTTATAAAACAAAGAGGAATTATTTAATTTTTAAAAATATGATACTTTTTAATGTGATTGTCCTTAGTAATTTCATCGGTATCATCGAGTGGAAATACCCCTAACTCATCATAAAAAAGCTTAACTTTATGCTTATTTTTTGTATACATGCAATTTACTGTGATGAACTAAAAATAAGCATGCGCGTTGCTATTGATTAAAACTTAATATTAATAATATATTAACTAAGTTTGTATAGTAAGCTATTTTAAATTAATAATAATTAAAGGGATTTGGAATAGCGACTTCTTTTATCCTATCTTTTATTACCAATTTAAAGCATATAATTATTACGAGAGATTCGGATCGTGAGTATAGATTTATAAACGAAGGCTATAATGATTTATGATGCACCTGAGTCTGCGTGTCCTTATTAACTTATCGTTGATGATAATTTTTTTTTTTTTTTATTTGAGATAAAGGCTTCAACAACAACAGGTTATTAGCCTATGATTACAACAAAATTGAACAAAGATAATATAATTTATACAGATATTTACAATTTATGGTCAAGATAATGGATATAGTGGAAAAATGTGTAAATTGCTTCGGTGTTTTCTTCACTGAGGGCGCGTCGGAGGGATGATGAGTGCTTGAAGATTATCCGAGCTTGGGAGTATTTTGGGCATCTTATTACAATGTGTTCGATCGATAAAATCACGTTACATGCAGTGAATATTGGAGCAGGTTCCTTGGTGATGAGGAATGAGTGTGACCTACTCTGGCTCGGGTAATGATGACTTCGTCTCTTCTTTTTAGGCAACTGGAAAAATTCCATTTTTTGATGTGGGGCTTGATGGTCCTTAATTTATTTGATAGGGGAACGTTGGACCAGTTTTTCTACCATGTCTCTAGTATTTTGAGGTTAATGATGTTGAGTGACTCTGAGGATGTGGATATCCTATGTATATTCTATGTTTAGTTTTGGAGTATTCTGGTGAAGTGAAGCTTCGTTTGCAAGTTTGTCTGCTGTTTCGTTGCCAGAAATGCCGACGTGGGACGGGACCCACATGAAAGTGAATGTCTTATTTGATGTTGATATCAGTTCCTGGATGTGCTGGACTAGTTCATTTGTAGAGTAGGGATTTAAGATTGATTTTAAAGCACTTATAGAGTCACTGATGATAACGAAAGAGTCCGGAATGGAGGAGGAGGCGATTTTCAGAGCTTCGAGAATAGCATAGGTTTCTACTGTGTAGATGCTGGTGCTGGGAGGGAGAGCAAATTTGTAATGTTCATGTCCTAGAACTGCCGCAAAACCCACACCGCTGGGATTTTTGGAGGCGTCAGTGTATATAGGTGTACTACTAGGGTATTGTCGAGACATTATTTCTGAGAAGAGATTACGGATGATAGTGCTGTCGGTGGAATGTTTACAGTGATTGGTAAGTTGTGTATTGATATGAGGAGACCACATCCAAGGTGGCGATGAGAGTTGTATTTTGTTCATCGATTGTGTTTGGAGGCCAATATTTGTACTGATCGTTGTGAAATGTTCAAAAATTGTATTCCTGTTGTTGGTAGGACTAGTAGCAAGGGGGTTGTGAAGAATCTTGCTAGATATATGATTAGGCAAGTTCTTAATTCTTAATATGTATTTGAGTTTAAGGCTATGGCGTCTTAGTTCAAGAGGGAGTTCACCAGCGTTGCATAAGATGCTATCTACCGGGCTGGTTCTATAAGCTCCAGTAGCCAAGCGTAAACTTTGGTTATGTATAGGATTAATGGTGTTGAGTACATTATTTTTTGCAGAATTGTAAATTATAGCACCATAGTTAATTATCGAGAGAATGAGAGATTTGTAGATTCTGAAGAGGCTTTTTGTCTCAGATCCCCATATTTTGCTACCGAGTATTTTAATGATTTTCATTCTTGATAGACATTCACCTTTGAGTTTTTTCAAGTGGGGGCGCCAGCTAAGTTTGTCGTCGAATGTGAAACCCAGGATACGGATATTATTGGAAAAGGTCAAAAGGGAGTTCATGAAAGTTCATGATTGGCGGAAAGTGATCTTTTTTTTGAATATGATACATTGCGTTTTTGAGGGAGAAAACGTAAACCCAGACTCCGTCAACCACCTGGATAGGATATTCAGGGAAAGTTGAAGAAAGTGGGTGGTTGTCACAATTATTTGCGATCCGCTGCAGTGGATATGGCAATCGTCCGCGAAGAGAATGTATTTGACCGGCTTAAGGATTTTTTCACAAATGTCATTAATGGCGACAAGAAAGAGAGTAACGCTGAGAGCAGATCCTTGAGGAAGTCCGTTGACAATATCGTGGGATGATGAAAGGTGGTTATTAACTTTGACACAAAACTTACGGTTGGCAAGAAAATTGTTTATAAATCTCAGGAGGTTACCATTCAGTTCCCAGTTGTGAAGAATTGTTAAAACTCTGTTTTTCCATACAGTTTCGTATGCTTTTTTGATGACGAGAGCAATTGCAATGAGGTGCTGATTGTTTCTATTTGAGGAGCAGATGTTGGTATGTATTGAGGTTAACGCATCTAGTGTTGAGTGGTTATGTCTGAAACCACATTGCTCTTTGTTAAGGAGAGACTTGGATTCTCACATCCAAATTAGACGTTTGTTTATAACTTTTTCGAGGAGCTTACTCAAACTGCTGATTAACGATATTGGTCTATAGTTCTCGATTTCAAATTTGGATTTGTCTGGTTTGGGAATGGGGATTACGTTGGCATTTCTCCATTGAGAGGGGAAGAAACCTTGTGTCCATATGGTATTGTATATGAGGAGAAGTGTTTGGATTCCTATTTTTGGTAGATTTTTTAAGGAATGTGATAATTCATGTTAGCACTTGCCATTCGAATAGTGGTGCCGAATTATAATAGCGATTATCCATCACTGAGAAAGTTCCGTTGGCAATATTATGTCTGGTAGGTTCATTATTGTTGAGGAGGAAGAGAGACTCATAGTCTAGAAATTCTTCTACTGATTTCCCCCGATCATCGGTGTGCGAGCAACCCCATGTTGAGGCTGTTTAAGTCACCTAAGAGTACGAAGGGCTTAGGGAGTTGATGTGTAATATCTGTGAGGTGCTGTTTTGTAAAGATTTTACTGTCCGGAATATATATATTGCATATGCATAAGTGTTTCACAAATTTTACGA
Source organism: Metopolophium dirhodum (assembly GCF_019925205.1). Taxonomy (NCBI): domain Eukaryota; kingdom Metazoa; phylum Arthropoda; class Insecta; order Hemiptera; family Aphididae; genus Metopolophium; species Metopolophium dirhodum. The sequence continues at coordinate 109,888,070 of NC_083560.1, forward strand.
GTGTAGCTGTTACTTCAAGGTCCGACACTATTGGGATGTCTTCGCTTTCAAGAGTATTACAAATGAAGGTGGCAACACCGCCACTAGCTCTGTTAGCGAAAGTTCTGTTTTTAAAAAAACCTAAGTAGTTTTTGATGTGGGCAGTGTGGTTATTCTTTAGGTTGGTTTCTTGGAAGCAGATAATTTTAGGTTGAAAGTCATATACCGACTGTCCGTTCATAGAAGCCGTTAATGTTCCATTGGATAATTGTGCTCATGATTAGATGTTTATTAATAGATAGTGAATGGTATATTAGGTGGGGCGAGGTCAGGAGTATTGAGAGTATGGAGAATGCTTTTATAGGATGAGACTTTATTTGGGAGATTGATTGTACGAGGATGGTTGGAGTGAGATTAGATTAATCAGCTAATGTATTGGGAGGGATTGGAATAAAAGGTTTTGTAGTCTGGTGAGCTTGGCTTTTGTAGATTTATCGTTTATCATTGGTCTGACTTGTTCAGTAATTTTTTGAAGGGTGTGGATGTCGACATTGACTTCTTCGCATAGAGCATTTATATTGATGGATTTGTTATTAAAGTTCTCCATTCCGTATGAGTATTGAGAGTAGGATATAGGGATTTCTGTATTATTTGAGAAAAAAGATTCGGCGGGTTTGAGTTCTTCAATGAGTTTCGTGTGGATATTTTCGAGTGAGCTGCTTATTTAAGTTTTTTGGATGATTCTAGAGTTTTATTTTTTGTTTTGTTTGACTCTAATAGTTTTTCTCTTATGTTTTTGGGCTGTTCGGGATTTTTATTATTCTGTTGTTCGATGTGGTGTGGTGTAACTGATGGTGATGACGAGCTGGTTGGCGATGGCGGAGGTCTTTTGATTGGTTCATTAGGGATACATGATGCATTATTAGGCTTGAGTGGTTCTGATAGGTAGGCGCTGGAGTTTTGGGTAACGTTTGTTTTTTCGTAGATAGGGGTTAACTCTTGAGTGCTGTTAAGGTTAGTGTTTTTGTTCTGGGTGTCGTTTTCATTCTCATTGGAAGTAATTATCGTTTAAGTACAGCTTAAGGGATTAGATAATACACTATCCTCCTCACTTAATAGTGTTTTGTTTTTTACAGAAGACGGATGTATGTTCAGATTGAATTTTTTTTACTTAACTAGTCACGCGCATGCGCATGTCAACTTTTTTTTTAAATGGCAACCCCCTGTTATAACCACTAATTATTTTTTGCCTATTTTTTTAATTAATTTTGGTAGTTGAATCAACTTTCTAAGTCCAAAATTGACCTAGTTACAGCAATGGGGTATCTATGATAATTTTTTGTCGAATGTGATGCCTAGAATTTTTATTGAGTCTTTGTTTGGAATTGTTAGTTCGTTTAATTTAAAAGTGGGAGGTTTTTGATTTCTTTTTTTTGTAAAACAGATGCTCTGTGATTTATTTGATGAAAAGTTGAAGCCTGATTCTGAAGACCACTTTGTTAGGTTATTTAAGCTTTCTTGAAGTATAGTTTGGATTGTGTTTGTTTGTTGGCTTCTGTAGAAAATATTTAGGTCGTCTGCGAAGAGGGTGTACTTGATGGGTTCAGTGATGCAGTTTGTTATATCATTTATGGCTATTAAAAATAATGTTGGGGATAGAGATGGCCCTTGTGGGATTCCATTTTCTTGAGAAAATGTTTCTGAAGTTCTGTTGCTTAGTTTTACTTGGAATGTACTGGTTTGTAAAAAAAATTTAATGTAATTTAATAGGTTTCCGTGGCATAATATTGTGCTTAATTTTGAGATTATTCTATGTTTCCACGTGCAGTCATAGGCTTTTTCTATGTCTAAGCTTATTAGACTCATAGATTGATTTTCCGAGAATGTTTTGTTTATTTCTGTTTGGATATATCCTAAACTGTTGATTGTGGATTTATTTTTCCGGAACCCGTTTTGGAAGGATGAAATGTAATTTATTTTTTCTAAGTACCATGATAGCCTTGAATTTGCTATTTTTTCGAGTATTTTGCTAATATTATTAATTAGGGATGTTGGTCTGTAGCTGTCTGCTTGGAATTTAGATTTATTTGGTTTCAGTAGTGGAATTATTGTACAGTTGCGCCAGTTGTTGGGGAAGAAGTTGTTTTTTCAGATAATATTGTAGATATGACATAAAAGGTTCTTTCCGTTGGATGGGAGGTGTTGTTTAAAAGAGATTGGTATTCCATCAGGGCCGGAGCTTTTATTTTTACATTTGGATAGGGCATGAAGTATTTCGTTGATTGAAATATCTTCGTTGAGTTTTATTTGTAGTGGATTGTTTTTGTTAACTTTGGACTGTATCGGTCTCTTTTCTGCTTTGAGTTTTGTTTTTCTAATTTCGGTTGTATTGTTTAAATTACTACTATTTTTTTGGAAGTGTTCGCCTATTTGTTTTGCTGCTTCTTGTTGAGAAATTATAGTTCCATTGTTAAGAATGTTAATTTGGTTGTTTCGTTTCAGACCTTTTAACGATTTTATTTTATTCCAGACGCTGGAAGGGTCCACTTTAAAGCTTAGATTTGATGTGAAGTTTTGCCAAGAGTTGATTTTGCTATTTTTGATTAAGTATTTGGTATGGGCCATGAGTTTTTTGAAAACAATGAAGTCGTTGAAATTGTTAGTCTTTTTGTAGTGATTTAGTGCCGTATTTTTGAGTTTAATTGCTGTTTTTATATTATCGTTCCACCACGGTACTTTTGGTTTGTTATTATTTGTGCATTTGCCGATTGTTTTTTTCGGCGGTATTTATGATTAAATTTGTAAAGAAATCGATTTGTTGCTGTGGTGTTGAATTATTAATTATTGAGTTTTTCATTTGTATTTCTTTTTCAATAATGTCTGAGTAGAGTTGCCAGTTTGGATGTTTTAAATTCCATCTTGTGCCGGGGTTGTCATTTGTGTCGCATTTCCTAGGTATAATAGATATGAAAATTGGAATATGGTCACTACTGTATATTTCAGTGTCAACTGTCCAAGAGATTCGCTGGGCTAATGCTGAGTTGGAAAAGGATAGATCGATTGCTGAGAAGTTTCCATTATGAGGATTTAGTCGTGTGCTGACTCCTGTATTTAATAGGGTTAGATTGTCGTTTTTTAATAATCTTTCTATTGTTTTGCCGCGTTTGTCCGTTGATAATGAGCCCCATAGTTCGTTGTGGCTATTAAAATCACCAGTGATAATGTACGGTGTGGGTAGTTGACTGATTATTTGGACTAGGTCATTATCGTTAAAATTTATTTGATTAGGTAGATATATATTACATACGGTAAATATTTCTTTTCCGTGAATTGTTATCGCTATTGCTTCTAAACTGGTTTGTAGGTTTATTTGTGTACTGAAGAGAGTGTCGGAGATGTAGATGGATACACCGCCACTGGAGGGGAGTCTATTTGTACGATTTTTATGGTATCCTGTATATGCTGGAATGTTTCCTATTGAGTTATCATTAAAATTGGTTTCTTGTAAGCATAATATGTTTGGGTTGTGTTTTTGGATGATTAGTTGTAGTTCGTTGTATCTATATATATAAAAATGGAGACAAAAAATTCGAAATTGCATCAGTTGAGAACGGCTGGGCCGATTTTGCTAAAATTTTTTTTAAATGATAGAGAATGTCGGGGAGCGGGTTTATAGCATAAATTATGGACCTAACTGATGTGAGTTAGAGATTTAGAGAAAAAAACTGAGTTACACCGGTGGCGCCATCTAGCAGAAAAAATATAAATAATATAAAAATAATAATAATCTATACTATATATAAAATTGTAAGGGTTTTTCTTCGACCGCGCTAACCGAGAAAACTACTGGACCGATTTGGCTGAAATTTTTTTTGGCTGAAACCGGACACTCTGCTGAAGGTTATAGTACCACTTTTGTCAGTAAAAAAGTTCATAAAAGTTCATAAAAAATTAAAAACAATTGTACCTATATTGTGCGGGACGTATTTTGACAGTTTAATTTTTGTATTTAGCATAATAATATGTAACTATGACAATATTTAAAACATAATAATTATTAATCATATTTTTTTACCGCAACTAGGATTTTTACATATTTTGATATTTAACCTGTTTTGATACCGACCGTAACTCGGATTTTTTTTTTTACCTGTTATAATCTCGACCGCAACTCGGTATCAACCTCATTATCATGCCGAGAGCGCAAAGAGCACGCATTAGCAGAAGAACTGCCAATGCAACTCGAATGTATAACAGAAGGCAACAAAATAACACACCAGAACGTTCTCAAACACGTGCTCGGGAGCAACGTAACGCTTTGAGTATGAAATCAGCGTTTAATTATCAATCCGAAATTGATTATTTAAATATTAAAGCGCTTCAAATTGGACGAATGACTATATTATGTCCTAAGTGCCATGCAATAAAATGGAAAGATGAAACCCATGGACTTTGCTGCGCTGACGGTAAAGTTGTTTTACACCAATTTGAGGATCTTCCAGACCTAATTAAAAGTTTAATTGATAATTCTCACCCTCTATTAAAACATTTCTTTAATAATTCTAGACTGTATAACACTCTGTTTCAAATGACATCGTTTGGAGCAAACGAAATAAGTGAAGGGAACTAAATGCCCTATTTTAAAATTCAGGGTCAAGTGCATCATTTAATAGGTAGTTTATTACCCGAAATTGGAAATAATGTTAAATTTTTACAAATATATTTTATGTCAGAGTCGGATCAAATATATATTCGAACAAATATGATTCCAAATTTAAAAAGAGGTCTAATTGAATCATTGCAAACAGTTTTGCGTGAAAATAATCACCTCATACAGAGCTTTAGATCTAATCTGGAGTCGATGTCGTTTGATGAGTTGCAAAACTTTAAGTTAATTATTCATGCTGACAGAGTTCCTCAAGATGAACACAGAGGTCAATATAATGCACCTACCATCGATGAAGTAGCTGTATTATTAGTTAATGAAGATAAAGGTCCCAGAGATATAGTTCTGCATGGTCGGAGTGGACACTTGAGTCGAGTTTCCGAATTGAATAGATCTTATAATGCACTGCAATATCCATTGATGTATACTAGAGGCGAAGACGGTTATCACATTAATATATTACAGGAAAATAACCAAAATCGAACCAAAACTGTATCCTGCATGCAATTTTATTCTTATAGGTTTATGGTTAGAGAAACAAGTCTAAATCATCTACATTATTACAAAACATTATTCAGCCAATTCGCCGTAGATATGATGGCAAAAATGATTTCTGAAAGACTACACTTTATTCGTAACCATCAAAAACAACTACGTGCGGATGTTTATGTTCACCTCCGAGATGCTGTTAACAATGATGCAAATATTAATGCTAATAACGTGGGGCAACAAGTAATTCTTCCCTCCTCTTTTACTGGCACCCCACGTTACATGCATGAAAAAAATCAGGATGCCATGACTTATGTTCGTAAATATACTCAGAAGTCTTATAAAATTCTTATTTTAATTGTTTTTTTTTTTTTTAATCAACTTCAATCAAATTCTTTATCAACCATAAATTATTTCTATTTTATCTGTATTTATTTTTATCATTTATAACGCTAGAAAAATTTCAATCCGTTTTCATTAACCGTTTTTCATATTTACTTGCCGATCACATTAAACAATAATATTTGAATAAAAAATTCTACATATCATGGTCCGAAGGCAAAATAAACAACCAATCACGGGCGAAGCTGTGACGGGTCGGCTAGTAATATATAATATAAATAATAATACAAATATCGATAATAGCTGGGCTTGAAATCGATTAATATCGATAAAAATCGAAAAAAAATAATATAGTTTATATAGCTTTATAGGAGGATCGGCATACACTATTGTTTTCAAATGTCCCCATAAAAAAAATCTAGTGGCGTAAGGTCAGGTGATCGTGGTGGCCACTTAATGGGTCCGTAAGTTCCTAGCCATCGATTTTGAAATTGTGTATTTAAATAGCCGCGAACTATGTGAACTATGTGTGTAATATTACCTCTTAGAGCTAAAGGAATATCATCAAGCATCATTGGTAATTTAGTAAAAAATTATAATATCGTTTACCATTGAGTGTTCCATCATAAAAAAATGGACCAAGCAATTTACCACCAATTAAACCACACCAAACGTTTGTTCCCCAAACAGTTTGATTGTTGGTTTCAAATGTCCAATGTGGATTTTGATCGTCCCAGTAACGGTTATTCTGCTTATTAATTACACCATTGTTAGTAAACTTGGATTCATCTTTCCATGATATTGAGTTTCAAATTAATGGATTTTCGTCTAAACTGGTCATCAACCACGCAACAAAAGCTAGTCTACGAGGTGCATCACCCTGACGCAAATGCTGAACTAAATCTGGTCGATATGGATGCATTTTATATTTTTCTAATATCTTACAAACTGTGGTATGAGATATTCCAAGCTCTCTTCTACCAACGTGCCGAGTTGAACTTCTGGGATTTGCTCGAACATAGGCTAATAGATTTTCCTCGACCTCTTCACCTAAAGCATCACCTCGTCTTTGTTGTAAATTATTTACCCTTTTAGAAAATGATCCATAGGTTCTTAGATTCCTTTCTAAGTTATAAAAAAAACTATGGACAGGATGTTCTCTATCTGAAGTAAATAAAAATAACGAAAGTAACTTAAAAGATTATCTTAAGAAAAATAAAGACAATTTATACCTGGGTAACGTTGTGCATATGTTTGTGCCGCAAGACGTGCATTTTTTTGACACTCCCAATAAATAAAAAACATATCAACTTTATCTGAATGAGGCTATTTGTCACGGAGTAACGCATGGTTTGAACGATGAAAAATATCGAAATGTTCAGTTATTTAATTTATCTCATCGTATTTAATTTTATATCAAATTGTCATACAGATAAAAGTTTACTTTAAGGTAAACCTAATGTTTAATCTTATAAATGACCAAAAAATACGAAAAGTATTAGATTAGCAGAGGTAATTACCTAATTAATTTGAACAATTTATAAATACATTTAATACATTTACATAACTTAACGTTCTAATAGATCCATTAAATGTAAAGAAATAAATAACTTACTAATTTACGTTTTTTCTGCTATAATAAGTTATGATTTATACACAAATTAAAGAGAAAATTATTCAGTAATTGAAGTTAAAATAACGTATGAATATCACCGTAATAAATAGCTATAAAAATGTAAATCTTTAACAATCCTAAAATAATGATTTTCAGAGTTACAATCAAAAAGCTGAATCATCGAGCGCATTTTTTTTTTTTGAATTGCTGTAACTTTGTCAATTTTGGACTTAAAAAGTTGATTTAACTACCATAATTCATTAAAAAAATAGACAAAAAATGATTAGTGGTTAAAGCCGGGGGTTGCCATTTAAAAAAAAAAAGTCGACATGCATATGCGCGTGACTAGTTAAGTAAAAAAAATTCAAAGACCATAAAAATGTATATTTTTATGTCATAACAACTGCCAAAAAAACAGAATTCAAATAGCAGGTCTCTACGCAAAGATATTGAGTGTTCTCGATTACCGTTTACACACTGTATACTTGGCGACGAAAGCTACTAATGTGTGCCAGGTCATCATGAAAACCGGCTTTAAGAAATTTTATTTGAGATATGGTTTTGAAGCCTTCTAATAATAGATGTTCGTTGATTATTTTGTGCGGGATTATCGGGTGTGCATTAGAGATGAAACATCTTTTTGCAGGATTGACCAACCGGTGAAAAGGTATTTGGCGTTCGTTTACTGATATGAATGAATAATTTTTAATTAGTTCGTCGACGATATTATGCTTGTCCGTGAAATAAACGCAAAAACGGTTGTTGGAAATACGAGATGCAAATGAAATATTTTTGGTTGAAGTGATTTTTCCGAGGGCTTTTATATATTCAATTTGGGCTATGTCATTAATGGTGTTAAGAACAATAACTTGTTCTTTTTTTAGAAAAATGGTGTTGGCTGTGGTTTCTGCGAATGATTTTGGAGTGTTGGTTTTTATTTGAGATGTAGATTGTGTTTGTATGTGGGTATCCGTAACTTAGCCGAAGCCATATTATCGGTTGATTGCGCTTTGTGGAGCGACAGCGGCTTAATTAGCTAATTAGTGAGGACCGATAAAGATAAGAAGTTACATACCTGCCAAAAGAATGTTCATGTAGTAATATATACTGCTATCGCAAGCTAATAAATACGTAACAGCCGTGTGCTCTGGGCGGAGGTCGAACTCGTACTGATGATAATTTTATTATTGAAGTTGAGTGAATGTATATTATTATAACTTCTTACCTGGTTGATGCTGCTTGATTTGAACGATGATAGGTATCTCCACTTTTTGAAATTGTTCAGGAGACATAAAAAATATTTTTACTGACCCACCTTTCATCATATTACTGTTTCAAAAACTGATTTTTATGCTTTGGATGTATATATAACATTCCATAAAGCCTTATTACTTTTAAATAAATTTGAATTAATTTAGTGGATGGGTTTTTGCCCCAAAATTTAAATCCATGTTTTTTGTTTTTTTTTTATTTCAGAAATTCTTTCATCATATGTATTTAATAATCTCAAAAAACATTTACAATGTGTAATTTATACCTATAATCAAAATCATCCAACCTATCACAACCTTTTATAATGATTAAATTGAGTAACTATATGTTTTAAGGAGATACCTGGTTTTTTACCCAAAATATAAGTAAAACTTTGGTTTATGCATTCATCAATGTAGCTTTGATATCCTTTACGACTAAAAAAATACTTAACAAAACTACTTTGGTAGGATATTTCATTTTAGAATATAATCATGAGCATATTAATACCTATTAATGAGCACATAATAAATAAATAGAAAATATATCTATAATGATAAAAATGTATTTGTTGTTACTCTCAACATAATATAATAAATCAAAAAGAAACAAATTGAAAATAACAAAACACCTTGAGCATAAACCTTGAGTATAAAAACAAATAAAATATAAACATAATAATAATCCTTTTAACAGATCTTATAATGTGGTATTAGTTGACACCAAATATTTATGTACATAAAAACTTAAAAATTTATACTTAATTAATAAATTAAAAGTAATAATTATTTGATGAGTTATCATTTTTTTTTATCTTGTGATACATCAATCACATGGAATTTGTGTGAGGTTTATCGGATAATATCTTTATAAGTTTCTGGAATAAATATTCTTTCTACTTTTCTTTTATTTTTTTCAATTCTTCCAAAACATCTATCACATGGGAGAAAGCTGTGGCCTGGTTCTGGGTAGCGGTAATGAATGCTCTCCAAACCAAAACATTTGGATTGAACTATCGCATAAAAAAATTGAACTAATCCTATATTTTTATTTTGAGAGCTGCAGTTATCGCTGAAAATATAGATTTTTTTTACATCTGGCTGATAAGTAACCTAGTAACTGCAAAAAATATCAATGTCTTGCTGGTGGGTAAATGTGTATAACAGTGTTGACAACTTTCGGAGCATAAGCAAGGTATCTCCGGAGATATCCGGTTCTTGCCCAGAACATTTAAAACCAGATATCTCCTTTTGTATGATATTCAATAGTCGGAGATATATCGTTATTACACCGAAATGTAGACAAATTTTTCCACTATTAGAATATGTTAAAACATGCATATCGAAAAAAAGTGGAGATACCTTGTTTTTGCACCGGACCCTTCAATTTGAAAAGAGAGTATTGACGATGTTAGTTTTCTTGAAATAATGTTAGCACATTTTTTGTTTGAAATAGAAGTTATTTTAATAATTCACAACAAGATATTATAAGGTTGATATGAGCATGTTAAATTAATAATCGCTTTATAATTTTGGTAGCGAAGTAAGACGGTGCGTATGAAACTGTATGAGACAGTATTGGCTAATGTGAACCGACTGATCTGAATACCAAAATGGGGGTTCTACTTATAGTATTGATCTTTGATACCTTGTTGTTCCATATTAAATTGTTGTTGTTTATTTTGCATATGTACATGGGTATAATCAAAATATGTTATTGTATATTTGACCACGCATCGGAGACTGCATTTCAGTCTCTGTGTTTTAGATGTTTTGTATTCCAAATAACAGATTCTTGTTCGTATAGTTTTAAGAATTCAAGCACGGATTCGTTTGACCACTCCATATTATTATTTGATTTAACAATGTGAAGTACTAAAATGAGTTGTTCCTTACACACCGGAAAACTGATGACTGATATTAAATACTAATATACCACGGTCCCAAATTCCAAATATGGAAACATGAACGTTTAGGTCATAATATTTTTCTAAAAATAGCTGGATTATTCTGATCATTATAAACAAAATCACTTATTAAAATTAAAATTAAATTAACTCCGCATTCATTCACAAAAACAAACAATAAATCTAATTTAATTTATGAAACTAAAAAAGACAATGAACGAAGAACTTGTAATATTAATTAAATAAAAATATTTATTATTATCTAACCACAACAATTGATTTTGAATACCTACCTATATTTTAATAAAAAAAAAAACGTAAGTATGGGTGAGTGGGTATCATATTAAAAAGTATATAGGTAGCATAGAAAAATGCTAATCTATCAACTATCGATCTCAAATGTGTGCATATAAATTATAAACATTATTATTATTATTATTATTATCGTATGGTAATAATATGCAAGCATTACAAACAAGATACAGATTAAGACATATAAATAATTCAATATAAGAAAATTAAGGCTATGGGTAACTTATCCATGTTGTCAATAAATTGATAGTTGTCTAAAGTTGGATGTCAAGTGTCCCTTATCCAGTTGACCGCGTTGTCAGTTGCATAGTGGAATTCTTCCACTGTCCCGTTAAATGCACGGAGAGGGCAATCACTTATAATATGAGAGATGGACTGTAATGGGTGGCCGCAGTCACAGCCTGGACTATCTCTCATTTTCCATTTATGTAGCATCTCTCCGGAGCGACCATGTCCTGTACGTAAGCGATTAAGTGTTACCCACTCGTGACGGGCTAATTGTTGACCAGGAACTGGACTATCCAGGCTTTTAATTAGGCTATACTTGTCTATGGTAGAGTTCTGCCATTCTAGTTTCCATTCGTCCATACCGTTATACTGGTTATCAATGAGTCTGGTTGTAGTTAGATAAGCAGGTTTTCTTGATTTTAGCCTAAGGTTCTGGTTTGACGTGTCTTGATTTAATGGAAGGGATGTATTAGATAAGTATTTTGACCACTCTCTGCATGCAGCCTTTTTACGCCGGATGTGTGGAGGTAGAATATTGCAGAGGACTGGGAGCCATTCTATCGGAGTCGATTTGACAGTGCCAGAGATAATACGCATAGAGTGGTTAAGTTGAACATCGATCTTGCTACAATGCGAACTATTTAACCATACTGGGGAGGCATATTCAGCGGCAGAGTAGACTAGCGCCAAGGCCGACGTTCTCAGAGTGGGTATAGCTGCCGCCCAAGATGAGGCAGCTAGTTTATGAATAATGTTGTTTCGAGTTTTAAGTTTAGCAGCAGTATTTTCGATGTGATGTTTGTAAGTCAACTGTCTGTCAAGCGTCACTCCTAGATATTTCGGTGTCGGATCGTAATCAAGACTTTTTCCCCCAAATTTAATTTGGGGCTTGTATTTTGACAATCGATTGTTTAAGTGGAATGTAGTCACTACGGTTTTATCTGTGTTAGGTATAAGTCACCATTTATGTAGATAATCTGATATTAGTTTTAGGTAATTTGTATTGGGGTGCGCCCCGTATACTCTTCCTCGCAGTGCACCCTGGTAACAATTGATAACATTTTATTTTGTCAATTGGCTAAAGTATACTGACCCTTGGTTGACGGACTGTGCTCCTAGCATCTCCCGCCTACTATACAAGCGAACAAACGGCATTATAAACATTGCAAATTTTTTAAAACAAAAAAAAAATTATAACATTGTACATTAAAAAAATTATTATATTATTAATACCTATAAACTTTGGCGCCACTGGACCAAAGTTATCATGCTGCTGTTTTTCCTGGTCAACACGAACCGGTCGTGGGATCAGTAGTACAAGTATATTGGCCGTTCCTTTGACTTGTGTCACATTTACCGACAATCGTCGGGAACGACACCAGTGACAAATAATTGTACAAGTATTCCGATCCGACGGCATGGCAAGTAACCACCAGTACCAAATATTGGCCAAGTACACCAGTCGTGGGAATACGGCTTAAGATTAGTGACATTTATACATGTATATATATGGTTATTACTTATTAATAGTTTTTGTACATTTTGATTAATATCAGGGTACATAGGTATAGATATTTATTATGTTTTGATAGTGTTTATTAGATATTGTTTTGTAATTTGATTTTATAATGAGTATGACTGTTGTTATGTATAATTTTGGGTAATATAATGGGTACATGGGTACAGATATTTATTGTGGTTTTCTAGTAATGACATATTTAATATTATTATGATGATATTGAATCATTAAGCTGTGTAGGCGCAATGATGTAGATATCATTACATTACAAAATGTGTAATTAATAAAATTTCAATATAAAAATTGTATAAGTACTTTGCTAATAAATAATAGTTGACTTGTGTGCAGCATCCATTTTAAGTTTCAGTTTTGGTTTACATTCAATTAGCCTTTTTACTCTTTTTTTTGGATTTTCATAATTGTGTTTGTTGAAATGTAATGAACATACCACAGCTAAAATCATTACTCATAAAAATAATACATCAAGTTCATATAAAGTTGATTAATATGAAGTCAATACTTCTAGAATCAAAATTAACCATGCCCTTAACCATTGAACTTTGCTGCCATATTTGTCTCAAAGTATCATCCTTGGGAAAACGGTGTAACGTAATAGTTGAAGCGATATCGATTCCCTTTTTTTACTACTGCTAAAACAGTTTTTATATATACACACTGGCATTATAATTGTTATGTTATTTAAAATTGTACTAAGCTAGGAAAATATAAAAATTAAAAATGGTACAATTGTTAATTTTTTTTACCATGGGTTAAATGATGAACCGTAAATATTACACAGATAACATAAAAGTTGTATGTGGTTGTATATTATAATGTGATATTTGATACAAAATATATTATTATCATGATATATTTTGTTTTTGGCGGCAAACATCAAAAACCAATGAAATGAGGCGAACTGGATACAATGACCTGCGCAAACTCCGACGGTATTCGGTTCGTTGCCATCACACCATGTTACTTTATCATGGATATTCATAAATTATAGTAATATATTATACTGACCCTAGTTTTATTTATTTAACTAAAAAAATGATTACCTAATTATTAAACCATTTAATGAATTATTGTTAATGGTGTCGATAATTAATGTGTACCTATTACATTGTGTATATATTGGTTATATATAAGTATACCTAACAGTGCCGGCACAAGGTTTTGCGGGGCCCGGGGCAAGTAAAAAAATGTGGGGTGATTACAGCTGTTTTCTTTATCAGTCACCGGTTTTTGGTATCCCGCTTTTTACGAATCTAAAATGTTGATATCAAAAAGGTTAAAGGCGGGCTCACAACTGCCCGTGTCGTGTCGTGTCGTGTAAGATACTTTTTTCTGATTGGCTTACCAAAATGTGATTGTAAAAATATGATCGTGTCGACCAACACGATGCCGCGAGTACTGCGAAGTTGAATATATTCAACTTTTGATCGTACTGGTCACAATGTTCACGATGTGGTAGTGCGATTTAATGTTATCTATTATATTTTGATAAGAAAAAAATGTATAATAAATATTAAATATTACTAACTATAATTATAAAATTATTTAATAATTTTAAATTTATTAAATTATATTATAGGTACATTGAGTCAACACTCAACAATATGAGCTATGTAAAAGTAAGATATTGTATCTATCTACGTTTGTTTTGATTTATAGATTAGGACAACATCATGAACTAACAACTGTCATACTAAAGTTCAAATATACTAATAATATAATATATTAACTTTAACATACCATAACATACTATATGTAGTAGTGTAGTACACTAATATACTACTAATAATTCATTGAATATTATTTATTTATGAACCCATAGGCATGTGCAGACTTCATTGGCAGAATATGCATATTAAAAATGTGTTCCTTCTTTCTAAGAAGCAACAAAAAAGTTCCCCTTTAAAATTACAGTAATGTTAATGATAAATAACATTAATGTATCAATTTTTATAAAAAAAAAGTATTCATATCCTGTACACACAACTATGTATATACATACTAAATATTAATACCTACGTATCTTATATTAAATCTAAATTGGTACAAAACTATAAAATATATTGGTAGGGAGCTAATGTAACCTGTAGGTACAGATAAACAGTAACTAAATAGTAAAATACTGTATTATAGACATTTCAAAATTGAATATGAAATGTAAAACTAAATTATATAATATTACCTAGACGAACAAAATTTATAAGAATCAATAAGATACATATATGAAACTATAAGGAACTTTCGCCTGTGAACTTCAATATTATATTCATACACACTGCGTTTATATTCTTCTTCATTGTAGTTTCGTTTCATTTTGAAATGTATTCAAAATAAAGAAAAAAACTCACAAATTAGATAATATTACAAATTAAATATGAAAAATACATCTATGAATTAACAACATTACTCAGCCACTGACAGTTAACAACAAAGAACAACTGATTAATATGTTAATATACTTACTTATTATGTTATTAGTGATTTTTAAATTAATATTTAATATAAATATATAAAATATTAGTTGACATGGACATATAAATTAGTACGTCTATGGAAGTTGATTATTTTAAAAAACCCCGCAAGAAAATTTGATAACCATGGTACCATAATACCACGGTAGAATTTATGGTTACCAAGTTGGTATCGTCCTGATTTTTGAATTCACAATTCACACGACACTACACGACACGGGCAGTTGTGAACCCGCCTTTAGTCATAAACCTGGTTAATATTGGTTATGTTTACAGTTATTTACAATGTGATAGAATATTTTAACGGAATATTATATATCCGGTAATGCAAAAACTAAAGTTGTAACTATAACGTTAATATATTACCGTATAATTTAACCGAACGTTATTTTTACCGGAGTGTTTAACCGGCGTTGTGCAAAAACTCTCTATTCACACCAATATTATCGGCAACCGGGGATGGCAGGCAAAGGGAGCGCTATACATATTATACTTTAACTGTCTTCCTATAGGTTAGGACAGAAAGCCAACATGTTGAGTTACTAACTTGGATTGACTCCATAATCTCCATAGTCGATAGTATGGAAAGAAAAAGAAAAAGAAGCAACATGCCTTTTTGACTTCTTGTAGAACAAATTATTCGAACCTTGTGAAATATACTCCATACCATTATTATATATAATGTAGAACAATTATAGAAAAAAAAAATGTTTATTTAGTAACGTATTAAGTAGGTATTTATGAAGCATATAGGTATCTGTATTTTATAAGTGTCATCAACGAATGGCTCCTTTCATCAAAATAATGTTAGGTACTTTGTCATATGTGTTACTTTTAGCCTATATTCTTATTGTACCGTAAAAACGAAAATAAATAGTACGTACAGACACTGTCAGATATTTTAAATCTACCTACCTACTTTAAATACCTACATGAACTATTTCAATGATTTAATTATTTTTATTTCCCGGTTGGTACTTGTTATGTTTACGTTATTAATTTACAGGTACGCATTATCGAAGAAGAATGTGTTATCGACAAATCGTCGATTTGTTATACCTACTATAGGGAAAATACAGAGAAAAATATGGTGGCAAGTACAAATTACTATAGGTACCCGTTCGCGCCTCAACTTTCCATACGGTTTGACTGCCGCAGGAATTCATTTTAACATAACCGTCGAACTTGAGTTACCAGAGTAAAAAAAAAAACGAATTATGTTATTATTAATTGTATTATTCATTGGATGCGGTTGTGGCGTATACAACATAATATTATTCGGTACATAACATAAATCGCAATGGTTATCAACGATTATCGGATTATTCTTGTAACTGTGCTATGACTAATACATAGAATATTAGATTTGAATATTATTTATGACGTGAGCACGGCGGCGTGTTCGTATTATTATAATATTAATAATTAATTACTGAAATGTGATTGCTACGACGTACAATATAATAATAATAATATTATACCTATACCGCCGACGCGTAAAAACAACATTATATTATAATACATAATATTATCAAAACGTCTGTTGAAGAATTTATAATAATTATTATATTGTGGCTTGGTGTGGCGCTGGCGGTGTCCGTACACGAAATTGCGGAAACGCACTTAGTGTACCTACGTAACGACCGGCGTTGCTAGTTCCCGGATGGGTGACCGCCCTGGATTTTCAGCAACGAATCCTTGCCACACATACAAAAACGAGTTTTCGACGTTCCTCCCCTACTAACAACCCTACAAAAAAAAAATTTTATTATTGTCGCCCTTCAAAACTGGGTTGTTGGGTTTTTCGTCGAAAATCGTTTTATCATTGAAAATATTGATAATGGTTTCGGACGTCGAAATCGGCACGATTGCGATGTACGGCTAAACTTGTCACTGGCACGAATATTATATAGCTATCGTGATTTATACTCTTTGTCATAGAGATAACACTCGGGATCTTATAATCGGAGACTTCGATTACCGCACACGGCGAGAACACGATTATAATTTATAATAATATGTTTTATTATTATTTCGCGGACCCCGACGGTAAATATTAAACCATCTGTAATGTTGGTTGTCGGCCTTTTTATACACATATAATAATACCTTCTATATTATTATATTATTATATCGTCGTCTCCATATTCTGTCATGTGTGTTTGTGATACCGGACCATACAATAGACTAATGATACGAGTCAATTTACAAGTCATTATCATCGCAATAGGATCCCGATTATATGTGTAATAAATAATAATAATATAATATCACCGGCCCGAGCGCATATTATGGCTAAGAGTTTGGGTCAATCTGCTCGTTGTTGTATCTTTAACAATAATATGCACAATAAATAATAATAATATAATACAAGTATAGGTACCTACATAATACAATATGATAAAACATAAAACGAAATGTTTGTATTGTGCTATGCGTGCGTCGACGATGATGTGCCGCAGAGAGTAAATGATGTACCTATATTATTATTAATATTTAATATAGGTACAGATACATACGTGAAGTGTTTGCGAAATTTAATTCAATACTGATTTTGTAGGACATTATTATATCCAAGCATATATATCATCGCCTATGTTCGGAATAATTTTTTATTTAAAATTAGTCTCGAAGAGTTACAGTGCTTACAGTAATGGTTTACATAGAAATAGGTGGAAATAGACCCTACTCGTTAGACTGATCGATTTCCACGAGTCGTATTAATACTCGTACGGTGGCGTGGCGCCATGCATATGGCCAATGCATTGATTCCATTTATCAGTGCCATTATGCGGATAATTTTTATGTTTTAATTTTATTTGTACATAAGTAGGTATCTTGTATATTTTACGATATACATTTAAGTATAAACAAGTTTAAAAAATTAATAATTAGTAATTGAAATTAATTTGTCCAACATAAGAATTTTCAAAAAAAAATTTACATAAAAAATATAAGATTATCTATCTGTGTTTATAATGTTATATGAGATCGATTAACTTAATTAGAATAGCGCCAACAGTTTATTTGACTATATGCGTTGGTGTAGGTACCTACCTACATTGTAATAAATTATGATAAGAATTGAGTTCTCATATACGTGTTATTATAAGCATCACATATCAGAATAATGTAATGTTAATTTTGTCCCAATAATATAGGTAAACACGTAAGTCTTTCTTCCTTCCTTCCGTTATAATATGTTTGATTATAATTTGGACTCCACATATGACAATATATGGTACCTATTTTTTCATTATATATCTGAGAGACTAATTTATAATCAGATCAGAAATATCTCTTTTTCTATATTTATGCACACCCATGGCGTGGCATTTTTTTTTATGCAGATCACAAACCCTAGTTAGAATTTATCCATTTTCAGGCCATACAATTTAAGAACTGGACCAAAAAACAATAGTATTTGATTTTAAATTTGGAAATGGATACTTTGCGTGGTCAAATGATGCCACATTTTATGTGGTTGGATTTTACTGTATTAACTATACAGATTTTACTGTATAGTTAAATTGTTATATTATTTATTTTTCTAAATGTTTTGTTTGTATTTCTCTATTCTAATTACCTTAAATTCAGAAAATTATATATGTGTATTACAACATGTACCTAGGGACGGCTCCAGAATTTTTTTCTTAGGGGGTGATAAAGGGCAAGTCGATTTTTGAAGGTACAAGCTCAACAATGATTGAACTTCTATCAATAGAAAAAAAAATAATGATTCATGCACCAGTGAACACTATTATAGTGAGTTTCTGAATTATATAATAACATATTACATTAATTGATACATAATAGTAATATAAAAAAAAATAAAAAAGAATTAAATATTTTATATAAGCTTTATTTTTCTATTGTGATGAGCAGCAGAAAGCTTGTCCATAAATTTTTCCATATCTAGGTTTTTAGAAAAAAATTTTTTCATTAGAAAGAATTGCTATATTTGATAATCTTGTGTTTATAATTTTATTTCTTGAATAACTTTTAATTTGTCAGAGGCTAGAAAAAGTTCTCTCCACCCCAGCACTGGAAGGAAGAATGATAATTGTTATGGTACACAGTAAATATAGTTCAGAGAACGCCAATTTGTAACACTAATAATAATTGTGTGAAATCAAGTATAGTGTTAATTTTCCTTTTTTTTTTATCAATCTGATGTCTATTTATGAGTTTGGGTATTATCTTAAGTTCAGATTCCAAGCTTTCAATATTAACATTATAATGTACGGTGAGTTAAAAATTAAGATAGTAATCCCATTTAATATTTACGATTATAATATAATGTCAATCATATAAACGGTAACACGCACCAGTAAAAATAGTACTTTAGTAAGTAGTAAGTTAGGTACCTAACTAAAAAAAACAATTCTCCCTCAAAATCTTCTTTTTTCCCATAATATGTGAATTTAGATATTATGTTACTTTTTGAAACTGCACTATAGCGGATAACTTATCTTTTCCCATTATAAATTAATACGCAAACACAAACAAAGTTGAAACAACACGACGAACCACGTGACTGAGAATCGATTAATCCTATATGATTACGTATACATTATCGATTTTATCACACTCATTTCAAACCAAGGGTATCAATTAATAATTATAGTTTGTAATATCTGCAGCATTATTATTAAAACGTTAGATATTCTTATTGGACCGTAATCAGCCACGAGTTACGCACCGGATTGCAAAACTAAACAAATATGACTTTAGTATTACTACCAGAGCCCCCATATTCTATTAAATAATATTTTATAGGACCCGCAAATACATTTAGTACAGGGACTCAAAATTTGATTTGGGAGGCCTGATTATTACTAGGTAACTAGGTGTTGAGTAGTATAATACAAAGGCAACATTAAATGGTTTTTAAATTGTGCGCAAATTGGTTTTAAAAAAAGTAAATGAGTTGTAGCCATCCTAAACATACAATATTGAATATTTAAAATTGTTTTTGTCTGTGTGACGCTGCCTGCGATGACTTCAGTCGACAGTCGTTGATTGTCGTTGTCCGGTCAAAATTGTTACTGTGTGAGAGGCGAGGAAAAGACACAGACACCAAATTTAAAATTTAATTTAGGTACCTATTAGATTGTATTATACGAAATACTATTTTATAGGTACAGGTAAAAATAATACTAATATATTATGAAACTTGATCAGAAATATTATCAGTAATATTTATGATACTTGCAGACTTCTTTACGACGTTATTATTTAATTCCTATCTTTTCTACTATCTTTTCGCATATTAGAGTAGCGATCCTACAACTTAGTTCTATTTGGTCTAATATGTCCATTATATTTCTTGTAGGGTATAAAGTAAGTAAGTGCTGACTCATTTGGAAAAAGTTGAACATTACTTAGAGCAAGTGGCCGTATATACAGATAACATTCTTGTATAATATATAATATATCAAATTAATTAACAGTATGGGGTTATATGCAAGTAGGTAAGAAAAATAATACAAATTTTAACTTAACATAACTTAATATATTTTTTTTTTTGTAATAGAAAATTGTTTGGTAGAATGATACCCACCGTGCAAAAAACAGTTACGATTATGTAAAAGGAATATTCCTAAGGAACATTGAAACGTTCTTACGGAACTTCCATTAGAGTTCCAAAAACATTCCTATAACGCAATTTGCCGTGTTTTTTGCAACAATGAATAGTAATTATAATAATAATTTAATAATAATTATAATAATAATATACATAACATAATAATATAACATAATATAACATAATAATTTAATTTATGTTGAGATGCATTGCATTAACAAAAAAAAAAAATACCTACAAGCTTAAAATGGTCTTTGAATTTCCAAAAATGAACACTGTTCAATCTATTCGATTTCAATTTTGAAAACTGATCTGAACTCGTTACCTAGTCTTCTGTGTTTACACCAGATCATTTTTAATAATTATTATTTTTTAATTAAACACAAGCTATTAAGGAACTGATATTTTAAGAATTTAAAACAGTTATAAAAAGCTTAATATTAGATTATTTCAAAATGTATCTGGTATGAACTTAGATTAAGATCTTGGCTTTAATTTTGTATAGGTATGTTATTTCTCTAAACCTGCCTTGGAAGCCGTAAATATGGAAATACTAGAACATGTTTATTGATATAATGATATATATAAAATAATTTGTTGCACAACCTGTGCTGCTCAACAATTTAATCGGCGATCAAGATTATTAAATCCCCCACTCCTTATTCCTGGAAATGTGTCGACGGACGCGACTTGCGGCACGACCGATAACACAGTGAGCGTTGTTAGGTTTTAGTTTTACTGTCGAAGACCCTTAACTAATTTTTAGTATAATTTTTTGAAAGTAATTTATTTTAACTATGATTAGTTTATGAATTGATTTTAAATGTCTTAAATGTCTGGTCATTTTCATCACTTTTACTAGGCATATTCAAATTAACCTTACCTTCAGATGAATTTTGTATTGTTGGATAAGATAATTTTTCAATAGTATTTGGAAAGTGTTGATTTTGAGACCCCGTAGATTCAAGATTCTGTAATATATAATATAATAATAATTAGATTTTGTTTAGTACATTTTATTATAAGAACATTGAACTGTATGTACCTGTGATACTGGATTTGAAGATTCACTTGTCGTTGGTAAATTCATGTAATCTGTAGCTTGCATCAGAGATGCTATAGTATTTGAATTGAGCAATGTCAAAGGTTGCAAATCTGTATAACTATTTTCTTTGTGAAAAGTGGAGTCTACTGCTGATGACAAAGAAGCACTATTATTTGTTGAAAATGTTTGCAATGGCCCTTCAGATAATGTTCCCGACACTGTTGCCCCTTGAATATTGGGTATAATAGTGTAACCAGGATCTTTAAATTAAATCAAATACGACTAGTTAGGTATGTTATAATACATCAAATATAACTTAAACATAAATAATAATGTAATAACCTAACCTAACCTAACCTAATCATAATATTATTATCACAATAAAAATATTATCAAGAATTAGGTGTTTCGTTTTCATCAAAATGTAAAAGAAATCAGTAAAAAGTTGTAATAAATTATACCTATTATAAAAAATTTTAATAAATTATACGTATTAGGTATATTAGAATAAAATGTTAACATTGAAGTATTCAATTAAGGCCCCACACGAGCGTTGAAAGTACGGACGTTGTGACGGACGTTAAGTTGTAACGGACGTCACTACCTTCGTCACACGAAAGTAGAATATAACGTCAGTTGTTGATTTCGCATCTTACAAGATGGAAGATTTGGATACTGCGATTTTTGTGTACTCCGCTATACGAGTATTACGAAAAAAAAACGCGTGAATCGAAAATGGTGGGTTCACCCAATAAATAGTGAACGATTATTAAATGGTGCATTTTACAACCTTTATAACTTGCTGAGAGCTGACAATGCGAAATTTTTTAATTATTTTTGCATGTCACGAAGCAAATTTGACGAACTATTCAATAAAAGTAAAACGAAAATAATGCGTCAAGATACAGGTATGAGATCTGCGATACCAGCAGAAGAGATGTTGGCAGTTACTTTGAGGTAATAAATTAATAAAATATACAAAATAAATAATTATATAATTTTATCATTTATAATTACATTAAATAACTACCTAGTCATAATATTTGCACTTATTAAAATTATATTTCATAAAAAATTGAAAAAAAAAAACAATAAACCTTTAAGTATGCTATTTGTGATCCTTAGCATTTGATTAACAAACAAATTAAAATTAAACATTAGGTTGTGTATTATTTGAAAGTTACATACTACTTGATGACGTATTTGATGCTAAGTTTTGTTCGTCTGGAGAAAACTGGCTAAAATATCCAGTAACGGAATTTTTTGAAGACAAAGGTGAAATTATTCGAGCTGTACTTGTTTTTGCCAATTTATCATGGCTGTACATCGGCGTGTCTTGCATTGTAGACGGGTACACGGGCATAGATGTGTTGTAACTATGATTTAATGTAGATATCGGTACACCAGAATTGTGGTTGAAAATTGGACCGGGTGGTTGGAAATATGGAGGTGTGTTATTGGTTAGCTTTATACGTTGTAGAAGCTGCATAAGTTGAATTCGGAATTGCATTTTTTGTTCCATATTCAATGTCTTAACTAATGGCAATGTTGATTTATAGAAGTTTAGGTCCTCATCATCAGTATCTCGGTTTGGTTCATAACTACTTTTTTGTCTCGAGTCCAAAAACAAAGGTAGTTTTTCTTCTAAGTTGATTTTCTTTTTTTTAGTGGGTGGAGGTGTTAAAAGAGTTTTTTCTGCAGTATTTGAATGATCATCTGTCAAACATTCATCTGCTATAGCCATATCATCTGACAATTGTGTTGCATCAGCATCTTCTTCATTTAAATTTGATTGAATACTACTAGCAGTGGGACGATGTTCTCTATTTTTTTTAAAAAATGAGAGCTGTTCTTCAAAAATGTAACGTATTTTTTTCGACCACTGCCAGACTTATTGCATTCTTCTTGTTATTTTAAACTACGGACATAATTATCGCGTACACTTCTCCATTTTGATATAAGATCTTGTACTGTGTAAAACGTATTGAAAAAAACACAGGATTTAGTTTTATGCTGCATCATGTTTAGTATCATGGTATCAGTTCGTACATCATAATAAAAAAATATATAATTTATATAGGTAGGACTGGATATAAAATATTATTTTGATGTATTAATTTTATTACAGTTAAATATTTTTGTTGATTATTTTGGGATTAAAAAGTTAACGTTTATGAAATATTTAATTTAGAATAAAATGTAATAGTAAAATGTTTTGGTTAATTTTGCGATTTTTTTATTTGTATGCGTATATTTATTTTTGTTATTTTATATTTTTATCCACATATCCTATTTGCAGATACCTGAGTAGTACAAACAGTCTTCAAGATTTATACTACGAATTTAGAATTGGTAGATCGACTTTATTTGGTATCATACGGACAGTGTGTTTGCAAATATGGGAAGTTATACACGATGAATGTATACCAACACCAAATGAAGAAAAATGGCTGAACATCGCCGAAGGTTGTCAACAACGAGCACAATTTCCTCATTGCATAGGTAGGTACTATTGATGGAAAACACATTAGAGTCATCAAACCACGTGGAAGTGCGTCTCAATATTTTAACTATAAACACTTTTTTTCTGCGGTTTTATTAGCGGTGGTTGACTCTAATTATTGTTTCACGTTTACTGATGTCTGTTCGTTTGAGAAGGACTCAGACTCTACAATTTTTAAAAACTCAACTTAACATAAGCATCTACAAAATAATTCTCCGAATATTCCAAAACCTAGTCAAATACATGGTATTCAGAATTCAGATACCTATGCCATATGCATTTGTGGGCGACGAAGCCTTTGGGTTGTCGACAAATATGTTAAGACCATATGCAGAAAAATGCTTACCAGTCAATAAAAGGATTTTTAATTATCGACTTTCACGTGCACGACGCCATGTAGAGTGTGAGTTTGGAATTTTATCCAATAAATGGAGGATATTTCACCGCCCAATGGATGTTGATGTAGAATTAGCAATTGATATTGTAAAATGTTGTTGCGTTTTGCACAATTTCGTTCGCAAACGTGATGGGTATGATTTTGAAGATTCTCTAACAGTAACCGGTATGGAAGACATCGAACTAGATACTAACTTCAACGTAAATGGATCTATTAACAAATATCGGGATGCACTGGCAAATTATTTCAGTTGTGAATTAGGACAAGTGGCATGGCAGAATGAAAAAATTTAAAATATTATATACCTATGTTTATTTTTATAGTTAATAGTAATATACATAATTAATTAATAATATCATATTAAAATAAATTAAGTAATCAGATGATACTCACTAATTATTTTTTGTTCTGTTTGAGTTTTTTCACTAAAATTTTCAAATATAACAGTTGCAACTTCCATCCATCCATCATTTTTCTTGTTTCTGTCTCTATACAACTCGTCACTTATATCCCATAAAAAAAAATCGTGGAATATCACTAAAATCTATATCTAATAATGAAAATTAAATTGAATTAATAAATATCAAGTCAAATAAAATAATTCTACATTTCATAAAAAATCTATTTTGAATACAAAAGCTTAAAAAGAATTAAAAAATATAACTTTTTTTTATCTAAATTAGATTTTTATTTTATTGTTCATTTTTTATTCAAAATGTAATTTGAATTGTAATATTATTTTGAAAAAATATAATTTATTAAATAAATTTAAAATTAATACATAAATCTAAATGGAATGAAAAAATGCAAGTTGATTAAACTTATATAGATTTAATAAAAAAACTAATTTGAAAAATCAAGTTTAATAAAAAATGTAATTTGGATAAAAAAATATAACTTGACTTTTTTATAATTGATTAATTAGATTTTTCGTGCATTTTAGATTATTTATTTAAATTATATTTTTTTTTATAAATGTAGATGTATTTTATTCAACTAGCTTTTTTAATTATATTTAGATTTTTTATCCATATAAGTTTTTTATTTTTATCGATATCAATAACACAGTTATTTGTTTACAATTTAAATGTATGATTGTATGTTTGTGTGTTAAAAAAAATTGAAGCACTATCGAAGTATTTGGGCATTATGGTAATTGTTCCAGCCTCGAACCAGAAATTGTAGGCTATCTGCGTACGTCTATAGTATAAAGTATTCTTTATAAGTACAGTCACTGTATATCTAAGAACAAAAGTAGTCATAAGTAGTCATAAGCTTTTGTTTGATACCTATTAGGAAGTTTTGGGACAACTTGGGTGGGCCAACTTTCAAACATCAAAGCTCATAGCAGCTGGGGCGTAATTAAGGAGTGGGGATGGACCCCCCCAAAAAAACTTTTTTTTACCGTTAACATTTTGATCAAAGTATTGATAATGACCATTCATGTTTGCTAAAAACTTATATCCCCCCAAACCAAATTCCTAATTACGCCATTGCATAGCAGTCGTACGATAAACTTGCAAATTCTAAAACGAGACTTGCAAATTCTGGCTAATCATTAGCTTTTGCTCAGTGCTGGTTTCAAAGTTCTTAGACAAAGTGGGTGGGCCAACTTCACTAGGTAGTTCAAAAATGTAGTGGCCGCCTGATGGACTTGCAAATTTCAAAAAGGGGCTTTCAAATACTTGCTAATCATTAGCTTTCGTTTGATACCGATTTCGAAGTTCTCGGTCAAAATGGAGGCGACTACGTGAAGTTGGCCCATCTTTACATTTTTTGGATTAACGGTGAAAGTTTGGACTTGCAAATTCTAAAAATAGACTTACAAATACTTGCAAATAACTTGCAAAATAATTACATAGATTTAAAAGAAATTGAAGTAATTAGGAGGGCCAACTTCACGATAGTTAATACATTATTTCAATTTGCACTTAAAACATTTAGTTTTTACTATTCAATCATATTTGATATTATATGACAATCAATTAACAAAATATAAGACATTAATTAATAATATTTAAATATTTAAATTATTTTTTCCGATGTATAGTACTTAACCATAAACAACTATGAACAGATTGTTCATAAAATAATAATGAATATTAATTATTCATGTATTATTATACAACTAAACACTACATGTAAATTGTATTATTAGAATTATAAAAAATAATTACATTGAGATTAATATTAAGTACCGCTACTGTTAAGTATTAATTATATTTTTAAATATATGAACAATAAGTATAGTTTATGTTTAATGTACTTACCAATATTATTTTTTTCTGCTATAGGTTTATCGTCAAAATGTTTGTAAAATATTTTAAATATATTTTCCCAGGCCTTTGTCTTGGCATTTCTTTGGCTAAATTCAGCAATTTGACTGTTCCATATCGCATTCTCATTCTCAATAGTACTTATAAATAATTCAGTCTCAACATATTCGTTTCTCGAGACCATAGTTGATAAAGAAATTAAAAAAGAAAAAAAAACGATTTTCTATACTTGTATTTTCGTAATAAAACAATTAGCAATTAGCATTAGTTATAATTTGACAGTCATGATTTTCTTCATCTTTTGTCAATTGTACCAACCCCGTTTTTCGCATAAATTATATATTTATATGATAGTTGGTACCGAGATGCGCGTTTTTCTTCCCGTGGAAACGTCCTAACTATCTGCAATTGATTGCTATCGAACGCGCGTTTAAAGAAAAACGCACGTAGAAGCTAGATATCACGTTCACGCGCGTTTAAACGAGTACACTTGTATTTCTCCCAATGCATTTCATAAACGTGCGTTTAAAAACGCTGGTGGAAAAGGTCACTAAATCGACTAAAACTTTAGAGAATCACCTTACGGGCGAAGAGACCACCGGACTACCGAACAGATTAGTTGATATTTATTTTATTTACGCTGTACATTATGATTTATAATTTTCCCTGTATGTTCCGCGGTGGGTTAATATTTATTTAGTTCTAATTTTTTGTTTACTGCTGTTACGCCATACGGGGATTGAGTGCAATCCCTCTGGCCAGGGAGGGCGAGTGCTATTATTTATTTGTTTTATAAATGTGAATATCTGTAAGGCACGGTGTGCCCGAGATTAGCCATACTGAGGCATACACCGGACCCGTACCTCCGGCTTGCACGACCGCGATAACGGTGTGCGAGTCAGTCTGTTTTTGTAAGTGACCGGCGTCACTCGACGTGTTCCTGACAACCGTCACTGACCATTGACCAACGTTAATTATATTATGAATAGAATTCTGTTACACCTATTTTATTTTATGTTATTTAAATGGTATCACGTTATAAGTTTTTTAATAATTTAACAAGTTGCAGACTGCCTCGAACGTCTTAAATAAGACTTAATTTAACTCTCACCTTACCTTGCAATTTCGTTTGTAGAAAAATTTAAAAACCGTCTGTCGTTTGAGAGTTAAATTTAATACACACTGTCGTTGTTGTTATATGATCTATATAGCATTAAATTTGACTCACATATTTTATTATTTTATTTTGTGAGATTTTGCATTTAACTATCATTTATATACATCACTGGAAAGAAGAGTAAAACTGATATTAGGTTATAAAAAGTGAGAGCAATTTTCATTGTTTTATATGTATTGTGATGTAGGTATTTAAATTAAATATCAACATACTATCAAATTAATTAACAGTATGGGGTATAATATGCAAGTAGCCAGTAGGTAAGAAAAATAATACAAATTTTAACTTAACATAACTTAATATATTTTTTTTTTGTTATAGAAAATTGTTTGGTAGAATGATCATATAATTATTATATGATATATCAATAAATCATTATTATATTGAAAAACTTGTATACTTATAAAATATAAATACAGCAAATTATAAATAAAACAAATTAAAAACATTATTTTCTATCCTATTCAATAAATGCTATTTACAAATAACAGTATATTTATTTTGTCCGGACTCTGTGAAGTTATCAAAAAAAACATGCATGAATAATACAGCATGTTACCTTAAGTAGAAGTATGAGTGATATTGTAGTTTAAAAATTGTATATTATTTAACACTGTTATCGTCGTACTGCGAAAATTGTCGTCCAAGACGTTTATCACCCAGTTTATACCAGTCTTGGCGGAAAATGCGCGGTAGCGTTCTCTCGTGGTGCAGAGTATAGCATCACTGATAGCGTCTCCGAGGATTCTGTAATAAAAATCTAACAACACATGCACCAGCGCTAGTATGGGTGTTGAGGAGTTATATAAAAGGAAACGTACTAATTACTTTATATAATACGTCTATTATAAGTCCCTTGTTTGTTGTTGATGTGCACTTTCAAACGTGGTTATACCAGAAAACTATTTTTAATTATTGTTGAAAGCATTTATTATCACCATTAAAAGAGTTCTAATAAAATATTTTACCGATGTTAACATAATAAAGTAGAAAATTGTTATCCAAGCGATGATGGGTGCGCGGGTGGTGACGGTGGACTTCCGGCAGGTGACAGGTGTGATGTGCGGCAAAACTACTGTGAATCATAATAAAAAAAAAGCGTAGACGATAAAGAAAAGTTTAAATAAAGAATATAATTTACTAAAAAATTATAATTCCATCATAACTCATCACTCATAAGTACCTACGTATATAGTATATATTATATATATATATATGCATGTCATACCAATGATATAATAATATGAAGCTGGTTAATGTTATATTCATATGAATATATATATAGTAATAATATTATTACTATATATAAGTATATATACTTACATTATGATAGAAAAAATATTATATACTCGCTAGAAACGCAATCATATAATATTATGCGGTGTAACATAAACAAGTTATTTTATTTTTCATCAGTCTTATTATACGATATTTTTTCTAATAAACTTAAAAATAATGAAGTATTGTTACTGTCTAAAAACTTTTGGAATTGTAAGCATGACCTACCTATATATTTCCAAACACCTAAATTATGTATAAGTAATTATCTAACTGTGGCGTGGTGTTTGCTTTCAGTCACGAATATGCTCCGAGAGTGTACACACCGACTGGTGTCACTAGTACCAGGATGGGTGACCACCCGGGATTTTTAGTAACAAATCCTTGCCATACCCCCCTCCCCCACAGTATCAGGCTAATGACCTGAGTTATCGAAGCCTTAATTTAAAATTAAAATTAATAAATTATGTAATTAATAAAGCCAATAAAAAGATATTAACTTAATATTATTGGAATTATGTATACAGCGTAACTTGATTTATAATTTAATTATAATATATATATAGGTATAGTCGTATAGGTATGTATAACCATATATTATTTATTAAATAGAGCTTAAACTCAATGTAGGTAGATATAGATTTATTAAATAAAATCCCGGTACCTATTATATAATATAATATTTGAACATATTGACATTAAAATAATTTTCATCGATATTATAATAACTGCATATATTATATTATGCTGGTTCTTGCAAAATATCGTTTTAACGAAATTACGAATGATAAAATAATGATTATATACAAGCAATTAACATTTTATCAGCATGTTATAATTTATCATTCGATCAGAAAAATATTGTTTATGGATTATCTGTTCATATAAAATATGGTTTTTTATACCTTAATAGTTCCGTTGAAGCGTGAAAACTAGATAGAAAAATCCATAATACTAACTAGGTATATAATAATAATAAAAAGCATGTGGAATCGTAGAACTGACCACTGTTATTGTGCCTTACTCCCTTTTTCTATATAATATTAATATATTATATATGTATACATAGGTAGGTACTCAGATATAATATAATATTCTACAACACCTACAATCTACATATACATGGATATATACATACATACCTAACCAATAAGTAATATGTACGTAGGAAGATCGATTATTGGCGAGGGGGCCGGGGAACGACGTTTGGTGCGGTGCATTACTGCATTTTACCTATAACATAATAATATATGTAGGTACTTTTAGGTATAGGGTTAAAAAAAATATGTTCTCGCCATGCCATACTGAACGCGGTAGGTCGCCTACACTATATATTATGAAGTTATTATAATCTGGAAAGTGGTACAGTGATATATAAATATTCGCTACCTATATAAACTATATAGACGTGGCGAAAAACTGCTGCAGCGCATATTGTTTCGCCAACGACCGGAGGGGGCGTCGAGAATTTATTTTTTTAAATAAGAATATCACGCATTTTATACTTCAAATTATTATTATTATGCAAATTGCGCGACGAAACTGTGCGGAAAAACACTGCGGCTAAAGGTACCTGCGTATACACATTGTATATTATAATGTATATGTATAAACTCGCGCGGAAATTATTATTACGTATTATAATAATAATATAGCGGTCGTGTTGTGTTCGCGCCGAGACGGCGTTTAATGGGCGGGCGATGAACGTGCTTCAGTGAGTGGGTGGGAGGGGGGTGGCTGCGGTTTCGGTTGCTCGTCGGTCATTGATGAAGGGGTGAGGGGGGGAGGGAGGACGGAGAAAATCAACGACGGGCCCGCACACATTATCGCCGTCGCCGCCGCCGCGCTGTATTTGTGGGCAGCGTAGAAGCAGCGGGACGACGGGTGCACGCCCATCGGATCGGGCCCCGTCGAGCGGTCGGCCGGTCGGTTGGGGTTGGGGGGGCGAGATCGATATCCGGACGGCCACGCCCCACCCCCCCGCGGTCGCTGCCGGTGGGCTGTGCTCTGCGGGACCGCGGCCGCCGCCACCACCGAACGTCTCGACATGCGCACTGGTCGCCGCCGCGTTTTAGTATCACAACGTTAACCCGACCGACCGGCCGCACACGCCGCGCACACACCGCACACGCACGTCGCACCGCGTACACGACGACCGACGACGGCGACGCAACCGTATACCAAACCTGTACCCATCAGTCGACCACGGGCGCGGTGATCGCATTCGCTATCGACACGTCCGTTCCGTCGCCGCCGCCGCGTTTTATTTTCCATAATTATATAATATTATTATAACGGCACGATATGGTCCGCAAGTCGACGTCGACGACGGCCGCTGACGCCGCAGCCGTTCGCGTTTGACCCGCAGTTACGAAAATACATTCCGTTTCGTCAAACGGTTTGCGAGTGTTTTTCGCCGTCTGCAGCATTAGGTGTATCCACGAAATATCATATTATTCTAGGACCGCGATTCGCCTGTCCTGTCCTGGTATACCGTGTCGTGGATACCTAGGTATATAATCCGTCCGTCCGTTTTTCGTTACCGCTTCGCCGGCCGCATAGGTACGGTAACCATACCTAAACACCGGTAATAATATGATAATGGGCACGGCCAACCAGGAACAGCATCCTGCCAGCGCGATCAAAAAGCCCACGGACTTTTCGATCGACGCAATTATGCGCAAAGATGACGCCGCCGCCACTGCCGCCGATTCGAGACACAACATCATGTTCGGTGAGTGCCAACATATTTATATATTATTATAAATCTACTCGACTTATTAATGCATATATTAATGTTATGTAATCGTGGTTCATGTTTTTTCGACGTTTACAACTCTCAGACCTAGACTTGGCACATAATAATAAATTTATAGATTTTAAATATCCACAATACCCTACGATATAGCTTTATTGTAGACACCTATATAATATTAGCCACAATATTTGTATTAACTCAAAGAAATTTAGTATTGCTATAACAAAAACTACATTTTTTTAAAAAAATTTTTGTGTTTGTATTTATTAATTTCGCGTTGACATCATCTACTAATTATTGTAAAAACTGTCTAATTCTATAGCTAGATTAGGTACCTAATATAAAAATACAAAACTATTTTGTCACAGGACATTTTGTATAAATTCCATTTTTATTTTGCTTTGTTGAAATTGTTTACAAATATATTTGTTGAATACTTGAATGTGTAGGTATGTATAGGTATATGCATAATATATCGTTACGAGTTATGCCTAATAATTAGTATTTTAATATAAATAAACTTTATTTAGGCCGCCATATTATAAAATTAAATGATAATAATATTATTACCTATTTATATACATAATAATACAACGATTAAACTCTGTAGAATATATTTCATACATAATATTGCATATTTTCTTTGAATACTGTTATTACTTAATATTATTATCATCTAGGTAAGTTTTTTGAAAACCAACTGAATTTCACTAAAACCGATGATGTTCAGTATTATAATTTAATGGAATATAATAATTTATAAAACTACTTAGTACTTAGCTGGAATATAATATAATGAACTAAATTTTTTTACATAGTATCCATACATATTATATATTATTATTTTTGCTACAAACATTACCTACTTATTATTTTTCAGATATTTAGTATACATTATAAATGTATTCCTAATATTAAGTATATATATATATAGAGAGAGAGAGATTATAGCCTATAGGGTACCAACTATTATAGTGCAATGTTGGTCAAATGTCATTATTTTTTTATTTCATTATTGAATTTCGTGCAGGTACGGAGGGCGAAGGTTCGATGGGTGGGACTGAAGATTTGGACATTGAAGTGGACGTCGTTGAGACTTCGGAACCAGAAGACTTGGCCGCCAACCGCTATCATCGCCGGTCTTCGGTGGACGCGGGTACCGGAAAGCAAAATGGCACGGCTAGTGGTTCGAAGAAAAAGAGATGTCGAGAAACGGTTAGCGCTTCATCTGAAGATGGTGACCGGACACCGCCTCCACACGATTCTGCACAGGCCACCTCCAAGAACCTGGCAACAATGTTGGCAAAATGTACCAGTCCGGATTTGGCATCCACGGAATGCTACCTTGAGTCCGTCTCAAAAGAGCTCTGGTCCAAATTTCACGAACTGGGCACGGAAATGATCATCACCAAAACTGGAAGGTATGCATCATACTATATATATGTAAAATATTATGTAATTAGGTAATATAACGTTCGGTATATATTCGCATTTCATGGCAATGCGCACTTCAATAGTTACCTTTATTTTATCCATACATTTAGATGTAAGTACCACATTTTCCAAAACGTCATTATAATTTATAGCTGCAAAGTGCCTACCTATATATTATAATATGTCTGTGTGTGTAAATCTTACACTTTATATTATAATATAAGCATATTCCATGGAATAAAATAATTTCTATATACAAGGACTTGAAGTGCCTAAAATAATCAAAATAAGCGCAAAGTATAAAAACACTTTAAAACATGAAAATAAGAAAATAATAATTTAAAAATGTTTACCCCTCTCACTTAAAAAAAGCTGGTTGATTCTTAAAATCTTCCTTTTTACCTACCTACTATTATTTATTACTTATTAGAACGTTGGTAATTTGGAATATTTTAACTTTTAAGTAAAGGCGAAAAAAAGCAAATGCTTGAAGTCCTGAACTCTAATTAATGTCTATATATAAAATATATATTTATACCCTATAGAATACAATTATCAACCAAATATTTTTAATCTGCAAAAAATTTGTTATGTATTGAAATTCATGGATTAAAATTGGCCTAAAGGTTTTCTGTTCTTGTTCCTGTAGTATGTATTTGATGCTGGTACTAAATTCTAATCGATTATAATCTATATGTATATTTGTAAAATCTGTACAAAGTGTTTGTGAGTCGAGTTCAATATCGCTTTAATTTTCGATTGAGTTCATATGAGTTATTACTTATTCCATAAGTACCAGCTATTTACTTTCTTGAATTCTTTTCAAAAAATAATCATACTGATTTTAGATAGAGAATAGGAATTAAATACACAATACTTTATGCAATCATCAAAATAATGTTTTAGTGATATTGTTTTAGGCTGTAGTACTTATGCCTTTTTATACAATAATATAATAACCAATACTATCGTATAATTATATTAACTATTATCCCGTTGCATTAGTATTCACATGGGTGGGTGATATATATACCTAACAATAAAATAAGAAAATATCATACGACACGTTAATTCGTACGAAAATAAAAAAAATGCACTAAGTATTAGGCATAAGTTATTACAATATAGGTACCTATAAATATATCATTACGGTGTCATACGGTACCTATTATTGATTTGGTATTATACATTTTGGACGAGTTCGACAAGGGACGTCCGCATAAAATAATATAAAACTGAATCGCGTGTTTATACGCATCGTGCATGCCCTGGCACACACATTCATAAATATAGGTATAAAAGTATACACAGGACACAAGTTATTATTAATGACGTTTTATCGATGTTCCGAAACGACCCACCAACAGTAATAAATAATAATCTATTTATTATTTATAACTATTATATTATTATTATATTATTAGTTTTTTTTTATAGACTTGGGTCAATTACAGTCGTTAGAATTTCTATAATATTGATTCGCGTATACCCAATACCGCACCCCGTGATGACATCAGATTTCGCATTTTTACATGCACGATGGTCGTTATAACTTATACACCCTACGTGTAACATTTTCAATCAAACACGGCGTGTACATTATAATCATTATACCTATACATATATAGTCTTATAATATTATTATATGTTATGTAAGCAACTATAATATTCTATACGGTATTGCCGGACGTTTCGTCTACCGGAACTATATAATAATATGATATAGGTATAGTATCATGTGACGATGACATTCCTTACATAATATACCTATCCATATATAGGTTAACCGCTTATAGGATAACTCGAAGGGGCAGATGACGTCACGACAAAGGGGGCGGTCTCGCTGTTATACCACATCGATCATATTATTATGTTATAATAATATATATTATATTCTAATCGTGCGTTACCGCAGTTGATTTCGCCGCTGTAGGTCCACCTCGCGCGTATAATATATTATGTATAGGTGCGTATAGGAGGTAGGTAATATAATATACCCATATGGCGATATCATATTTTATATATATACATATATTATTGTATATATATATTTTAACCGTACGACGTGTGTATATGACGATGATAAAATAATAATATAATGCGGCGAGCGGCTGCCGCGGCAGAAGTTAATAGTCCTCGTGAATTCCTCAAACGCCATAGCTGGTATGGGTATAGGCGCGAGCGCGAGATACCGAGACAGACCGCCGCGCGTATATAACGCGTATTATATATATTGTTATTATATTATTGTGCATACGTATATATAATGCGTGTGTGTGTGTGTGTGTGAGAGTGTGTATATAGAACCAAAAATACGCGCTCACACATAAATACGTGTATTTATATCATATATGTATGTGTGAGTGTGTGTTTTGACGTTGTTAAAAGGCATATAATACAAGCGGCTATTGTCCCTTTCATGGAGAGATGATACAACCACGCTCGTCAAGACCTCACACCGCGCCCCATCGGTTACGTCGCGCGATCGTCGTCGTTTATATATTGTGGCTAAATACTTTGCGTCTCCCACGTGTGTGTGTGTGTGTGTGTGTGTGTGTGTGTGCATACAACTATACATACACACAAAAAAACCGTGCACAATTCATTGTAAATAAAAGATAGCTGGAGTATTTTTACGTTTTTCTCTCCGCGTACTCTCTCTCTCACTCTCTATTATCGCTGTATCTTTACTCCTTCGTGGCTATATTGTCCTCGGGAATAAGAGAAAACGTCACATAGTGTATACCCCCGCCGTATCCTCAGTGTGGATCTAATAATATTAATGTATATATATACTCATAAGACCCGAAATCACGCTGTGCGTTTTTTTCCTCTGTCCGCACAAACCTTTCTGCCCGCGGGGTTGCGATAATATATCGTCCTTAACTGCAGTTTATCAATGTATATACCTAATAGGGGCTATAATATATCCTTTCGGCGTAACACTCGTTACCCTTCTTGTAATCCTTTGCCGCCGCCGCTGCCGCCGCCACCGTGCAATTCGTGCGCGCGACAATATAACTTGTTACAAAACGATGGTTTTACCGCCCGACAGTATATAATATATATGTTATATTATATATAGTCGCTATAATGCGCACGACCGACATACCTACCCGTTTTCCCCACGTACAACAGCGGTGACTCGGCCGTTTTATTATTATTATTATTCGGACGCATATCAATCGAGAGTGCATTAGAGACGTATATTATATATGATAATATGTACGATAAATATATTGTAGACACATTATGTTATTGTATTTATGTTCCTAAAAATAAGAAAATATTTTATGTATACCCGCATCGAACGTCCACCTATAATCCCTGAGGTGCACGCACCGTAGGTGCGAGTTTGTCAGTCTTGTAAACGTGATACATGGCACAATGATTGATAAATTACCCTCAGACTCTTTCCTCTGTGCCTGTGATGTCGAGAACACAGAAATAATAACAACACCATAATGTATAATAATCCCCGGAGATATGCAGCGACGTTGCCCCTGCACCCTAACTCCACGACCCTACTGTCCACGAGACACCCACGAAACTTACATTTTGGGCAGTCTGTTAGCAGACGGTCGTCGCGTATAGTTAGGTATTTGCATAATCGGGAGAATCGTATCGTATTATTTGTACGTTTGACTGTACATATCTACGAGTGTCTGTTTAGGGAAATATTATTGCATGATCCATGCCATAATATTAGTTATATAATATTGTATGCTCCATTGTTTCAGAGGATAAAAAAGAGCATTCTATGCAATAATATACCTATAATAATAGTATATTAAGCTATTGCGTCATTCCCGACCATTTATTTCGTGTCTTTACGTATACTGCAATATGTATACGAAGTCGCGAAGAGACTTAAGTGTTTGTATTTAATTGTGTGAAATTATTTACGTTATTTGGTGTTTGTTCCTAGATATATACAAATAATGTCTATATACATACAATAATTTAACATCAGACATGAATGTGTATAGGTACTAATATAAAATATTATATTATGATGATTGATGAGCTTTGATTGTTCAAACGTTTATAAGCCTGCAGATACCTATTTTGGAATTTCAACACAGCCTGCAGATTTTCGTTCTTCGTGATTAACATTTTATGAGATTTTATATACAAGCCTGGTAATTGTGTAGGTTATAGTGTAGTTCTTATTACTTTAATAATATACTATTCGTTTAATATTTAAACGCAATAAGCAAACACTTCTCGATAATAATTGTAATATTATGTTGCTATACAACTGTAATAACTAAAATTTCAAATACCAACCACCTATAGTACCTTTTGTTTGCTTACAGGTTATGACGTTTATGTATACCTTATACATAAAATATATCATACTTAAAAAACGAGCGAATTCGTTCATTCCGTTTGTGTAATTATAGGTATTATATAGGTTTTTGATTATGGTGGTTAATAATATATTATGTTTATCAAATGTATTTACATAATGTATATATTTTCACCGAGATATTTTTTTGAACTCGTTGTTAGGCCTGTCACGTCCGGTCTACGCTCCCCGACGTCAAAAAATCCTGATTAATTATAATATAGAGTATTGTATTTTATAGAATATCATAGGTACAACTTATTGTGTGTACACTTTACTTACTTTGAAGACTGTTCAGGTGGTAATGATGTACCCATATTAACATTATTAACCTACAATAATATGATACCGCTGACGTGTATTTGCAGTAGGAGGTAAAATATACGGGCTATGCACATTAGCCCGCGGTACCGCTGTTACAAACACAATAATAATATATTATAATCAGCTACCTACCAGCTGTAATGAAAGTTTCTATGTTCCACATACACGTTTCCGTTGACATCGCAACAGTCCAATCTTTAAATGTAATTATAAAAAAGGCGTGCGTATATTGAGTCGGTGACACTGCCATCACTTTACCACTCCTTATTATTTATAGATACTAATGAATTATACATTATATTATTATACGCACACTGCCGACGTATAAATGACGCGTGTTATCTCGTATTACCTACATATTATTATTATTATTATTACATACCTTTATAATAAAATATCTTTACGGACAAATATACGTTGCGCGTCTCGGATTTCGTTCGTACATACACGTTTTAATCAAACGATTTACATAATTAAATATTACATACATATTTAATATTATGTTCCAAGCGATCGATATATAACAAAACATAGCTTTGGCGTGATTATGTGGATAGATTCCCCAAAGACCTTTTTTTCTGGTGAAATTATGTAATGACAAATCTATCACAAAACCTTCTGAACATCAAAAAAATTTCGGTTAAATGGCGAAAAGGACTAATAATATTTTGGATGAAGGTACTACATTGTACAGCGTGGTAAAAAAGTAAATTCTGTATACATTATTGAATATAATATTGCAGTTGAATATTTCCAAAAGCCCGAGGAAATTTAATCTAGTGTCATAACATTTATAATATTAATTTAAAATTAACCTGTATTTATTATTTAACTTTAATATATTAAAGTTATTTATAAATAATTGTGTTTCATAGTGAGATTAAGGGTTTTTTATAAGATATAAGAGTTTTACAGACCTTTAATATAACATATGCTGCTGTGATGCGTATATAATAGTATTGGGCTGTAAAGCTCTACAATATATTGTAATTGTACAGGCTATACGCGACCTCGCAAACAGATGAAAAATTCTTTTTCACCGTAGGTAGGTATATATATCCACTGCACACCATCACGCGACCGCGCACCGAGGCAGTATTGAACAATAATATACGAGTATAATAACGCGATGAATAAAATATAATAAAACGGGAACGTGCAGCGGGTCTCTCGACTGGTTATAACCATTACACGCTTATATATACACAAATGTGTGTGTGTGTTCCAGCACATATATAATATATCCTACATAGGTGTCGCCAATAAAAAACAATAATAATTCTCACCTTTATATTATGGTGGCGGGTTTTTGACAATTTTGTGACCGGACACCGAATAATATTAAAACGTGCAGGTATTTCTATATATTATAATATTATATTATTATATACCGACCTACCCGTGGTGATATACGTCACACGACGCCATAGAAAATTACTGTCGAGTTTATTTTTATACGAATATTGACATCGAGCCGCGTGTAAAGAGGCGGTCGCATTATATTATTAAAAAATGTGTACACAATACACGTCATAAATATAATATTATTTCGGGGTGTATGTGTGTGTGCGTGTGTGTGTATGTGACAATAGTCCGCGCTGATTGCCGATTTTGTGCTCATTTTGTGGTTCGATTTGCACTGTGCGCAAATACGCTCATTGTAACTCGTCCAACGTTCACACGTCACGCGAGTATCGCGGATATAATACATATTATTATACACGTATCATATATATTTATATTATTGTTATTTATTACATAACAGACGTGTCCTTATTTTTTTTTTTAAATATACCTGTTGGAGGTGATCGCTACTTTGTTATGTGGCTATAGCAGTAGCGGGACGAACTATAGTTTTTGTTATACATTTCTAGGCATAATATCAAAGTTTAACATGCAGTGGTATTCAATACATATATTTTATCACGGAGAAAACTATGTAAAATATAAATTAATAAATACAAATGATGCCTTCTCTCCATCGATTTTCATATTATACCTATATATACAGCGATGCATATTGCACGCACCTACTTCTAATTTAGGCTATATCGATTTTGTGCATTTCCGTGAACGTATATTTATACGCGTTACAGAGTATATGGAAAATATTATAATACGCCAACAACTGCAGTTTCGACTGCATACGCTTTGTATTAGCACTATAAAATCTTAAAAGCCAATAGGGGAGCGAAATAAAAAAATGAACGTTGTACCTACCTACATTCGTAAAAATCGTTGTGTAAATATTACAATATACAATCGAAATTACAGTATGATATAATAATATTGTATTTATAAATTATATTTATATATTATAATATCTGTGGTGTGATTTTGGGGACGCTATTTTATACCCTATATAAATTGTACGCCCGTTGACGAGTCGCACACACGTATCATTCGCACTGACTGACTGACACATGTCAAACGTAATTTCACGCCCGTTGTTATTCAAATAATACGTATAACAATAATAATCATTGTATAATATCATCGGCTGCTGCTTCTGACGTTATATTGTTTCGTGTATACGCGTGTGTGCACGCAGAAAAAAAGTAAACGGTCGCCAACTTGATATTATAATGTTATATTTACATATAAGTGGGAATCGTGTGCATATACAAATATTATTATTATGACGTCCCGTTCACATGCTACCGAGTCTCGCGACGGGAAATAAACTTTTAGAACACCAAACAAGTCACTATAATATTATTATACCACCATCCAGACACCATACCAGTTGTACGCCTATAAATTCTGTTTTGCGCGATCCTGCATTTATATGATGTTATAGCTGCTTTCGTCGTTTATTCCGATTCTGGCGCAATCGAGTACACAACAATAATAATACAAATTGAAAATTCGCTATCAGTGATCGGATTTTTCGTCTGTATAGATGTACAATAATAATAGTAATAATGTACGCACAAAGCAGCGCGCGGGTCACGGTCCGACTGCAAAGTACAACGGGCGCTTGTTAAGCGCTCCTCCTAGTGACAATAATATATTATACAAACATAGTAGGTATACATAAAACCACAAATTATTATTATATATAGGCACAATTCGGCGGTGGCTATAATAATGTGTATGCCACGTAAATGATATTACATTGACCGACCTGCACCGTACGCGTGTTATTATATACATGTGTGTGTAAACTCGCGCGCACAATAAAAATCGCATTTCGTGTATATATATACGCGTGTCTGTCATCTGTGCATGAAATTCACAACTGCGTTTATATTGTAATGTACACAACAGTAATAATAATAATACGCGATGATGATAAAACACAAAACGCGGTTTTCGCCACCGGGGCCTTTGTATAGTGTCGTATATGTATACGCGCCAAACATTCACACGTCGAGTTTAACTGCCATTGCCGCCATACCACCACCTCCACGCGAGTAAATTGATCGTTTGTTTGCCGGGTGGATAGAGAAAGACAGAATGAAAGAGAGAAGAGAGGCAAAAAACACCTTTGACACAACACTCTCGGTTTCAGCGTTTTGTATATTGTATGATGGTGTATGTGCGCGTATTATTTCGCACCCCGTCCGAGGGGCGTCGTGTGCACGTCGTTTTGTTTACATACGATGTACACGCACACACACACACACATCATATACCTACACCATGTATTAAGTATTCTATGTATTATATTATATTGTATGGCTGCAGAGTTTGTAAATACGGTACCTAATATGAATAGGTAAATTCCACGCCCGGGTCGTTTTTGGAATTTTCTGGGCGTTTCAAAATACATTACGTCTTCCTATGGGGCAGAAACAAGCCGAATTTTTGGTCGTCTATATTTTTTAGTTTACACTCGACAAATATAAGAAGGTACATTATAATACTTATATGCGACTTGTCTAATTTAAACTATTTTCGCACGTCACGTCGCGATCGTTATTTTACTTCAACAAGTATAATAGGTACCTACGAAAACTAAACACGCCATTTATACGATAATATTAATATTTTATAGACCGGGAAAAAAATCAAGTCTAGTTGCGGCCAGAAAATTATAATAATATATTATAATAACAAATATACATTTTCGCGTATTTCGATGTCACGCGTTTAACCGTCGCATGTTTAGATCGCTGAGAGAAATTATTAATATATTGTTGTAACGATAACGCGCTTAGGTATGTACTGCCGCAGTTATACACTAATACTAATCGCGAGAAACGATGTGAAAATAACAGAATAAAAAAAAATCGTGTTTATAATAATAATAATAGTATACTATATATTTCCACCGCTCGCAGAACTCGAATAATAGGAAACAACATATGAAATATTCGTTGATATTTTATTATTATTTCGTTTTTAATTACATTTTCACCGGTCTCGAGTTGCGTTCGAACGCACACGTAATGCAATACATAATAATATATAATATGTATATATTATACCCACGTAATATTAATAATAATAATAGTATAATCTAATGGCGACAAAATATGCGTGTTTCGCGAGCGGCGTGCGGTGTACGATGTATAATTTGTGAAATTACCAAAAGTGTATACACAGTAGTTTTTACCGTACCTATATACAATATATACATATAGGTACTTTTTATTATGTATACCTATATGTATATTCGGTGGTCACGCGTATATATATTATACATTTGTAGGTATATACGAAACCGCCGA
The DNA here is from genome assembly GCF_019925205.1 of Metopolophium dirhodum. Classification (NCBI taxonomy): domain Eukaryota; kingdom Metazoa; phylum Arthropoda; class Insecta; order Hemiptera; family Aphididae; genus Metopolophium; species Metopolophium dirhodum. The sequence continues at coordinate 109,930,672 of NC_083560.1, forward strand.
ACCTGCACGCCGAGACAATAATAATAATAATAATTTTTGCCGTTTCCATGGGAAACTATATAGCGATAATTATAACACGTACACACCATTAAACGCATTAAAAGTACACACGTATGTACGCTATTCGTTTCTTTTTGTATTTAAATTTTTTTTTTGTTTAATTTTAGGCTGCGCCGTGTTTATGTTTCTAAAAACGTTTTCCGACTTCAGGCGGTATAGGTAGGTTACCCATGTGGCATACCTATGTGTTCGCTGGAAAATGTATCGCACACGAGTCGGTGGCCCGGCGGCATATATATATATATATATATTATACAGTATACACATAATAATATGCGAAATGCACAATAAGTCTGCGACGTGTGGATGGCTGAGGGGCAGGTGGGAGGGGGGAGGGTGACCCTATGTTATATTATATATAGCACTAGATTTCACTAATGCCACCACAGTTTAATATATTATATTATACGCACACGTATATTATTATTATGTATTTATGTTATAAAAAAACGAATAATGAAAACGGAAAAAAAACAATAAAAAAGACCGACTCACATTACCCCTGGGCGTAAATATGCGAGCGGTGGCGCGGTGCACGGATTACCTACGGGCGCGGAACGGACGAAAAATACCGAAATCTCTCAAATTGTTTTTTATTTCACGTGTGCGCGTCTAAACGACGTGAATTACCATATAATTTGTACGCTTATTATATTATACATATGCCGATGCCGCCGCTGCGGGTCAGATATATATATATATAGCAGGTATATACGTATTATAAAATGTACCTACCTATATATATAACAATATAATACCTACCGTAATTTCTTCTGTTTTTTGTTGTCGGTTATTATCGTCATTAATTTTTTTTATTATCATTTTCTATACACCCCGCGCTTTACCGCGGTCGACATCGGTGCCCTGTTTGTGGCGTATAATATTATGTCTGTACTCGCCTATATATTTGCTGGCATTAGCCTATATACATGGCAGATATAAGGTGTAAATTACGCGTTTTTGGGACGCCGTCGTTGTCGTCGGCGCGCGCTCCGTATATAATACAATATTAAATATATTATTGTAATGTACATGATAATATAGGCGCTGATGAGCGGTTCGCGTGATATTCGGCGGCGGCAGCCCGGTGACAGCCGTCGGTTGGCTCCGCCCATTCGACTTCCGGTTATTATTAAGCCCACCGCCGCCACCACCCCGTCGCGAGCACTCTATCTCGGTCGTCATCATCATCATTACAACGCGTGTGTGTGTCACTTCATAAGAATAATAATATGAAAAAAAATTACCCGACAACAATAATATATTATACGCACTGTATATACATAATATATTAATATAATAACGTACCGACCGCTACGTACATATCCTTCATAAAATAATGAATTTAAAAAATAAAACCGCGCACACGTATATATATATACCTGTATACGTTTTTTTACGCGAACACGATACCGTCACAAATTATTGTACGCTCGCCGACAAAACATTAGAACGCAATTAGCGGCGGCGGGCTTCCTCCTTTTTTTGTGTGCGCGCTCATATACCTATGTATGTTTAATAATGAGTAAATAGGTACGAGAATACGCCCGAGTTTTATGCTATTATTATTATTATTAATATATTAAATAATATGTACGGCCCGTGTTTTCTGTTTTGTTTCGTTTTTCGAGTGCATATAGGCGACGTGTAAGGTCCTATCGCTTACATATATATATACATGTAGGTATGACGTGTAGTGTGATGTGTATTCTACACTGCACGCGCTTAAGTTATTCCTCCCATTCGATGTGCGATCCATTCACGTTGTCCGTCCGAAGACGCACTATACGTTATTATAAACTCGTGAATTATTCATATACGCGCGCGCACACACACAACAATTATTATTGTATAGTAATCGTAATTAAAAATATCGCATACTTTAATGTATGTATTATATGTATATAATATATATCACATGGCCATTCCGCCAGTTTAACGCGCGTAATATAATAGGTATATAGAATCATACGAATTTCTGGTACGAAATTGATGGGGGATAATCGCCAGTGTTGGGCAAAAATATTCTATACCTATTATAATGGTTAACCTTAGAAAGATGACAATTATAATTTAAAATTGATAACTTTCAATAAATAAACATTCATTACATTTGTCAATAACTCCTAATAGATAAACATGATATCTATAAACGTAAATATTGATGTTACACTAAATACATGTATGAAAAAAAACTATTAGCTAGTTAAATTTATAATATTTGCTGATTAAAATTTAATCGTTATCCGTGGTTAATTTTGTTTAGCTTTATAACGTAACCCATATAATATGTACCTACGTATAATATATTTTAGATTCTGAGCGGAGCGAAGAAGCTAGTGGTTTGACAATGGTGTTTATTTATTTATTTTTTATCCTTTATACAAAATTTCTACCAGAAAAAGTGCTTAGATTTCAACATATAGTACCTAATGTTTTAGCAAATTGGATCAAGATGGTACTTTACAGAGGTTATTTTTCGATTTTCTCAATAGTTATTTAATGCCACGGGAAAAACTACCGACAAATTACGAAAAACCGCTGAAAATGGGATTTTAATTTCTAACGCTTTGTCTATAACCATAGCAAAGAATAAAAAATATTAATATTATCATATTATTTCAACTTACTATATTATTATCAACATATTTCAAAAACATAGAATTATAATGGCAATTTTCTTGTGCAGTAGCTATCACTGTTTAGTATATGAAAAAAATAAACACTAAACATTGGTTTAAACACAATAATAAAGTCCAATAATTATATGAAGCTCAGATAATAAGTTTAAATTGTAAAACAATGTTTAAGAGTACAAGTACTGATAATTCAAGGTAGAATTTTTAATTAATAACAAAATATGTATTAAAAGATTAATTATATATAAATTGTTATATAGTAGTCCATAATATAATATGACTAAATTGCATTTTGTATATTTTATTACTCATATATAATTTCAAGCTCATATAATTTGATCTAGTTTATAAAAATTACCTACCATTATTTTACTTAGTTAATTTTACTAAGTTAATTTCAGTATACATTATTAAAAAAAATGGCCAATCATAAGATATAAAATACAAATACATAATATATTATTATTATAAATGTATTCTCGTTTTGAAATTAATTAGGTAATCAGCCATTTTGTTATTTTCAAAAATACTATTTTGTTTCAATATACCTATTATTAATTATTTATCTTACTTCATTTGGGGATAGTTAATATAGGGATTTTTGTAGGCACGGGTTGGATTTAAATTGTTTTTTTAATAGACAAGCCGCATATTCCAAGTATCAAACATGTTTTATTAATTATTATTTTATTATATTGTCCCATAAGATAGTTTTATATCTAATGGCAAATGCAATGGATGTATGTAATTTAATGAAGTCGATATAGTGTAATCCTTATATAAACTTTAGTCATACTGAGTTATTTGCTCAACAATTTTGTCTATAACATTATATTATAATAAAAATAAATTATTGAGAATTATCTATTTATTTTTAATTTTAATGGCGTTTCGTTGAAGAAGGCCATAAAGTATAATAGGGCAAAGTTCATTGGACTTTATCGGTAGAACGATAAAATCACGTGTAGTCCGTACTCCGTATATATTAAAATTAGATAAAGCATCTATAGAGATACATATTTTTGACAATTTGTGCAATTCTATCATTAAATAATATAGTACTTACATTTTTAGTACATTTCACATTGTATAAATTATTCGTAGAGCCGTAGAAGTACCCACATCTATTTTATAGTACGCTAATACCAAATATAATATAATTGATATATTTTTACAAATCAACCGTAATTCGTTAATGTGACAACTATTCGACGTGTGGAGAATGAAGATATAAAAACAAGTTTGAACACATTTTCGGATTATACCACATACCCGAAACTGTCCGCGTAAAATATGTTAACAACGCACGTGCGGATTACGCGTACCTATATATCGGTGGCCGTGGATGAGGTGACTAAAAACTCGCTCGCCACAACGTAGGTTAGGTACCTATATGCCTCCAACAATCGATTGGATTATAAATAATAATAACCGCTGCATACGAGCGTTAAAACGAATATTAATTTACGCGGATGTGGGAAATATTATCATAATACGAGAATTATAAATGTATAATATACGATTCCTCGTCGTTTTCGGACCCGACGCTAATCCCGCGCTGAGCCGTACCGGACGCGCTGCGTTAATAGACGAATTTGACTATTTTAATCTGCCCTCTCTGCCGCCGACCAATCTGTAGGTGTGAAATTGTTACGGACCGAAAATTAGAATCGGCACCGCGGATTATATGTTATTTTATACTTAACTTCCGGTCCGGATCAAACGGCTTAGCGTGGCAAAACCGATTGATTGTTGTCCCATCGCCGATGCCGTCAAATGTACCTACGTATTATATATGCAAAACCCTACTTCATATATATAGATTTTATATACTCACTATAATATGATGTGTGCCACACCGATACCGGCAAAAATAAATCACATGGAAACGTTTTTGATCGCAAAACTTTTAAACAATAATTGTGGCCTAATAAGGCTGACATAAAGTTCAAGAATTTATGAATCAATCAATAAATCTTATTTAATGCGGTACCTACCTATTTTAAGAAATCACGTCTGCAGGAATACACGAAATTATATTTTGTTAAATTAGGTAGGTAATTTAAACAAAAAATGTAATTTGCGAAATTCAACGTTTTTATCTTATTTTGCATACATGTTATTTGCACACAGCACCGCCAAAACAAAATAATTTTACAGCTACCGCTGCACTGTATGGTGGCGATGACCTTTATTCGTTATTTTGCTGTATATTTTAAACGAAAACTCTCTTTCAAAATTATTTAAAACTTAACAAAAATTAATCACACATAATCGAAGGGCTTTATCGTATTTCAAGTAAACTTTATAAATACATTTATTAGCTAATTACTTGTTTGTATATTGGCTCTATATAATTTGTTTTATCAAATGAGTCTGCTGACTGTTTCTTTGACAAACCGGTCTAATGCAACCACAGTGACGTGATGTACCGCAGCCAATTATTATGTAAATAAATATTTATCATACATTTGATATAGACGCATTCATAATAAGATATAATAATTCGATTTCATACTGAACTTTAGTCACTAATTAATATTAAGTACTATATTATATCGACTTGGATTATTTTTTAGTGTGTGATGTTTAAAATTACATGCCCTAAGAATCGCCTTAGATTAAGGGAATGTAAATAAAACTTTGTTGTAGATTGTTCATAATTTCCAGTTATCCAAAAAAAATTTGATTTCTTTCGACATGATTGCATGTTTAGCAAGACAATAATTATAATAGGTATATAAAGATTAGGAGTCAAGATAATATGATTTTTGTATTGGACACTAAGTACGCCGTTGCATCGGTAGCAGTAATATTATAATACATTTAAATATATTAAAATGCGTAGGGTATACAAAGTACAGGCTATACAAAGTAGGTGCACCGTATTTATATATTTGTGCCTATTAAAATACATTTATAGCCTAGACTATAGTGGTAATATATGTTCTGAAGTAGTTGCAGTATATACACATATTATAATATAATATACTGTATAGTAACAAAGTTTTTTTCGCACTATGCGCACGGAACACAGACGCAATAATAATAATAATAATAATTAGTAATTACGACTAATGAACAAAATTGTATCAACAACGGATATCGTGCGCACTGGGTCTCTCCATGTGGAATTACACAGAAATCTACTCACGGTCATGTTAGGGTAATAAAAATGATTTTATTATGTGTATAATAATATAATATATATATTAAATATGTTTAGATGTTGTACAATAGTTTTCGTGCGAGTTATTACTTTCGTTTATTACATCCGGGTGTCCTGGTGCAATAGCAGACATGCCCCCGCGCCGGCTGTATGAATGTAAAAACCATAAAAATAAACCGTAGGTACAACAATTAATATTTCGTTACTCTGATAATAACAAAACTACATATCTGCAGTTCGCTTATGTCTATATTTTGATAAAATTTTGTCGTTGTCGCCTAACCTAACCCTGTATATTATATTAGATATGCATAATATTAGGTATATAGGTAGGTACTGGTAGGTACTGGCGGTAACTGCTGCAATGAACAATAATATTATAGGTACAAAATAAATTATGACCGTCCATATTTATATGGATGAATTAATATAATTTTTTAGATACGTTACAAATTACAATATATATGAATGCCTGTATATAATAGTTATATTCGTTATGTCATGTATACAGTGGGAAGTGGCCGCACATACAGAAATTATGTATTTGTGTTCTATATATATATATATATATATCATAATAATTATCTTACAAAGTGGTGACTGGCGACTGCGTTTTAAACTTTTACCAGCCTGCATCCATCCGTAACACACGTGGCACAATAAGTGTACAATATATTTATAAACATCGCTAGCGACTTACCTGCAGATAACTAACTAATATATCGTCCCCGTTCATGCAAAACACACTAAGTCCAAAAATCGGGTTTTCCGGTTTATTGTCATATAAAATTCAGTTTAAAAATATCTACAATATGCTGTATTCAACTAAGTCCCAATATTATTTAAAGATGTTTAATATACAATTCAAAATGTTAACTAAGTCCATTCGATATTTTCCTTAATACGCAGAACACACTAAGTCCACACGTGGACTTAATGCGTTGTGCATGACTGCATGAGTTGATTCATAGAATATAGTTACTAACATGCAAAATTAATTAAGTCCATTTTTAATCTATAAATTATTAATAATATTATTTTTTTTATCATTATTGAGTAGTTAGAATCACGATTTAAAGTATTTAATCGTGGTTAGTGGTTAGTGGTTACAATTCAATTGATTATAAATATTTATTATAAATACTTATTTTATATTTATTGAAGTTTATAAATAGTTATTTCTCGCGAAGATTAGAATATTATTTTGATAAGAACTATTAGTTAAATAGTTAAACTACTTAAACTTAAAAATTAAATTTAATAAAAACACTGAGATATGACAAAGAATATCCAAATCATTTGCTATATCGATATGATTATTCTGATGAGTTTTCTAAAATAAACATAAAATTAGTCAAAAGAAGGTCAACTGCACGAACTGAGTTTGTACCTAAAGAAGCTGATCAACTTAAAAAAGCCTATACAAGTATGTTACCAATATCAACAGCTAAGTACAATGATTTGCAAAAGTTATGCAAGCAAAATGTTATTCCTTCTCAATACCATGCTTGGTATGCTTCTCTACCATCCACATTAAGAGTGTTAGATTTAAATCCTATACTAGAAAGTGATTATGATGAGACTTCAGAATAAAAAATATGTATTATGTATTTCTATTAATTTTTTTTTTTATTTAAAATCATTCTGTTAATTACATTTTAAAAGTGAAAGTTTTTTTAATTTATATTTTATATTTGTTTATGCATTTTATTTTATTTTGAGAATTAAATTTAAATTCAGGACTTGAAAGAAATTCTGATAAGATTTCAGAATAAAAAAGTTATTACATAATATTTTTTTAAAGTTTTTTATTTTATTTTAAAGTATATTGCTTATGTTAATTTCTAAAATGTTATTTTAATTGTTATTCTTTAAAATGTTAAAGTTTATGCATTTTTTATACCTATAAATATCATTATAATATTATGAAAAAATATAAAATGTTTCCTATTGATTATAAAAAAATAAAAAGAATTAAATTGTATTAAAATGAGTTTTTATATTATATTATTTAGATTCTGCAGGTCAACAATTAGATACTTGCAATACACACTAAGTCCATGTAAACTATGCAAAAGTCACTAAGTCCAACTTAGTAAATTGTATTTTAACTATAATAAGAATAATACAATTCACAGTGTAATATTGTTTACAGCCATTTATAAATGACTACTTTACTTAAGAGAAAATCAATTAAAACAAGCAAAAAAAAAATTTGGTTACATAATATTATGGAATTAAAGGTTGGAAAAATTGCAAAAGCTCATACTCAAAAATCATGTTTTTGGACTTGGTGTGTTTTGCATGAACGGGGACGATATTATATACATAATTTCACTCGAGAATCGTGATACTTCGATTACTGCGTTATCCCGTTTCTCCTATACACGCATGATATGAAGTTAGGTATAATATTATATCTCTATATAGTGGCGTATAACTGCAGCTACATATGGGCCTCTTAGGGGGCCCAAGGGGTTATAAGCTATAACCCGTTATATATAGGCATTAGATTTGTTTGTATTATTCTTGTGAAATATAATTTTAATTTCTGATATAAATATTTTGAGGTGCATTTATGATTTACGCAAGTTTCAGCAGATAAATGGTTATCTAAATTATTCCCCTTATCTAGTTATTTTAACATTAAAAAATGACAGTGTAATAATGTATTTATTTGCAAAATTAAAAATTGATTTTAACCGAAAAGGGAAATCTGTTATAGCTATCTATACTTATAACTCAGCCTCATATTATGGGTGTTTGAATTCGTTGGAAAATCAGTTATACCCATATTTTAATATGTACCTAATGAAGGATTACATAGATTAAAATATAATTAAACAAAGAAAAATAATTAATAATAGTCTAAAGAAACACCCATTCTCATCGATTTCTTTCAGCCTGCCTATAACTACATCTACCGAAAACATCAGTTGAATTTGTTATTGTGTACACTTTTGAATAATACATTACATATTTTTCATATACCTCTGTATATAGGTACCCATGTCGTATAAAGTATATATAGTATAGTAAATATACATGTAATATTTCTTACGAAACACGCATTAACTAGAGTATAATATTATATTGTTCTGTAACTTTTGTACGAGTATGTTATATAATACCTATTTAATTATTAGGTATTTAGTTGATCCGATTGGCACGAAAGATTTTATCATTTTATTGTTTTACGCCCTAAATGTGTATGCATTTTTTCCTGTTTACAGCTCTCTATACGCAGCACGAATCACAGAATCAGGGTCCGGTCTTAATGCGTATACTGCAATTCTGTAAACATTACAAACATAATATTATAATATTACAAACTGTTATACTATTATGCTTAACTTAATAACAATTTTATTGCGCAAAACTATGTGAATTTTAATTTTCGACCGTTTCGTATGTTTTAATAGACGTTGTATAAAAAAGGGCTAATATTTTAAAAAAAAAAATTCCGTTTTATTTACAATTAAAACGTTACACAATTTTTGCGTTTATCGTTATTCAGAATTAAAACATTTTACAAGTTTTCGTTTATCGTTATTTAGAATAGTGATTAAATGTATTAATAATAATTAATAACTAATACGGGCAAGGAATATATCAATTCTAATGTACGTATGTATGAAATAAATAGTTCTACGAAACCAATAGAACTTTTAAATAAATGGATTTTAAATTATTTCGTTTTGCGTTATTTTTGTTTAGTTAAATTTTATAAATTACGTTTTGCGTTATCTTTTGTTTAATGATATATAATATATTTTGTTAATCGTTATGTTTGGTTTTGCGGTAGTTAATTATTATTTATTTTTGATTATCGCTTTCCGTTATAATTTCGTTTACAAATTTTAATCGTTTTTGGTCAAATGTAATGTTACAATCATAACGTTATTATAACGTTTGCAAGTCCTGATTAAAATACAATATAGTCTATATGATATTAGATGTGGTGAAATGTGAACGTTATTTGTTTCAATAATGCATTAAATGTAGGTAGTTATAAATGCTCTATGGTGAGTAATTTCATAGGTCACATAAATGATAAATGTATATTTATTTTAAAATTTAAATATTCCAATTTGTTGCATGGTCTTTTTCAAATTCAGTGCACATTGCACGTTGAACGCGCATTTGTGTATTATATTTTGTACACATACATATTACATAGGTACGCAACCGCGGTTTCGTGTACCTATATAATTTTTGGTAAAATAATATAATAACGCACAATTCATTTATCTTATATCGTGTTATATTTTAAGATACAGATAATTAGATAATATCACTTATTTGATATGTAGGCGAGCCTACACTACAGTGGATTTGACATTTTCACATTGGGGAAGGGGCCCAAAATGGATCCCAATAGGGAATATTAAATGTTTATGTGTATTATAATATAAATTACCTACTTCATTGAATCCATTAAGTTGATTCTACACAAACAAATATTAAATTATATTTCTCATTAGTATGTAACTTACCTACCTATAGAAATTATTAGATAATTTTTTTTTTTAATAATGGAAGTGAATACATTATGGTTTTGGGTATTGAATTAAGTCTTATAAGTTTATTTTGCACAACTTTAGTTCTGCTGTAATTATTGATATATACACCAACATATTGTGTTATTCTATAAAGATATATAAAAGTCTATCAATTTTTAAGAGAATCTTGTTCTTTATATGACATCTGAGGATATTGGTGGAAAATAAATAGCTGAGTTGGCAATACATATTATATTACAAGAATGGCATACTTAGCATAATATTTATAGTCTTGTACTACAACTGCGCGCAGTATATATAAAACCATTGCATTCGACCGGGTCAAGTCGTCTGCGATTCATAATCAATCAGCATCGATCGCGAGACGGCGACGCGTATAAAAAAAATTACGACATGAGTGAAAATAAATATTCGGCCAATCGCCAGAAATCGACTTGGCGGTTTCGCAAACACATATTATATAGACAACAATAGACACAGGATGATATTATTATATTTTTTTTTTCTGCCGTCGCCGTTAACAGGCCTACCGACAAGGGCGTGGTTTGTCGGACGGCGGCGACAGTGGCGGCGCGTGATGAGGGGTTCAGCGAAGGGAGGCGATCGATGGTTTTCTACGCCACCACCGACCCCAACGTGCCACTTGCGGGAACGGGTTGATCAGCGCCACTTACACGTTTCGTTTATGTAATAATATTATATATACGTTTGTATATTGTAATACGCATATATAATGCACGTATATACTATATACCCTTATTATGCTGCAGGGATGGCGCGTTCTCGCTTTGTGTACATATTTTATTTATGTATATTATGTATAGGTAATGGTTGAGAAGAGGGGGGGGGGTTGGTCTGAAAACTGCGAACAATAATACTATTTATACATCATCATGTGACAACGACACGAAATTAAATTAATTAACGACGTTGTCATCGATTTCCATTGCCGGCGTGTGACAGACAAAGATATTGTACTAAATTAATCATTGACGTCCGATTTGATAAAAATATATAACCAGATACAAATATTAATATATTTTAATATATTATACTTGCTCCTTGGTATGACGGAAGTGTGACTAGTGGGCAGGGCTTAAATTTAAAATAATATCGTTTTTACGTTTTCTGATATTTAAACGCTATACAATTTTAATGTTTATCATTATTGTACTTTCAAACGTTATTTGATTTCTTCGGCTTATTATAAATACATATATATTTCTAAACGTTATTTTAATTTTTTGTTTTCTGTTTAGCGTTTATTTTTTTTTTTTTAATAAATTATATTGATATTTGAGGTATAGTTAGGTAATCAACCACACTGTGATATAAGAACTATCAAATTAGTATTATTTACTGTCCAGGATAGGTTATTATCAATCATTCAAAGGCTTTTAGTTAGTAGCTATAACTGACAAGTTAGTGTTAGTTTATGTGTCAAATATTGCTTAGCGATTATGGGACGAATGAAAGATGAAATAATTGATTTTATTAAAAAAAATATTCATAACAATAATACAACTTTAAATGGCATAATAATTTTATTTAATTATTTGGGAGGTACACCAAACCACACGCAAACATTTGAATATTTATATATTATTTACGGTTTCCTTTGCTAATGTCTGCTAATAAATAAAATTAAGAGCAAATACGTAATCATCATATTATGTGCATAATAATAATTTATATAAATAATTATTACAATAATAATTGTACATGTATAGTATACACTGTACCTAATACTTCGCGTACCTAGGTGTCTACCAAGTTCATTGATTTCCGAGTTGTGTAGTTTCAAAACACGTTTTGTTTGCTAAATCGGTCGAAACATATGATACGCGCCTCTAAATCGTATAATATTATAAGTATTGTATATTTCACATGACCTACGTTAGCGCGAGAAAGAATGAAACGTCGACGTTTTGGGTGTATATCGTTTCTTGAACACGTGCAGACCTAATTTGTTCTGTTATTTTTCGAGAAATAGAGAAGATTAATGATGCTGAGTTAATGCCGGCAGCAGCATATATGGTTGCAAACGACTCTCCACGCGGGGACTACCCAATTATATATTATCTTAACATCATTTCTCATTTTTTTTTCACTCGAAAAACGGCGTTTATAAGTAGAAAAAAAGACAATACTCCGTGGATGACACTATATTATACACTTATATAATTTATAAGTGTAAGAACCACAAGTATGCTGCAGAGCGCTTTCGGACATACCTATCTGCTATCTATATTATGTGAACTTTGTATGTTATAATCTCATCAAAAACTCTGGAATAATAAAAAAAATCAGAAATTTCAATTGATATATTATTTAAACCACAGATCTCTTGAAAATGCTGCACCTTTTATACGTATATTTACAATACGTTATTAACCTATAGTGGTAGTGGTGTTAAGAGAGAAGTTATACGAGGTCGTTGAAAACAAACACGATTGTATAATTATAAAAAGTCCGTCTATTACCTAGCTCATTATTTTTTTCTTTATGTATAAATGTAATATTATAAATACAATATTAATATACGTATGAAGTATACATATTGACTGCAGCAGCACCTTCAGTAGTCGAATTAATTTTATGACATATTTATTATACATATTTATGCGAAACCCGCCACACTGTATGACCGACGACTGTGATGTATAATATTAATAATATGATCATCAGCCGCAACATATTATATTGTATAATATTATATATGGTCACTATCGGTCGCGGTCCAACTCAGCAGTCGCACTGTGCGGCGACCCGCAGAGAATTGATTAACGCGGCACTGCATATATTATTTAAAATTATAATATATACTTTCAGTGTAGGTACTGTGCACAATTATAGGTATGCATCGCGTATTTCGGAAATATTTTTTATTATGAAATTAATGTTATAACTCAAATGCGATAATTCCGCGTGATACCCGCAATCACAACTGCAGCTGCTGCAGATGGCTGGAATTATTATAGTCTTCGGTTGGAGGGGGTTAGATGTCCCTATTGGTTAGGAGGAAGGATACTTTTGTCATAATATTAGTGATAACTCAGATTAGTGATAGATGAATTATTGGGATGATCCGCGGGAAGACTTATATAGGACAAAGCGACATGCACATTGTAAATTTGTGACCGTTCATATGACTAATATCACTACACCAATTATTGATAATCATCGTAATACAAATTTCAAAATAACCAGCCAACAGCGAGTGATTAGCAGATTAAATCAAATGTTATAGTTATTTTACACATTTTTAAACGCACGTGCATAAATTATGCATACTTTGTGGTAAAACATATTATCAAACGTACATATATTACGAAACATTTATATTTTCATTTATCGTGGACCAAAATATGTTTACCACATAATATAGTAATAATTATTCAAGTACCATGTTCAAGAATCAACATGAAGATGTGATGTCCCGTTTATTCTTTATTATCCGGTCTATGATTATATTACATGTCGATGTATTTGAAAATTATCATAATTTTATTAATTTTTGCTACTTTTTTTCAAGCTAAATTGTTGATTATAGTTGCGCCGGATGCATTAAACAATATAAAATGACGCGTCGAGTTGAAATATTAATATTATCATTTATATCGGTCGTTTGGGCCTTGGCTATACTGTAGGTAATACACAAAACACTACTTCGCTATTTCCACCTGTTCGGGTTTTTATTAAAAATGCGAAAATATATTAGATAAATACATAATAATTTATAATGTTATTAAATATTATGTATAATATAGGTATATACGAAATCACTGGTACATCCCACGACTGAGCGCAGTCGAAATCGGCGAGCGTGTTTAATTTTTGACAACGGACAACGTGGTGTAAAATGAAATAAAATAAAATTATATAACCAGCCATAATAGCCTGTCAAAAAAAAAAAAAAAAAATTATCGCTTTCATCAATAATATTATAACAACGACGCCTTAACAGCAGCAGCAAAAAGTAGCAACCGTATATAATAATAATATAACAGCAGCTATAACATGTATATAATATATGTTAAACGTGGTTCCCGGACGGCCACAAAAAACGCAATATCGTATAATAATAATAACTCGACGAATATTATTATTGTCACTTGTTTACGGCATCTTATTTGCATAGGGCCAATGTTACGACGGTGATAATAATAACGAGAGACGTTTTTTAACCGCGTATGCATGTGTGTGTGTGTGTGTGTGTGTGTGTGTGTGTGTGCGTGCGTGTGCGTGTGCGTGTGTGTGTGTGTGTTCCCGGTAGAACAGCGTGATCGCGTCGTCATGTACAATATTATTATTATTATTATTATATATTGTGAATTTATAACTGAAGACGACGACACCTGTGCGCACACGTAATAAATTCGTATATATAATACGCCGACATATCTACATTTGGTCCGTATATTATACACTAATATAGGTAGGTATATGTACCTATAAAAGTACGTCGCACTGTACATAAATATGTGATATATATTTATATTATTGTGTATATTATATGGCCATTTGGGTGCGAGGAGAAACGATATCCGGTCGATGCAACGTATATTATAATATAATATTAGACAACGGACTTAAATGCCCTAAAAATAAAAATAAATGTTTGAAATGTATTTAAGTTCATTAAAAACTCAATAAATGGTCGTTTTCGTAACCAGTTTTGTATATTATTAAAAAAAAAAACTTATAGTCAAAATGTGCACATAAAAAAAATATAAATTAGAATTTAACAATATCGGGAATATTATCGAAACTTTGCAATTTGTTACACTGGTACAGCTATTGAGTCCTAATAAAATTGATTATTTTATGAGAAACAATAAATAGTTATTTATGTTTAAATATAAGCTATAGCACGGCACTTGAATTTGAAAAAAAGTAGCTTAGGCGGACGCGATTCTTTGTTATCGTGAATGATTTATGTTCACGGGTATTTGATGACTTGAATACACGGGAAGGTATTTTTGAATATACTCCCCCACCTAAAAAATAAAATCGAAGTCCTGTCTTATATCCTAATAAGTGCAGTCTGTCCCAGGACACAAATCTGCTACAGCTGTTGTCACACACGTGCCATCGTTTCTTCTAGAACGAAAAAAAATGGCAGTAAAACTCGGAATTTAATAGGACCACTGATCTGGAAGTTTTAGTTTAGATTTGTATAAACGTGATTTTAACTTAGGACGTCACGCCCGAATGTGTTGCCTCCGTCTAAGATAAAAATATTACTATTTGGGCACCTCATATTATAGGTTTTAACATGGTACATTTTATCTTATCTTACATCTTAATTTAATATATCATAATCAGAAAAGTGAACACTAACTAACTTGGATTTAACTTTTCAACTAGTTACTGTCCGCCGATGTACAATATAACCATTATTCATTTGTATAATTATAACAATATTTTGATTGTGAAAGACATAGCCTTAACAGGAACCGATCGTCAAAACTAATATTAGTATACCTACTTACACGGTGTAATGTATATATTATTACTAGACCCTCTGTGACAACCTTTGCATCTTGAAATTGAATATCTGTATTTCAAAATATTTCAAAATGAAATATGTGGAATATAAAATAGGTGCACATGACTTTTTTGTATGATAAAGATAAAAAAAATATATTTTTTTTATTACCATACAAATTTTTTTGTTTATTGATCATATTCGGAAAACCCGACGACGAATAAGTGAACGACAACAGTTGACGTCTATTTCGAAATATTCGCGGACGTCAACTGGTTCCGCTAAATTACATATTATTTAAACGTTTGCAGGCGATGAAACGAGTGTAGGTATAATACACACACACACACACACACACACACACACACACACACACACACACACAAACGCACACATCATATTATAATATTATATTTATGTGTACCTCAATGATCGTGTGTATTTAGTATGTACAGACGCTGCGGGCTCGAAAAAAACGTATATTATACTATGTTTTTTATATATAATATATAATGTGGCATTCGTACGTGTAGACACGTGTTTGGACTCGTTTACAATAATAAAATATTATATTTTAATAACGCTCCAACATGGCCATGTTTAATAATATCGTGTACATAATTTCGCGTTGGTTACAATAATACCGCGATGGTTATGTGTTTATATATGTTGTTGGTAAATTGTAGGTGGGTGGGAACTGCGAGGGAATAATAATATGATAATATTATGTGTTCTCACTTCTTATCATTACCTAGTAAACAGTTTTCAAAATTTAATATAATGTACCAACTCGCTAACGATCGATTTATTCAAGTTTTATACTTGTAAAACAAATAATTAATAGTCACTTATAAATATATAATATCAAGATTACATTTAGGACTACTCTATAATATAATACTCTATGCGTTGTCTCCGTCGAACACACAATTTGTTACTGCAAATTTTCGTTCAGATAAATCCATTTAGTGCCGTTAATTTCAATATTGTAATGAACGGGTGTATTATTACATTTAATGGTAAGAATTTCAGAATATATTATCACGAAAATGTTTTAGATATTTAATTTTAAAGTAATAGTTTATAACTATCTATGTAAAATATTACATTTTAAAATGCTGATAAGAATAACTATATAGCTTTAAAATTTAAATATCGATAAAAGTATCTAAATAATGTTATCACTTTAAATTGTATATCTATAGAGCAGTTCACCCTAATAAATAAATTAATGACACTTAATAGATTCTCCTGGACATAAATTTATTTTGTTGTATTATAAACGTATGACAACGTATGGTGACAACACATGCGGGTGAAACGTCCTCTTAATAAAATCATTCAATCACACACTTGAAACGTTTAAATCAATTTATTGAACATTAAACAATGACATTAAATATAGTTATAGAACAATAAGTTAATTTAGTTCTTATGTTATTTGGAAACTTAATTTAAATACGATTACCTATATGTGTATACATAGAGTAGCCAGGGACCCACAAAAACCGGAGGGTCTAATCGTTGATTAGTGGTCTGGCCCAATCCGACAACGAGATTATGATGTTTATTTGTACATACATAGGTACCTACCAATAACATTATATAATGTTTTATGCGCGTGCAGCATAATATTATAAACCTAAACATGTTATATTGTTCGGGGAATGCAGTTTGTCCGGATTCGCGATGTCGTCGTTCCTATATTATAATGTATAACCTACCTCTACTTATACGTTCAGTGCGCGTGTCTGCGGCGTCTGTGTATACGTACATATGATAATTAAAATAAAAAATTGCATTAAAGTCACCGGCGGGCGGGCCGGGGACGTCGCGCGGCGTTGACTTGACGCGCCATCATTAATATACATCGCGCGGAGACCGCGTAAATAAATAATACATATATATTATATACATACAGACGAGCGTGGTCGGTAAATAAAAAAAATGACGCATACAATGATACTGTCGCGACCGATTACACACACCGACATACCAATATGAATATAATACATATATATTATGGGATTTACGACCGTGATGCTATTATACAGGGTGGTATTTTTCAGGGGATTATTTTATCCTTTAATAATGCATTGTATTCAAATTTTGATGGTTTTGAACATTTTAGTATACCTACCTACCTATATACTTTATGACATACTTTTAGATGATTATAGATTTTGTTCTGAGATCATCCTGTAGTAGTGATTTAAACATATTTTTTTAAGATGAGAACCAACCTTTTTTATCTGTGAATTGTTACAAGTGGTTTTTTTTAAACGTTGATACATCTTGTTCGAAATTTGAGCATTTTTGGTGTGAATCATCCCGTGTAAAGTTATTATATATGTAGTCATGTAGATATATAGTACGCTGGACTCGTATACAAGACGATCCTCGCAACTCTCTGAAAATACTCGAGATATGCATGAATGGTGATGAGTCGTGGTAGTTTACTCGGTCTCATTCCTTGTCATCGTCGTGGTAAATTTCGATCGAAATCGCTACTACTAGTACAATGAAAATATACTGTCAAATGTAATTTCTCTGAATAACAAGCTATATTTATGTTTTATTTACCAGGTATATAAATTATAATATTGTTACATATTAGCTGTAAAATGTTCATCAATTTAAAAAACTTAATAAAAACAAATGAAAAAAAGACTCACGGTCGCTTGGTATTTTTCGATCGTTCTTGTATGTCCCTACTAATTGCTCCTTTATCATTCATACATAACCGCACATATCGCGACTACACCTATTTTCAAACACAACCTGTACAGACAAAATCTGGGTATTCAGAAGAATGCTGCTCACCGATTTATCAATATGCCTAAATGGCTATATATTATATTATTATATACGTTTTCCCACTTAAGGTTATCGTCTCGGGTAGCTCTCCGCACATTGCTGGTTCGATGGAGTGACTACAATCAGCTCTATACCGAGCGCAGCGTGCGGTCTTCCGTCGCGTTGCGTCGACGGTCGCGGCCGCCGGCAAACGTCGCGACGTTGACAAATGTCAACCGATTTTTTATTATATTGTATTTTTTTTATTTTTTCGATCTGTCAAACTATCGTGGTAACGCTCATTGGGCTCGTTATTATACAGGGTATATTGTACAGGGCTTGGGACGCCAGGAAAACTGGTGATGTATGCGTCATGGACTGGATGTTGTATTTCTTAGGGTCACAGCGAGCTAATGAGGGAGATGGGGGAAGGGGTTATCGGAATTATAATATTGTGCCGGGAATTTGCAACGTATGTGCTAGGTATGCATAGGTCCATTATATTATATTATACTTGTCTGTTATCAACCCACTATCGTGGTCGGGGCGTCCATCGTACTTAAGACAGTTGTCATGAAAAAAAAACTTTAAAAAAAAATTAGGTAAATAATAATAGGAAATATTATATATTTTTATAAGCTAAGCACAATGATAAATATCTTATAATTGCTCACATAAATTAACACAAACAAATAATTCGATTTTCTAAAGATTCTTTAATCGTCATTTCTTTACTATTATTGTCACACATTTAATTAACGATAATATGTTTTGTTGTAAAAATTGAAGTCGATGTGTGTGAGTCGGTGAATAAGTAATAACTCTTTAAAGTGAAAACGATATTTAAAAATAATGTTTCAATATTTGTATAATATAAGCACGCTTGACGCACTTGACAGTAGATACCCAATACCCATACACCGTACACATAACAGTATCGACAACTGACAAGCCGACAACATATACTAACATGCTATTTTATTATTGCACTTTAACAAAAAAGTAGTTTCCCTTTTTATAATAAATAGATCGCTTACTTGTACGACATATTATGTAAGATGTCGATAAAAAAAACAAAAAAAATAACATCTCTGCTGAAAGCTAGAAAAATTATAAAATATCGGGTTTATAATAATTTAGTTTTTGTGATTATTTTTTTCCTTTATTACCGGAAAAGGTACACGTTTAATTTTGTGATCCCGTCGTTAAAACAACTCGCTTTTTTATCGGTCGATAAACGTTTATACCATATTTTTACACGTCGTTTCGCGTATACGATTGCAAAAACATATATTAATGATTTTATTATTTATTATTATTTTTATGTCAAGGTCCGGTGGTATGATGATGATGATGATGATGATGACGCGTGTATTATACTGTAAATTATATTATATATATACGCACATATACGTAGACCGATGCCGTTTTGTAATTTATTAGCGTTTTTTTCTACTGTTAAATAGCACGCGTGACTCAAAACACTGCCAAATAGTTGTGAATTAATATAATGATTGCTTAAATTCGTGGTTATATGCGCGAGCGATGAATTTCCCATTCCATTTCGTTGTAATGCATGATGCTATATTCTTTCCCCGCACGATCATCTATACATTATAATATTATACTATGATAGCTATGGGTGCGATATATTTTATTATCATGATCGACGGTCGTTTCGAGCCCACTAAACGCGCGATAATTAAATCAAACAGAGTGTTATTATTTTTAACCAAACATCTCGCTGCGGTATACCGTGGTCGTCGACAAATAACGTTTTAGGCATCTGTATAACATGATTTAGGTATAAAAGCATACACGCGCACTCATATAATATATTATTATCATTATACATAGCGACGACGGTGAGGAAATTACGGTCACCACCCGGAGCGCTGCGATGCGGCAAACCTATAATATAATTATGTTTGGCGGGGGACACGGCTGTACAGATATTATTCATAAATTGTTTTTTATATGTTTATATGTATAATTGTATACACGTACAGCTGATAATATAGCCGTGTTGGTTAGTCTGCGGACACTGCAATAC
This sequence comes from Metopolophium dirhodum, assembly GCF_019925205.1. Lineage (NCBI taxonomy): Eukaryota > Metazoa > Arthropoda > Insecta > Hemiptera > Aphididae > Metopolophium > Metopolophium dirhodum. The sequence continues at coordinate 109,951,403 of NC_083560.1, forward strand.
TGCATATTATAATAGTCCAACATTTTTAAATAATACATAGTTAATACTGCCTACTGGTTAGATTTGTACGGAATGCACGGTTAACTATATTGAGTAACCGAACTTGTTAGTCGTGGTAACCGACTGACCAGTATAATGGTGATCACCGAATAAGCCTGAACCGAATGAGCCTTCTGTGTCATCAGCATCACGCAGTCGTCTCGTAAAGTCTATAGCATTTGACATGAATTTGCAGTTATCACCGCTTAAACGTTAAGCCGAACTCTGCACGTATTTTTACTCTGCGCCTTTTGAAAATTTCGTACGTCATTGTACATATTTTCCACGACTCACTAATTCAACACAATCATCAATCCATATTATCTCGTTTGAACGTTATATCGTTCAGAAATCCAAAAAAAATAAACACATTTCTAAAAATAGAATTTCGCGCATCTGCCTGCTTCAGTTAGAAAAATCAGTAGAATACTGTATTCTCTGCATTTAGAGTTAATTTTAGTTGATCCACTCAAACAATTCATTTCTATTTTCTGCAGAATTCGGCGGTGGCCGCGACGGTCGTTTCGTACAATAATGACTGGTTTCCAATAACGTTGCTGCAATAGTATTTTTATATTATTACGACCGCTTGCATGAAATTCAATATTTAGTTTACAATAATAATAAAAACAACAGCAACAATAACAACAATAATAATAATAATATCTGCCGCCACCCGCAGAACGAGAGAGAGAACGAGTTCTTGACATACCATTATATATTATATTATGTGCACATACACACACAAACGCCCATAAAATATTATGTGTGTGTGTGTGTGTGTGTGTGCGCGCGAGTAATACGGGGATGATCGTAATTAATAATAAAAGCCACTTCCGAGCTGCACGCCCGGCGAAAACGATAATTCATAAAACATAATATTCCGACTTAACGGATAATTAGCCGCGCTTGTTTCACCTGCGCTTTTTCAACGTCAATGTACCTAATATATAATATTTATCTTACACATATGACATGTTCATGTATATACGCGTAAACTGCAGGTGCGACAAGACGATGATACGTAGTAGGTATACCTACGTCGTGTAATGCAATTATATATACACAGCAATGATGACGACAAGTTGCGTACGAGCTCTTTAATTTTAAACTGGTTCAAGTCGAGGTGGCGGAAAATATAAAAACTAACAGATTTTTAAGTACTTTATATTATAATTTTTTTTTTTTGACTCAATGTACGAAAACGAACCAGCAAATTTGTATACACAGCGATCATACGAGGCAAATAATTTTGTCTTTGATTTGCAGAGTGTGTATAATAATTTAGAGACTCATCAGATATTATATGTAGACCTAGTTTGATATTTTATAGCTTTTGAAATTCACACATGTCTCAACCTGTGCAGGTCGGATAGAACTGCAGTGTGCAGTGCATGTGCACTCGGGGCAAACGATTATAACTCGAGCTTGAATAAAAGTTACGCTACTACCTATATAATATTATAACGTTTCTTATTCTCAAGCCACTCCGTATAATATATTATTTATAGTGTTATATAAAACCAGTCCACAATTATTTGATTCGAAGTATATATTATATTCAATTTTAATCGATTCTCTTTTTTATAGTCAACTATTACACATCATTATAATATTTATACTATAATATATATGCCACAACATACTATTATTATGGCTATACTTTGATATGATGCACACATACCTATATACTATGCAGCAAAACTGCACGCTGCACGTATACCTACCTAATAATATATACCACAGGTAGATGTAGACATTCCGGATATCCGATTGAATATAATATACAACCGTCAGTGAAAACCTTTTTGATCGAGTAAATCGGTCTGCTCTCGTAATGACATAATACAATATATTATAGTCAATTGCAGCATCGATAACGTGAATGATGTATATATCCATATCTATACACACTACACACTATAAAAATATAAATTTGTATTTCCATAAATCGTGTGTATTATACATATACATATTATATATTTTATGATCGAACGGTGAATTTTTTATACCTACTGATGTTTAGTAATCTTGTGTACAAGAAAAAATAATGACATTAATTGACTGTACGCACAACTATATATATTTCTAGCAGTGCATTGCGTTTAGTGCTATATAAGTGGATTCACTAATTAATTAAATACTTTCACGTTTCCGATACAACGAATTACGAACTGAGTTAGTTGCAGTAGTATAAAGAATCCAAACTAACCGATTGAGTTATAAACTTGTTATTACACAGTAACTTTTAAACTTAATTTTAACTTTCTGAACAAGTTAGTGGCTCGGCTTTGCAGGTAATGGACGCGTCCCGTCCGACCTCGTCACACGAGCGAGAATTGATTGCGATAGTTTTATGCGGTTAAACTTTAAAAATTCGTGTACATACGAAGTACACGAACTAATATTATACCGATGAACAAATAATACCTGATGGTAATAGGAAGTATGTCAATATGTCATATTAACTATTAAAAGGACGCAACACGTTCATATAATAATAGGTACAGCTGTGTACATATCGTTTCCCATTCTTTACAGCATACTCGCGTGGACTTGTGGTTATCATATTATTATCAGATATTGTATTTAGTTTAAAAGCGCGTTTTTCAAAATTAGAGGTTTGTATATTGCTAGCAAACATTTCGCAACACTAATAAGGTTTTTTTTTTAAATTGTGATATTGCTTCAGTGGTATTTCAAAATCTAAATATTATAGTAGTACTGAGATACTACATTTAACGAAAATCCATAAAAATATTTTTTTTTGTCAAAGCGGTAAAAAAAAACGGAAAATCCAATCCACATTATTGGTGATGCATCCATGATAAATATTACCTATATTAAAAAAGTTTTGTAATATTTACATATTCCTCATATTTTATTTAAAAATATTTTAAATTACAGATATTAAATTTCAAGTTACAAACGGGGGGGGGGAAGCCTTAGGATTTGGGTGTAAGAGGTGAAGCCACCAGTATAGTTGGTGTTAGCTGATGGGTCATATATGTAATATAAAATGGGTTCCATTTGCGATATTATTTGATCTTGACATCTGGCGTGGTTTGCAGGAGGATGTTCCCCACACTGCGCGTGTGCTTCCGGAAGCTGGACCCAAACCAAAAGTATTCGGTGCTCATAGATATCGTACCGGTGGACAACAAACGATACCGGTACGCATACCACAAGTCATCGTGGCTAGTTGCCGGCAAGGCGGACCCACCAGCCCCACATCGGCTGTACACTCACCCCGATTCACCGTTCACGGGTGACCAGCTGCACAAGACGTTTGTGTCGTTCGAAAAAGTCAAGCTCACCAACAACGAGATGGACATCAGTGGACAGGTAAGAGCGGTTTATTTAATATAAATTACTTGTCTCACGTTTTGTTCTTGCGTTCCTTAATCTTGAATTCATATACATTACTTATATACATAATATAATACATAAAACTAGTCTATAATCTATATAGATGAGTATTAACTTAGAAACGGCGTCATAATATAAGTTGATTTACAAAATAATTGAGTACTGAAGTTTAAATTGGTGAAATTATTCGTATGGATCGTTATACTTTTATTTAATATAGGTAGTATAATAATAATATATCTATTATCGTTTTTGCACATTTAATTATTTATAAATGAATTTATATGGTAGATATACATTTTTAAATATACCATAGGTCTTTATAGAATTATGATATTTAAAACGATTGTTTAGTTCAATATGTTTACCTATAGGCTATATTATATTTTATTCGGAACATCATTTCTGCTGAAATCTGTACATCGATATAGTAGAGATACCAAAAGTTGTGATTCTATCAAAATCGTTTTATAATTCGTTGGATAAATCTGCTGCCGTGTTCATTATTTCTATGAGTTTATTTTGTAATCGAATTTTTGTGATTGATAAGCTATAGAGACGATTATTGCACAAATATTATACGCCCAGACTTGTTTTTTTTTTTTAATATCAAAACTATACAATTTTAGTAACTATAAAATAATACGTATTCGGATTTCAAGAATTATGGTCCTCATCTGCTGTAAAACAGATAGTGGTGAATTGTGAACGTGCTTATTTAAATCATATAAATATTACTTCAAAGACTGAAAAATGTCTAACCTAACTGAATTGATTAGGTACATTGCAGCTATCATAATATATTGGACAGACGGACGTAACAATCGAACGTGTATATTATATAACATGATAAACTATATAGGTACCTACATTTTTGAGTCTATATTATTATGACAGTTGTACACGGCTTTTAGAAAAACGTTTTTTTTTTTTTTTACTTTGTACATAATATTATTATCCGTTCCACCATAAGAGCGATTTATATAATAATTTAATATATAATAAGTGGATGTGACATATTTATACTATAATTAATAATTACGCGTAGTCAGAAAGGTCTCTCGTCGGTGAAACGGAGTCGACTATGATATGCAGTAGACGTGCGCACAAAATGGCTCTCTTTAGATCTCTATTTCTCTCTCTCTTTCTGTGTGTGTGTACGTATCCAATTTTGACAAGACGCGATGATTGATGAACGATATATTATAACGCGCAGCCTATAATTATACATATATATATCTGCGTTGCACGTGACACCGGTGGCGGTGACGTGTCAACGGAGTGAGACGCGAACACGAAAAAAAAAAAGGAAGAGAGGAAAAAATGCTTTTTTTCGTGGCCGACGAGAGACACGGCCGGCGACTGTGTTAGGACGAAGACGTTTCGTCGTCGGACGGACGCAAAGGTATCAAATGACGCGGGCGCGCGTATTTTCGACTCGTCGTTCACAGATCTCAGATACCATCGCCGCCCTCGTCGACCTCATCACATACACAGCTGTACACGCTCAGAGTTCGGGACTAAACGTGCGCAAATCGTGCGCATTATTTTTTTTTCTCTAAGGCCTAAGCTGGTGCGTTTTATCTTTTATCGAAAAGAGATTAAAATAATCGTCAATTCTGCAATATACATTTGGCTTAATTACTATGTAATATATTTATCATATATTATGTGTCCGTGTAATAAAAAAAAGATTTTGTGTGTAATCTTTTGTTCGCGCTTATTCGATATGCTCCAACTGCAGGATGGCGAGTTAATATTTTCTTCGCATTATAAGCGTTTGTCCATTTTAATGTTAGTCTATATTCTATTCGGTAGGTACCTATATAGTTCACTGTGTTCTATAAATGAACGTATAACGTATAACGTCTTCAATTTTTTGTAGTTCAAATAATAAATTAGGTTTCACACCAAAAACTGGTTACATTTTGTTTTATCCATATTATAATAATTGCGAATAAATGCTTTAATAAATATTTCAATTTGATAGCTGCAGAGAAAACCAAAATAATGATGCACTAATTGCATTTTTATTAACAAGATCTTCGGAGTTGAGTTGTATTCTACAGTAACAATATTGATATTTGATATATTGTATTTTGTATTTATATTTTATAGATAACTGGTTCATAAATATTTAGTAATTTTATATTTTTATTACTTAGTATAATATCCACAAAATAATTGAAAATTAACAACAATTCATATAAAAATTGGTTATTAATTATAATTAGGTATATTATAATAGTTTACAACCAATATCGTTATTTTTTTTTTTAATGTAACGATTAGTTAATAAAAAATAAATTATTATAATATTCGGATTCTTATATTCATCTGCGCACAGCGCATCTCCATTATTTTCTTTTATTTTGCCGGTTTTATTATGTCACTACCTACACAACTACTTATATGTGATAACGTTCTTAGAAAACTTGTTTTTTGGAATTTCTAATTCTAACGAAAAATTATAAAATATTACAGGTCACTTCATAAATAATTTGAAAACTAATGAATAATATGACGCGTTTAAAAGAAATATCGTTTTATGAAAATAATTCATAAATGATTTTTAAGTGACTGGTAAGTGGGTATATAATATTATATAGTTATTCTGTCAAGTATATATTTAGATTTTAAAATACACTTGAGTGTTATTAACATTTGTGTACAAACAATTAACTGTTGAAAAGCCACTCGTATAATATAAAGAGTGTATTAAGAGGATTTGACAGTATTATTCATATATAGTTTCCATATACCTACTCGGCGATAAAAATGAGTTATTTATTTTAGTTGATTAGTTACTATTATAATATACAGTGGTTATACTATGCAATGTTTCGAAGTAAAAAAAAACAACACATTATTCAATCTTAGGTCTAGGTATATAATACGTGTAGTGAATAGTGATGTTGTTAAAATTCATTGGTTTTTGTATTAATAGTTATTATTTAATACATTTTACATAGATATATCATTCAATTTTTTTAATATATATTGCTATACTTTACATTACTCGTTGAGAAGATTTCGACACCATTTCCTTTCGAGCCTCCTGGGAGGGTTCCCAGGAATTGTGAAAGTGGCAAGGTTTGAAATGAGATGGTTGGTATGAAAAGGGCCGAGTGGAATCGTTTGTAAAAAGTTACTGCTTCTTCGTGGACTGTTTTAATTTTTAGATCGGTGTGTAAAGTTAGGTTAGAGATATAAGGAGCAAAATTTGTGATTTTACAAAGGTTGTTATTTTAGAAGGTTTAAATTTTATTAGTGTTGGATTTTTTGGCATTGCCCCAGAGCTGAAGACCATAGGTTCACATAGGCTTAGGTAAGAATTTATAAATTAGGAGTTTAGTATTTAAAAGAGTGTGTTTGTTTTTGGAAATTAGAGTTTTGAGGATGCGGGGTCGTGCATTTAAAGCAAACCTTTTAATTTTAATGTGATGTGATCATGTGAGCCGACGGTCAATTGTCAGACCTAAGTATTTAGCCGATCGTTAAATTAAAATACAATAATTATATACGGGTGCGATATTCTGTTGTACCTATTGTAAATAGTCAACACATTAAAACTGTTGTGGTTTATTTCTAAAGCCTGTGTAAGCATTTAAAAATTCATACATCAATATAGGTCCTATAGGTATTTCTCACGATTTCTTGCTGGATTTTTAAATTCTTATTGCCTTTACGTGTATAGGTGTCTACTTATTATTACATAATATGGTAGGTACCTATGTATACACCTCGGTTATATTCGTAGGTATATTATAAGCGTTCTGGTCGATGACGTTCCGAATCATGCACGTTATGGGCGTATATTTCAGCGCCATGGACCCAGACAAATATTTAAATGTATATGAATTTTGAAACTCCATTTTAATTCTTTTCTTCGGATCAAACCGACGTGTTTACACGTAACTGTGACATAAAGGTGGACTTCAGATTTTGATTTTCGGGGGGCTTTATACATACTATGGGTATATAGTCGATAACGAACACACAATTTTTTAACTTCCCGCACTTTAAACTTGTATTTTGTTGTGTTATTTTTCTACCAGCTTTATGATTTTTGAATCTGTTTCTTTTTTTTAAAACTTATTTTAGAAGCATACCTATACGGTAGAAAATAGAAACGTACAGACAAGGTTAAAATTGCAGTAGGTACTGATATAATATTATTATGTATAAATATAATATAAAGACAGTGTACAATTATATACATGCAAATAAAATGTTCCGAAAGTCGATTGTGGGGGGATTCACATATCGAAATGTGCCTCTGTGGACCGTGGCCTATCTACAAAAGATAAAACCCGTCCGTGGTGTAAATTTATACGATTATAAAATAGGTCTCCGATTACTTATATGAGTTATATGTATAACGTAGGTATGTGTGTAATATTATACATATATGTTATTTTTTCACAACTATGCAAGGGCTTATTATTTATAATTTTTTTTTTTTTTTTTGATAATCTTATTAATCTCCGAGTGCACAAAAAAAACGATTTTACGATAATTATCGGAAACCATAAGTAAGATTTAAACAAACGTATATACGTTTGCGATGTATTATATGTTGTTTTTTTTGCACAACTATGGTAGGGCTTATTAAATTTTCACCGTTTTTGATATTATATTATTGTTATATTTTTTTTTTTTTAATAATCTTATTAATCTCTTAGCGTATAAAAAAAGGACGTCACGATAATTATTGGAAACCATACGTAAGATTTATATAAACGAACATATTTTATATATATATATTTGATCAACCAGGTTATGGTTAATCACTTTTAAACACCGCAAGTCGAATTCGTACAAGAAAAAAATAAATTGAAAACGTAATTATTATTAAATTCATATATAGGTATATAATATAATAACCTACCTTTATCCGACCCACGCGCGCGTGTCTATATCATAATGTTATTATTTCGTAATAACAGTTTCCATTTACCAGCGGCGGTGGGCCATACGCGCGACGCGTTTGGGTGTTATACCGATTATATATTTTTAAGGTCTCAGTCGTCGCGGAGTCGGATTACACATTTTGACAACGTGATATTATTTTTCATGGGAACGTCCTAGGCTTCTCGCCGTCCAGTCTAAGAACATTTAAAAAAATTAATCTCCGAATTATCGCCAAAACCTCTATTGACCATAAACGATACGCGCGAACAGTGCGCATATTATATAGGTATATTATTTCAGTATAAACTGTATAGATACTTAAATACTACGCACGTCACTGCACGTGTTCGAGCATGACAAGCAGGTCGCTTCGCAATATATTTTATTCTCTATATTATTTCTACATAGGTCAGTCATCATCATAATACAGTGTCATAAATAATTGTACATTTACCTACGATGGCTACACCAACCGTCGATATAATTGTATTTGCAATTTAGGTTATAATAACACATTGAATTTTAAAACAAAATATCAACACAGTATGAATTATTATGTACCTAGGTCCTATTTAGTCTTTAACATAATATAATACTTATGTATACAATCCTCATCGGCTTTTACTCTGGGATCCACCTATAAACTCTCCCTTTTCCGATCTATCTATATCAATAATATTATTATTGTGTTTTACATTAACATGCATTATGTTAAGCTACATCGGTTCATGCATGCTTCGTTGACATGGACTATTTAAAATTGCACGTACGTGCATAGTTAATAGTTATATAACTATATAAGTATATAACATACATTTCTATACTATGTATTACTGTTATGTTATTGTATGACAAATAGTACCTATAATACAATATTATTCAAACATACATCGACTGGTTCAATGCAAAATCCACCATTAGTACGAGAGCGAAAACTACATTTGTAGCTTATAGGCATACCTATTGGTATAATATCACGATTCGCTTCGAACCAGAATTAAAAGAAATTCAACAAGACGTATAGTGGCATTACTCAATACCTACTTAAATGACATAGATATCTACTGACTGATAGCTGCAACAGTAACCCGAGATAATGGATATGACACATTTACGATAAGAAAAAAACACATTGAAAATATTTGAATTAAGTACCTATGCCAACAAAAATTGAAATTGTTTTTTGTTTATATAATATTTTTATTGGTCTATTTATGGTGAGGGGAGGGGGGTAGGGGATTAATATATTAATCATAACTGTTTAACAATTGAATTCGAAATACGTTAACATGATCCTATATAAATTAAAAAACGTATTATGAGGCGTGCACAAAAAATAAAACTCGCGTCGCCATCATTGCCTCGTTAATATCACCTATAATACGCGCGGGTGTCGGTGCGGGGTTACAATAATATATTACGTATATAATGTGTTTACGTGTGGTATATTATTACATATTATTATGCTCGTATAGGGTGTAGGTAAATAGGATAAGCATAAGCTGGATCGTCATCGTTATCCCCGTATGTATATGTAGGTACCCACACAATACACTCGCGCATTATGCATTATTATTTATAATATTACGACCTGCAGGCCCCGCGCAAGAGTTAAACTGCCCGATGATTTAACGGTTAGAAAGGAGGCGCGCGCGAACGTTTTTAAAGACTCAATTTCTTTGTACACTGCACCCAAAACGACGACCACGACTCGAGGACCTGAGCCGTGGACTTCGCCGCGGTAGGGGATCGGAGCTGGCTCGCGAGCGTAGACCATACGACGACCGGAGCTGGTTGACGCACGTGCAGTATATAATATAATGTGCAGTGTGTGTGTGTGTGTGTGTGCGCGTGTGTGTACAATAACAATATATATAAATCTTTTGTCATGTTAATTGGATAATCGTTAGCCGAAATATTCGTGTGTAAGTGTGTGTGTGTATGACAGTGTGAAAGCCATTGCGAGCACACATATGCAAGATATATATTATATACATATTATATGACGATCGTTATGAGCGGCAGCAGTGACGGTTTATTTTTATGTGCGTACGCGCGTTATATACACATTTTTATACATTAAAACATAAATAATAGTAATAATAATAATAATAATAATAATAATAAAAAAATATATATAAATAAATAATAACGAAAAAGAAAAACGCGCCGGACACGACGACGTCTCGCGGGTCTGACCACCACCGGCAGCAGTTACCCGTACACACACACAAACACGCACACACACACCCGACGTGCCTACCTATATGATACGTGTGCGAGCTTGGTGTGAGTGCGCGCGGTTCAAACGCTGTGGAATGCTGCTCGTGTGCGCCCCCCCGCAGCGGACACTCGTCGTCGTGTGACAGTCGACAAATTTCCTCCGTTCGTTTCCATTTTAATTTTTTTTTCACTTTTAACGACTCGAAGAAAAAAACATAACCTTACTATTTCCCACTCCCGCAGACAGACGCGTGACGAATATTTACAGCCGATAAAGCACGGGGAGATTTTAAGCCGTAAAGTCACTGTTTACTATTTAGACGTGGCACTTCTGGACGCTGTGCAGACCGCAATAAGAATTATACATATATTATTATAATATTATACGGTTTTCTCTTTTTGAATAGGAATAATATTTTGATGCCGCGGACGTCGACGCTGGTCGTCTAGGCTTGCGATTTAAATTCGTCTACATTATAGCTAATGTTGTTTTTAGTCTCGGTTTTTACTGACTTATTATCTGGTCAATTATCATTATCAACTGCAGTATTATATACACGATGACTGCCGAGTCCTGGTGGTATATTACGTTGCTTTAGCGCACGTGTTATGGAATAAATACTATTATTATTGTCATTATAGGGGTAAGATAATACTGCAAAGTGCAAGCTCGAGAACAGATTGTTAACAATGATGTTTTCGGACGATAAACGAAACGATTTAAAAAACAATATCATACAACTGCATAGGCTTGTAAAAACGAACGCTCGATACGTAGGTGCATAATAAAAATAAAATAATAATAATATTACAATAGGTGGCTGCCGCTGCCTCGATTACGCTTGATGTAGGACGTAGGTATGTATTATATATAATTTTTTATGATCGATGGAAACGATTTTATTATGTATGCGGGGGACAACGACGACAAAGCGACGGTCGTTACGTCGCGTTTACGGCTGTTTTCGTGTTATCGTGTCGCGATCATAATAATATTGTCGTGTTTATTGTACACATCACATTACGAACCTAAAATCGGTTGGGAGGTAGGTCGAAACCGTATACGATAAAAAGCAATACTATAGTTTATTTTATTTTTCTATCCCAACGATAACGTGCTTCGAAACCTGAAAAAAATATGCCAGAAACCGCGCAGTACTACTATAATATTATGATACCTACAATCTGTGCTGCTAAGACATCGATCGTCCTACCACAAGGTACAATCCATCTCGAGTTATTTTCAGTGGCAAAACTATAGAGTTACGGCGTTATGAGGACATAAAGTAACGGGCTTACGACTATACAGAAGCGGGGCCAATCGGCCATCACTGAATACATCATCATTATTACCTATATTGTTATAAATATTATGAACATGTCCGTAGTATTTTCATCGTAAAATTATTTTTTTTTATTTGAATACGGTGATTTTTTTCTGAAAAAATACGTTGGAACTGCACATTATTGAACCGGATTATTTTGCCACCAGCACTGTAAATCCTAGTTACGCCACTGATCATTATTAGTTATTACTATTAATGTTATCGTACAAATCGTTCGGGAAAAAAAACACCGTCCTTCACGGCGTAACTAAGATTTTTATAATGGCGTGTGCGAATCGTGTAGAGCATTATTATATGAGTTGCGCGTAAGTATCGGAGGTTTATTGGTCGCAGCGACGGCTAGCGGCTTTTTTGATCTCTCACGAAGAACATCTAATAACATCTCTTGCAGCAGCAGTGGCGTTGGCCGGACGTGTCGGTACCCATACATATATATATTTTTTCTCCCGCCCATATCGTCGTATCGTATTTATTATATCGCCGTTATGTTAATATTCGCAGCCGATAACGTCGTCGTCGTCGCCGTCGTCATCGTCATCGTCGTTGAGGGGGAAAGAAAAAACGAAATTCTCGCGCGTAAAGTCAAACGATTATATTTTAACTACAATAAAAACAACTTGGTATTTCGCGAGTGAGCGGTCTCGTCATTACCCCCGGACACACACATACACATATATCATGTAGGGTCATATCGGAGTGGGTATATTATACTTGAACATACCACTGCAGGTAATAGACGCGCGCGCGTCCGGGCCCGGTTTTATAATAATTATTATCGTCGCGCGGTGAGTCGGAGAAACCTTTTGTCCAACACCTGATAATTAGGAAGTGGGCGTAAGCACAGGAATTATGAGTGACAATTGACGGTGCTGCCTCTCTTTCTATTCCCATTACCGCCACCGCCGCCGTATGGTGTTATTGCGGCGGCGCATGTACTGCAACAGCAACAACAACAACAGTAATAATAATAATAATAATATGTAATATTGTAAAGCCGGTCGACGTGTTATTATTATTATTTTGTTTTTGTTTTTTTTTTTTATTTAATTTTTCGAAGGCAATTTGAAATTTATGACGGCTCGGACCCGTAGGGCGGTGGTGGTGGTGGCTGCAGTGGCGGGCGGAAGACCGTAGTACGACCCGGGTATTTACCGCGCGTTTAATACGTGCGGTGGTGTAGAAACGGGATAGATACCATCATCGGCGGCCCAAGGTGTCAGTTATAAAAAAAACGGTTAATTGCCGGTTAGTTATCCATTATACGACCACCGATGACGGACGGGGGCTAGACGACGACGGCGGCGGCGATGTATAATGTATACATGTGTATCATATACCTACCTAATGCACGTTATTATAACATAGGTACTACATAATGTTATTATTTTACTATTATTGTGCAGTGTAATCGTACATAGGTATCTAACTTTTATATTATTATACCGCCGCCTCATTTCGTCACTCGCCTCGTTGCTGTATCGTAGTGGCTCACGCGTCGTGTGTATTTACAAGTTGAGTTTGCAAAATCAAAAGATAAGTTGAAACAGCTAAATTTAGCTGGTTATGGGTACTGTAGTAGAAGAATTCGAGATTGATGAAAATAGGTACTTATATATATGTATATCGTATTATACCAGGCTAGCTGAGCGTCTTGCCGAAACCGACCAACTATAATAGTTATTATACCGACCGTGGGTTAATCTTTCTGTGTAGGCATATAAATATAAATAATAAGTATATCATAATATGCTTTCGTGATATACAACAGAATTTCCAGAGAGCTGATGGAAACAGACAGACTGCTGTATGGCGGTTTTGATGATCATAATAATAATGATAATGTAGCTGCAAGTTATATAGCCGGCGGAAATGACGTTATAACGTCATGATCTCAACGTGCACTCGAAATCAATTACACTGAAAACGGTTTTTTTATTCACTTTGGAAACTATGTAGTGTAGCACTCTATATAAATATATTAGATATTTTATGCATATATAAGACGTACTGGCACGCCGAGAGCGATGTCGTTCGACATTCAGCAGACCTATGTGGAGAGAGAGAGAGAGAGAGAGAGCGTCTTATACCCATTTCACAACGATTGAACGATGTTACATTATCCAAAGTCGCGTCTGCTGCATACTATATCATATCAGACACTATATTATATTATGTATATATGTATGTATATGACTCGCGTTCTAATTGACCTACTTACACATGTCTATATATATATAATACCAATATTGTATCGATATTTCTCACGCATAATATTATACACATTATACGTCGTCGTCTTCGTTTGTATTAAACATACATCATAATATCGATCCGTCATTTTTGTTTTATCCCCGCAGATCATTTTGAACTCGATGCACAGATATCAGCCCCGGATACATCTGGTCAAGTGGAGGGGAATGGTGACCGACTTGGACGCGGAAAAGTACCGGTCTTTCGTGTTCCCAGAAACCGTGTTCACGGCCGTCACGGCTTATCAAAATCAACTGGTAAGTACAAAACTGCATGTGTACCTATATATAAATATTACGCACGTGATGGTGGTAGCGTTCGACTTCTGCATAATATAATGTACGTGCGGGTTAGTATGGTATATAGACATTAGACACACGGAGATCCTTTTATATACCGCGGTGGCAATATCTCAAAAGTGTACGAGAAATTTTTAAAATTCAAGAACAAAACATACAGATAACCACATATTGTGGAAAAATGGTACATCAATATAATATTATGTTCTTAAACGTTAAAAAAACAAATATAGGTATATAATCCGAGTGCTTCCCAAGACATTTCCGACCGGTTCACGATATCTATCTATAGGTTCCTAATAATTCGACATTTCGACGATATGTGTATGCGTCTGTCTGGTCGTCAACGGCGCGCGCGCTTCGCAGCGGTCTTTGGGGATTTAGTTGACAGCCAGCAGCAGATAAGTAGACAGGTCGTGTGCACGGTGTACGTATTATTTTATACACATATTGGTTGGTGTGGGTACCGCGGTAGCCGTTCACCTGACAAAAATCGTTTTTTTTTTCCAACTCAGTTCCTTTTCATTCTACGCGTAATTTATTTCCCCCGGCGCGCGTAGTTGTCGAGTCCCGAGCGCGTGTGTGACGATTACATAATATTATACATATGTAGTAACGTGGGCTTATAAATGACATATATACCTACCACGTGTGTTGTATGCTCTATACTAATTATTATATTATTACTATTATCTCCACGCAAATTAAATTCCAAACGTTCACCGCCACGTCCATGTCGTGACGTTTTGTTCCGTTTTTTTTTTATAAACGCCGTACCCGAACTCCTCCATCCTTCCAAAGCTTTTGGTTGCAAGTCATCGTTACACCGTACGCTGTATTGTACGCACCGCAGATTGCTAACACCTTGTGCGTCTGTACCGAGTAGAAAAGTTATGTTAGATTGTATTTTTTATGATGCTTTAATTTTAACTACACATTTTATGCCTTCGGTAATCATACAAACGTAATATGTAATCATATAACTCATAACTAATAAATGTTAACTCTATTTAAACCTATTAAAACACGCCCCGAATGACTAAACATTTCAATATAATACAACAAATACATATCTACACTATCTGCAGACTAAAATCATAATGAAAACTTCAGTTTTAAACAGAGAAATAATTTTAGCACATGACCTATGTCTACTATTATTATATACTGACGGAGAATATAAAAACCGCAGTAAAAAATTCTAAAACATTTAAACTCGTTTTGCTTCTTTCCTAGAATTTCTATAAAGTATTTGTAAGTACTAAATACCTATATAATGATGTCCAACTTTCCATTTATAAATAGTATTTTAATCATAGTGATCGACTACAATTTTTAAGATTAATATAAACCCAACTTTTTAGTTTTCATTATATAATGTGATTTTTCAAGAAATATATAAAAACTATACCTAATCAGTGTCAATTGCAAAATTGTGTTAATCGATGCAATCTATATTGTCAGAGATAACATTATACATTTATATCAAACTACTAAATCTGACTTTGAACTTGTTTCCAGCACACTATTATCGCGTATACCTCTATCTCTGTAAAATGTAAATACATAGTTCAGCGTTCATAGTCTGAAGAAAAACTAAAAAAAAAACCGTAGACCCTACGTAATATAGAAATATAGAATTACCTATAAACCTATATATATTTAGGTAATATAAAGAAGCTTTACAGTTTAGAGGTACTCCCTCCCCTCCCCTTCCAGCCATACAATAACAAGCGACAAACCGTGGCGTTGGAGTTGTATAATGTTTTGGTGATCGACATTCGACACTTAGTGATCGTCCTATTTATATTTTTGTTCACATTAACTATCTATTTTATCGTTTAAAGACATATTATCGACCTACTGGTTATTTTAATGCTAAACGTATTAAATACCATAGCCCGACTTTCACGCACGAATAATTGTAAAACTATCATATAAAATATACTATGATATAATGACAGAGATTTTTTATGTATTTTTTTCCATTCCAGATCACGAAATTGAAAATCGACAGCAACCCATTCGCAAAAGGATTCCGTGATTCTTCGCGACTAGGAGAACTAGAAAGGTGAGTGGTCGATTTTTAATACATAATTGTCTATACAGCAGTACAATAATGAAGAAAGTATAAAAGTCATGGGGTTAAAAAAGTCGGAACTTTGTACCTACACGAATTCGTGCAACGTATATATATATAACGTTTTTTCTTACTCAGAGTCCATATTATACAAATGTACGAATATCATGAGTGCTAGTTTAAAACCAGTAATTTATTGACGTCGTCGGTTAAAAATTAAAATTTGAGTACCCAATGCAGTTGCTTACGTTTTTTGCTTATATTTAGTTTAAACAGTGGTCGTGACTATTCGTCGATAGTGTGCCCTGCGGCTAAAAACCTTATGCGGAAATAACGCATAAAACACCGATTAATGCAATTTTTCTATTCAAAGCCAAAATTAAAAATATTTAGGTACACAGTACAGACTACGAAAATATTCATTCTATTTTATGTATAGTTAGAAGTGCTCCAATAACATATAGTTGAACTTTGTACAAAATATTATGTTGTATAGGTACATTCCGTGAAATGTACAATTACTTGACTCTGTATAATATATAAAATATATAGCATATTTAAATATATATAATAAGGTGTAGGTAACGAGCGCCGCCGTGCAAAATATTTCGTTGTTAAAAAATAAAAATAAAAAAAAAACGATAATTATTTCTCGCGCTTACAACATCGCGTTTTTGTTTCATACCATTATATTACATATTGTATATATATATATATAAATAGGTACTGAAACTGTTATTTTCTCCGTATGCGTATAATATTGTTTTTTTTATGTTTCGACACCTCCTACTCGATATATAACCACCGGCGGCGGAAAAGAGCCGGTCACAAAAGAAAAGAAAAAGTAACACACACACACACACATTTACGTATAATATAATATACAGTCCCCTTAAAACCTATCATTTTGACACGTTGTTATATGGCAAATTTACGCACGGGTGATGTATATAGAATCGGGTTTCCAGTCGTGCCACAAAATTACAGGGCACGGTATCGCCGCGATGTATTTTACACGCGATTCCGTTTACACCTATATATATATATACACATAATATAACATATTAGGTACCTACACATTATACGCGTTGCACTGTACACCACACACACACACACACACACACACACACACACACACACTCACACATATACATGTTCGCTTTGAGGTGTAGCGCGTTAATATATATACCTACGTGTATATATGAATTTAGGTAGGAATACTTGTGTGCGTGTGTATTAAATACTGCCACTCGCGATACAAGTGGCGCAGTGGTGGGTAAAATCGGAAAAGCCCCGCCCGGTCGTGTCCGCCGAATTTAACCCGACCAACGTTTGTGTTAGGTCGAGTTGTTTTGTTATTAGTTTATTATTACCATTATCAAAGTGCATTGGCGCTTTGTATATTATACCATATTATAAAACATTATGCTACACCGCCGTCTCTTTTCGTTTTTTATCGCCCACGCAATATTGTGTAGGTATCGTATAAATATGTATAATTTACCTACCGATAAAGTCACACTCGGGTATCCTCTCGTGCAGAGTGCGTTGTAATATGTACGACGTACACAATAATAATTAATATGTATGTATCAATTATTAAAGTCTGTCAAAACCGAGCGCGCGAACGCGGTATAATTTCTTCGACAAAAATAATATTATTTGAAAAAAACAAAACCATTGCGTGTTTCGCCTCGAGCTGTGTAACGACAGACACACGATCGTGTACGCGTAATATACATTGTGCGGTGCCATTCATGTCGGATCGTTATAGTAGGTAATAATATGTACTGTCGAAGTTATTGACTACCCTTTTTTTCCCCCTGGATTGTTTCCCATATAAATATAGAGTAATAATAATAATATAGTGCCGCCAACACACGAGGCATACCACGGTTAGCGATTGACGAGCGTGGGCCCTGCGTGCATATTGTATTATATTCGATTTTCAATTATTATTGTTCAATATTTGATACGGTTTGGACAGGGCCCGTTCCGCCGAACACACCACAAATAGGTACCTACAACAGTGCTGCCAGACAATGCAGGCATATTTTGCTTAATTTCGTGATGGAAATTTACTCCAAACTGTGAATATTTCGAACTATCACACAACTATTGTTGTTCGAACTGTTGTTAAGAAATTAACATTTGCATCAATAACATACATTTTTGTCTGTCGTTCTCGACGATTTATATGACTAATTCGTATAAAAATAAAAAGCTACATTATGGTGGGTGATAATATACTATTAGATACTATAAGAAATAAAACGAAAACCTGGTGGGGTGATAAAAAATGTTGTGCCTAAAATATAATAAAATAAACTTACAGAGTATATGTGCAAGGCTAAAACAAAAACTCATTAATTATGTTTTATTGAAAATCAAAATCAAATACATGCGATAAGATAAATTTACAAATTCAAAAATATATTTTACGTAAGACGATGCGTTATATATAATTTGTTGCTATATTATCACTATGATATGATGTAATAATCTAACGATTAAAATTATATCTGCACATCCTTTCGTCTTGAAAATTACGTCTCTGCTCCTATAATATCGTACCTATAACACAACTACACTTGATATATATATGACATTTATACTATATACATTTACGCATACGCCTATAATAACTTGTATAGGTACCTATGTGCACACGAAACTGATGCGCGGTATACCACAGGTTCGTTTTACTCTTAAAAGCCAATCGCTGTGGTATAAATGTGTTTCGACCACGTGCTCGTTTATCCAGTGCAGGCGTCAGAAAAAACCATAAGCCATAGACACCATACTGTTTGATAATAACGTTTTAATAGTATAATGATGCTTCGCCCCGCAAATACATACGTAGTCTTAGATAGACATAAGATATTTAATATCAAAATGTTGAGCATCGGTCTAAAAGGTTACGCGTCGCTATATATGTTTTATATATATATCTACGTCCTGATGGGACGATTATTGTTTCACAGGCTTTCCGTTATCGTCTTTTAACCCTGCGGTAGGTACTCGCTGTATAATAGATATGGGTTCGTCCATTAGGATCGTACACTCGACGCGTTTAACCCTCTTAGACGTTTTCGGAGCTGTGTAGGGCCATGTGCCATATGCCCATATTATATTATGCGCTTTGAACACAACAGCACACAATATTTCATTGCATTATATTATATCGTTACAGGACCGCGTCTGCAGAGGTCGATATTTATCAACGTGCGATGCGTTTGAGCTGTGTATAAAAATCCTATATTATCTAAGCAATTTTCTATTCATTTAGGCACTGGTGTGTCACAAAATAATCCCTTTCGGTTTGCTGCAGTTTTTATACGTCTGTTGTGATAACGACATGTTTTGTGGTCATAAAACATAAGGGACTTATATGGTAGAAGTTAAATATTTAGTATGGAGATCGCATCGTTTAAAGTGAAGCGTATATCGAATTCACAGTGCGACCAAACTCGGCCTCGTATTCCGCCACTGCTACAACCGATTTCTATAAAAACTACTGTTATGTGTTTACACTGTTTACCCATCAAAATAGGTACTGCGTAGCTCATCATTTTAAAATTAATTCAATTGGGATAAAAAACCACATCTTTTTTTACCATTTTGCTTTCATCGCGTCGGCGACCACCGCAGCTGATGCTTCAAGTATATACGTAATAGATACGACGTCTTTATTATTATTTTTTAATATGGCATATAATATACTTAAGTAGGTATATTCCAGGTAATGCGCCTAGTTGACTGTCGGTCGGGCTAGGACTCCGTGAGCGCCGGGTGATGGTTTCCACGATAATTCTGTGTACTGCTCCGAAACGAAAATCATTAAAAAGAGATTATACTGCATGGGCGCGCGACCGCCAGTCATCGTGGAAATGTCGTCAGTGTTGCGCGTCGGAAACGACGACGAGGAAAAACCACACACAATAATGATATAGTCGTGCAACTATATTCTTAATAGAATTATATTGTTATTATTTTCTTCTTTTTTTACGCTCCGTTTCGGCCGCTCGCGGGAAGTCACCTGTATGTACCTAACCTATACCTATGTACCTTATAGTGCC
Organism: Metopolophium dirhodum; assembly: GCF_019925205.1. Classification (NCBI taxonomy): domain Eukaryota; kingdom Metazoa; phylum Arthropoda; class Insecta; order Hemiptera; family Aphididae; genus Metopolophium; species Metopolophium dirhodum. Next base: position 109,972,002 of record NC_083560.1, read on the forward strand.
GTGTATATACCTATGTATATATAATTATTGCAGTAATGCGTGCTCTGAAATGTAAGCAGGTGCAAGAAAGTCGAAAAAAATTAACGTTAGTAGCAGTCGACACCGCTTCGAAATAATAACAATAACAGTAACAACAATAATTAATAATCACATAAGTACGCACATAATCACAATATTCTATACTATGATCGCAGTGATGGATTATCTTTTGTGCACGTTCCAAGTGAGAGACTATATTATAATGTATTTTCTTGTGCTATATAGAAACGTGTTGTGTTATGTATATAAGACTAGGAATTTACCAAGTGTAAATAATTGAATACCATCTAAATAAATATGTCCAAACAATCTAGACGATAAGTTTTGATTAAAAAAATGGTCGCGATTCGTGGATATGTTCATTAATTTTGCAAAAACGAAAAACCTTATACAACTGTCATAATATAAGTTTGACATAAATCGTACTCTCTTCTGGTGGTATTTTATTGATTATATTTCCTATTGGTATTTACCGTCAGTGCAGTGGTGCGCAATATGAGAGCTAAGTATAGGGACCTGAACAATTAATTTTGAGGACGTCGATGATTTACAGTTAATATAAAATATCATGTTTTTGAAGATATCTACGGTTTATAAAATAAAATTCGATACATTTCGAAAAAAATCATCATCCCTACATACACACACACACACACGATGACTATACGATTATTTTATTACTACTATATTATAACGATATGATACTTGTGTATAGTAGGAGCTAGGCGAAGGCTAAGCGATTCGACCTCAATACGCGATAATATATTACACGCGCTGTTTCGACACGTCGATAACAATAATTTATCATACTATTATTTAGGTGTACCTTCTCGAGCGCGTACTGCACAGTGCACACACCGAAAAGTTGAAATCATATTATTATACACATTACAACAACACGACGGTGGTTGTATCGTATACAATGCACATAATATGATGTATACCCACGGTACCTATATATACCTAACATGATATATCGTTTAATATTATCATTATACCCGTAGATGCAGTGTACCCACCTATATAATATATTATATATTATTATTGTACATGTATAAATGATACCGCTGCCGTTCGACTTATGTGCACGTACAATATAAAATAGATAGGTAGGTATAAAGAAATCGTAAAATCGCCAAGGACAAAACGTCGTTTAAATAATTGAATTATTACCGCTCGTCCGGCTCGTGCGAACGTTATTATTACTTGTAATAATATTATACCGGCTGCCTACTGGGTTTTGCGTTCTGCTTTCTTATAGGTACTAAATTAATATCGTCCGTCAAAACGGCAAAATTTCCAAATATTATATGGCCGCAGTGCTGCAGTTGAAGTAGTAGTCGTTACACAGCAATAGGTGTACAACGCCGACGTAAGGTCGGAATTTGGGGTTCTACTGATTTTAATTTATGGGGTCTGGCAGATATAAATTGTATCTATTATATAGCTACGGACAACGTCAAATACTTGAGTTCGTTGAAAGGCGACTATAAATCCAAAAACTAATCAAAAAGGCCAACTCACGTGTTGGGTTGGCTAATTATTTCCTTATAGTCTACGTAGTGTCCATCACGGACCTCTCTAAGTCCGCCAATACGAACGCGCTCTCGGTTTTTTTCGATCCACCTGTGTTGTATTATTATTGCAAGTAGACACGCGACGGTCTAGCTGCCACAAAACCATGCTGAGGTTATATGGTTCCAAGTATATGATAATATTTTGATATTATCATCGTATGTAATATTTATACTATTATTATAATACTTATAGTTGGTCGTAACGCATTAAATACAGCAAATTTTGTTTTCAAAATTGTATAATCCAAATACATAATATATAGTAACAAAATAATAACGCGTACCATCGTCCATCACATACATTTAACTTTGCGTTTACATAGCAGCTATAAATTGTTGTTTTTTTTTTACAAGATCCTTTGCAGGTCGACTGTCTGTGGCAGCGTTTGTGTGTGGGGAGGGGGAGGGGGAGGGGGTGACCAATCGAGATTGGCAAAATTCGTGTTTCTCATTTTAACGACGAACTACACACGCGGTTTTTAATTGTTTTTAGCGATAAAACAAACATGTTTTGAACAAACGATACTCCAACCTTGGGACAAACCACAGGAAGATACCTATAATACCCAATAACAACCACACCTACGGTATATACGATTAAGATATAGGTACCTCATGGCTCATATCTACATATAGCATTCTATTGTCGCGTTCAAATAAAAAATAATAAGGATTTAACAATAAATAAATAAAAATGCAAACAAACCCGATAAATTACCAACGTAATATATTCATGTGGCGACAACGGTTTTCCAGTGCAAACGAATGTGATTGAATCGTTTGGTCGTGTTCATTGTGTTTTCATTAAAACTATATTTATTTTTTTTTTAATAATATTGTAATTATACATACAATAATTATGTATGTACGACATTGAAAGAATCGAGCGATTTTTATGAAAACCAATACAAGTCTATGATCAATTTTGAACTGTGCACTTGAAATTTGTGCTCAATCGTGTATTGCAGCTGCAGCTGCTGCATGCGGGAGTCGTCGTCCGTTTTATCGCTTCTCGTCGTCGCGATCGGCCACGCGGGGGATACGATTCATTTCATTATAAAACATAGGTATTATTCGTTCGTAATGATATATATATATATATTTTATTACCACCGTGCGCATATCGATACCAATATACCTTAACCTGTACAATATAACATAATAACAGTAGGCGGTAGGTAGGTATACCTACTGTATAAGTATGTACCTACCGCATACCATAACCGCTTATAAAAACGATTACGTCCGCATATTATATTATTATACCCGGTGTGTATACGTTTTAATAATAATAATCGAATAATTATTATTATTTATTACATTTTACGGTGAAACCCTTCCCTTTCCTTCGGTGCCCGCGATCCCGGAAACCTCCGTCTTGCGGACATATGAAAATTGAAAATATCCGTCACAGAGGAATACCATATATCATTATTATACATAACCTAACCTTTATAATAGTCATCAAGTCGGAATTTACACTGTTCTACCGGAGTCGGATGTGTGTCATTGCCCTGGAATTTCAGTCATATTATACGTTTTTTCCGGGTTGGAAGTTAAAGTTTTTTCCATAAAGCTTTTTACTCGTTCACGATTATTACAATATTATTATAATGAAGTGCTGTTTCTCAATTATTCCGTGAACCAACTGTCGTCTGTCTTAATGGTCTGGGGGATGTTTTACTATATAGCTTTATTACTAATATTTAGCCGTACACACAGTTTATCGTGTTAACAACACTTTTAACCGTATTAATATAACGTATGGCTCTATAGTTATGTTTCCGGAAAACATGTGTTAAATAAAAACAACTGTTCATGTAAAAATTTTAACAAGCTGCAGAGTACCTATATACATTAAGTAGGTATAACGTACGATATTATGACGTGTAAAATAGTTTCAGGTGGTAATCAAACAATTTTTATTTAAATTTAATTATTGTCCTAATTTTCTTTGAAAACCGTTCCATTATTTCATTGTTGGTCAATAATTTTTGCTATAATTTTCATACGGAGTGTGCATTACAACTGGTTTTATGGGTTGAACTTTGCACGGAGAAAACTCTGATTTCGAGTAGCAGAGCTTAATGATATGTACTTTCGTACATGCCCACGAGTTATGGCTCTAAGTTAACGGATTAAAAGTAAAATTACAATTTCAAAGTATATTATACATAACATACATTTATATAGAGTGTAGACAAAATATAAATTTGGCTTTCTTCCGATACAGATGCGATTAGCCGTCCCGAGATACATTTCAAAATCAGGAAATAATGACTATCCTAAACGGAAAATGGGAATCAATAAAAATATATATATATTTCGTTGCCCAACTCATTCCTCCCCTCCTGGGGAGATTTCCGCACAGGAGTTAATTTTCTTAGTGCTATACGCCAATTAATACGTAAATGCGTCGAAGTAGCTAATTAAATAAGACCGTGTGGAAACCGCTATATGCCCCGACCGCCCCTCAACAAGCCTATGATCGAGAATTTCTTCGGGAGTCGGCGAGCGTGTGTTTTTCAAAGCGGTTTTTTTTTTTCAAAATTTAGCCGAAGGCCGCAGGCGGCGGTCGGTTTGATTATGCGCACTGTGGGCGTTAACTGTGCGGAGGAGAGGAAAAAAATTGTGAGAACGGTGCGCATCATCGCGGGGTGTTAATAATAATTAATCGACGGACCTATTGTTTCGGATGTCCGAGCCGCCGCCGATCGGTATCACGAGCGGTGGTGGGGGCGAAATTGTTATTATATTATGTTATTAAAACCGGTAATTTGACCGCGGCAAACGGAAAATCGCCGTCGGCTTCTAATTATTATTATCGTGTATAATTTTTCGTGTTTTTTCTCTCCGCATATAACAATATTTATAATCTTCTCTCACTCTCTGTGCACTTCTGCCACGGGAATATTATTATTAATATTATTATTATCGTGTAGTGTTTAACACGTCCAGCGCGTAAATTATACACACAAAAACCTATGTAGACGCGTCGTATACGACGACGACACGTCGTCGGCTGGAAATTTCTTCGCACCTCTCTGCCGACACGTATAATAATAATAATATTTTAATAACACGCCGGCCGCAACGCAAACCGACCGTTTGACGTTATATTATTATTATTATTATATTTTTCGTTTTTTATTATTATTAATATTTTTTTTTTTTATTATTATCAAGCTCCCGCGGGCCGCCGGCGGCGCAGCTTGTGAATGTGTGTGTGACGAAATCCATCGGCACGTTGTTATAACAACCGCTAATGGATCATGACCGGCCTCGGTTTTTTCACGCGCCTCCGCCGCGACCGGTTCGGCGCGGCGGCGGCGCGCGTCGTATTAATAATAATAAATTACAATAATACGTGGCCTATTTACGCCCGCGAGGGGCGCGACCAATTTTTTTTTCAAACCGTTTGACGAACGGACCGACCGCGTTTCATATGCCTAATATATATATTATATTATAATACGTTCCCGCAGCAGCGGTGCGACACCGTAATTTTATTCCGATCCGCAGATGTAGACCGCTCTCACCGCAAATTTTCATTCAACTTTTTACCCAGACCCTTAACCTATACTATTTTGGCGAGGGCGCTGGGGACCCGGCAAATATATATACCGGGCGGAGATGGCCGAATTCGGATATACTCTACACATGCGTCCAAGTATAAAATATGTATCCCGCGATTGAAGTTAGGATGCAAAATAATAACGTATAAATGTATATAATTAATCCTAATAATACAAATATTATATTGTTCAATGGTTTTACACGCATTCGGTACACAACAAAATATCAATGATTCATAAAATTTTTGTCAGTTTTATAAAATTATATTTAGTAGTCAATAAATAAAAGTATATTACCTACACAACAATGTTAGATCATTAATTAAAATGTATGGAACAAAGTATTACAGATTTACAATTAACACCGACATCATAATATTATCATGTCTCATATAGTTATATACTTATATATGTCTATACTACATAGGTAGATATAGTCAAATAAGTTAAAGAAATAAATTGCTTTAAATAATTTTGTTTTTGATCAATAGATTGATTTTTATAAATTCTAAATTCTAATTTTGCTATATAGTTCTAGCAATATTTCTTTCTTCCTAAGTTTTTCAAATATTTGAATTCGGATAAAACATTGCTTAGTTTTTCGTTTAGGGATATACGTCATGATAATTTGCTCATTTATGAATTTGCTTTATCTATATAAAAATACATAAGACGTTGTCGGCATGTTTATTTGTATATTGTTCAATATTTGCCGAAAACAGTATATTTTTTACGTACTTTTTATGGGCTACAATCGCGATAAAAAAATAGGAAAATTAGTCACTTCGGTTAACTTTACAATATGAAATGCGTTTCATTTATCTCAGTACCTATGGACTGTCCAAGAACCACCCTGCGAATGTTCGCGGCTCTTTATTTTTCACATAGAATTCGTAACTATATAATATAGGTACTTTTATTCGCAATTCGGAACTCAGAGCTTTCATTAATTTTCTGGTCGAGCCAATACTAGTTGGAATTGAGTTCCGAAAGAGGAAATGCTAACAATAATATCAATATACACGGGATTCGTGGCGGCGCCACGATATCAACACCATCGCAGACGGCGTCTTCCAGCGGATTTGTAACCCGACAGTATATACATTGTCATGTATCTACACGATAAAGTCGACAAATTGACACGTGCCGCCCAGCCCGACACCCCGTTTTAGGACGACGATAAATAATTGACACACACTATGAGACAACGCCGAACGCGGCTTATCCGCCCGACCTTGCGTGCATGTATAACAATAATGAGCCGCCCTCTCCCAGCGAGTCACAAGCCTAATAATAATATGTCTGTGATATTTTAATAATGATGCACACACCACTGTCCCGGTGCGGTGTTCGACGATATTTTTACACCAAGGGTGCATTGATCGCGATGACGCCCTACACGCCTCCCTCAAATCCGTTTGTGGAGTAGGCGCTTACTGCATATTCTTCATAACGGCTATATTCGCCAACCCCCTTTGCGTCTTCTCTACCCGAGTCCTATACCTATATAATATATGTGTTTATGAGTGCGTGAGTGTGTTGCACCGCACGTGCCTCGGATTTCGTAACAAAGTACGAGTGCAAGTTTGCCTTCGCAGGTCGAGTAGTACGTAAAATGATGATTCAATAACAAATGCTTAAAGTTTATTCCAACAATTTATTTCGTCAGAAACAGTAGATACGCGCTCCAATAGATACCCTATTTAAATTGATGATAATATAATATATTATATGTATATATTTCATGTCATATGGAGAATACTGCACAAGTAGATATTCTCGCCAGTAATAATATAATATATCTGTATAATCTTAGTGTTATAAATCAAATTGAATTTGACCACACACGTGTGGATCATCAGGATCGTTTATTTTAAGGCACGGTATGACATGCAATTTGAGATAACACTTTGAAGTGGCGAGATGATGCGTTTTTGTTTGATTTAAATATATCTTATATTGTATCGTAGCCGCTAATAATTCGATAAGCAAACAACGTAACGCTTGAACGTCACAATGAATAACGTGACAAGTTTATAATAATCACACTTGATGTCAATTTCTTTTTGCAGAGACCCGGTGGACTTGATGTTCCTGGAACACCAGTACAACCAGCACTTGCTCAGCCGGGCAGCTACACCCATGTTCTGGCCGTCGTCCCAGGACGGCGGCGTCCACCCCGGACAGCAGTCGGCAATGGAACAACACCACCAGCACCAGCTGAACCAGCAACAGCATCAGCTGCAGCAGCAGCACCACCACCTACACCACCAACAGCAGCAGCAGCATCAGCAACAGCAACAACAGGATCAAAGCAACGGCGGCGGCAATTCGGGATTCATGTTGGCCGCCGCGGCCGCTGCCCGGGCTCAGTTTCACATGTTGAACAACGCGGCAGCTGCGGCCGCTGCGTCCGGCGGTGGCAGGTCCCAGTCTGGCGGTGACGGTAGCGGTGGCGCCGGTGGGCCGGCTGCCCAGCACTATCAGCACTCGGCCGCTGCCGCAGCGGCTGCTGCGGCCGGCATGCACTCGCTCATAGTGTACGGCAACCACTTTCAACAGTCGCAGTCACGATTTGCCGCCGCTGCAGCCGCAGCCGCGGCCGCGGCGTCGTCGTACCCGGGTCCGCCACCCCCGCCGCACCCATCGTCCATGTTCACGTGGCCGCCGCAGTCGCAATACCCGAGGTACGTGTCGGCGGCCGCCGCTTTTCAGCCTCCGCCACCGCCGCAGCAGCAACAGCCCACGACTTCGTCGTCCACCGCGGCCGGCCCGCCGCAATCCCCGCCGCAAGCGTCGCTTCAGCCACCGCCGCCTCCGCCTCTCCAACAGCAGCCCCAGCCGTCCACGTCATCGTCGTCGCCGTCGTCCACCGCCGCGGCCATCGTCCATCACCAACACCACCACGGCGCTGGTCTGCACCAGCAACAGCACCACCACCACCACCACCGGGCGTACAGTCCCGCTCGAACGCCACCCGGCGCCGGCGGCTCGTCTTCGGCCGAGTCATTGCCGTCGCCGGACGTGGACGGCAGGTCAGCCTCCAAGTACCAGAAGCGCCGTTCGCCGTCCGCAGCCAGGTATTCGCCATTCGACGCCGTCAAGGCCGACGAATCGTAATCCGTTCCGCTTGCTCTGAGCGCGTTTTCCTGTACAAACTTCCCCGCCCATCATCCCCTAACGCCTCCTCGTCCTAACCCGTTTTGTAAATATATATTGTATCATTTTTATATATAATATTCATCCACCGGACGCAACTATTATATTATTATTATTATGTTATATATATTATACTTATTATTATATATATGATTATACTTAGGTACTTATTACTACTACTACTATTACTATATACTATTACCTACTACTTAATACTCATTATATTATATGATAATGATAATATGTATACTGTATTACCAGTGGCGGTCAAATGATTTTGTCATGGGGGGGGATAATATGGCTAATTTTTTAACATCCATAATTTTATCATTAAAAATATAATTTATGGTTATGTCTAATTCTAATATCAATTAATACAATTATGGGAAATACAAACTTTATTTATAACTTAGTTAGGTATACCGACTTTATAAATATATTATACTATTATAGCATTAACAATATTTTTATTATATTAGTAAATCTATTTTTTTGTTTTTTTTTTGCTAATTCATCCAGTACTTCGTTGGATGTAATGTTTATAACCCCACGATGAACAGCCATAGTGGCCAAGCCATTGAGACGACTCTAGAATAATAAAATTATACAATTTACATATAAGCATAAAGCATTAAATTGACATTTCAAAAATTCATAAGGATAATTGAAATATGTACAAAAGAAATTAACAAAACCTAAAAAGTTAGTCCTAAACATAGTGTTTTATGTTTGAACTATTAATTTAATACTTATTCCAATAGATTATATGTACAAATATTTGACCACAGCAATACAGAATATTTACCTCTACCATACTATTTCTTAAATATGTTTTCAACCGTTTAAGGCATGAAAACATTCTCTCTGGTGTTGCGGTTGATACCGGAAGTGTACAAAATATTTGTAATAAATCAAACACATTAGGAAATAATTCACGTCTACAGAACTTTATAGCATCAAGTCCTGTTCTTGGAGATTTTCCTATGCGTGAAAGTTTTGTTTTCCATAAATTCAATTCCGCTTTCACAGTTTCAATATCAGTAGAAAGGTAAAAATTTACTAATTCCTCAAAACCTTCTAATTCAAAATCATTTGAAAATAAACATTGAAAACCTTGAAAAGTTAATATTAAGTACAATTAAACTAAATTTGCAATAAATATATTAAATTTGAAATAACTTAAAATTAGATGATATATTACTTTTATTTGATTATTTAATTTTTAAAATAGAACTATTCAAGTATGAAGTATTGAACTATTATTTATTTAAATAGGAAATTAACCTTTAAAAATACTACGGTGAGCCAAAAACCTTTCTTCCAATTGACTTATAAAGAAGTCAATATAAGGGACACATATGGATACTCGAAAATACTCCTCAGAATCAGGCGTAGAACCATCATTTCTTATGATAGAATTATCTCTATATATCTGTCTCTTGTTAATTCGTTTAATTTTAATATCGAAATCCAAGAATTCAGCCATTTTCTAATCAAATAATAAATTATCATAAATGTTTTATAATTAAAATTTTACACTTCCAAATTTAATTTAAAATATTTAAGTTTCAATCAAAGTAATCATAATTACCTGTGCTTTTTTGAACATTTGATTAAACTCTGTATTAATATTACTCCTTAAGTTTTTAAGTATTGTAACATTATCACCTGCAAGATCTATAGCTTCCTTTAAGTCAATGCCTTTACTTTGTAGTAATTTACACAATGGTAAACTATAAGAAAATAATATCTAAAAACAATTATTTTCTTTAAAATGATTTATATAAATAAAATATAACATTTAAAAGATTATTAATTTACATTTACTACTTGAAGTGACACCAAAAATTCAGAATCAAGCGCTTTAATTAAAATAGTAGCATCTGTAGCACTAGTATCTTTCCAACTAGAAATGGTTTCCAAGGACACCACTACAAACTTAAAAAGCTCTATAAAATCATTTACAGCTTCATACCTCTGAACCCATCTTGTTGCGCATAACCGCTTTAAGCTTTTTACTTTTGGGTCTAGATCACTTTCTTCAATTGTATTTAAAAGCACATTTTGGCGTTTAGGAGAATTAAAAAAGCAGTATATTTTTTCTACAACGCCCAAGCAATTTCTAATTGGTAGAATATTACTAGCTTTAGATACAGCTAAATTTAAGCTATGAGCCACACAATGCACATACAATGCTTTAGGGTATGTCTCCCTAATAATAGTTTGAACACCTTTTAAATGTCCTGACATATTGCTCGCTCCATCATAACCTTGTCCTACCATATTATTACAGTCAATTCCACAAGCATTCAAACCTTAAAATTAAAAATAATTTACATGCATACAATTAAACGTTAAATGAATAAAAGAGTTACCTAGTTGTTATAAAATAAAATAATCTTGTTATTTATTACCATTAAGAATAACTGTAGCCAGATTTTCTCCTGTTAGACTTTGTACTTCAATAAATTTTAAAAAGCTCTCATTCATAGACACATTTTCTCCAGATCCACTTAAATATCTGACACATAAGGTGAGTTGCTCTTTTACCGAAACATCTGTTGTCTCATCGACTAAGACAGAAAAAAAAACCGGATTTATTGACAATTTGAACAATTTTTTTTAAAATAATATCTCCACATGTTTCAATTATCTCATTTTGAGTTCGATTACTAATATATTTGTTTTTAGAGCCTGTTTCTAAATAGGTTTTCATGTAATCTATATCTTTAGCTTTATATTTCAAGATAGCACGAAAGTTTCCTTCGTTTTCATTTGATTCACCTAAACAATAAATACTATATTATATTATAACTATATAATAAAAACTATATTCTTTAGTATTTACTCCTATTAAAGTATTGAACAGTCTAATACAATTTTGGCATTAACTATTTTTTCTACTTGAGCCTTAACAAGTTGTAAGCTACCTATATAGTATTATATAATATACATACTACTGAAACAAATAGGACCATAATCTCTATGACCTCTTAAAGCTATTTCCTGTTGGCCGCATAACATCACACATTCAATGATTGGAATTAAACGCTTTCGATTTTCTTCAATTTGTTTCATTCTAAAAATTAAATTAAAAAATTAGTTCAAATATATTTCTTACATCTATATTCTATTTATATTTAATTAAAGGTTAAATAGGTATACTTATTATTTGTATGTACCTTTCACTATCAATACGGTTTATAATCGAAGAACTCTTATTTAAATAAACATTTAAAAAGTTATCAGATTTCAGTAATGCAGTTTTATGGTATTCCAAATTTGCATGTTTCTTAAACACCTATCAAAATATAGAAAAATTATAAATAAAATTTTCAATAAATTTGTTTATAAATATACATACTTCTATAGCTTTTTTGTAGTTAGTAAAAGCCTCCAATACAAGGGTTCCTAATTTTTGACCACCAATACCACCATTTGTTGAGAAAACAACACAGTATTTGCAAAAAGCACCTTGGTATTTTTCAGAATAGGCCAGCCATTTATAAGCATTGAGCCAATGGTGTTTGAATTTTAAGCCTCTTTTGGCATTACAATCAAGTAATGGAAATGGAAATGTAGCTGGTGGTATCCACACATCTTTAAGAATCTGAATCAATTTTAGTTGTATTAATTGAAGGTAATAATGAACTATAAGTTATAACTACACATGGAAGTAATCTAAACAATAAATAATAAATTACTAACAAAAGTTGTAATTCTTACCAAATATCTATCAGCATCGGTCAAGGTACTATTAATGTAGGATCCAATGTCATGAACGTTTAAATCAACAGTCTAGAACAATAATTTTAATCGAAATTCCCATTTTCCTCATAAATAAAACATTTATATTAATTTTAATAAAATAAATATTACCACTAAGTCCACAACTTGATTTTCTGTAACGATATTAGTGATCTTACTTATTTGTTCATCTGCCGACACCGAGCGTTTAGAAGTACAGCAAGTTGCATCAAAATAACTAGTAATTTTCCTTTTATTAGACATAATAATGGTAAAAAATAAAAATGTAAAATAAACAATAGTCAATAATAAAAACACCGACTGTATAATTGACACTTTAGTACACTACACGGACACACCACACACAGTAGAAAACTCGTGTACGAAAGACGATGATAGATGATAACTAATATTATGACAAATAATAAACAATCAATGTTTCAAGTTTTCAACCGACTACGTAGTATTGAAAAATATACCTACCGATCGTAATGTAATCGCCCGTATCGGCAATATTCTGGAAATGTGTAGAGCGTGTTGTTATTGAAAATTCTTAATCATCGAGTAGGATAATACGGGATTCCCATAATATTATATATTGTGTAAACAACTAAATATTAATAACAATAATAATATCCTAGTAGTAACTAGTAGTACCTAAACTTGAGTCTAGATAATAATATTATTATAGTCTTGTCATATATAGTCTATCGAAATTTATTTTTAGAAAAAAAAATAGAACAATATGTAATGCTTTATTATAAATTGTTATAAATAGGTATTGAAAAAAAATTCATGGGGGGGGATCTATCCCCCTCATCCCCCCCCGTTTGACCGCCACTGTGTATTACCGCTTACCTCTTACCAATATTGGTACCCTGCGTATCCGTGGTTCATGTCTTTGGGGTGTACTTATATAGGTTAGTGATACCGCCGATAAGTATAACACTTATTATATCTTACTATAGTTCTCCTCGGGTAGTCCAAACGGTGCGGTTTTCCGGTTTCTGGTTTTGATATTTTATAGGCATTGCCGGGTCCTATAAGCCGTTTTGACTGCCTACCTGTTTTTCCTTTCCGCACGCCGTCAAAATCCGCTTTTAGCGTTGAAAGCGTGTTTGGGACCTGAGATTTTTCAAATTCAAATCACCTTTTCATTTTACGTACGTATATTATAGGCAACGCCTGAAAATCGATAAACACCAACAACCCCCCCCCCCCCCCCCCAATATCGCCACCAGTCATAACCACTACAGACCGTACCGCGGTATATAGCGCGTGTGAGGTGCGCCAGATTTATGTGCAATATATTATGATAATATTACTTCGTCGTGTTTTTTTCGTTTCTTCCAGTTGTTCATCATTATTATATATTATTATGATAATTTCTTCAGTTTGCCAAAAAAAAAAACGCGTTTTTGGTACAAAATATTTTCTCATCGCGTACCTACATAGTTTTGCGTCCACAACATGCGTAAATCGTCAATATTCATTCATTATTATGTGTTGATTATGATATGTATTATCATTACAACCGTATCGAAAAATACTCTCGTCCACGTGCGCAGGTGAACTACGCGACATGGACACTAATACTCATATAATATTTTAAAATCTATTATTACAATAACGATCAATGTGATTTATAATTACAAAATTTTCAGTTACCAAAAAAAACTATTATTATTTAATAATGTTTCATCATTATTATGATATTATACATTTTTGGTTTTTTCTTTCCTTGTATACACTAACAACAAAAAATAAAAACATTTTCTAATTCATATTTATTGGCTTATTCAAGTACCCACACACACACACACACACACACATATAAATATATTGATATTATATAATATACCTTAAACGAATGTACATTGTATATTAGATATACATAGATAGATAGGTGTAATGGATTGATAAAAACTAGGTAACCAAAGATGTTTCTTATTATTATTATTATTATGCATTTCGCTCTGCAGATGGCTGTCGCGAAATGTGTTATGCGTGTTATTATTTTTTACATACGCTGTAAATACCGTTAGAAATTTTTTTATTTATTTAATTATTTACCGTATACGTTTCTCGATACGTTCATGTAAAATATTATATTATATTATTATTATAATTATTAGATATTTTCTATTAAATCATATATCTCGCTATTATATTAATTATTATATTTAATTTTTAACAAAAAAAAAAAAATAATAATAATAATAATATAAATATAAATATAATAATTATTATAATATGTATTTGTTTGAATTTTCTGTCGTACCTATACATATATATCTCGTGTGATTTGTACATATTTATACAGTTTTACTCGAGTGTAACACTATTGAAATTATAATATATATTATTATCGTGTAAGTGAACGTTTTATGTGTAATAAAGAATAGTATAATAATCGTATATGATCAATGTGTCCCATTTTTTTTGTTTACCTTTCAAAAGTCCTTCCTGCATATTTTAGGTACAACAATCAGTTGCAGATTATCTTAGAAAATAAATGGACCGCCGAGGATTCGATTGCAGCAGCTACTTGTGTAACGGATATTGATAACATTTTACAATGTGTTTTAAAATTTGTTTGTGTCTGTGTACATGATAAGTTGGTTGAAATAATGCTTCGATTTTCAACTTTTTTTTTCTGGTGGGAAAGTGAATCTAGTAAGTGTATTTGGGAGGTCAGCATTTAAAATTCCGAGTGGTTTTATAAGCACCGAGAAAAACAAAAATAAAATAAAAAAAAACGGAAATTTTTACTCAAAATTATGGTTTTGGGGTAACTCTAAAAGAAATTTCCATAGATACAGGAAATGTTCACTGGATGTTTAAATTATCATTTTCTATACACCATAATATTTTCAAAATATGTTGACTCATGTCAAGCTATTTATATCAAGGTTGGCACGAAAAAGCCCAGTTCGAAAAAACCAAGGCAGCTTTTCTGGGTTAAACCCACTTGATATTTTGAAAAACCCATAAAAAACCAATGTTGCAAAATAGGTATATGGTCAATCGTGTTTTACCGAAAAAATTACACACCAATGGTCAATAGAAACGTTAACGGTCTTTTACTTTTAATATAAGGTATAAGTATTGATGAAATATATATTTAATCATTGGTATTAGGTAACTTCCCTGTAAACACTCAATGAATAATCCAAACAAAATGGAATAACTAACAACAAAACGAAAAACTTAACTATGCCATTAACGTCAATAACAATTAACTATAGGGAAAAGGACGGATTGTTAATATCTAATATATTACCTATATAGTTTTTGGAGAGGGCTGGTATAGAAATAAGGAGAAAAAATCAAAAATCAAAAAACCACGCACTTAATACTTCGAAAAAAATTTCCGATTTTTTCGGGTGGGTTTTTTAGATAGAATGGCACATTATTACTTTTACAATAAAGCCCACCGTCTAAATCCCCAACAAATTATTAGGAGCGTACGGAGTTGGAATTTTGATAAATTTCGTAAAATTTACGAACATTTCCAAATTATTTTGTAATTTTATGTTGTAATGATTATAATAAGTCATTCAGTTCAATCTTCAAATCCATTACCGTGACTCTCTAGACACATATTGTACAACTGAGCAATACTTTTTGTATTTCATTTTACGGAGGTTGTATATTTACAAAAAACCAATTATTTTTTATCTGATTTTTAGCGTTTTGTTTTCATTAAAAAAATAACATATTTAATAAACTATTGTCGACTCTAATCGGTCTAATTCGTATACGTGCCTGACATTCAAAAATCGGCTACCGCTGCCTATTTACAATAAATTATATTACCACGTATACCTATTATACGTGGTACTGTGTTAGCACGTCGGTACGGGATTTTGGGGAGATCACCATTGCAAACATTTCTCATCGCCCAACGGCACCACAGTTTGGAATAACATGTTAACGAACACTTTTTACCCAGGTAAGTATAGATACTAAAGGTAGAAATACGAAAAAAGTGTACGAAAATGTTTATCCTAAATCTTTGTCACCAGTTATATTTATAAACCTCGTCGTATCCTTAATTTGTTTTCGCAATAAATAACAATTAATTGTGGAAGTAATCCTCAATAATCATTTTTTTCCATGGTTTTATAGTAATATTGTTTTCAATCGATTTCATCATTGGCAAGCTGTTTACTTTTGGATTTTCATCAAAACTAAAATGACTACATTTAGGTTCTAAACTTTGGGAGGATAATTTCTATAAAATTGCCTGTTACCTAACCTAACCTAACCTATGAAAAAATAAATTTTAATTAAATAAAAATAATAATAGGTAGCTAAATGTATTCATTTTTATATAAATAACTTGCACTACTCAGCTATACCGTATTACCATGGCATAATGTTGTTACAATTGCCTTTTAATTTGGTATAGGTACAAAAATATTTATATTTTACATCCGTAACACTTATTACAAATTATTCATCTGATATCCACTGTGCAACGTTGCATTGATGATAAGTTATATAATACAATATTACGCTGTAACATGTAACATTAGAAAATGTGTTGAGTTATTATAAAATGTACTTCGTCGTAACTGCTAATAGCCAGTGATCGTTTACCTGAAATTATCATTGAATAGATATTCTATGAAAATATATATCAAATAATATATGATTCATACGGATAATGTAAGACTTAATTTTTTTACAATATAGCTTTGTCACCTGCAATACTAATATAAAATCATTTTAATGTCACAAATATAAATTTAAAAATTATTTTACAGAAGCTGTGTGTCAACTATATATGAATCTATAATACTAGAATTCTATAAAAGAAAGTGGTTCAATTTAAATATTTTTTTACAATTAGTTTTACTACACAATCTTGGTCTAGTTTGCTTTGTTTAACAATATGATTTACCAGTAAATTATTTTTTAACTTAACATACTTGTCACTCAATCTTAAAACATTTATATAAATATTTGAATTGTTAAAAATAATGCTTTAAAAAAGTTTATAAATTAATGTGTAAGATATGAAGGTATTCTATTTTCTAATTCTTTAACTGTTATTGATTGAAATAATTTTAATTGAGTATCCATAAGAATCAAAAATATTTTGTTTCTCTTTAATTCTATTCCTTATTTCTTGAAGGAGGTATTTTGCACTTTTGTAGTTTTTTTTATCTCTTGTAAATAGTTTTCATATTTAAAACAACTAAAATTATCTAGTGGTCCATATCTTTGATCAAATTTAGGTAAATGTTATAAGTTATGAACATTGTATGATACAAAATGTTCTCCATATAAATATTAGTATAACATAGCATATTGTTGTAATAACCCATCAGCTAAATGATTGAACACTTGACAAATATGAGGAGATAAAAACTTTAATTGCACATGACAAAAGCAGAAAATGTGAATAAAATTATTTTTTTAATCTGTGTTTCAATATAATTGTACCACAGTACAAAAGATAAAACCTCAGTTCAATTACTTTCTAGTACTTGATATCTTCAAGTTTTCGTGGAAAGCGACAGAACTCATATGGTACATATACTCTGAGATTTATCGTTAGTTAATCAGACATTTTTTTTTTTCTTTTAACCCAATATTAAATTAATTGTTTGGTAATACCTAAACAAACATTATGCATGAAGTGTAAGCATACTGTTCATTGATTGGCAACTGATCCAATGGCCATCTTTTATGATGATCCTCATCAATTTTATTACGAATCGGATCGTTTATTTTAAGTGATGAATTAACATTTAAGAAGAACACTAGATTTTGAATATATGTACCTCCTGCACACATGATGTGCATCCAAAATATGCATTGTGTCTTATGACATTGAACAGAAATGTCTTAGTAGGTGCATCACACACTATATTATGTCCTATTTCAAATCTAATATCAATGCCATCAATTTCCATACCCGTATCTAAGAGTGAAGACAAATCAACAATAAATGGTTGGCAAAAAGTTTCAATATTTTCTGGTTTTTTAGTACTTCAAAAGGATAGAGTGTTTTTGAATGCTCGATTATTTTTTATGTATTTGCTGTTATTAACGGCGGTTATAATGCTCGTGTTAAAATGGTCGAAAGCCGCGCCGATGTCCCGTGGCATTCTGATTGGCGGGTTAGTCGACGGGGATAGGGACTTGGACTTGCCTTTGTAGGACGGCCTATGGCCTATTTAGAGCTCCAGGCTTTTCTCTCTAGTTTGATTGTTGATTGTTTTAAGTTTTTAGGACTGTTTGTTTTTGAATTTTATGTTGATAGTTTTTGAATGTGTTGGTATCTTGATATTGAGGCCTTGTAGTAAAAAGTCTGGGTTGCGTGTTTTATGATGTCTGAGAGGGGTTGTATGTTTGCTGATCTTTGGATAGCTTCATTTCTAGTAAGATAGTGCATGCCCGTTATTTGTCTTAATGTTGTGATTTGTACGACCTCCATTTTCTTCAAGCTTGACTTGCTAATTTGTGGTGCCCACGCAACTGAGCCGTATAGGATAATTGGTTTTATATACATGTTGTATATTTGAATTTTTGTTTTTAGCGGTATAGGAGATTTATTGTTTAATATTGGGTAGAGGGAAGTTCTTGCTCCTTTTGCTTTTTGCGTTGCGATTTTTACATGTTGTTGCATATGTAATTTTGAGTCGATAGTTATTCCAAGGTATTTAACTTTATTTTTCCAGTTTGTGGTTTGGTTTCGTACGGTTATTTTAGTTTTTGTTGGTTTTCCTCCGAAGATAATTGATTCAGTTTTTGCTGCATTTATTTTTAGTCTCCACTTGTCGGTCCAGTCAAGAGTTAGATTGATTTGTTTTTGCAGATGGGATACCGCATACCTTTTGTTTCTGTGGGCTGCATGGAACATTGTGTCATCCACGAATATTGATGTTTTTACTTGAGGATGAAGAGGGAGATCATTGATGTAATGCGTGTATAGTATCGGTGATAAGCATGAGCCTTGTGGTACCCCTGCTTGTATGGTTCTTTCTGTTGATAGTTGGTCATCTACTCTTATCTGAAAGGAACGTCCAGTCAGGAAAGATTTGATTAGTTTTACGGTGTAATTTGGTAGATCTGTATTCTTATTTAGTTTGTAGATGAGACCCATGTGCCACACACGGTCAAACGCTTTTTCTATGTCCAAAAATGTTGCAGCTGTGTATTTCTTTTCTGATTTGTTGTTTTTTAAATCTTTGAACAGTTGTACAAGTTGGGTGGTCGTCGAGTGTCCCTCTCTGAAGGCATGTTGTTCTGGTCGTGGTTTGATACATTTTTGTAGTGATTTCAGTACTAGTTTTTCGAATAATTTGGACATGGTAGGCAATAGCGATATTGGGCGATGGCTTTCTGGTTTGGAGTGATTTTTTCCCGGTTTAGGTATCATGATTATGATAGCTCTTTTCCATGTTTTTTGGAAAGTAGGCTACCCGAAGACATGCTGTGAATATATGAGCTAGTTGAGTAAGTATGTTGTTTGGAAGGTTCTTCAATGCCTTGTTGGTTATATTGTCGTGTCCCGGTGCCTTTCCGTTTGGGAGTTTGTTTATAATGTTCGAAATTTGTTTTGGCGTGACTAACTCTTGAGACGGTGTCTTGTCTCGATTGATTTCCGTATACGTATCAACGGCCTCTTGTATGTTTTCTCCTGGGTTGTTTGTAAATTGATCCTCCACGGTGTCAGCAAACAGCTCTGCTTTTCCGTCAGCTTCGAATATTTTTCGGCCATGCGTGGTTTGTAGTGGGGTATTCGCAGGTTTCTTGTGGAGAAGACAGTGGTTGAGTTTATATAGTGATTTATCTTTAAAGTTTAACGTTTGTACGAAGGCGTCCCATTCTGATTGTCTGTGGTCAGTTAACAGTTTTTTGACAAATGTTATTTGGGCGTTGTATAGTTTCTTCGTTTTTGGGTCTCTCGTAGTTTGCCACATTTTTCTAAGAAGTCGTTTTGTCTCAATTTCAAGTGTTATTTCGGCGGGAAGGTGTGATTTATTCAATTTTGGTTCGATGGTGTAGGTTGAGTTTTCTAGTTTGGTTTTGATGTTATTTGTCAGTTCATCTATTTTGTGGTCAATTTCTTGTGGTGGTTCGGACATTGGATATTTTAATTTGCGAGAGTTCGTTCTTGAATTTTGTCCAGTTGATTTTGTTGGATGTCTTCGGAGGATTTCTTGATATCGGCGATGCTTGTATGTTAAGTTGAATTGGGTTATGGTCTGATGAGAGGTCGTTGTGATTAGTCAGCGTGTAGTTAATTGAAGGTAGGTTTATCAGGGCAATATCTAAAACGTCAGGTTGGTGTTTACCGTTATAAGGAAAGTGTGTCGGTGAATCAGGAGCGATGACGATGTAGTTGTTTGATTCTGAGTGTTGAAGAAGTTTTCTGCCTGATGAATTCGTTTGTCGGCTATTCCAAGTCAGGTGCTTGGAGTTGAGGTCACCAGCTATTAGGAAGGGTCCATCGTGTTTTGTTAGAGTATCTAAATCTTTTTGGTGGAGTTTTGTTCTAGGACTTTTGTAAACTGAGGTGATTTGTGCCGTATTGTTGTTTAGTTTTATTTGGATCGAAGTAGATTCCATTTCTGTTGGAAGTACCAGGTAATGGTGGGGTATGTTCCTACGGATGAGGATGGCCGTTCCACCTGTTGTAGGGCAGTTCGCTGGTTTTGGTCGATCAGTTCTATACGTGTAGTAGTTTGGGATTGTTAATTTGTCTCTTGGGTTCAAGTGGGTTTCACCTAGTAGGATGATGTCTGTTTTGTTTTCTTTGATGAAAGCTGTGAGTTCGGGTGTTTTGTTCTTTATGCCATTGCAGTTCCATGAAATAATTTTTAGTTCATTCATTGTGGATTGTAGGTATGGCGTTGATGATTTTTAGTGCTGTTGAAATGACTGCGTCTTTCGATGTAGCATCTACACATTTTTGCGCTGTTGTGAGGAGGTCATTTAGAATGCGAAGGAGTGTTAATGCATTGATGGTGGGTTCAGGTTTTTCTGTTTGTTTTGATGTTGCTTTCGCGTAGGAAATTGTTGTTGTGGCGATATCTTGTATTTTGGTCGTTGGTGTTTGAGTTAAAGTTGTCGGAGGTGTGGCTTTCAGGATTGTTCGAGTGTTTGTGTCTCTAGATTTTTCAATTTTTTCGGTAATAATTTTTGTGTAGAAAGAACAACCCCTGTAGTTAGCAGTGTGTTTTCTGTTACAATTGCAGCATGTTGGATCGTCTACTTTCGGTTTTTGGCAGTCTTTGTTTGAGTGGTTTGCTCCGCATTTTACGCACCTCGGTGGGTACCCGCATTGCAGAGAAGAATGTCCGAAACGTTGACAGGAAAAACATTGTGCAGGTCCTGTAGATTTATATGGTTCGATTTTTATACGAATGTAGAAAAGGTCGGATACTTCATAGATTTCTTTAACATTCTCAGTACGGTTTAGGGAGACCATGTGAATTGGTAATCTTTTACCGTTCTTTTCAAAGGCTCGTACAAAATTGGGTTTAAAACCAATTCGTTGGAGTTCTGCCATGATCTCTTCATTTGTAATGTCGAGAGGGATGCCTTTAATTGCAATTTTGAGGGATTTCTCTTCAGGTAGTGCGAAGGTGTGATAATTAATTTTGTTATAGGTCATGAATTCTTGAACAATTCTGAAAGAGTTTTCATTTGGACAGTTAATTTGAATTTGGAAAGGGGTGGATGTGGTTTTTGCTATCACTGGGTCGAGGTTTGGTGTTTCGTAGAGTACTTTGGCGAGTTCTCTCCATGAGATTTCTGGGCTGGTTTGTATGAAGATTGGTGGAATTCGATGACTTGGTTTGGTGGTTTTTGTTTCGGGAGTTTGGTTGTCAATTTTAGATATGTCGGATGTTGATGATGATAAATCGGAATTTCCAGACATCGATTCTTGATCATTATCTACAGACGTTGGTTTATCATTTTCTGTTTTGTTTTGATGTGATGTTGGACGTGCTTTTTCCTTCGTGTTTGGAGAATCTAGAGGTTCATCGCGTTGTCCTGTTTTCCTCGGAAGAGGAGAACGTGAACGGTAATTTGGTGAAGACGGTGGCGGCGTTTTTCTCTTTTTGTTCTTGGTTTTCCCCGCCATGGCTGTACGAGCCGCTGCGCTTGTGCGAGCGGTTGATAGTGTCAGGGGTTACGGGAATGATTGGTGGTTTACTGATACTGTTTTTCCGGTTAGGACCCGGCGTTGTGCACCCGTTTCGGGCAGCACTTGCCTCGTGGTCGATAAGAATGATTTTACTTACAGTTAAGTTGTAGTAGCGTTGATCGGGTAGGTGAAGATGAGTGAGCACGTTGTCGCGTTCGTCGTGGCGGCGAGCAGCACGGGTCAGGCGGCGCGGTGGTCAGCACTGTGGCGGCACGAACTGTGGTTCGAACTGATTATGTGATTGATGATGATATATGTGATATATATATACTGTGATGATAGGGATAGGGAACCAATTGTAGCCATGTATTTATTCTAGTTGACGCATCTTGAGGTTTGAGGTGGCGAAGAGGTGATTGGTGAGTCGGATAGTGTAATTAGCACTGGATTGTGGTCGGAGAAAAGTTCGTTGAGGTTTTTTACATCGCAGGAGAGTTGTGGAAGGCGGACTAGAGCTATGTCTAATACATCAGATCTGTGACCTGCGACAGCCGGAAAAAACGTTGGTGTGTCCGGGGCTGTAACTGTGTAGTCGTCATTTAGAGCATGGTTATATAATATAACGCCGGTGGCGTTTGAGCAATGACTGTGTCAGAGTGGGTGTTTAGCATTAAGATCGCCCGCCACAACAAACCAGTGGTTGCCGTTGGTCAGCGCGTCTATATCATCGGTTTTCATTGGTTGATTTGGGCTTTTGTACACGGCGAAGATTTGTATTTGGTAGTTGCCCATGGATATTTCGACAGTGGTTGACGAAATTGTCGTCGGTATGATAATTTGTCTGTGCACTATTTTGCGGTGGACGAGTGCGGCGGTGCCATCACAGGCGTGACCCCGTAAGCCTGAGGTGTTATCTGAACGATATACGTGGTAGTTACGGAGTTTTAATTGATTGATAGGTTTTAATTTAGTTTCGTTTAATAATACGATATCAACGTTGGTTTTTAACATAAGTACGTGTAATTCGTTTGTTTTGGATTTAATGCCGTTTGAATTCCAGTAGAGAATTTTAAGGTCATTCATAACTGTTTTTTAAGAGAGATAGGAATGAGCTTATTGTAACAGAGATGATTTTTTTAGGATCTTCGGTTGTTGAGATGGCTGATAGGAGTTCAGTTAGAAGATTGCTGGCTTGTTTTTGGTATCATTAGCGTAGTCGAGATACTGAGTGGGTTGATTTCCTAGTGGTAGTTGAGTTGGTGGGGTGGCATTATTTTGGGGTGAGGTTGAAAGATAGGTAGATTTGCTCAGTGATGGATTGTTTGGCATGAATGGTTTTGTTGCGAAATTTTTAGCTATTTCGGAGAAAGATGGACATCCGCGAAAGTTTGCTTTGTGAGAACCATTGCAAGTCGGGGCCTGATCGCGGGGTTTGGTACATTCGCTGGTGCTGTGCGAGCCTGCACATTTGACGCAACGAAGAGAGTTGCCGCAGTTTTTCGACCCATGGCCGAATTTTTGGCAGGAGTGGCATTGAGAAGGGCCGGATTTCTTTTAAGATTCAACAGTGATCTTTAGATAGAATAATTCAGATAGTTCATAAATTTCTTTGGCTTGGGTGCCGGATAAGATAACGAGTCAGATTGGCATAGGTTTATCTGCCGGCCCGAAGCGTTTTATTAGTTTTACTTCGAAGTTACGGGCTACCAGTTCGTTTACGAGTTCATCAGCAGAGATATCAGTAGGAATACCTTTGATAACTACTTTCAGCTGGCGGTCAGCGGCGAGGGAGAAAGTGTGGAAATCTATTTTATTAGCAAGAAAAGTCTTTTGAATTTGACGGAATTGTGTGGAGCTTGAGGTTTTGATATAGATTTTGCCGTCGGTTGTAGATTTGGCAGTAAGGCCAATTGGAGAGGTTTCTTGATTTTGGAAGATGAGCGGTGCTGCTTGACGCCACAAGGACGCAGTAATAATGATTGGCGGTGGTAACGGGGTTTTTGGTATACTTTGGGCGGAGGGGTCCAATGGATAGGTTAAAATTTTACTCATAGTATTTGATTTACCCGATGTGAGAGTGGAAGAAGATCCGGTCGGTGTGGTCTGAGGCGATTCTGAGTCCGAAAGTTCGCTGGTTGGATGAGAGTTTTCCGTTGAGACATAAGAGTCGCCTGACAGCGATTCAGAATCTGATGGATCGGACGATGGCGGTTCATCACGCTGCCGTTGTGTGGCGGCAACCTGTAGAGGTGGCGGTGAGAAGGTCTCGTTGCGGAGTTTCTTCGATTAGGTGACTGGAGGAGTTTGATTCCTTTTGGAGCTGGCTCTGCGGCCGCCCATGCTGTTTCGATCGGGATGTGTCTCAGAGGTTGTTTATTTACTCACGTCTGCACTGAATGAACACCGGATTGATGACTGATGATGGTGACTTCGGGTTAGGTTAGGTTAGGTTAACCTTCGGGTGATGATGTCGGTGTGGTGAAAGCGTCCGGTATATATACTAGGTCCCGTACCGACTAGTAAACGCTTGTATTGCCGCCGTTGCTGTTGTGTTTATGTTCTGTGCGGGAAGTGGTGTTGTCTGCATAGTTTTGGGGCTATAGGTACGGGGTTGGTATTGTTCGACTCGTCTTGATCACACCTTTGTAGCCCTTGTTGTTCAGAGTGTGGAATAACTTTGGGCCTCTGTACTGAGGGCGCAAAGTTATTCTGCCGGGTTGTGCTGTTATGCTGGGCTATGATTGGTGGTCCTGAAAAGGACCGTTTTATGTGTATGACGGTGTACTGTTACATGTTCTACATTTTTATAAAAATAAAAGTCAAACGTTATTTAATATAATTATATTGTTTTACTCAATCAAGCTTACAATTATATATTAATTTTGTTTATTAAATAATTAACAAATTATCTTTGTAAATAATATTAGTATTAAAAATTAAACTATATAATATTATAAAAACAGGATAAATAATGACAACATTTTCTTTAACTTATTCTTTAAACTTGAAATCAATTTGTTTTGCTCTGCTCAGTCTAGGCATATCTAACCCAGTCTGATGCAACATTTTCATACTCAACATCAGTTAATACATTTGTATTGGTAGACTTTTCGACAACTTCTGTTAAAACCACACACAAATATATTAATTTAATATCTATGAATGAGTGACAACTGTTAAATCATTTTTAAAAATATTCATAGTATTTATAAATTCCATTATTATTAAGTAAATATGAAATATCTGAAACTGATTTGAATCTTAAATATTTCTAGTGTATAGCATTCTTAAATGCTATACTATGTTACTTCTTGAAGAAATATAATTTCTCTATAGGTTAATTACTTTTTAAAATATTTAATAGTTCTGCATTTCCCACATAAGTGTTTATATTTTTTCTTTGCCCAGTCCACGAGCATTTTACTATCAATTCTTCAGAGAAGAAATGTGAATCTTGTAATAATTTCTTCCAATGAATTTAAAAATATTCCTTTTAAAAAAAAAAAAAAACACAAACTTGTTATTTATCCAAATTAATTTATCATAATTATTAATTTTACACACCAATTTATCAATAAATATCCTAAATCATTCAAAATAAAATCATTAACTTCATTAATTTCGTCTCGGATATGTATTGTAAAATAGTTTAAATAATCTGTTTCTAAATGACTACTGTCTAATTTCTATAAAATTCGGTTGAGCACTAATGAAATCTTAATTTGCTCTAGTAAAATGTGATGCAGCAAATCCATTAGGCCTACATTATTCTGTTTATCATTATATGTATATGTATATATATATATATCTCATTATTATTAAATTGTTGAAATGGATATAATATCTCACTGGTGTAGTTCATAATATGTGATCGTATAGTGTGCGTCTTTATCTTAATTACATTTGCTATCTAATGTGAATCATAATTGTGATTTGTGGCGACCGTGAATGTTCGTATTTGTTGTTATACTCTTTTTCAAATGAGAACGCACCGGGTCGCGCATCGTTATCAGAGGCGGAACCACAAGCCCCTCCCACAAAGTTAGTAATTAATTTCTGATTAGTCGCCAATGATCGGCTACTTTCGACGCCGCCGGGCATACAGAATGTTCAATTATTATTATAATTATTATCTACCGCATCATACTGTTGCACGCCACAGAATATTATTATTTTTATACTCAAATACGTAAACACTTACGGATTATTATTATTCATTATTTATTGATGTATTTCTTATAGTATACATATTGTCGATATTATGGCATCGTGGTAATATGGTATCTATAATAATACCTATATATTTTAATTCTTAAAACAAAATTATTAAATCGTCCATAGCAGTCGTAGCAGGCTGTGGTGCCAGTTCACCACAGGGACTTGTTGAGTCCATAGTATTTACCTATAGCAGAGTAGGGCGTTATTCGAATGAAATTTTATTTAGATGATTATTGAGATAACATTTTATTCGAATAAATAATTAATCGAATACATATTTATTCGAATAATTATCTAGATAAAATTTGGCCCAACTCTGACCTATAGTATAATATATATTGTGTACGTCCGGCGGCGGGCCGCACGAGGTTATTGTGATGAGAATGTACGTTTTGAAATTCGAACATTCATAGCAGGTCGGCGAAGATTTCGTACACATTTTTGGCGATAATATACTTGGTGTGTTATTAATTATTATATATATATAAAGTATAGCATCGTGGGGACCATTATATTATATTATGTTATACGTACACAATATTAACGCGTGTATATAAATGCTATACTTATATATATATTTTTTTTAGTACATCCATGTGTTAGGGTCTAAATGGGATAATTATATATACTTATATATATATATACTTATATATATATATACACACACACACCTATTATACCTAATATATAATATATTATGATGTATATCAACTCATATATTATAATACGCATTTATATAAGTACGACACTAATCGTACCTATATAATATTGAATTTAAAGATTTTTTTGGCTCTTCATGATTGTATAATTATTAGATATGTATTTAAATTAATCAAACGGTTCATTAAATTGATTTCGATCAGATAGGTAGTTAGTTTATAATTGTATATCACTTACAACAAAAAAACATTTAAAAATTTTTTTTTTTATACATATAAATGTATATAAATATATATACTTCATTATTTTATTTGATTATATTATACACAGAAACACGATGGATAGGTTTATGGATGATATTTTAATAAGTACAGAAAACCATTTGTTTAATATTTCTTTTTTTATTACACATAAAAAAAAAATAAAAATTACAAATATAAAAAATAAAAATACATTTAGTCAGACTCAGACTCGAAAGAGGAATTACTTACATTGATGACAACAGGTTCTACTTCTGCAGACAACATTTGGTCAACGATGAAATCCATTTCGTAGAATTTTTTTTCGATTTTTTCGGTATGACTTATGAAATTTTTCCACATAACGGAATTTACCCGTTCGATACCTTCCAACAACAAGTTTTTCACATCAGGTAATTTGTAGCTGGTATTGTTTATTTTGACGTGATGTTTGACTGATGACCAAGCCAGCTCTATCGGATTTAACTCACAATGGTACGGTGGGAGTCTTAAGATGGTGCGATTGTGTTCTTTGGCCAGTTCGTCAATTACATATTTGTCGTGCATTGGTTTAATTCTGCGTACTATTTCAAGTAGTCGAGGAATTACCATAGGCTTGTCGATAACTTCACCTTTTTCTTCCAACCATTTAATTATGTCCGCCTTTTTTGTTGATGTAGTAGGTATTTTGTCTGCCTTTACTGAATGGTATGATGCGTTATCCATAACGATGACACAGTTTTCTTTTAGTTTTGGTAATATATTTTGCATCCATTCAAAAAATGTGTCACCGTTCATCTCGTCATGATAATCATTCGTGTTTTTTTTTGACTCAAAACATAGGAGTCCACCTGGTACAAACCCGTCTTCCGACCCTATGTGTAGAATGATCAGTCGTTTGCCTTTCCCTGTTGGATTTTTCGGCCCTGTTGTGAGGCCTCGAACAAATGCATCATGGCACGATTTGACGGTTTTGTCTACCCATGTTTTGTTGGTACATTCTCCTGCATTGACCCACGTTTCGTCCAGGTAGTACATGTGTCTCCCTTCTTCCCGGTATTTCTTTATATCCTCCAAGTAATGTTGACGCCATACAACTATTTCGTCTCTTTCGACGAGAGCACTATTGCGGCTTCGTTTGGTGTATTCGAAATCCATGGTTTTTAAAAGACGATATAAATTGGTTTCTGATACATACGGTAAACTATCGTCGTCCTTAATAACTGCGTATATTTTGGCCAATGTAGGAATGGTTTTGTTGTACCAAAAAGAATGTACATGACGACGCACAGTGTTACGATGTAAATCATCGAAATCGTCTTTAAACGATTTCTTACATCGTTTTCTGTTTGGAGACATCACAGTCTTTGAGGTATTGTACTCACTAATAGTGTTTGAAATTGTTCTTTGCCCAATGCCTAGGCGTTTGGAAAGAACTATCCGACATTCCCTAATAGTGATTTTCGGATTGTTTTTCAACTCCATTTTGTACGCATTGATAATCATCACTTTTTGACTTGATGAAACAAACTGGAATAAATAAATGTATGATAATAATATTATTGTATACATTGCAAATAACATAATATACACTATTCTATAATATAATTAATCACAATAATACAAACCTTTCCCTTTGGATTTTTTTTTGTTGGTGTAACAATTATTTCGTCATCCATAATTTTGTCCAATAAGCAGGACACGATAAAAAAAATAATTTAAACGCACAAATCCAAGCCAAAATTCAATATATTTACTGAGCGCGCGTAAACAAAACAGTAGATATCGTTTCACATATTGTGCGAACGGCCGTCAATGTTGTGGAAATACAACTCACTACGTATACAAGGTGGCACCACCTACGACAGCTGAAACTGTCGGGAGTGGGGAGGCCATGCGCGCGTTTCGACCGGTTTTCGTCCGCCGCCCGGTGCGTTCTCATTTGAAAAAGAGTATAGGCATTATGAAGTCTATATGAAAGGAATATAGGTTAGGTTAGGTTTTTTTCGTTTTAAATTCGATATTTATATTTTGTTTATAATAGTCGTTATAATATAACTAATATAACTAATATAACTATATAACATAAGAACTTCGTGATCAAACGAAAATATAATTGGCCGGAGATGATTCAAATCAAATAACAGGTTGTAAGTTACTTTTAAGTATGCAGATGTTAAAGGTTTTGTTTTATAATATCAAAAAACTGAAGCTTAATTTTAGACGAAGTTAAGTATCTAATAAAGTATGACAAGTAGACAGAAATCGCTCGCTATTTTATAAGAGCGTTTCACTGAAATTCAAATCAGAATTTATAATAATATATATTATTGTAATACTTTAAAAACTAAATTAATTTTGAAATTGATAGATGAAAAATAGATGTTTGCGTTGAATCATTTGTAAAACCAGTTTTTGCATTGAATGAGATGTAAAATTTAGGTTTTCATTGAACAAGATGTAAAACTTAAACTGTCATATTATTATATTGCAGTAGTATACTGAGAATGCAAGTTTGTGTAAAACCATTCTTTAGATTCAACAATAATTTTGAGTATTATTGGTAGAGAAATTGGTCGAATAATAAATCCCACGGTATCTAAAAAATTAAACCAAATAGCAAAATACACATATTGTATATAGTAAATTATGATTAAAAATAAAATGTATTATAATATATGCACTATATAGGTACTAAAATATGTAATAATTTTTTTTTAATGGTTCATAAAATAAATTTGAATTTCAAATGAAATAATTATGCGCACAAATACCGATCCTATACTTATAAATTATAAGTTATAATAAATTGGAACATTCAATATTATTATTAAGAAGATCATAAATAAATTGGACATGAGAATTACGTCTTACCACACATGGCTGATTATAAATAGATAGTCTGCTACTAATGAAAATAAGTCACTAGAAATTGGTAAATTCAAATAAAAAGTAATCGAATTTAGGAATTTAGATTAAACATTGACAAACAGTTTATCAATGGAGTCGAATTTTGATCCTAGATCAATGATCCAAACTCTGTGCCAGATCTAACCAGGCAACAATAGATCATTTATCAATTCCCTATATTCCTATTAATATGAAACCTAGGATTTTAAATATTTTATTTATAACTATATTAGTATTAATAGAGAAGGATAAATTACAAGTAAAGAGAATACATAAACCTCTAACTGAATCAACTCGGTTATCTAATAAAAATAATAACAGTAACAATTAATGTGTGGGTAGAGTACACTGTCCTTTGACTCAATTAAAATTTCACAACAACCCATAATATCTTGATTAGACGATTCTTAAATAGTAATATAGTATATAACTAGTTTTAAAAAAGTAGTTCTAACAAACTACAATTTTAAGTAACAATACTGAACAATGATATCTACTTTTCATAGTGGACATTTCAAACTAGGTAACATAATATATTAGGTACTTAACCTCGACAGATGAACCTTTGCATAATATTATTAATTCTAATTTCAACAAATTACAGAATCTACGTAACTTAATATTATAAAAATAGTTAAGTATGAATATAAATTAACTTTTTATTCACATTCGCCATTGCAATGTATAGAATTTTTATGCAAAATCTAATTGTGGATTATATTATTATAGGTGAACGATAAACTAAAAATATGAACTTCTGTATAATACTTATACAACGAAAATAATAAGTAGATGTGAAACTGCGAAAGAGGCCAATTATTGCATTAAAGCAATGGTCTCAAACTAGACAAACTCAAATTACCAACGGGCCATATATTAATTAATATTAAACGTCAAAGGTTTGCAGGCAAAACACTTTTTTTATACTCAACATACGAAATCCAAAACAAACAAAATAAATGAGGACAACAATAATATTTACCTATTCTATTGATTATAATTATTATATTATAACTGTATTTAATGGGTACTAAAGATATTACAACGATTACATATTGATATTTTGGTTAATAATAATTTATTTTTATTTTCAAAATTATTGATGAAATAATTTTTTTGCGGGCCTCGTGTTTGAGACCACTGCATTAGAGTCTAATAAACATACGAATTGTTTATTTTATAGGGTGTAAGTACATTGCAGTGTTTTATATGATCATACACTGCGATTACTGTTTATAATAATAATTATTATAATAATATAATATGTACTGCAGGTATAGGATATGTACCTTATACCTGGTTCATAGTCAGTGGGGTATACAACTTTACAATATTTTCGCCTGGAGGAAATTTTTTTCGCCACCACGCCTTCATCTATTTATTTTTATATACATTTGAAGTTGGTATATATACAACAATGTATAAGTCATGAGTTTATAATAATTAACATGGTGTTTAGTCCATTAAAAAAAAAAAGGAATTGAATTGAGATTTTTCAATACACGTTTTAGAAATAAAATTACCACCCGGGGCAAATGGCCCGTTTGGACGATCCTAAAAGCGGCCTTGACCATAATACTCATCGAGTCATATAAAGATCACACTTGGAGGGCGCAAACCGGCAAATGAGCTTGACCTTTACGTATTATAATATAATATATTGTGCGTTTGTCTGTAGCGCTGACGACGCCGAAAAAACATAATAATATAACAACGACATTGTTGTCTGAATACGTGGCATAGGGTGCAAACAGTTTGTTTCAAGGGCGCGTGCATCGCATATAGTGAACCCTTGGAGGGGGGGGGAATTCGACAAGAAATTATTGGCTGCTGGCTCGCTGTCTGAAAAACAACATAGATATTAACATACCTATTACCTACATCACATTATATTATGCGCATAATGTCTATAAATATAAATTATATTAAGTTTACAGTCAGGATGAACGAGGCTATAGCTTACTATAATATAGGTATGCGGGCTACAGCCGGCTCGGGAAATTGATGTCAAAACGAGAAATCCTGCAGGACAGTGGCGTAAAATAATTTTTGTATACCAGGTGTTTGTATCTGGTTTTATCATGAACCACACGTTATATCTCAAAAAGTACCTATTAACATTTTTGAAAAATAATTTTTTACATGTCTTTTAAAAACAACATTAAAAAAATATATATTTTTTTATATGAAATATTAAGTGGTGCATAATGAAAAAATCGCCCTGTATATATTGAGTGAAGGGGTAATTTGGGGCCTCCCCCGCCTGCTCTAATTGTGTCGAAGCTAAATTTCTTCTAAATTTCCATAACATTTGAAAACATTTTTGATAGTGTTTCAAAAAAAAAAAAAAAAAAACATTTTTATCTAAAAATGTCTATTTGACGAATTGTTTTGAGGAATGACCATAAAGTTTGTTGAATTTGATGATCAATCTCCACTCTAAATTATATACAATGCGAGGAATAATATAAGAGATGGTCGTATAAATGTTCGGACAAATCGAACGATTATTAATCAACTGAATTGCTTGTGCGTTGACGGCAAACAACAAAGTTCAGTACAGACGATTATATCATTATAATTATTGTGATAAGCAGAAAATCTCATTTCAAAAGGTTCATATGAAAATAAATTATCCATCAATTGCACCGCGAACAAATAAACGCAGTAAAGTCACGTCGGGTAATTCAATTTGGAAAAAAAAGTATAAACGCATTGTTATTGTTTTGTTTTTTTTTTTCCATCATTTTGACCGACACAATTATTAACTTACCACTTGGCGGACTCGGCAGTGTGAAATTACGGAGTATTGTTGGAAATTTCCAATGTATTTGGCACGTGTTAGCTGGCTATTGTGTGGACCGGGCGTTATTCCTAGCACATTGTCCGATTCCCCAATTCGGCACTCGATATAAAATATAATAATATAATATTGTAAATGTTCCCCGGACTAGTGTCTCGATAATCCAAATCCGATTAATTGAAATTTATGTGATTTGCTACCTATTCTGTATTTTATTGCGCGATCAAATATTTCCGATTATTATTTATTTAGCGTAGAGACAACATTTTGTAAAATGATAATAATGGTTACGGCTTATGTTAAGACTAGTAACTAGTAAAGCATTTTATTCTTATATTAACGCTCAAGACAATAATTGCACAATTCAATGAAATCACGAACATGCGTCTTTAAAGGTTGCAGGTGGTCAATCTAAAATCGTATTTATATATATATTAATACGATATGACAAACGCCTATAACTATATACGCTAATTAAAATAATCTTTTAAATTCCTTGCAATATACCCACCATCAGACATGTTCATGATCATCCATTACATATTATTTTCGATAATTAATCAACATGGAAGAATATTCGGTGGTGCAAATTGCTAATTAGTAATATCATATTATAATATGTACAATGCACACGTAATAATCTATTTTTAATTGACGTGGTGCAAACTGACCGTTATAATATTATTATATGATGAAAAGAATAGGACCGCGCACGGTATATGAAAATATAATACCATAACATCAGCTATATAGGCACCACCTGTATTATTAAACTACGAACAGTGCAGTAGTTATGTGTATGGAAAAAAACGCAATAAAAATATAATCAAAAAAAAAAAAAAATAAATAAGAAGCAGTCTTAAACGACGCACAACAAACTCGCTGCGAATGTCTAACCTACCGCAATGGCGGTGGTCGCAGATGAGGCAATATTATTATACTTGAATATTGTTCTGTGTGCATGCATTTATGTGCAGGATATCATACGGGGGGGTCTGAACGGAATTATTATTGTAAAGAACGGTGCGCAGAAGCCCATCAACACCGTTTTTTTCAACCGATCGGTCAAGCTGCTGCTGCAGATGTCTGGATACCCGCGACCGACCGACACAGCCCATAAAGTATACATTTATTATTATTTATTACAATCCCATACAACGAACGCGGGCAGGTCGTCCACAGTATACGCACGTCATAAAAATTAATTGTTTATACATTGCAACACCATCACTGTTATAGCTGATGGAATACGCTAACACTGACTTATGACAAAAAAAAAACATGAATTGCCAACGTAGGTAGGCATACAAAAAAAAAAAAATAATGCAAATACGTTGGATATCGGGTCTGGATTACATATAGGTACATACATTTACACTACATATAGATACCCTAGTAACAATCGGTTTTGGGCTTAGAACAAGTCCAACACGTTGTTATTGCTTCTAAATGTATAGTCCCTAAAAGAAAGAAAATGCCTTAACACCACCTCTACGCGCTGTATATACATGGATAAAGTTCACACAATATTGTAATCCAATATTTTTTTAAATGCCAAAACTTTGTATTATTGCATAAATGTACAAAATATATAAATTATATAATTCATTACGATAACTATATAATATTATATATATATAATATATTACTATACTTTGTTAGTTATTGTACATTTCTGTAGAATTGCATTTTTATGTTCGAAAATACCTGAAAAAAACATTTTTAAATATCATAATAAATTAGGAATAGACATTAGGCACTACTGTTTAATAATAATGTAATGAACGCTTAAATAGTATTTATAAGGTAACGCGACATTTGAATGTATTAATTCAAAAGTCCCGTATGGTATTTGTAAAGCGTCTTTAGTCGATTTGTATGTATTAATTTAAACTAAAATATTTCTACGATATCATTAAGTTGAGTACGGTACCTACCTACTTGCATTACATATTTTTATATAGTTTGGTTCGGTACACACAGTGTTGTACTAAACACCAACGATAGTAATTAAGAAAAAAAAAATAATGTAAAACTCATATTTGTAGATACTCATATCACTCGTACCAGCAGTGTGGGTACCTATAGTCATATACGCATATGTATAATATTATATGTTGCCATAAGTATATTATAATTTATAAGGTACTATATAGGTACACGGGACCGATGCAGTGTGTAGATAAATAACACTACGAAAGTAATTTAAATTGAACACGAAAAATACCTGCTGCAGGTATATTCAATTTGAATATCCGGTAAATATCCCACATACCTCCATATATACATTACACATTATATACATATAAACATATTACATACACACACATATATGTATATATACGCGTGCATAATAATATTATTATTTTATATACATATAGTCATTTTACATCACCGGGGGTATACACCTACATATATATATATTATACGTAATATGGGTTTACCGGCTACACGCGGAGTGCCATCGCCACACATCAATGCAACACGATGTATTATATTATTATCGAACGCGCATTATAACAACACACACAAACACTTAATATAATATAAGTAATGTATAATGTGTGTATAGTAATTTTTCCACGTCACTGTCCTCCCCCGCACACCCCCGTGAGGCAGTGGAGGAGAAAAGTTAAACAAATACACATGAGCATACTATTTTCAGCACCCACCCGTGGCTCCCGCAGCACCGTGATGTCTCGTGGTGCAGACTACACGCGGCGGACACTCATATTATTATATTATAATATAATAAATACCATATTTTATTATACTTCTCTCGTGTGCGCTACCGAGGACGTTTTCAATATTTATTATTATCATTATTATTGTAGTATAATATAATAGTTGTTGTGTGTAGGTACGAGTCGTTCGAATTTCGTGTTACAAAATTGGTGGGGATCGCGTCGTAAGTTCTTGAATGGAATACCTACCTGTTCCCCGTCAAATCTGTAACGCGGAATTCGTGTACAAGAGACTTTATACACGATCAAAAAGTACCATATTATATTATAATGTCCTCCGTAGGTATAGAATATAGATAGGTAATAGGTTATTTACACGTCATCATTGCACATCGAATTATAATGCTCGAGAAACGTTCTAAACATATTATTATGCATATTTAGTACATTCAGCTGCTATATTCTCCGTTTATAAAAAACAAAAAACTTGCACTTTTTTTTAGTTCTTGGATTTTGCATAGTTTTTACATATTTTAATAAGTTATTTTAAGGGCACTAGTTTATAATATTATGTAATTCCATATTTTAATTTATCTGTTTAAAAATTACGTGGTATAAACATGCTTTTAAAACTTGGTCCAATGAGTTGGTGTGTAAAGTTTATAAAATATTATAAAAATCTAATATTTTTATTATTTTAAATTGAGTTTTGTCCATGAATTTGTTTGGATGAGTTAATACTCATAGTACAATGTGCAATGCAATGAGTCAATGAGTTATACGAGTTCAATACACGGCTCAATTATTTAAATTATTTAATAAATTTTTATTTAATATAATATGAATTATTTATTTAAATAATCTTATAATTTTAAACTCGTTTCAATTTAATAACATGGAATTTTTTTTTCACTTCTCCGCATTTTTTGCATAATACATTTAGTGCATATTTAATGATTATAAGTGCATAAATGCATCCATATTTTGTACGTTTTGGTGCACGTTATTTAATTCTGGACCGTAGTATATGCTATGGAATGGTATAAATGCACTAAAAAACGTTGCTTTATATTACGAAGTCGTATTTATTTTACTGCACAAAACCGTCATCACAGCTATTATATATTATACGACTGACGAGCGAGCGACTTCTTTTGAAGAAACAATGGTCACTGCGTGTACAAAAAGTAATTAAATTGTATAAGCGGTAACGCGCTGGTAGGTAGGTAGGTAGGTATAGGTATATACTATATACGCCATAATATAATAATATGTAGGTATATACCTAATAATATTAACCGCCCGCCGCCGACTGACTGAACCGTTCTGCGGGCACTGCCCCGACACACTGCTGCGGCGTAATAATAATAATAATAATATAAATGCAGTCTCGTGACGCGTCGTATGGATACCTATACCGTGGTAATATATTTATACACATCACATATACCTATAGAATATTATAATATTATAATATGATATACGCTTTCCGACGTGCGCGCGCGCGCTCTCGCGTCTCCGGATCCCGGCGCAGAGGCCCCTGCTGATATTATAATATTATCGGTGGAGGTAGGTACGTAGTGAAACATCTGCCACCGTGTCGGGCCCCACATTTGTTAAGTGTTTTGCCGAGTTATCGTCGTTTTCGATTTTGTTATAATTGGTCACCGGATTCCGGTCCGCAGTTTAAAACGTATACGCGGTATATTAACACAACTCGACCACCGCCGGCGGCGGTACGAATGGGTCGGCTAATGACGGGCGAGGGAGAGGGGTCTTGGTGGAAAAAACTCAACAGAAATTAATTTGTCTGTTTGTTTGTGTTTGTTTGTTTTTTGTACCCGCCGACTATTCGAACGTTGTTATAGTTATTATTAGTTATTAGTTATAATATACTCCTCACTCGTATATATAATATATATATATATATATATATTATGTACAAAAATAAATACAACTAGCTCACGTGTGCTTGAGTGTGTGTGTGTGTGTGTGTGTGCCCATAGTTTAAGTACCTAGGTATATATACAAATGCGTTTTTCGTGTTTCCTCACACGCCCATTTTTCATCCAGCCCGCGCCCCGCCGGCGACGATATTAATAATATAATGTAATATGACGTCCGAGACGGCTACCGACCGCGACGAACCACAAGAATTGATATAACATTTCGAGATGCGCACACACATACTCACTTATTCTAATACATATATTATGGTAATAAAATATATGAATAATAATATAATATGCCGCTGTTTTACTTCCGGTCGCTTATTTAGGTACGCTGCATACGTACTGACCTGCAGTGTCTTATATAGAATATATAGATACATTTGTGTCTACTGTACATATATATTTTGACATTTGTGTCTTGTATTTTATAACTTTTTCTCAGGTGTGTGTCTTGTCCGATTCAAATATTGTATCTTTTTTAATATTTTATTTTTAAGTCAAGATACTATAGAGTCTAGTAACCTGCAGACACAAATGAAAATACATTTTTTTTTTTTTGGATTTAAAAAAATGGAACTATTTGTCAGGCTTATTATACAAGTTCATATTAGTAGAACATAATATGGCCGATGAAACATTATAATAATGTTTAGAAATTATACGAGACCAACGCCCCGGACAAAAATCTAGTCATAAATGGCTAAATCCTCAGTATATACATTTTAAATCGAGTCGTTTGAGGGTATACCGTTTACGTATAGTTATGTTATGTAATTATATGATCGAACTGTATCTATTTGGCGTTTTGTTTTACGAGGATCTGGGTAAAAGACATTCCATAAGACCCTAAATACATAGAAAAATTACAAAAAAACTACGGTCCTAAATATTCAGTGATAGTGATAGGTACCTTAAACTTAAACACCCGCTCTCACCATCAAATGAAGATACAATAAATTAGGATACCTAATAATTAGTATTTATTAATTAATTAATTAGTACTTAATAAATAGTTATTTAAAAGAAAAATATTTTAATAGTGTACTAAATAAAACTACGATTATATTATAAACAAAAATATGTATTGATTTTCGTTTATAACATAATATATTCAACAAAATAAAATACATGTAGTATGTTAATTAATTGGAAAGTCAATAGCTCTAATTCGAAAATATACAATACAGATTCTGAAGAGCAATTTTTTTAATGTTCGTACCCAATATAAAAAACGCTTACATTTTTTTTTTGTTTTTCAAAATGCGAAAATAGCCATTTTGTAGAGTTATTCATCTATAATATTGAAAAAAACAATTTTGAAATCAGTTTAATGAATGAAAGAAGCTTATATTTTTAAAAATACAGCATAACATTGACTATTGTAAAATTGTGTTAATTTCATTATTAGTGGATTTATGTATTTTAGTATGCTGAAAAATATGATGAAGTCAAAATTTGTCGGTTGGACGAATTATTTGCATTTTTGGATGTTAGAATTAATTCTTAATTCGTAAATATCAAAAAAAATATCCGATGACATCTATACTATTTCAACGATGGATTAGCCCAAGGTGTATCAATACACCTTGGATTAGCCATATTTGTTGCAATTTTCATATAATTTTAACGATTAGTAAATTTCACGATTAAAGATATATCAATTCATCTTGAACCACGGTATTGCGCAAGTTGTAAATGGCTACCGCCTATCGGGTATAATTGTTAAGAACACTGTCAGCCGTATAGTTATTATAATATGCATATCTATGTGTGCAACACAAATAATATTATTTTTTATTCTGTTATACATTTTAGTACGTAATTGTATTAATTGTACAAGTACATTACAAATCGGTTCAACAATCGGTATTATGAATGCATTATAGAATACAAATACGTTTATGTTTGCATGCACAAACATGTACGGCTCATCGATGCCCTGGGCATGTATTATAGGCCTTAATCGTCCATCCCTGAACTGTAGGTATCATTGTATATGGGTACCTGTAAGTTATATAATTAATATATTATACCGAATTATATAGGTACCATTTATATGTATTATATTATAATGACACAATGACACGCCCACACCGATTTAGACATCGAGTAATTGTTTTATATACAACACGTTTTTAAATACAAATATACGATAATGACATCACTGGCCGGTCAAAGCCACACACACTCCTTATAAGATTTATCCAAGAGAATTACTACTATTTGGGTTTGTTTGATTGGAATACAATGGTTAACTATGAGAAATTACTCGGTAAAAACTCTACATTAGCATTCAGCACGAATAAAATAGGCGCATTTAAAACAATACAACTTGAAGGAATTAAAACAACGATTCTTGAAGAAAAGAAAAAACTCGCGTATCCTGCATTGTGCGGTGCATTATTAGCTGGTGGCTTATACAAATCGAACAAACGCAGGAAACATCGTCCTATAAATATAATATATGCATATATCTATTATAATAATACAGTAATTTATTACGGCGGTGCAGTGTCCGAAATATAATATAGTTCATCTCAAAAATATTAATTACAAAAAAGTTATCGACGTGGAAGAACACGGGGATTATCCTGCAGGTACCTATATATTTTTATCATTCCATCGCATATTATATTATTGATAATAACCATAAAATAACAGAAAACGCGTTTATCGTATTATTGTGAGGTATAGGTACTTAAAAATATTGTTATAATGCGTCGATGTGCACTTACACGTCTTACACCTATATGGTCGGAGGACACGGTGCACTTGTAACGATTATTATTACTATATTATCGGTGTGGAAAAAAAACATGACATTAAAAAAAAAAAAAAAACCGGCAGGGAGATTTGGAGATGCTCGCCGCCGCCGGTTTGTTTCGTCGAAAGATTTGTATAATATTATTATTATTGTCATTACATCAATATTATACCATCGCCCAGCCGTCCGTTGCATTTACACGAGCGTTTATTTCAAATAACGAATTCGAATCTAATCGTGTGTGCAGCAGCAGCAGCAGCAGTAGTCGATAACATCGTAAACACAACAAACACGTCTATAATAATAATAATAATAATAATAATATTATAACAGACAAGCGGCGGCGGGGCAATTAGTTTCGAATCGAACAGTTGTAAGACGCGTCCTGTCCTACAGGTGTACCTGTCATTATAATAATATACATATTATATTATCATCATCGCATATAAGAGACGTAGGTACCTACCAGCTACGACTTTAGAAGAGTCGTATTTCTCCTTTTTCGTTTGTACGCGTGAATTATACTAAACTACTAAATCCTCTACATATATGACGTATACACGATGTTATAACGATAGGTGCATATTATAACGACGATATGTGTGTATATCTGTGTATTACATATTTTGTGTTTATAGTTACCTACTAAATATTCAATGAAATTCTGTTCGGTCCGTCGCGCGCATGCGTGGAGGTAAATAATGAAAGGAATACCCAATAATAATAGTAGAATGACATTGGTAGGTACCTTACAACAATAATGGCGCATAATATATAATATTATTGTCTACGCAGACGGAATGTTAACGATGATGATAATATATGCATGGTCGAAACAATGTCGTCGACATGTGTGTAAACAGTATAAATTAATAATTATATATTATACGATACAGTTTTCCAACGCAACAGGATCATTTTAATATCATTTGTTATGCTTTACAGAGAGAGTGTACCTATACAGCGCGATTGTTAACTACACAGATTCAGAACAATGAGGTCTTTTGCATTTTCACCGGACATTAAATTAGCGAATTTCACAAGTTTTTGACACTACGGCTAATTTATTTTTATTATATCCAAATATGCATACACGGTTATTCGCCAAGCAAGATAACCCTAATTTTTCCTTTAAAAATGTGCTTATTCAAATTATGATTTTTAGAATTTTTAAGCATATAGGTACGTGATAGGTACTTACTATTTAGAGGCCATATTAATATTTAATACTTAGATTTATGAACCATTTAAGAATGCTACTCCGTGTAAATTAAAACTTAAATTAAAAAAAAAAATTATAACTACTATTTTTACCGTAAATTTTTAAACAAATTATTATTATTTTTAAAAAGGTAGATGTTATATGTTTTCAATATACTAACCATAATTATTAAACTTAATGCACCAAAGATAATTGACCATCATAATAGATTTAGAAATTTAGGGGTTTAATGATATGGAAATTAATAATTATAAATAGTTTTTTTTTTAAATTATATAGTTATTACTTATTAATCATAATTTTATAATTTTTAAAAACCATTCAAGTATTATAGAGTAGGTACTATAATATACTAATTTATAATTAGACACACATATTTCATGCAAAAACATTATTAAGGATTCTTAATGGCACAGAGATTAAAAACTCAGAAACTACTCATTTGAATTATGATTTAGATGCATCAATATTGAAAAAAAATAATAAATAATCTTCTTAACAATTCGCAAATTAAAATTTCACTCTTAAGTCGCAAAAAAATCCAAGTACCTATCTAAAGGTACTAAGGTAGTCTTGGAGGACACTCGACAATTCCAAAATTCAGAATTAACGCATAGAACATGATTTCAGGTGAATTATTTTAAATATTAGGTTAGGCCAAAGTATAGCACATTTAAGAACGCAAACATAAACGTCTTCTAACTGCGTATACATGTCGAAAAACAATATATTCAATATGTAGAAAAGTTTAAAACTACCGAGTATATGTGTAGCAGATATAAAACTGTCGACTTGCAGCGTTGGTATAGGTACAAACTATTTGCATATACCGAATAATTGTGGAAAACTTTGAATAGGTACCTATCGTTTTAAACACGAAATATTTGGGGTTCCCATATAAAGCGTGTTTTAACTACAATAATTATATAGTACCTATATATCCTTTAACGGCGTAATAATAAAACACTGTTTTTCTTTTACATAATATTACAACAATTGCTTCGGAATGTGAAACTTGTACGTAACGAAACGATTATTCTGGTTTTAATGACATAAAATATTCCCAGTGTTAAAGAGCTCACCTACATAGACATAACAGCAGGGAGTATAAAATATAATAATAATAATATAGAACTGAACAGGTCATTACTGACATTATTTGATTCGGGCGGAGTTCTATAGTATGATAGCTCATTGCATGACACTTTATACACAAGTGTTAACTACAGTGAGTAACAGAAATCATATAAAACAATTTTTAAATGCACTTATTTTTTGGAAATTATATAAACTTTTTTGGTAAAAACTTAAAATGTTTATTATTAGACGATATTTCAAGAAATTGTTGTCAATAAATTGATAACGATTAGGTACTTCGACTTTCGAATTTTGTAGATTTAATTCCTCAAAACTGTAAGTACTTGTTGACTGAAATGTCAAAATTTTACTTACAGACTGTAATATTATTTCAATACTTATTGTATTTTAATTGCATTAAACTAAAATTTGGTATAATGAGGCGTTTTTTTTTTGCAGAGCGTCAAATCTCTAAAATCTACAACCCTGGTCGGAGCCGGCTATTTATTAAGGAGTAACAATTCTGGCAAAGTTTAGTAATATGGTGCGGGAAAAATAAAATAAAATGATTTTACTGGGAAATCATCGCACGATGATATTCGTATATCCACGAAATAAATTAAAATTTTGAAGAAAATTGGAGGTAACAATATATATAGGTACTGCAGGTGTTTAATATTTCTTATACATAATATATACTGTGGTGACAGTGAGGTCCAATCAAATAGGTAAGTATAGTATCAAAAGTGAAGTAAAAACTGTTTAATTTAAAATAATTCTTGCAATTACATGATACAAAAGTAGAAAAATATATTTTATGATCGAAATTGGTAAAATATTATAAAATAATGAAAAATGGGTCACCGGTACCTACTAATAAATATATTATAATTAGATTGGGCATTGGTGCGTTTACTAAATAGATACGTCCATTATAATGTATAAATTATTTTTGGATATAAACATTATTTCAAAAGGAAATGAATGTCTCGGAACTCAGGAGGATACTGGCCACTGGGTGATTATATAATTCCTTGACAGTAATTTTTTTTTTAATAAATTTAAGTGTTTTTGAAAGCATTTTTTGTAAAAATAAGTTCATAGAAGAATGTTCTACATAGAAATATGAAATTAAAAATGTATGACGTACCTATATGTTGTCGTTTTAAAAAGCCAACGCTTAAAAATTATAACGATAACAAATTAACGGAGGAAATTATACTGTTTGTGGTTAAGTAATGCACTTACTATTATATAGGTTATATAGCAATAATATACTATATACTTATTAATGAGTGCTGAATCAATGTATCATACTAGCAATCAATACGTACAATGTATACGCAGTGTTTTCTTAATACAGTATAGTACATTATAACAAAAACGATATGGAAACATTTTTTTTTCATAATTTTAAGTCATTATCCTTCACAATATTTTTTAATGATATTTAACCTTTATTAATTTAAGATTCCTAAGCATAATGACATTCAATGTATACAAATTCTTGGAAAAATATTCAGCATTGAAATACATGGGTACTTAAAAATGTATGCATTGTAATTAAAAACAGTATAGAACGAAAAATAGGAAAAAATTAATGACTACATTATTATGAAAAAAAAATAAAAAAACATTTTCTAAAAATCTAACCGTTGATACTTTTAGTGATGTTGAGTATGAGTGTTAGCTGTACAAAAATAAATCACTCATTATCCGAGTTTGATCGAGGATAATTTTGTTGTATTAGAATCAAAATTCGAACGAGTAGTTTTTGAGTTATTTAACCTGTGTACCAAGGATAATAATGATAATGGATTTGGATGATATGGAGCCTATGGTGATTTGAATATTTTGGTGATTAATATTAATGTATCAACATCAACATGTTCAAAAAAATTATCCACTAAATAACTTACAGTAAAAAAATTAAGAGAGAGGGGTTCTCATTTGAAAAACAGAAGTTTTTATCGCCACAGGACACTCCTTAACGTCCGGTGATGCGTGTGGGGTAATCGTTTACCTCAGTCTATTTGTATATGCTATACTATATTTTTGTGAGTCTTCGATATACCATTGAGTAATGTGATATCTTAGAAATTATGGTGTAATCAATAAATGTCAAAATATTATTTTTATTTTTTCTATCTATGTTACAGTTAATATGCTTGAATTGAGAGTATATAAAAAATTGTATTAAAAATATTAT
Source organism: Metopolophium dirhodum (assembly GCF_019925205.1). Taxonomy (NCBI): domain Eukaryota; kingdom Metazoa; phylum Arthropoda; class Insecta; order Hemiptera; family Aphididae; genus Metopolophium; species Metopolophium dirhodum. The sequence goes on from NC_083560.1 coordinate 110,016,951, forward strand.
TATTATTTGAATGGAAAAAGCTATCAGGTGTGATACCACGCGCGTCACTGTAAAAGGTTAAGTATTACAAAAAATATCAAAACCTGATTTTAGAGGATCGCGTCATTGTGTTATTTGGTGAGCATGCTTGTTGAATCACCCTGTATAAGACACCCACATGAAACGGTGGCCGTAGCGCGTCCTGCGTCTCTGCATGCGCCACGGAAAAAAAAATTCCTAACGAAAATATTAAATACGAAGCGTAAAGGATAGGTTCGCGTCAATTATTAATGAACACAAAATAATAATAATATTGTTGTTGGGTGTTTCGACTTTAGCGCGCGATTATCGTAGGAAACCGAGGCTTAACGATCACGTCAACGCCGACGTCGGGGTTATTTCCAATTCGGAATGACGACTCGAAACGACTACTACACAATACTAAACACATACATGTGTGTATTAATGTGTATAATAACTGTATGGGAATATATATATATATATATTATATACTTAAGATTACTGCTGTCTGCTACTTTATATATATTATGTACCTATGCTCGTATCGCCAACACCGCTACCTTACCGCATCTACTGTGGACGGGTGCTGCGCAGCGTATAATATAATATAATATACTATAGGCACACCAATAGTGAAAATCCGAAATCCGGTTTCACCGAAAAAAAATAAAAATAATAATAATAAAACCGTTTGTCTCGTAATTTGTTATCCGAATGTCGAGACTCTTTTTAACGCGAATGAGTTATCGTCGTGGCCGTGTCGTTCACTCGGTCCTACTTTTTTACGCTTACATATATTTAGTTATAAGACGTCCATATATATATATATATATATATAATATACGTTTAACGTTATGTGCTCTCGTATATATACACAGTACACCCATATATATATATATATCATATTGTGTACCACGGTGTCTTAGATACTTAGGTATACACGTTATATATACACCTATTAGGTATGTATGTATAAGATAATCATACGTGATATAAATACAAATTATTATAACTAAATATAATGTGTAATATACCGAATGTTTATGTATAGGTACCTGGTATTAACCTAACTAGGTATGCACAATATATTATAACGTTAACTATATACGCGGGCCGGTCATGGTATAATATGTATATAAATTATAATGTTATAATTAGGACTAGGATTTTTATGCAATAACGATTTCAATTGCAACAACTATAAATTTATGTCACTTAAAAATCAACCAACATTAATTAAACGTTATCCTTTAAACAAGGTACGTGGTATTAAATATTTTCAAAAATGAACAAACTTCCATAATAATTTAACATAATATAATAAATTGCATTTGCTAAAGCACTATTCAACGTCACATCACGCGCGGTCTTAGCACGTATTTACATATTGTTAATTCAGAATTCTTCTGGAGGCGAGGTTCGTAATGGAAATTTCTTCAATAATTGTTGCACATCCATACCAAATCGGCTTAGGTTGGAATTCTTCGAAAAACCGAACACTTATACGTCATGATCATCTTTGCATACCTTGCAACAAAAGCGTATGGAGATTTATATTTCCGGGCTGATGAGAGGCTGAAAAAAGTAATAAATATGTATATGCGATATATATTATATTCATAAAGAACAATTTTTTCTAATTACCAGATATGATATTAAAGAAAAATCCTTAACACCCTGTAAACTTAAATTGAATTTTTCGCCCAACGACAACAATACATTTTTCATTCATTGGTGCACATTGTTTTTTTTCGATTTTATATATTCAGAGATTTATGTTATAACGTAAAGGTTTAAAAAATGAAGTTTGTTGTAGTGTACATATCTATATTATTTTAAGAAAACATAATTTAATTTATTGTATAGTATGTGTAAAATATTTTTACAATGTATTATTATGAAAGATATTTTAAATAAAATATGCAAATCTCTTACACAATATAATATTATCTATTATATAATATGTACAAAATAAATTAAATAAATTATGTTTATAATATATTTATTTATTTAATATTGACGGGCGGAATCCCATTTAAGATGTAGTACAGTAATATTGATATTTACAGTTAGAAATAATATACAAAAATATACAGAATATATGGGTAGAAAATAAAAAGAAAAACGATTCGTAATTTGGTGAAAACAACATACTTAGTTAGAGTATCTAATTAAGTGTCTCGATTGGCCTGTCTCATACATCGAGTGATGGGTTCATTATTCAGGTGATGAGTGGTGCATTATGGTATAGAGAACGGACCAATGTTACTGGTAGGACGCGTAGGAACTCTAAAGATAATGTGTTGAATGAGAGAAAGAATTTTACCACATATGATATTCTGGAGCATGGTTAAGTCACGAGCATTGCGGCGATCGGTCAGAGATAGTATAAGTTCAAGTTTTGGAGCACCGGGGCATAGTCATGAGGTGGATGGAAATATTTAAATTGAACCCATCGAAGCTGCGAAACTTACGCTGGACACGCTCGATTTATTGGAAGTGTATACCATCAAGCGAGGGTTCCACACCACGGAACCATACTCAATAATCGGCCTGACTAAATAACAGTTTAATGCCTTTAAGAACCTTAACATTTTAAGTTCCTTGCGATTCTCTTTATGAAACCAAATACCTTATTTGCCTTGCACGAAATATGGTCAATGTGGGCTGGCAAGTCGAATAGGCTAATCGAAAGGAACACTAAAAAACCTTAGGTATATAATTTTCGGTTTCTTCAAACATAAAACTTTAGATATAAAGAAACTAAAAACGCAACGTCAATGATTCATTGATTTTACATTAAAAGAATGTCAAATAATTATGAATCATAACAGTTTTTTTCATTTAGTTATTGAAGAAACAACAACAACAACAACGATTCTTGGTTTTTTAAATCATTAGAAAGGTATATAATATTGTCTTTTACATTATGAACAAAATAATAAAGAAAGAGGGGCAAATAGTGCAATTTCATTTCATTAGATTGGTAATAAATTAGATTGTACAGTTTTGATAATTTTAAAATTATTTTGATGCTGTCTGTAATGCTTCTTGGAGGCTATTTCAAGATTGCCTCTGACGTTCCTGTAGTTTCGGCAGTGGCAATTAATGATGTATTTTACTGTGAGTATTTCTCCGCATGTATGGTATTGGTCTGGTTCTGCTCTGATCATGAAGTGGCTGTGGGTCAACAACTACTTGTGGCATATTCGAAGTCTATTAAGAATGACTTCCTGTAATCCTGTCATCTGGATAATGCAACAGTTCTATATTAGTGTTGATTGATAATATAATAATAATAGAATATAAATATTTTATTTTGTAATACCAATGCACATAAAACACTTATGTATTTTTTTTTTTTTAATTTTCCCAAAGGTTTTGTTGGGAGGTGGGAGAGAGTAAACCACTCCGATACACTGCATTGAAATTCGACTTTATTGTAAATTATTACATGCAATTATTAGGTAAATTTAAAACGTTTCCATATATTTATTTTAAATAATATCTAAAAAGTGAGTAGATATTTATTTTTATCTCATTTACCCACCTAAAATAGGCTGAATAGATTTTAACATTCGTACAGTTATGTTTATTGTTCAATGATTTATATTATACAGAATACCTATTAATAGCGATGTAACACATATTATATACATTAAAGAATTTTAAAACATTTTTAAATTTATTAATTTTATCCATACTTATACCAATAATAAATATAATTAAATATTACAATTATTTTCAATCGCTTTTAAAATTAATTTATTGTGATGATAAGTATTATAATTTTAAGGGATTTTTATTTTGGAGTTTTATAGAGCTAAAACAACCGGAGCTTCCCCCTATTTAACCACCTCCAATAACTATGGCTATATATACTATACAGTTATATTTAGTCATTGTTATCACAGACTACAAGTTACAACACCCGCGGCTGTAACTCGAACCTTCGTACTTAAATATAACTATTCTAAATATTCTCGATATCGGAAAAAAAAATCTCTTCCAAACTGTCATAAGCTGATATTGTGACTTTTTCGTGTCCCCCTCGAACGTCGATCATCTAACCGAGAGTAGTCTTCGTACAGAGCTTATTATTATCATTTCGGTATGTCGGATGTCGTCAGTCATCGAGTATTATATTTTGATGTTCAGCGATCGAAACGAAACACTCGTCGCTCACCGCCGCCGAGCCTAGGTATGCGTAGGTGTTAGATATACATATTGCAATTAGAACTTTTCTCCGTCATCGGCTTGACGACGATAGCGTTGGGCGTTATTATTGCGCCGCCGCGTAAGTACACGTTTTGGGGTCGCGTATATATTATTATTACATACGACGACGACGAAGCTCGGACTCCTATAAATCGACAGAATAATATCCAACTGAAAACGTAAAACCAAAAACGTCCTCCGACCGTCTTTTCAATATTGTTGCTCATCGGTCATTATATTGTTTTTATTAGTACCTGACGAAACGATGATAAAATAAAACTGATCGCTTGCAGATACTGTAAAAAAAATGAACTGTATGTGCCAAACCTTAAATCAAAATATCTAAAAAATACCGTTTTTCAACTCATTGACGTAAACAGAACAAATCAAACCGATAAAAAATTATTCGTATGGATAATTTATGAAACCGCCGTGCCTAATGACAATATATTATATTCGGTTTGTACAAACTACGTGGAACGACATTTATATAATTATTGAATCGCAGTTGTAGTGTCTATATATACCTATATATATTATTACATATAACATGCTATATTATGTGGATTCAGTCGTAAATTACCAAAATGGAAAATGAATATTTTTTTCGCTAATAACATAATCTATGTATACAGCCAAGGATTAAGGGTGTCAAATACGCGTGGTAACTTTAAAAATAATTTTGATTTTTGTCCAAAAATAAAACAAAGCCTTTTAGTCAAAATATTTCCAAAAACTACACGTGGTATCACAGCGTTTATTATTGGACAAAAAAAAAACCGTACAACATGGGATAGAACAAAAAAAAAATGCAAACTGACACGAGAACACCTAAAAAATACACTAAAAAGAAAATATGAGTTATAGTTGGTTTTTTTGCTCATGAACTATTTGTATCATACTCTCGTAATATGTTAAGTACTATTGACCATTAAAAAACATGATAGGTATAGTATAATATGTTAATCCTGTGATGTAGTCATGTATAAACAATTTCTTTCACCGCGTATAATATATATTATATTTATTACTTTTTCTTATTTATTTAGGTACCCCTGTGATAGTAGCGGGGGTGCCGGGGTGATAAACCTATTTTGCCTCTGATTTGCCAACAGTCAACATGTACACTAATCATATTTTTAAAACAAAATTCACATTTTAGTAAATTATCAATTTTATTGTAATTGTTTGATTTTACACTTGGCGCCATAAAAATTTCGTTACGACGCATGCGTGAAATCTAAACAAAGTATGTAATATAATAACGTAATATTTAAATTATTGCATTTAAAAAAAATATTTAATATATTATATTATAGTAGGTAAATACTAAATAGTGTATATAGGTATAGTGTACTTTGTACCTACCTAAGTAACATAATATATTATGGGACTTAAGTAATATATTTTTCTATAGCTAACATTGTTTGCTATACATGTTTACTTATTATTTTATTTGAAACATAGTACTAACTTAAACAAACAAAGGTCTGTATGAGCTTAAGTTATTATGTATAATCTATAAGTTTTCTTGGGTTTGACTGGTCCTATACTTATTTTTTACTCTAGTTAATTTAGAAAAAGCTCTCTTCGTACATAAATAACATTATTGATGATACTATTGATATCAATGAAAATATTAAATAACAGTAAAGTTCGTCTTTTCGCCATAGTGCTTTTGTAGGTATTTACTATTTAGTTGTTTTTGTCGATAAAAAAAAATGGTTTTTAAAATATAGAAAAATTATTCTTTAAAATCACTGAAAAATGTGTATCAGCTTGAAATTGTTTGGATCTCTTTTATTTTAGTACTTGAGAAGGCCCCGGGGCTTCCACCCTGGCTTGACCCCCCCCCCCCTTAATCCGGCCTTGGTGGTTTCAGTTGAACATATAGGGTACTTATATAATCAGAGACAGTAGCGACCAGCAAGACAAGTGCAGATAATTCTTAATATTGCATTCAGCAACTCTTCAACGACCTTAAAGTACCTGTAAAGTGCGTATCCTTTTAGCCAAATACGCCAAGTATATTACCTAACCAGTGCATAATCGAGCGGCGGGCAAAGAATTTTGAGCAAGTACCTAACTGCAGGCAAAGCTCAAAAACGTGCTAACCTAACCTTTGAGTTAGCAGTCAAGGATCTCAGACAAAACAACCATACTCCAATATAAGGGGGATAAGAGCACAACATAATACTTTAACAAGCAACTTTGCCCAAAGTCCTTTTTCAACATTACAACAGTATAGAATATTTTAAATGCTTTGTAGCAGACATATTCTACATGTGGTTAAGAGTCAATAGGTTATAGCTTAAATGTAAGCCAAGGTCCATGACATTTAATAAATTATTTTTTAATTTTCTATTTGGACATAATTATAGGTATGTATCATTAGGCAATCATAATTTTATAATATTTCTTATTTAATTATTATTATACAAATATAACTATTGGGTACAAATTGACGCAATAAAAACCAATCGAGTTACAAGTTAAGTTTTTTTTTTATTTATATAGCTTCCGGTATTAGTCAATTACAGCATGACAATTATTAAGTTAAGTTATTAAAGTTAAATTAAAAATAAAAGATCAGTTGAAAAGTTTAAATGAACTTGACTCTAACGTTTTATTTTCCCGTTTGTGCTCAGCATTGCTAAACCATCGTGTACATATACCTAATCGCGATGACGTTAACCAGTGAGATATTTGTTCCTATATAGCATAAAATATGGTAATATTATCATTATGTGAAACTGTATAGAGTCCCGCTATCATGCAGCACCTCGTGCTTACATACAAGGGTAACTACAGCGTTAAGACGCGTAGGTACTAACACGTGGTTGAAAAAATGTGTTTAGACGCGCGGGTTACGACGTAAAAGGTACCTATATATACTTGTTTACGCAATAAATATTAAAGACGTATTGAAAGCGATACAAAAACGCGTCTGAAAAGAGTAAATAAACACAAACAAAACGAGTCGCGGGGTGTTTATATGCGTCGAGCATTGTCAACGTTTCGTTTTTTGTCGTTGCGCACATACTGTTAGTTATTACAATATGCCTATTATTATGCGTCGGGTCGGGGAGACGCGTACATTATTGTTTGTTATTATCGTCGGATTCGTTCTAGTCACGGGGCATTGTCGCCGCCGCCAATATATCGGCCTCGGATTAAACCGATCCACGGGCCGAGGTGGAGGAGGAGGATGAGCCGTTCAGTGTACCTACGAAAGGGGTGAAAACGGTATCGTCGAGGTTATGCGAGCCGGTAGATTGGAGATTGGTTGGCGTGGAGGCCGCTGGACCCAAATTCACCGACGTAGAGGACAAATTTTAATTTATTGCATATTTTTGATTTGTTGAAGTGAACACTTCTGTTGCGGGGAGGCTCAGCTCTCCGTTTGAATCATGCGTGAGTACATGTACACGCCCGTTCTATCCGCTCGTATGTGAGTGAAAGAATTATCGACACTGGCAATTAATGTAACGCTTCCAATCGAGTGCATCTATACCTATATAGTACATACATTCTAATATTCTATATACTATATATGTGTGTGGGCGCGGGCGTTCGTCAGCGGGTAGTGGCTCTTATACCACAATTTAAGATAGTATGGTCAGTGGCGAATTAAAAAAAATTTCTAGAGGGGGAGGTGGTCCTAAAAAATAATATGGGACAAGGAGCATTGCTATAATAAAAAAGGCAGATTCACTGTACTGACTTTCTTATCACAAGTCGATGGGCAACCTACTGGTGTCTTATACATTCACTATACCAGGGATTGGACAATAGTTCTGTAAACATTTATTAGTGTGAAAGTGTGATCCGAAATACTATTATACGCAGACGTCATATTGATTTATTTAATTCCTTTATTGTAAAGAAATTATTCTTTATCAGTGGCAATTTTATTTTTGTTATTACTCTGACGAGGTCTCTAAAAAGGGAACACTTTTCAATGCATAAATAACATTTAAAGCGAGTTTTATATTTACTGCAGTGTTATTTCTGTTGCTATTATCTACATAACGATTTTTCGTAACACGTTAACATAAATATTATTGTACATAATAAATATTTATTTTTATTTATAGGTAATAGAAAACTTGTTATTTTTTGAACCACAAACGAAATATATTATTTACTCTGTTCTGTAATTATCAACAATTCAATATTGTTTTGTTTAATATGAACAGAATAATTTTGTAACACTGTTTTTGTTTTCCATATTCTTTAGATATTTATTCTAAATTACATATTAGACATTGGTTGAATTTTATTTGTGTGCTTGAAATTATCCATATATTATGATTATTTATTTTAGAATTTATATTTTAGGCCAAGTACCTATAACACCTATAGTGGTTCAATGGAAATTATACGAATGATCATTGACAATATATTACAATGAAAATTATATTAAAAGTAATAACGTCAAAGATCGTAAAAATATATTCTGGAGAGATATTATTGTAAACCCAATACACATTTCTCGTTTCGCTTCGACAGTAAATTGTTACTTCTGCAGACTTCTAAGACAGGTATAAATATAAAATAATTACCTGGTAGTTAAACCGATTATTATTTATAAGAACAACACATTCACATAAATGCAATTCACTAGTCAGCGAATAATAACCATAAAAATAAAATATCTTATAAAACCGGCGAGAAAAAATAAATATAATGTACTGCTGAAACAAAAACCAAGTGAAAAAACCTAACCAATATAATGAAATTATTGTAGATAAACAATCAATTTTTTTTTTTGAAATTGAAATACTTATTTCTATTTATTTATTTTAAAGGAATAATGTACTTTTGTAAAGGCCAAGAGCCCTGAGTAGGATCCTTAGATTTAGTCACCCAAATTTGAAGAACAATATTTTTATTTCCCATTATGACATACTTTTTTTACATCTAATAGGCATTTAGTTTCAAAATTACTATTTTTTTTTTTATGTTTACCTAATTGCGTAAGTTAATTTTTAAATGAGTTTTCATAAAGATATTCTTCAAATATGTACTGCCGTGTACTGTGTACACTAGGGATAGATAGATAAAACATTTCCAAATCATCTTTTCCCCCAAAAAAGGTTAATATATTAAAAATAATAACAAACTTATCGGTGAATAATTAAATATAATTAAAATAGACACTTAATTAAAAAAAAAAAACTACAATAATTTAAACTATAAATTACCTATTTTGTGTGAAAAAAATCATGTTGAAATAGTTCTTGTGCTTTAAATTTAGAAGCCCACGGATCCAAGGACATTTATGTAGGTACCTCAATTTGTCTCGTTGGTCAGCCAAACAATTATCGATTCTTGAATCACCATAACCCATTCACCACTGTACAATGATATAATGTAAATGTAATTGTACTTCCCACAATAGTATCTATAACTATAAATATTCAATATCTATTATATATCCAGTGGTAAAAAAGGTAAAAAAAAATAAAATTTTAATAAACTCGTCATAATAATAATTGTTATATGGGTGGCATTCACAAATCAATTTGTCGGACGTCGGCATAGACTATTCGTATAGAATATTTTCATGGTTCATTATCGTCCTAAACTATAGTAGAAATTAAAGGAGAAAATCATTACCTATCTACACTATCGTATATAAATAATTAGTACCTTGACATAACGTTATTATGTTATTATAATATGTTATTGTTATTAATTTCATAGTATTTGACAAACAATACAAGGATGGCGCCATAGGTAGGTATATTTTTTTAGCGTTATATGGTTACTGTTTAAACTGTTTTGTTATAATATTATACTGTCAGTAATATAGCCTATTTTATTTTTATGAATTCAAACGTTCGTATAAATCAAAAAATATTTTAGATTGAATAATAGAATAGAATGTATTATAATGTCTCATAATGTTGTGTGTTAGCTTTTTGAATCTGTCATCAGCAGTGCGGAGCAGTAAAAATACTCTTATCTTCAATTTTGATGGCAATGCCTGCAAGTAGACAATTTAATTTAATAGGTTCTTTGAATGGGTCAAAAGTAAGAAATTCCAAATATGTATCTCTATTGTATCTCTCTGTATCCACGTTGACTATTAACAAAGTATCAATTATTTTTATTGTTTCCTTATACGTATCATAGACTTTAGTCCTATTTGGTATTTTTATATTTTTTTTTATTGAAAATTAACTATTGTAACATGTAATATCTATACATATAAACGCAGTAATGTATTATACTTTACATTAATCAAGTCTCATATGAATAATTTAAAATAATGTATTTTTATATTGCTTTGTATGAATTTGATTTCTATTAACCCCTTTAAAAATTGAATATGCGCTGTATACCTACGACTGCGCAGTATGTAGGTATATTATATTATTTCATAAATTATTATTCACACATGGAATTATTTATAAGTACGGATAAAAGTCTATTAGTGGTAAAATGGTTTATATCATAATAATATTGTTTAACTAAAATATTCGGAAACCCTTCCATTTATACTGTACAGTAATCCAAGATGCGTATATTATATTGTATTAAACATCTGTAATGTACAATGTTTGTAATTATATAAAATTAGACAAAACAACAAAAACACTGTGGTCCTTGAAAGTATTTGTACCTATAAAATATACCTACAAATTATGTTTAGTGAATTACGAATAGTATGTCAAACTCAAAAATTTAGTATTAAAGCTGAAACTGAAATTATAATTATGTACCACTTTAATAATATGCAATCGTAAATGCGCATTATAAGTTAATTCTGGTGTTGTAACACGTTACTATATATAGGTGCATATAAACGCCTTTTTAATTCATGTTAGGCTAATGTACGTTTATTATTTAATTGTAATTTAATTAAGAGGTGATATATTATACAGAAACAGGTGATTTTCTCATCATGTTGTTCATGCCATGTATTACTTATTAATTTATCAAATTTACTCATGGTCATATCATTGTGTACAGATTGTAAATTGCCTTGTTTTTTTTAAATAAACGATACATAAGGATTTAATTTGATTTGTGAAATTGCAGAAGTAACTCTGGAATTAAAAAATAAACATGTTAACTGTTTAATGCGAATTTATATTTTTGGCGTTAATATCAAATGACAATTTATAATTGAATGTCTAATATACCAAGACCTGTTACTTAAAAACACTGATTAGTATACAGGGTTATTCATCAAGAATGATTACTTCCGTTGTTTCATTTAATAATGAATTTATTCATTTTCTGATGTTTTGAATTTTTAAATTTACCCACTTAAGATCAAATTTCCAAATTCTTGAGATTTTATTGTACCACTTAAGGAGTGTTTGTGGTGATACAAACCTCTGTTTTTCAAATGAAACCTCCACCTCCTTTTTCACAGTAAATTATTTAGTGCATGTTTTTTTTTGGAAAATGTCGATACACTTAATTCAAAAATCGAAAGAGTAGTTTTTCAGTTACCTATAAAAATGTTTGTACTAATGACAATAGTCATTAAAAATGGTTTTACAAAAATATAAAATAGATGTACCTATGGACCTAAGGTACCCTGTTAGGTAATATCGGATAAAATGTTTATTATTTTGGACCATTTTTACAAATTATAAATGTTGATAGATTAATATTAATTACCAAAAAGTTCAAGTCACCTTAGCTCTCAAATTTTATAAACCCATTATCATGTATCTTTATTATTCATTATCCTAATAGTACACAAATTTAAATAACTCAAAACTGCTCTTTCGAATTTTTATTTTCATACATCAAAATGTTCAAAAAAATTATTCGCTAAATAATTTACAAAATAAAAAGGGATGGATACCATTTTAATAACAGAAGCTGTTGAATTTGAAAATATTGCCATAAAGTACGTTTGAAAATTCAAAAAATCAGATTTTTAACAATTGCGTTGTTGTAGAAAAAAGAGGGCGAGCATGCTTGTACACGCATGGAAGATAATATATAGAATACTAATACAACAAAAATATTAGGAATTAACATAGGATTCAGTTTACTTTTGATCCAATTGTTTTAGATGCATGTAACCAATAGTGTGTTTAGCAGTGTATTAATAGTGCTTATGTAGGTGCCTAAACGTGGTATTCGACGTATTTTACGTACAATGCAGTTATTGTTATCAGATAATAGATTTCATATCATATCAAACAGAGATTCGTTTTAACTTGAACACAATAAATATAATAATATATTGTACATGACGCGATATTTTGTGAAATCGTAAACCTATATGCACGGGCATTGCGGGCGGTGTAATGTGCAGGGTGTTTATACATAATATAAAACGTATAGGTATCTACATAAAATATCGTAAACGGCTCGCGGTGTAAATAAAAGCGAAGGGGCAAAAAAAGTCGACCGGAACGCGACCAATGAGCATAATATTATATTATATACAAAATATTACGACGTTACGCTCGTAGGGTACACCTAAATGTGTAATGTAATACACGTATAAAACATATTATATATAGGTACGCACACATAAATAGGTGCCCTCTATGCGTATTGTGGGTTTCCTTAACCGTGCAATCGATTATTATGATTATCGTTATACGTGTGAGCGTCCGTCCGTCCGCGTGTGTGTGTCAATAGAGTGGTTTTATTTACACAAAAAGTGTGGCCTCATAACGCACAAAAGGTCTGTTCTGTGAGCGTTATTGTTGTCGGGCGGTCGATCTTCTCTGTCTCTGTCCGTATTTTTTTTTTTTCCGTCGCGACTTCTCGTCGTGACAGTTTTAACCCTTCACACCAAACACCGGGAGCCGAAAACCGCCGGGCAACGGTACCTTTTCTCACACGACTGCAGACGCACATACATGGCCACGACGACCATAATAATATAATATAATACGGCTCGATATTATATATTATTATTATAGTGATGCGTGTGGCGGTGGCGTATACAATGCGAGGACGAGTCCGGAGCGATTTACGACCCCATAAAGTTGTCAAAACCGTATTAATATATGTGTATAGGATTTTTCGTTTATTTTTTTTTTTTTTCAGTTTGTCTTCTTATCCTCGTTCTTTTCGTATTTTTTTTTCCGCGCCTATGGCTAGCTGCAACGTCAAGGACCCGAGGATAGAAGGACCGAGACAGTTGAAAAAAAAACCGATTCGCCACACGCCGTAGAAAACCGCGTCGACTGGACGGTTGGGGGCGAGGTAAACACATATACTATAAATGTATACACGCAATGCGGTCGTAGTGCGGTGGCGGGGTGAAAGGATATGAGCAGTATAATATGAATGCATATACACTTACATCGAGTGTGCGACACGAAACGCAAGTGTTATTATTATTAATATTGTTTAGTGGAGTGATGTCACCTCTGGCATACGGCTATGCAATTCTATAAATTCTGATATTATGTGGTATTTTTAAGTACATCCAGTACAGGTCCTACATCGATACGCAGTTCTCTCGACTTTTTTACTCGACATAACAATATTAAAAACTCAACGGGCAAAAATAAATAATCACACAATCAGTTTCATGATGAGTTTTGTCTTTTATAGAAATTCAAGAAATATAACATAATAAATAGGGGCAAGTTATTAGCAGAACACCACCGTGCGCTGCTTAGGGAGGTATATCTGAAGAGGCATAGCCATTTAGCGTACCCAGCGTTTTTCCATTTTATTTAATTACAATTCTGAATAAAAATAATTAACAAGATAATATGAATAGTTGACACGTCAAAAGTTGTCCACGGGGAAGCTTGGATACCTTTTCATTAATGTGTAATATACATTATATATATATATAGGTACCATATTTACAAACACAATAATCCGCGAATCATAATAACTGCAGGTTTAGAAGACATTATGTGGGCTATTATAGATATAAACATAAAATATAAAATAGATATAAATTGTAGTATAGTAGATAGGTAGGTTGTAGTACTTATAATACATTTATGCATGGGCAATGTTAACAATTTATATAATATAATGATAATAAGCCTAGAGTTTATTAATTATGATTTCTCGTATAAAGTTTAAAGAGTTTAATAACTGTGCAGATTTCAGCTGTTTAGATTTCATTTTTGACATTTTCAAAAAAATCATGTAGGTACTAAACGACTCGAGTAGAAAAGGGTGGTGCTCGTTATTGAAAAAAGAAATCTGTTACGCCACCTAAGTATTTGAAATCATGGTATTTATTAAGACGTATATATAATTAAAAATTCCAAAAATTAGAATCTGAATAAACGCACAATTTATGTATAACATGTGGGTGAACATGTTTGGTGGATACTTCTGTGCATTATACACGTCGTACTACGTCCCCGAATATATTATAATATAATATAATATATTATTATCGACATGAACGTGAAGGCCGGAACACCAACGAACGAAATGTGTGGTATTCCTATGCATATCTGTTCAATAATGTCTATTATATAAAATATCATACTGTGTCTTACAATATGTGTCGTGTGGGAAACCGCGAGGCCGACAGTAATATTTATCGCATTCTTCACTCGGACCCCCCCCCCCCCCAAAAAAAAAAAAAAAAATACGTAATAAACCCTAAGGACTATAAGGACACATTGTAATATATGTATGTGTGTGTCATTATAGCGCCTAGATATATATACGACACGTCCTTATTTTATAGGCACCGCTCACCGTGTTACGAAGTCTTTTGTCCGAAGCGCTTTTATTCCAATTTTTTTTTTTTTTTGTAACCCGAAGATCGTTTTCATTGCGGTGCCTTTTTGGGTACATCGAGCACTCATACAGTGAATCCGACTATAATATTATATTATATGACGTTTTGTACAACTCCCGACATTTTCGGTCACTATATGAATATATTCGTTTAAACGTTTTCTATAATATATACTGACCGACCGTTCTAACGCACTGCTGGAAATATTAAGTTTTCAATAATAAGATTAATTTAAAAAATCGCACAACTCAATTATATTTAATCGAGCACTTACTGGGCAAACATTAAAAGTTAATTTTAAAATTTTTTAGAACCAGGAAATGCTTGTTTCTATGTTCGATTTCCTATTTGAGTTTATGTTCTATTATGTACAGAACTGTGTTTATAACAATATATAAAACAATATTACTTGCCGTGGTCGTGTACTCACGTCGAAGTCATTTAACTCTTTAACCTATAGACAAATCGGTGTATACTAGATATTATGATTAATTGACATTATTATATAATAATGTAACCTATTACCTATATGTCTATTAAATATCATCCGTATCAATTTCCAAAATATAAAATGTAACTTATTTTATTTCTAGTTATATTTAAATATTTTGATAGTTGCGCTAAAAATAATATAGGTGTACTCTATAATATAGCTAAGAAAGTCTAAAATTGTATTATTGCACTGTTTTATATAATATTTAGTCACTAAGTACAAAATCACATTATCTTTTTGTCTCCCCAAGTTATATGTTACTTAATAAAATAAAGTCAAGATTCATTATAATACGACTTCAAATCATTTACCGACCCCCTAATTTTAGCCCTTTTTATTTGTGTAATTTCAACTCTCAAACAATAGAAACGACGAATAATTGGCTCACTGCCCAGGCTCTCTTTTTGTTATTCCCTTCAACGCTAACGACTTGAAAACCATATTATCTTATGTACAACAATGGAAGACCAGCAACAATTTGAATGATCAATAACTAGAATAGACAATAATATTTTAATCGGAAATATCTGAAAAGGTGTTTGTTAAAATCTCGTTTCATTTGAATTTTCATTTTGGTAATCGACTTGATACACAAAACACAAAAGTTTGAATATTATTTTTTTTTAATCACAATCGTTTCATTTGAATCTTCATTTTTGTATTCGACTTGATATACAAAACACAAAAGTTTGAATCTTTATTTGCGCCTATATGATGGCGATTATATTTAAATATATTTTGACAAATACGATTTCAAAGTGTGTCGATTAACTACTATGTTAATTACAATGCACCTCGTTTAAAAAATATGTGATTCAAAAAAATTATGAATCAATGCAGTATTTTTCAAACTTTTGCAATGCGTCTACAACAATCTGTTTCGTCAAAATAGCTGATTACTGATCATCCAAATACCAATTCCCAGTCAAAAGTGTGTCACTTATGAGAAATGGGTGTCTTTTTAAACAAAATATTCATTAACAAAAAAATAAATAAATACAAATTAGTTAGTAAAATTGTTTTATTAAATTGATACATTCAATATAAGCCTATATAGGTACATGAATGTATTTATAATTTACAACTCACGCGGGTTAATTATATAGGTACAAACATAGAAACATAAAAAAATAAAATGTGTGTTTCAACCTATTTCGATAATAAATATTTAATGACTCTTGTACCACATTAAGTACTCAAGGTATATATGCGTTTGATGGTGGCTGTCAGATATATCATAATTTACCTAAACCTTAAGGTGTCTAAAAACTGAATTTGCTCGTGTCCTTTGTGTACGTGTATTATGCTCACTACATCAGTATAAAATATTTTTGATTACACTTAAGTACGTTACCTAAATATTTTACAAATTCAATATATTTCAACTCGGACGTCACGATGCTGTGTGAAGGTCCTTTGTAAGTATTAGCAGTCATGACAATGGTTACATTTTAAGCTATTATTGTCGCTATACCATTATTCATTTATTCATTAATTTGAAATTATTATTATATTAATAAGTAATATAACAGCAGTGTACAAAAAACACACAAAACATAATTTTAAAATCAATAAGTTCATCATCATCGCTCCGCTCAGAGTCTAAATATGTGTAATGCATATTTATTATTATTTTTGCTAAAAACACGTATAGTCGTAGGTTACAATATGTATATCCATTGGTCAACTGATTTCCGATGGCCAAATCGATTGTGGCACTAAACGGTTTTCCGGTATTTTTATAAATTATGAATATGTGAAAAATCACACTGTCCCGACTTAAAATAGACTTTAATAGTATCATATTGGTCATGTTACGCAATAATTGAAACCCGATATGCGTGGCTTTGAATTTTGATATTATAATCATAGATAAGTAGGGACACGATTACCTATATATAATTTTGTAGATAGCACACTACCTACACGACACGTACATATATAATATAGAATATGTTGTTATAAGTATACAACCGGAAGTGGGGATTTAATATCGTCGAGGGCTCGATGGCGTAAACGCATGTTTTAAGGAAAAAGCTTATCCAACACACCCAGTAGGTACCTACCTAAAATAATATTCCGTCACGTATTATGTAGTGTAAGACATAAAAACGTAACATATCCGTTTGCCCAAATTATATTTTGATATTGCACCCACCGAGCACGTCGCAGTCATGTCAGTTTGTACAACCGACTTGTAATGTACAGGATGAATCACCAAGCATAATCATCCCCAGTTTTCTTTTATTAATTAATTTGTGCAAATTCCGAATTTTGGAATTTTGAAATATACGTCTTAAGGATCATGTTTACAATTATTTAGATTTTAGTGTCTACACAGTGTAAAATAATTCAAAAAGACGGAGGTACTTTTTCGAATTTTGATTTATAATATAGATACATGAAATTGTACAAAAAAAATTAAAGAACTCATGTGTTTAACTTTTTAAAGGAATATAAAATAGCGTCGATCGTATTTGAAAAAGAAGTTGTAGGTATCGCCGCCACTGGAGGACACTCTTCAAATGTTAAAAAATATTACTATTTGTAAATATGTTCCTCGGATATAGGTCACTCAAATGTTCTAAACATTTGAATTAAATAACTAAAAATTGTGGTGACTGGTGAGGGCGCATGTTCGCGGACGAACCTCGCAGGTATATATTATTATTATTTTGCTCATATAATGGACATGTCGTTGTTGTTCGAACTCGACCACCGCAAATTAATATTATTTTTATACGCGGCGGGAACGGACGACGAGCTGACGGCGGTCGTGCGTAAATCACGAGGTCGGTGAATAGGTACAATACAAAAAAAAATATTATTACGTTTGGACGTAGAAAGTTCCATTTCGGTCGGCATCGTATACCTCTACCTCTACCCGTATGGGCACTACAACTGCAGTCTACAGGTGTCGTATATATCGCACGGTAGTCAAAGGTCGTCAATTCGAAATATGTCGTCGTAAAACTGAGTATTAAAAAACATAATATATGTTATAATACTATATACGTATAGGTGCCCATAATATGTAAGTGCGCGTGTGTATACGTCCCGAGTGAAAATTACACGGCCGATAATAATGTAACAAACGCCGCCGCGTGATTTATCGACTTATCATTATAATATTATATATTGTGTTATTATTACACGTTCAATATACATATATGTAGGCGCAGTGTGAATCATATCTCTTATTGCGTGGCCATATACGAAGGTATCGTCGTGTACCTCTATATAATATTGCTCGTACACAATATAATAATAATACGTTCTCGGTAAAGTTTTAAAACGACGACCATGGTATATAGGCAGGTACCTGCTGCTGGAGCGGCGAACGAGTTTGCAAATTCACTTAAAGGGAAATTGGCTGAAAATTGAATTATTCCGCGACTGTACGTATCAACGTCGCGCGTCGTATATATAGGTGCAACAGAAAGACCTGACTAGTTAAAAATTAAAAATGTATCCTACTATAATTAAACGAATGAACAAAGTTAGGAATTTTATATGGATAATAGATAATTTGAGATTTACTTAAGTCTGAAAATTCCCAATTAGAATATTTTGTAAAAACTAAAAAAGTTATTACGTTTCAAATTAAATTACTCCAATAAAATATTTCAAAAAGTTTTAAACAATTAACTACTTGACTTAAATAAACGTTTTACCATCAATATTTTTCTGAAAATTAGACTTAAAAATTGACTATTTTGAAATTTTCAAAAAAAAAATTGTAATATAATTTGAAATTTGAAATGTTCAATATTAAAAATAAAAATCAACAATTGTATACCGTACTTGTAGCACAAACGTCTATACCTTAATTATATATTAAGCAATTTTTTTAATATAGATTAGAAAAAATTAAAAAGTTAGTTTGCCAGGTCATTCTGTTACTAATTTAATATTATACATTATATTTATATAGTATACCCATATATATTTTAATATTGGTCTAGCACTAGTGTAGGTATAGGTACATATCAAATTATACAGGTTGTGACAGAAACCGTTAACAATATAATATTGTAATTAACTAATTTCATAATAACTTACATTTTCTTATCAGTATTTTATTTTATTTTTTTTTGACATAATGTAATCAACAGTAAACATTTATAATTTTTTTTAAAATAAAATTGATTTGAATAAAAGTATTAGATAATATTATGATGGGTGATTATATCTGTCAGTTATTTTTGTTATAACATGTATACACAGGTGTTATTATTTTAATTTTTAATAGCCACGCGTGTGTGGTGTGTGCGAATTATTGACAAGTTTTTTTTCCATACCGTACCTACGTGTAGGTACGATGTGAAGTGGCGTTCTCGGGGATTTAAAAGGGAAATAAAAAAAATTCGGTACAACACGATTGAGCATAAGGTATACAATATTTTATGTGACGTTTCCTCTTTTAACCCCGTTACATTTTTAATTTATGATTTTCACGTTTTGTAACACCAACAGAGCTTACAGGAACCATACAAGCCGTGAGCCAAGCCCAACTTTATCAACAATGTTATCGATTAATAAATTACTTCCTGAATAAAGCAATAATTAATATTAGTTAAATCCGTGATACTGCGACCGTCATAAATGTGAAATTTCAAACATTTAGAATGACATTTCAGATTATATACGTAAAGACCATCTACCTATATACTGCCATCAGTGTTAGTATTAATTTATACTTAGCACGGAAAACGTCGTATAATTAATTTATAGTGATCGTAAAACATACAGTGAAACATATCAAAAAACTTATAAATCACTTTTGTCCACCGATATTAGTAAAATCGTTATGTATACCTAAAACGTATCTATTAATTTTACTTCACTTATACTAGGTAAGTACCTACACATACTATGTATATATATAAATACATATTATGATAAAGGTACCTGTATATATAATAATATATTATAACGCAAAAAAAGTTCACTGAGAACAAAGACAAATACGATTAAAAAATTAGTAAAATCAATTAAAATTGACCTCGTCGAAACTATAATACTATAAATGTTTTTTTTAATCTCATACATTTAAACGTAAATAAAATGTTTGACCATGTTAAATATAGGCACATAATATACGCTTACACGTACATATTTTATGTAATAATTATTAATAAAATGCAAATCATTTTAGTACATATTATACCATCATGTACCTATAGATACAATCTCGACATATTAGATTCTGATCGAAGCGATTAATGTGGATGGATATTTGGCTGTGTTTCATGATAAATAATAATTAAATGCATTTTAGCCGGTATAAAGTTTGAAAATATAGACAATGTTCATTATAAGTCGTTTCTATATTAAAGCTATTTAAAAATATTGAAAATACATACCTTACCTTTGAAATAAACAAACATTTAGATCTTCACATTTTTTTATAGGCATTTAGGTTCAAATCTTTACAAAATTGGATATTTATTAACATTTGCATTCAATATAACGATTTGCCATCTAACTATTTTAGTTAGATTGTTGTAATGCAAATATGAAAAACCGTAAGAGAATTGACATTTTAACCAAATATTTATATTAACATTTTCTAAACTCATGATAATATACTTTCAAAATGGTTTTTTAAATCGTTGTCGAATATTAGTTATATATTATTATGTGTATAGGCACAGTGTGCACTGTACAACCACTTCAGTAACGGTCAAAATGTTAAACAAAACAAACATCGTGTCTGATTATTATTTGTATATAGCTAGACGGATTTGTTCATGAAAAAAAAACATATTTGCTTAAATTTAGGGATACCGAGGTAACGTATTTTGCCTATGCGCTATACGTATGAGGCGTAAGAGACACTGAAGTACATAATATAACTTATTACTTAGTACTACATACCTATATTGCTATATAGTTTTCAACCTTGTCTAAATCTGTGTTCAGACGATGATAATAATAATAATAATATAATAGCTCGCGGTGTATTATAGTACCTAAGTATACGGACAAACCGGAGTGTGCAATTTTATTATCATTATTATACCTATAGGTACAGTGAAAACGATAATTCAATATAATATATTATAATAGGTACCTAAATCATATAACACGCAACGCGTTCGATATAATAATATAATAGTTGAAGTACAATACAATTATCAACTCGCGTTTTTCGCGATAAGTGTTGGGGCGCTATTGACTTTAATCTGTGCATATTATTATAATACCTATATTATTAATATTAAAAAAGTACAGTGATTTTCGCTCGTTGTATAATTATAATATATTAATATCAAATTCTTCTAATCCGAAAACACCGAACGACCTGTATAACGAGTTCTTTATTCGTATACGAATATTATGGTAACTCGTGTTAAACGTTTAGTTTGTCAAAATAATAACATAATATATCATGTGAAATAATAATACCGTCTGTTGAAAACCACTAAAGTGTCGAGTCGCGGTGTTTTCTACAGATTAAAACAAAATATCGTAGGTTCTTGATTTTTTTTTTTAGCCATTATATTATTATCATGTACGCATACGTTACAGGAATAGGTTATACGTACGTACATTACATGAATTAATAAAAAAAAAACCTCTGTTGTAGTAGCTATATCATATATGTCTTAAGTTTTAACCACACTGAACTTAAAATAGTTTACGTTATATTATTTCATATTATTAATAACTTGAAACTATTTGCAGTGATCAGTAGGTCAGTTACCCCAGCACGACTATACAATACCTTTATATGTACACATTTTCCCATTTCGCCAGCACTTGGTTTTTACTGCAATTTTCATCATTCCATATTCTATTTCGTATTTCTATATTCCTTCGAATTTTAAGTTTTCTAATAATAATACTGTGGGTACGTTGCCTTGACACCATAGTAACAATATTCTAAAGATGTTCTGTTTGGACCTACATAAATGAATTGTGCTATCAATTTTGTTTTTACAATCACCCACTCCTCTGAATTTAATCTGTTCGTATATAAATATGTCCAAAGAAAAAAAGAAGAATATGGATTATCTTCTAATCCGCGGCAGTCAACATCATGGTTATCAAACAGTTTATACATGATCATTATCATAATATGTCTTATCTTAGTAGTTAAGTAAAAAACCATTTTAAATTAACATTTTTAACGTTTCAGGTATGTAAATTGAGTATAATATGGAGTTGAAAAGTTGAAAGTATAGAACTGTTGCTGAAGATAAAATGGAATGGATTGACAACAACTTCGTTTCCGATGAAAATAATTCTGATCGCAATGAGACAATGGCTGTATCCAGAGTAGGCCAGGGTGATCCCGAGCCGGGGTATGTCCAGTACCCACCGTGCAATTTTACATTTCATTGAAGTTCCTAGGACATTTCATGAGGACCTGAATCGAAATATTACCTATATATTACTTTTAATCATCGTGTGTATGTTTCTATTAAACGCTGTACCTATATATGTTTTAATTAAACGTCGTATATATGTTTCCATTAAACGTTATATGTATGTTTCCGTTGATTATCGCATATATATTTTATTTAAACCATTAAAGTTATACATTTCAAAATAATATCTACCCATACGATTACGATATGAGTTAAAGTAGGGTACCTGGGTACTTACTACTACCAAGAACCAACACCCAAAACAGGGTGTGAAGTAGAAAAAGAAAAATGTGTGATTCACGAGTATACTTACTGTATATTCCAATAGATTACTTCACAGTTACTTTTCTTATAATATCATACATTTAGATTCTACATTAGGTGGCTAAAGTAATAATGGTAAATTGGTAAATGGTTTTCGATTGTTGACATTAATGTCTTAGGTATGTATGGGGGTTAAAAAAAATGTGTAATGAAAAAAGTGCAATGTTTTGTAGTGCTATTCTCGTACCAGGTAGTGGGATAAACTTGAAATTTGAACCATATAGGTTATACTTATTGGTAGGCCTATATTGGTAGGTATCGCATGCAAAGTATGAATTTAGGAGTTGAAATTAAATATGAAACCCCTCTTATTTTTTAGTTTTGGACATTTAAAATTTAAATTTTATTTCGTCCTTTTCCTATCATACATTCCTATCATACTTTTCTTACAATAGCATCAATTTGGATTCTTTATTAGGCGGCTAAGGACTAGGTACCTAATGGTATATTTGATTCTTGTTATAATAATATTAAAAATATGTAATTAAATTTGATTAAAAGTATGCCTAAGTTAGGTTACAAACTAGTTAGGTTACAAACCTATATTGAGATTGACTATTTATCTAAATATCTTGCAAATAGTTTGTTTTAAATCACGATTATTAAATAATTCTTAAAGAATTTCAACTATTAAATTCATACTTTGCATGCGATACCTACCAATATAGGAAACTATTATGGTTCAAATTTCAAGTTATGAAAGTTAGATATAAGAAATATGTATTTAGCTCTTGTAAATTAAACCTATACCAATTATCTCAATTAAAAGTATTAATGCAGATTTTACTAAACTTTAGAGGACCCTAGTTAATAAACTAGCAAAACCAAAACTGATGATTTGACTGTCCAAAATTTCAGAAAAAAAGGTTTTATCAGAATCCATTAAAAAATATAGTAGTTGCCATTTGAAAAAATAAAGTTGAATTTGCTATTGGTACACCTGCGTGTTTAAAAATTTTGAAATTGTAATAAAAAAATTGCCTGTTAAAAATAAAGAAACACGTCTTTTTTCGTTTTAACAATATTCCATGTCATCGATCTATAATCGTTAAAAAACCCCGCGTACAATGACATAAGATAGGTACACCCTTTATATAAAAAGTGAAATATTATAAAAATAAAATTTACCTATCCATAAATTATAATATTAGGTACCTAGTAAAACACAATGAATTTTTAAAATGGAATGTGTGTAGAAGAACATTTTAATAGGTATATAATCGTTAGGAAAAATTATAATTAAATACCCACAATCATTGTTGTTGTTCATGAAAGCACATAAACATATTTGTTGATTTTCCTAAATAAAAACTTAAAACATAATCAATTTACATTTGTTTTGTCACCTGACGAATGTCGATATGTACACATGGGGGTACGAATGTCAGATGCCAGGGCTACAAGAGCATGACCCAAAAGTTCACATTTTAACCGTAATAACGCTTATAATAATAATATAACATAGGTACACTAAGTATTGATATTTGATGTATACTATAATGAATCTTACCTTTCTAGTCGCCATCAGTGTATTTAGTAATCAGTAATTTCAGAGGCAATTACCTCTCAGATTTTTCTTAAATAGTTAAGGGTGGGTGGTAGCCGGTGGGTCCCCTAGTAAATGTAATATGATATACTCAATAGCTACCGGTACTCAATAACGATCTGAAATATAATAAGTTATATTATATAAATACATTATTATGCATTAGGACTTGGGATATTTGTAACTTGCCTCTGGACAATTTTTAGTTCGCCACGCCACTGGTCGCCATGATAAACTTAGTAACTCGAAGGCACGATGTGATGAAATACGAATAAGCACGATGGCACAATGCTAATCACTTAACAAGCCAACCATACGTGCTGACTGATCTTCATCGTACTATTGTCCCTTGCAAGCAAAGGATAGGAAAAACACGCGAATATTTGTGAACAAGGCTACGAGCACAAGACACTAATATGCAATTAAATAATTTAGTGCCGACTGGCGAGTGGCGACGATTATCCAGTATTCCAGTATCTAAAACTGTGTTTCTGGTCTTCTGGATATTGGTGATAATAATAAAACAATTTTCAGGCAGTTTATATTTAAAAATTAAAAATAAAACCAATTAATACCACGGCGTAAATATAATAATATGTAATTATAGATTTCTGTATAATTTAAACATCAAAATAACATAATATTAATACATCAACAACATTTTGACGACAATACGGGCTTGCAACGGTCTTATAATATTATCAAATATTCTTACAAATTATAATATGATGTACCATGCTATTATTTTAATGTAGTTTTTATTTTGGAAAATGACATATTGTTATACCTAACATATTAAACCTATAATATAATTTATATTCTATTAGAGTTTACATTTCTAGATATTTTTCCATAGTAAAATATAAAAAAAGTGAAGTTGAAAAAGACTGTGCATGATATGTATGCTGCTGTTGCTTTATACCGCGCAGAGCTTATACGCGCTTAAACGTATTTTTATCGATCAAAACAGCTACTTAAAAATGTTTGTCTCGTTCGCCCTCGGTTCTTCGTTGTATATACGATACGGTCACGTCGTTGCGCACGCGAGAAAAGCGTTTGGGACGGGGTGAACGTCGACGGTGGTGGGTGCAGTGCATATATATATATATATATGCACAGTCGGGGAGATACTATGGCATCGCAGGGTTTTATTTTTCTCCTCTCGCTGCCGAGCCTGTGGCAGTGCGGTGTTTATATATAGCATTATGTATGTATATACCCAAAGTTTTGCGGCCAATAATAACGTTCGTCGCGGGAGTACAAAAAAAAAAAAAAAATCGAAAGAAAAACGTAAATGAAAAAAAAAAAAACCCGAGAGAAATAAAATACCGAGCCGGAAATCCACGCGAAGACGCCAGGGAGGGTGGTGGCAAAAGTTTATACATATATATATAAACTGCTCCATATTATATATACCTAAAATACGTGTACTATGCACTGCCGCACCGCAGAAGCATCGGAAGCCGGAAGAAGACGGGACGAGGAGGAGCTCAATCAATATCCGGAACGCTGCTCGCGGAGAGGCGCGCATATTGGCCGTGAACGTGTGTTATACTCGTACAAGGTGATATTTTTTTCGACACGTAATCGTTGGTTTTTGTCGGCCGACTGTTGTTGTATACGTCGAGTGTATATAATATTATACATTATATTATTTATATGTAATACTCACGAATGGAAAAAAAAACTGGAAAATTAATATTGTCATCAGGTATAATATTCTATATAATATATTTATCGATTAGCATATTATAATATTATAATACTTACAGTACCTATATAGTGGCGCAAAAACTTCCGAGCGGATATATAATTATAATATAGTATTTAGCACTTATACGCGGTATTAATAATATTATCAATACGCTTATTGATGAGTGCTGAAGGTCTTCTGATTGTTATATTGTATAGGTATACAAAAAAACAGTATAAAAAACACTGGCGTGACGGCGGAATAATATCTTTGGAAGTCGGTGAAAAGAAAGTCATCGTTTGGTTGGTGAAAACGACCAGTCTCGTATAGGACATATTGTGAGCACGTGAAATATCCATCACTGACGACGACGACGACGACGAAAAGTGCGTATGGCGTCAAGACCACCCTGTATATCATGTATCATACAATATGTATATACGAATAACCGCTCTCCATTCCCCGAGAGTATCGTCGTCTACATCGGCGACGGCGGTGGCTTAGGTATATATAGATTCGCCAAGGTTTTGGCGAAAGGTGCGGGGTGCGGGCGCGTGCGCCCGAGCAGCTTTTCGCCACCCTCTCACCACGACGACGACGACGCCTTCGCGAAGGGATGGTCAGGAGGGGAATTTGGCGATAGGGTAGTGGGCGGAGGGAACGCCGGTATATACATATATACGTCTCGCCGTCGTCGTAGTCGTCGCCAGATATAATAATAATAATAACTATACGATAACGTCGTTCGAGGGGAGGCGGCCATTTTGTCGCGCCAGCCGGAGAATATAAATTCGTCCCGAGGCGTTAGCGGCCGTGTACATAATAATAATAATAATAACGGTGTATACGTTTATTAAAATTATTTTTATCTGGGAAGTAGATATTTTTTAGTTTTATTTTCGAACCGTGTTCTGCGTATAATGTACACGATAAAGAGGGATGGACTCGTCTGCAAACAGTGAGACAATGGCGAGAGTCGCATTATACCGCATGTAATGTTATAGTGACGAAATCTTGGAAGAGCTAAAATCATTTTAATACATTTGTGTAGGAAGGATCTGTCCACATATTATAATTCTAAAAATATCATATTTAATACCACTTGCAGGGTTTGCGATCGATTTTAGTTGAAAATTTGAAACATATAGTAACCCCAAACATCCTTAGCCAGGGAGCTGCACATTTTGCTGAGTATATACCTACGGGTTTTAAGACTTAAAATTCTGGTTACTCGTAATAAAAAATTGTATTTTTTTGACACTGTACTATGATCATTTAAAATCTACACTACTTCGTATATTATTATATAATGCACATTACAAAATCTACTATTATTAATTCAAAAAGAAAACTGCAGTGGAGAAAATCAGAGAAATATAAGTAAATAATTGATATAGTATTATAGTAACTGTTGATAAAACTCGTGACAAGTACCTGAATACCTAAACCGTATATTTGAGAGCCAATTTGGAAAATGTATCGTCTTAATTATAATATTATGCGAATGAATGGCTTATTTTTAATCTCGACGTTCTTGTCTATATAGGCGCAGGCACATGTGCTGTGAATATTACGGTCACTATATTATCTTGAACACCTACGCTGCAGTTTGAGTTTCTACGAAAGCATTTCATCTCAGATTTGTAAGTGTAGGTACACTATATGTAATCTACAACATATAATTATATTATTATAATATGGTGAAATCTACAGCCGTGTCCCAATTTCATACGTATCGATTAATATTATAATAGGAAATCTACTATGGTATGATGAGCTCGCATAGGTACCTACTTAAATAGGTCCAGTCGTGGATCCAGTGGGGGGGGGGAAGGAAATTAGACAATGTATATATTTATATAATAATTAATATACTTCATACGTCTTAATATCCATACATTTAAAATACATATTATAAATAAAAATGTTAATATTGTTTTCAAATCTTATCATTATAATGTTATTTATAATATATATTACCTATATGTACTAGAATTGTAATTGTTTTTTCTAACTGGAAAAAGTGTGGACCCCTCCCCCCACAGCCCATTCCATATTTCTAGATCCACGCCTCTACCTACGTCGCATAACAATAATTAATAGGTAGGCACACACACAGCATCCGCCGCAAATGACGGTGGCGGCGGCGGCAGTGGCGACAGAGAAAAACTGACGTCGACGGGCAGATATATATATAGTCGAAGCTGCGGAGAGGTCCGGTGCAGAACGGCGCCGAGCACTGCAGCTTCACCACTGACGCTCCGCCCCGACGAGCACCGCGATAATGTCACTGGTAATTAGTGGCGGCGGCGGCGGCGGCGGCGTTGTCGGAATAATAATATTAACGGCCGGGCACGTGAATATTGCCACCGAAATACACAACCGGCAGTGCGGTACTGCGTATGCACACTCGAGTCTCACGGTTTATACCGGGTATGAACCGCGTGTTATTGTAACGACATAAAACCAACCCTGCAACGCAACCCGACCAACGCAAGACATAGGTATATTATTACTAATGTTCGTTATTGTAAACACACCAATATAACATTATAATAAAAGGTATTGTGCTCTGAACATTCCAATATTGTTCTATATCCTAGTAATATAATTCTTTGAGGCCTTGCGTCGGGACAATTGATAAAATATATCATAATTTTTCTCTACTTAGGTGTGTAATGTGTATACATATATATATATAAACGACTTTATTAAATAAAACATAAAGTGGATAGTGGACTATAGTGGACTGCTCACCATGTGAGTTGCCAGTAGGACACAGTTTACTACTCAGTAGGTAGGTACAATGCTGTACACTGTACCTATAAATAGCTATTTTTAAGAGACTACATATTGTGAATCGTAATAAATAAAATGATGGAATACAAATAAAATAGAACAAAACATCAATTATTACTGTTCTACGTAGTGTAAATAGTTTTCTTTACATGATCATTGTTATTCTATGAGTTATACCGAGCTTGAAATCGAAATGAAAGTTTTTGATTTCGATTTCACTTATTGATATTGGTTTTTTCTGCTTTAAACTTAAAACAATGTATGGTTTAATAATTGTATTATTTTTATAAAGTTTGACAGCACCGATTTAATTGTTTTATGATTTTAATTAGATTTTTCACGTAATTTTTGATTTTTTTTAAACTTTTTGATTTAAAATACAATTTTTTTGATTTATAATTACGAGAAACCAGTCGTCGTTCGTGCATTCCATATTCGTCGTTACATGCCTATAAGAAACTAAATATTAGTTATCAATATTGAAATCAATTTTGATTATACGGATGCCCTGATTATACCTATATAATTATTTTTTTTTTTGAAAATCGTTTACTCCTATTTTTAGTACAATATTATATGGTAACATAGCTACCTATTTATTTTTAAAATATACCCACTACCTTTGTGCGTATTTAAGTATACCTAAATAGCTACTACTTTGATTTTTTTATCGTTGACATTGATTTATATATTATGCTATTATCGAATATTTTTATCTACGCCAAGTGGTCGTATCGACAAGTATTGGTAGTGACAGCGGAACGTATCGGGTTAGTGTATGCATTGTGCCTGTGTGGGCTTCGAGCGACTACTACTTTCCTTATACCTACTTATAGGTGGCCATTATGACGTAATACTATTTCTAAGACATTCTAAGCTTATATTTTATAGTAATGGTCATAATTCATAAGCTGTAACCAATAAATATTCAGTATTCTCATTACATCAATCCGCTTAATAATATAATAATAATTTATTGTTACTGTACCTTCCATATATAATTGTTAAATAACAGCTGAATTAAAAATGAATCAATTTAGGCGTACACCTAAAGATTTATTCTTATTTTATCATTATTTGATATTTTGTTTATCGACATTGTTAATTGTAGCGACTTTAAATCACATCGGTAAGCATAAATACACCCTATATATACACAGAGTGGCTATACTGTGGGCCACAACTCGCTCTGTTGTAGGTTACATTTTAGGCATTTAAATTCCTGCTCGTAAACTTTGCGATAACATTATAATATGTACAGTACCTAAACAAACTGTGGGTATCCATTACATTATTATATGTATCGTAAAAATTATGGTCTTTTCTTTATTGCTGATATTTTTGTTTCCGTCCATTTGTCGAAACAAACCGTATACACACCATAAAATCCTAATTAGCTGCGTGCCACCAGATCGACCGACTCGTATAGGACTCATGTGTATAATATCTGCAGCAGTCAATTATAAACACATAACATTATTTATGGTCCGTCTGAAGTAATATATCCTCAATGACCCGACATGAAAATGTGCCTCAAACGTAAAAAAATAGAAATAATAACAATATACACTCTAATGGTATAAAAATGAAGTAGGTACCTATACCAAACAAGTAAACCTTAAGAACAGGCACTAGCTATTGTATTTAATATTTTACAGTTTCGACTTTAAAAATATCGCAGCACTAATAAACTCTACTGTTGCATTATAGCTGAGGACGTTGATTCGTCAACGTACCAGTATTACAGGTACATTATGCCCAAGAAGGACTCTGTTTTCTTTGTCCAATGTAACTGAAAGAATAGTATCAAATAATACATGCAAATCGATTGAAAATACATCAATTTCGTGTAAGATAATATTTTGATCGGGAGGGAGGAAGCGACTATACGACGGATATTTTTCGGAATACCTAACCTCGAAAAAATAGAAAATTATACATTTTTAGAATTTTCAAATTAATATTTTACAAAAGTTGAAAATATAATATTAGGTATAACGTGATATGTTCCATACTAAAGTCTATAAAACCGAAATAGTAAGTATAGCTCCAGTTGTGTACCTACTTTCCGAGCTTTGCATTACACTATTACAGATTATTGATGGGTAGGTGCAAACCGACTCAGCACATTTCATAAAACTGCACCTAATAATAATATCACCGTCATCGCTGCGATGATGAGCGGCAGACTTTGTGTGTTTCACAACTGCAACAGCACTCGGAAAGTGATTCACGTCATGTTTATAATAATAATAATAATAATAATAATAATAATAATAATAAACGCTCCCTGCGATGTATATTATTATACAGTCCAATTTCGCACGAGCGGTTCACGCGCTATAATTGCCGTTTAAAGTTTATTGCGCTTATATACGTGTGGGTGTGTGGGTGTGTGTGAAATGCACCGTCAACGGCGAGGGGTGGAAACGCGCACAAATGAACCGTGAAATAAAGGAATTCTTCCGCCACTCGACATCTCGCCGGTGGCGTGTGACGCGTTTTCGTTCCGTTTTTATTATCGCTGGTATTAGCGCTCGTACATACACATACGTCTAGTACACTTCGTACAGCTACAATACCGTATGTCGAACGACGAAACAGTATACAAGGTGATCAATTTCAGTGGTTATAAACACCAATCGAATTTTGAAAAGATCAACTTTTTTGGAATAATTTTTCGCGTACACTCACATACGTCTAGTACACTTCGTATAGCTACAATACCGTATGTCGAACGATGAAACAGTATACAAGGTGATCAATTTCAGTGGTTATAAACACCAATCAAATTTTAAAAAGTCCAACTTTTTTGGAATAATTTTTCGCGTAAGTACATACATATACCTACGCCAATTACACTTCGTATAGCTACAATACCGTATGTCGAACGACGAAACAGTATACAAGGTGATCAATTTCAGTGGTTATAAACACCAATCGAATTTTGAAAAGATCAACGTTTTTGGAATAATTTTTCGCGTACACTCACATACGTCTAGTACACTTCGTACAGCTACAATACCGTATGTCGAACGATGAAACAGTATACAAGGTGATCAATTTCAGTGGTTATAAACACCAATCGCATTTTAAAAAGTCCAACTTTTTTGGAATAATTTTTCGCGTACACTCACATACGTCTAGTACACTTCGTACAGCTACAATACCGTATGTTGAACGACGAAACAGTATACAAGGTGATCAATTTCAGTGGTTATAAACACCAATCGCATTTTAAAAAGTCCAACTTTTTTGGAATAATTTTTCGCGTACACTCACATACGTCTAGTACACTTCGTACAGCTACAATACCGTATGTTGAACGACGAAATAGTATACAAGGTGATCCATTTCGGTGTTTATACACACTAATCGAATTTTGAAAAGTTCAACTTTTTTGGAATAATTTTAATAAATATTACAAAATATATGAATATATTTCCGAGTATTTCTATGATCTTTTAAAAAAAGTATGTAAGATATTATGTACTTACCTACTACAATAATAAAAACATGTTGTTATTATCTAAACTAAAAACAATACAAAGTATAAATTATAAATTAATCACTAAGTATAATATAGACTTTATATATATAACTTTTGATTAGGAAAAAATATACCAATTAGAAATTATAATATAATATTTTATGGCCAATAATAACTAATAAGACCTAAGTATGTGACGATACTGACTATTATAATTTATTGGTAGATACAATTACTGTGTATAATTATAGTTGCTAGGTATAAGATTCTTAAATAATTTAGTTTAAGGTAAAACCGATGCTATCTGTCTACTCAAAAGGGTTAATTTGCATATACCTTGAATTGGGTCCCGTAGTAATCAAATTTTTGAAATCAGCACTCGTAGAACAAATTATAAGATAATTTTGTTATTCAGAATTTAAACGTTGTACAAGTTATGCGTTTATCGTTATTTAGAATTAAACGTTATAATATGCAAGTTTTGCGTTTATCATTATTTAGATTAGTGTTAATACCTTTTAAATTTATTAATAATAATTAATCACTAATGCGGGCAGGTAATGGCCCGGATACGGAATATAATATAATCAATTCTAATGTCCGTATGCATGAAATAAATATTTCTACGAAACCGATAGAACTTAAATGGATTTTAAATAATTTTGTTTTGCGTTGTTTTTCGTTCAATGAAATTCTATAAATTACGTTTTGCATTATCTTTTGTTTAATGATAAATATATATTTTGTTAATCGTTATGTTTTGTTTTGTGGTATTTAATTATTTTTGATGATCGCTTTTCGTTATAATTGCGTTTACAAATTGTAATCGTTTTTGGTCAAATGTAACGTTATTATAACGTTTGCAAATCCTGGTAAAACACTGTTGTGTCATGCTATAAAAAACGAAAAATTTGCATGCACTTATGCAATATAAATAATTTTCCGGGCTTGGTGACGACAATATAATTGATGGATAATAAAAGTCCATTGTTTCCCTGTTTCCCACACAATTTTTGATATCACTTATCCCTATAATTTGATTATTTTGTCAGACTTTGATTCGATTTTTAAAGTTGAGTTATTTTTTGCCTTACAAACATAATATGTAGTTTTGGAGTAAATTACTTGAAACCCGTTGTATGCTTAATTTTTATTTATTATAATATAAGATAATGTTAATAAAAGTATTAATATATAATAATATTATAACAAACATCGAAAACCAAAATTATATTAGAGATAATTTTCTTTATATATATCTAAGAATTACATTTTGAAAATCAAATTTTTGTAATCACTGTGGTCTTGTCTGCAAGTTCGTTAAGTCGGTATTCAGCCATTGCACTACGCAATATATTTTTACGAGTTTTAAATTGGAAAATCTTTCACTGCAGTAATTTGTTCTTTTTATTACAAGGTAAAGAAGAACTATTTCAACATTCTGAAAAAAATCTTTAAATTAATACTTTTTTTTTATACATTAAGACGTGTCCTTCACAACAAAATTCATGATTAGTGCTTACTGATTTTTATAAATACCTACCTATTATAAAAATTAGTCGATTACAAGAGTTTCGACAATCAGATATATTAATATCCCAAAAACAAAGTCATCTCGGTAAAATAAATCAATCATCAACAAGTTGCAATGCTTGATTTACAACTCTTCGTTGTGGAGAAAGCCAAATCTATGACTGCTGACATATTATTATTACGCTCGTGATAAAAAATATTTTTACCATAAACTGACCAACTAATTAATACAAATTACAATAGGTATCTCTTATACAAAATAAGAAAATATTATATTATATTATGAACGATGTGCATATAGATGCATATATATTATATAGTAATTGCATAGTTCTACCTACATTTGTGTGGGGTTTTTTATGTAGAGTTACAGCACACTCAGAAACCATTCCACCCCAAGTAGGTACCACTCTGATGGATACACCTCGGGTCGTTGTTCCCGTGTTCATTTTATTACCATCATACCAAGCCTATTAACGGTTCAGATAGGCGTTTATTTTAGTGTGCGTACGACCTGCAAACGCCGACCGGCGACGACCATCACCGACCACCGTATCCAACGATGATCACAGTCCGAGTGCCCACCACCTACCTATATACAAAATATCAGCACGCGTATTATTACACATATACACAAGGTACCTCCCTGCCCACAGTACAACATAGATCCATAGCTGGAGATTTATGGGTCGTTGGTAAAAACGCGTATTACAATATCATAATATATATATAAATATAATACAACAATAATGTATAATGTACGCGCGACGCCCCGAAACGTGCTCGGGGACGGGGCGGCGTGTAGTGACGACCGTATTCCGGGAAATAACGGCTCCCTCGAGGTCCGACCGGAACGCCCCGCTGCAGCGGAAAGGTGTGTATCATAATAATATGCGTTCAATATTATTATTATTATTATATAATTATCCTCCAAAATTATATTGCGTCGTAATGATCGACGTGACGTGTTATAATATGTCGTAGGTACATCGTATGATATAATATTATTTGCGATGTTCAGCACAACTTGACGCTCACTCTGTATGCAACGTCGTCGTCGACAAACGCCTCGGGGGGAGCGTTTATCCCGAATGCGTATATTATATTGTTATACGCACACGACGACGACGACGACGACGACGATCGATCGACGACACACTCACTTCCGTTGCGACACTGCGCGCGAAGGGCGTGCCCGTAATATTATATATTATAATATTATTATGCGTATGACTAACATACCAGCGATGTACCCGTCAAGTGTGTCGAGGGGTTTATTCGGCACAATTTTAACACGATTTCAATGAAAAAATGTGAGGTGCTAAAAAAAAAGGTGTTCCGTAGGCCATTAGTCATTATATTATACCTGCATTGAGTTCCAGACTACGACCTTACAGGTATTATAAGGGAGGGCCGGAGAAGTGTTAAAATAATTATGATACGCATCATCAATATAATTGTATTGTATTTAGTATTGAATTGATAAAAAGTTACGTAAGTTAAAATTAACTTAACTTTAACGTTTTAATTATTTTATGCCCAGGCTTGTCAGGTATACCGTATAACCAGAAAATGCATATTATTGTTATACTAGCTGATGAGCTAATTTGATGAGTTCAGTGGTATCGAGCCGGAGAGTATATACACTAAATATTATTGTGTATTTGTGTTAAAAACTTAAAGTCAATACTCAAACGTTATTTGATATTTTAAATTTTTTTATCCATATGGATAACATATGTTGAAATACAACATTTAGATGAAATGACCGAATTTAGGTACTTGTGGACGTGGTTTTGAGTCAATGTTATTACAAATACACACGAAATCAACTTAAAGTGAAAATATGATAATGACGCACCTTAAAAACCATGAACGAATCGCAACAAACTGAGTAGGTAGCCATTGAGTTTTTATTTTTTTATTAATACACATAGGTATGTAAGTATAGCCTGATTAAAGAAAAAAAAGTGAAAAATAACAAACATTTTTGAAACTATTTTATTTTACCCGATTTTTATATCTCTCGTATTATTGCGGGGAATAATGTGTAATGTGTAATATGTAATATGTACCTAATGATAATATTATGTACTTTCAAATGAAGTGTTGTTTAAAACATATTATTTTATAGTAAAAAAATTAATAGAAAACATAATATAAGTAGGTACCTAATGACTCGAAGTCCACTGAAGTCGTAGGTATATAATGCACGCTGTAATATTATTGATATACGTATTATTATAATATAATAACATGAATTGATGCGCTGCAACACAGCATGACTATATTATAGTTATTAACAGAAATATAATTTATAATCGTATTAGTCGCGTTGGATGTTGTATACATACCTATATATAGCAGATGACCCAAATTTTTGCACCTGCGCCGATGAATTTTCGAATTTTTTCTTTATGACGACAAGACGTGTGCAGTCATTATGACATACATATTATTACTTATATATCAACACGAGAGAAGACCATATTTTTCTGACACACGTTGCTCAAACAATTACAAATATATTGTGTAATTAACGATTAAAAATTTCAATTCAAAATATATAATATTTGTTTGCGCAATTCGATAACTACTGTCCCCGACACCGCGAGAACGCTGCGAGTCGTGAATAATGTATATTATATGATACAAAAAATAGCGTTTCATATTTCACTCTAAAAATATGAAAAATACCAAAAACTATTAATTGAAATAGTATATATTGTAAAATGATCCAGTCTGACCAATTAGGGAAAATTCGAGTCCGTTACTTTTTTAAAAAATATTATTTGTCAACCCGCACCACACGGGAATATAATATAATAACTTTTACTGTTTTTGGTTGAACCGACGTTCGAATGTTACACGGTTGTAACTGCAAAAGCAATGATGATAACTAGGGCTGTGAATTTAAAGCATTAAAAAACCATGAAATATGCAAGCACTTATGCACTGAAATATATAATATAGTGAAATGTGCACTAAAAATTCCAAAATATGAGCAATAATATTCTATGCAAAATAAACTTTATAAAATTATAAAATTGTATTATGTTCAGAATATTATGTTTATGTCTTTAATAATACCAATTAAAAATGTATTTACAATCAAAACATGTATGTAACAGAATAACTAATTAATAGGTACTTACATACCAACTGATAATATAAAATAACTTCATAGGCATTTTTTTTTATCACTGAAAACAACCTATTGTATTTTGATACTAAAAAACTAAAATATTACATTATATTGGTATAAGAAGCCGAATATAATAAAAAAATAATATTAATTATAATCAATAAATAAAAACATAATAAATAGTCAGGTATATTGCACTAACGTCTAAAATATATTATGCAAAATATTTCGTGGTTAGAATTGTAATGTCTCCAATCAGCATCGTGCATCACTTGTATTTTGGATTTTGAAATATTCATTGATAAATGCAGTGTCCCGTTATATTCGTAACTACTCATATTATAATATATTATTATACAATTGGTAAAATAATGCAATAATATTTTAGACACTTGTATGCACTCGCATTGTATTTATCATTTTCAAGGATGACGGACGACGCGGTGGAGATAAAAATCTATTTATTTCACTCGGCGTTCTTTTTACCTGCAACTACAGAGATTAACAAGAAGAAACGGAAGATAGGTACCTACCTATTACCTGGTACATGTCGTATTATGCCAGTAAACGCGCGTCAAAAACTGAAGACGACTCGTCGGCCGTCGCGACCGACTTAAATCGTTTTCGGCTAACGTCATATTATTCTATCTACACATAACTACGAGCATTATATTGTTATTATAATGTATAATGTGTGTAGGTATTAGGTAGGTATTAGGATCAGAACTCGTTTTTTTTTTTACATTTCATTTTCGTCGGTACATTCAAAACGTCATAACGCGACAGCGGCCAACAGTTAAATATTGAGTAGGTATCCTATATAGTATCCTACCTGAGTAATAGCTGCCATACACCGTACATATTATTATTATTAATTTTATATATGTTTTGTTGAGTTCAGGTAACCAACATTTTATCTAGATAAGACAAATGAGATAATTCTATATTATATTATAATATACCAATAAATACATTTATCCAAAAGGTGGTATTAGATAGTTAAAAAGACTGAAGACAATTTAAAAGGTTTTTATTAATTATTTTTTAACTTCACTAGTTAAAATATCCACTGCAATAACTTAGATTTTTTCAGTTAATTCGAAAAATAATTTAATATTTAGTTAAAATCATGTTTATATAAATATATATACTTAATTTAAAAATTAATTAAAATTTTGTTGATTAATAAATTGTGCTATATAATATTATTAGTGTTCTTAAATAAATATAAGCAAATAATTAATATTCCTTGATTTAATAATTCATTTGAAACAAACGTGTATAACTTAAATTACCTACTGCTGTACTGCTGTAATGACAACTAGTGAGACCAATGAGATTTAAGAAGGAATAGTATAGGTAGTGTTCGGATTTATCTAAATTAATTTATCTAGATAATTATTTGTTCATCTTTTATCTTATCTAGATAAATAGTTAAAAGGTATCTAAACGTACATCTTAGATAATTTTTTTACTAATCTAAACAAATTCATCTAGATACATTTTTTATTGATAAAAATCGCGAAATTGTACAAACGCATTTTAAATATTTATACAGATTCTCAAACCAAGTTTATTGTTTATAAATAATGTAATTATTTTTATTTATATCATTATTATCATTATGTTCCTAGTGCCCAACTAAAATATACCTAAATTTAAAACCCATTTTAAAAAAAATTGTATCTTTTATTTTATCTAGATAAATATGAGTTAAGTTATCTTTTATATCTATCTAGATACATTTGAGTTCCATTATCTTTATCTTTATCTAGATAAAAAAATACTTATCTAATCCGAACACTGAGTATAGGTATACTAGAATGTATTTTTAACAAAATATTTAGTAATTATTTAAAATAATTAGAAGTTGCAAGTAGGAAGTAAGTGAAAATAAATAAATTAGGCACGTAACTTATTTTTAACCTAGTTAAATTAATATTTTTCTCTATATTATTGTCAAACTAGAGTTAAAATACTTAAACTATTTGTTAATTATTAAGTTATAACTCAATGTTTATAAAATTTAGTGAACAATTTCAAAATTATTTTATTTTATTTAAGTAATTAACTTAACCTTTGAATTTGTCTAGATACAGCAATAACGCGAAAAATAGATTCACTTTCCAAGAAAATATATTATGACGATAGAAAAATTGATTTTTTTTAAATGAATGCATTAATTATTTTTAAAAAAAAAGGGTAAGCCAGCGAATACTTGCAGCTAATATTATTTGGTAAGCATAATTTTATACAATATTCACAAAGCCAACATTTTCATTATTTATTTGAATAAATTATTGAATAATTTTCGGAATAAACTAATTTGACCGTAAAACACGATATAATTTTATGTAATATTATTCCCAAGGACTATATTTACGGTTGTATTTTGAAAATATGCTGAAAATCGTAAACCACGATTTCAATTTAATATGGTACAATGTGCTTGTGCTTAGGGATTTAAATTATTTTCTGATTTTTTTTGTTCAGCCATTTTCCAGTTTATAAAATGTATATTATTATATAACGTTCGATGCACAACAATATGGTCAAAAGGTTGAAATGAAAAAAAAAACGTGAAATTGCTCAACGAACGTGCATCTTCAAAACTATATATATGTAGTTTATATTTATATATTTTTTATATATATTATAAACCGTGTGAAAGGGATATAATATTTTTTTACTCATAACCACACTGAGAGCCCCTGTTGGTTTTACGACGATGTGTTTTTGTTCACTGCCTTGTCGTTGTGAGAATGTTCTTTTTATAGGGATTTTTGTAAACGTTTCTTTCTTATATGCTTTAACCCCACGCGTATAGCATTCGCAAAATTACGTTTTTCTTGGCCGTTGAATAATACCATGCCCTTTCAAAGAATTTATATAATATTATAACATTTTTTTCTAGTTTGCTAACAAATATTTGGAAATATAGCTTAGTATGAAACATGATTATTAAATATATTTTAACACACTTAAATTCTGAAAAGATTATATTTTTTTTAGAAAATATTTCTTGGGCGTTTTTCGGTAACATAGTGTTAAAAATAATATAATTTAAGAGCGTACGATAATATTATACTCGTTGAAATTTTCAACAACCAATTTTTTTATTATTAGGATAATATCTAAAATATTATAATATGTATATTAAAATGAGAAACGAAAAGTGTCGATTCACGGGCATATAGTGTACATAAAGAAAGATAATAAAATATAATAATGTTACATACTCTGTATTTCACGAAGCACAAAGAACCAGCAAACATACGTCATATTATATTGTATGTATACATACGTACAAAATAGAATACAAACTGAGTATAATATCATATACAATGTCATCAATATGATGAATATTAAGTACTTTCATCATATTATTTATTGTTGCACAATTTCATTTAAAAAATTTTTATTAGATTATATAGAATGCGAGGTCAAATTGTATAGACATCCGGTGTGTAGGAGATATTATACAAATTCCGAGAAATATAATACATAGATTTGAAAATTTACGTAATTTATCTCCTTGGAGGCTTGGCTGGACCACACATATAAATTGAGCATATAACGAGGACCATTTAAAAGTAATCATATTCATAGTTTGTACTAACACCTTCACGTCAACCAGTACCTATCACTTTTAGTTGTAACACTCTTGGAATATTTTCAACAGTAATAATTAGTATTTAACTATTATTTTATATAACTTATTTCAACTTCAATGTGAGGTCACGTCCATTTAAACAATAATATATTGTTGATATTTTCAAGAAACAATAATCTGACTAAAGGCTAATTCAAAAAATAGAACGCTTTAGGCTTTAGCTACAAGTAAATTATTGACAATCCATAGCAATAATAATTTATTGAATTATTTTGTTGAAATTTCGAAATTTTTGTTGAATTAATATATGTATTACTTATTAAAGTAAATATGATAAGTTTTCAAGTGTATGTCTTATTGTGCGTTATTCAAACAAAATATTAAACATCTCACATAAAAGTGTTTTTCTGCTGTTGCATCCATGGTAAATAGTAAATCACGTCTTTTGATTCTCTGTTTTTTCGTTTTGAAATTTTTTAAAAAATAAATAAATATAGAATTAAATAAAATGTTCTCTTCCTGGCGGTTAATTTATCATGACGCATGAACAGAGGTGCCCTTCCTCTTCTTTATGTGTCGTTATGTTCATTTTTCGAATGTTTCTGTTCTGTATCTTTCGTGCTATCCTTCGTTGGTATTACCAGTATTCGTTTTTCCATTTTTTTTACCAAGCTGGTTAATCCTCCGTTTTCGTTGTCACCCCCTACAATCTCCGCTTCTTCTGTAGGCCTGAGCTGAAGTTCCATTTCTGCTTTTTTATCGGTGACTTTTAGGCATCTCATTGTTGGAGGAATTTCATGACTGGTTGAAAACTGTATTTGGTGATTTCTGTTTACTTTTCTCGTCTGTAGTAAGCTATAGCCTTTGGGTATGGTTTCTGGTACAGCCAGAGCTTGAATTCTAATTACTTTTTCACTCTCAATTTTGGGTTTTCGTCCTCTAGATATTCTTCACCGAAAATTTCTTGATACTGGGACTCAAATATCATGTTGAGCCAGTGTTAACTAGAACTTTGATGCATCTTTGTATATGTATGGTCTTGGATAGTAAATCTGTAATATTCCCTTGGTGTGTACATTTAAAAATTTGTATCAAGACATGAATATGAGGTTTCCCAACTACCAGCAGTGCACACAACACAAACAATTAATAAGGTTTGTTTTATTCTTGTATAGGTTCCTCACATTTCCCAACGTAAAGCTTCAAATTCTTCACATTACGAGTGTAGTGTTTGCCTTGCTAATCTGTGATGACTATAGTATTGATTTTCCTCTCTTGCATAATGGTTCATGATAGAGTAAGAAACATTTGAATATTTCTTTGTCTTGTGTTGAAGATAGTCTTTAGTGATCTCTTATTAGTACTTGCTGACCTGCTTTGTATGTTGGACATTTTTTTCCTTTGTCTTTAGAAGCATTCCGACTTTCTGCTCTTTTTTGGAATCGGCTTCTGTCCAGGTTCGGTAGTAGTTGTGTCTTCTCCGTCATTATTTGTTGTGGTGTGAATCCTGGAATACGACTGAACCGTGATACAATA
The DNA here is from genome assembly GCF_019925205.1 of Metopolophium dirhodum. Lineage (NCBI taxonomy): Eukaryota > Metazoa > Arthropoda > Insecta > Hemiptera > Aphididae > Metopolophium > Metopolophium dirhodum. The sequence continues at coordinate 110,059,431 of NC_083560.1, forward strand.
TTTACATGACTATCTAAACTGTAGAGTGTAAAAGGCTATTTTTAAAAATAAACACTAATTATTACTACTTATTTTTTTTGGAAATGTTTAACATGATATGAAATAAGTAAGTAGGTAGGTAATTTTTTTTTTTCATTGATATTTTGGTACGATGTGGAGTATATTTCATATTTTTTCAGTATATTATTTTATGCACTTCTGAGTTCAATTATTATTGCTTAATTGACAATCATCATACAAAGATGAGACATTTTGCTAGGAACTTTCGGGATTTTTTTTAAAAATAGTTTCCAGTGACATAGTCATTGCGTTCTGTCAGTTGTTCGTTCTTTCACATACTTCAATAGGTAAATAATTGTTTAGTGGACACGCTCTGTACTAGGTACCTACCGACTACATTATTACGTTATTGTGTATAAGTGTATAATGCTATAATATTATGTATGTCATGAAAAATGTGTATTTATAAAAATTAGGTGTTTGCATACACGTATGTGCGTGTTTGTTTGCCTACGCGTGTATACATATTAATATTAAAATATGACAATTATTTATATGTGTAATTACTGTAATTATTATAACGTTTGGAACTATCAACATAACACCCTGTATCATGTAATATATAACTAAACCATTTAAACGAGGCAAAATATATCTAATGATCATGTCTAATGACAATTTTCTAACTAATAAACATATTATGTCAATGTAATAAAACTAAAATCAGAAGTTAAAGAAGAATAAAAATACTTTCTATGTACCTACCTACTGTTGAAACATGTGGTGGTCGGACTAACTATTAATCCATTCAATGCAAAAACTCGCCCCTTCAACACCTGCACCAGCTATGATAATGTTTGATACGCTTTCCCGATTCAATATATATATAGGTATTGTCACATTGCCATTTAATTGGTGGAAAAAAAACGGGGATGATCATCGACGGTGTGAACTACCGATACCTAAGAAGCAATAAAAATAAATATTTTATGACATATAATTTTCATTAGACTCATTACAAATTGTCCCATAGATCACACAGACACAGTAGTTGACTGTTACCAAAATGGACCAAGCACTTTTGTGTATTCTCTCGTAGTGCTTCCCCGAAAAACGAGAAATCGTGACATTTATATTTCGGGTAAAAATGTTAGAGTCAGCGCAAAAGGCGGGATGCAAAAGAGTTCGAATTGGGTTATTCAAAATAATATTCCATACTCTTTAACATTATAATATGCTCTTTGACGTGTCCGCCCCGTCAGTTTCTACTACACACATAATTATTGACAGTCATGCCGCAGTATAACTCGAGTACACGACGACGACGACGATAATATTAACGTGCAGCGGCGCGAAACAAGTCACCCAATTTATGTTTTACATGCAATACACGTATACTACACTGCTGTTGTATTAGTATATTACCCTGCAGCAGGGGGTGGGAAACGAAAAAAACAAAACGGCGACAGTTGTCGTTGCCGAGGCGGTCGGTGGTCAGTGGAGTTTCTGCAGCGTTGCAGTGTATAATATATTATTATAATGTATATTACGGACCACCAACGTCACTGTCGATCCGCCGGGTCTCGTGTTCCGTTGATTGTTACATAATTAGTTCGGGTCGTAAATTTGTCCCTGCGAGGCGTGTGCGGGTGGGTGCGAGGGTGGTGGGTGCGTGGCTGGTAAAGTCAGTATATTATATACATATATATATATATATACGCACGGGTCATATAGGCTGGAGCGGAGGGACCCTATCCGTTCGGCGGCAGTCCTTTTTCTCGTCGTTGTCGTTTTCGACCGGAAAAAAAAAATAGCGTGCGCGCGATATCACGGAGGAGGGTGACGTCCTTGGTGATTATAATAATATGTGTGTCGTCTCCGTGTGACCTTATATACGATTTGAATGTGAACCGTATAATATTTCGAAGGCATTATTGTATAATAAATTATCGTATTAATGATAATATTTCACGATGACGATGACCAGCATATATACGCGTATGGACGTCTGCAGAAGAGAGACGGATCCGTTTCGGAGAACCCGGAGATAACTACGACCAAATGCGAACACTGAAGCAATATCGTTATTTATATTATAACGATCTATGATATATTATTATTATTATTATACTGGTCGCCTGCAGCTAAGCCATACCACAGCTGCTGCTGATTTCCGATCGCACATTATATATATAAAAACAAAATCTAATAGCACAGCATATAATACTATGTTATAGCTGCACATGTGTTGCAGTTGACCTGCTCTATAATATAACAGTGATAATATTATTATATTATATATAATCGCCGTTGTTCGCCATGTATAACACATAATATAGTATTATATTATATTATAATATGTTTTACCAGCTATTGGTCCCTTAGATTATAAATTCAAAGATTTTAAAGGGACGCCGAAAAAGTGGAACCGATCGTTAAAAGAAAAGTGTTATCGTCTTTTCGTCTCATATTTAAGAGGGTAAGCTATTTAATCGGTTAAAAACATACGTATTATCATCGTAATGCATTCAATAAGTCTCGATAACTGGACTCTCGAGGGGAATAAAAATATATTTATTATTTTATCTTAAATACAAGTTACAACACTTCAAAGGGACAAGAAAAAAATTCGAGCTATCAAAGTTCGAGTTATCATACGACTCAACTATACATGGATATTTATTTATTTTTAAACGTCAGTCATCATTAACTTTATATGTAGTAGTTATATAATAACTATAGTTATACTATCTATACATTATATGCATATTATACTGACTATATAATACATCAGATTGCTCTGCTTGCCAAAAATATGGGTACCTATAATGTATATACCCTATGTAATTATTAGTATACCTAATGGAAAAAAAAGACAATATGAAATAAGTACTTATATATATAGTAAAGCATGGGTTGATATAAATGCTACTGCACTTTCACAGTCACACAGACCATTGCATCTTTATGGTAAAACTTTATATAACACGCGAGATACGTGCAACGATAATAACTGACGGCCGATCCCTCGAAATTAAATTCCAATTTTCAATTTTCGCAGCAGTATGTACCCACATTGGGCCACTTACATATCGCGATACATGGCGGTACATGATGTGATCGAACAACGTTTTTCACTTTTCAGACAACGGTCGTTTTTATCTCCAAAATCGAAGTTAACAAGGGTGCCGAGTGGCAACGGACAGTCCCTAATATCTATCAATCGAACTACATGCAAATTACGCAGTTTCTGTATTACATTTGAGATATATGGCAGCAGCATTTATAGCACCATTATGCATAATATTAAATGTGTACCTACACCGGACCACGTGCATAATACAATATATGCTCATGATGGTGTAATTGAACATTTTTCACTTTTCCCTAGAACTGTCGTTTTTATCTCCAAAATCGAAATAAACAAGGGTGCCAAACGCGCAAGGACAGTCACTAATATTGATCGATCGAATCACATTACAAATAACACAATATCTGCACGATATGTATATAATATAGGAATGAAACGATTTTGACAATTATTAGTATAATCGGTAAATTTGAACCCATGTCAAGATAACTTTATCAGTGCGGTAGTAAAATATTACGGTCCGTTATCTACAGTTGCTACATGTACCGATCTATACATAACTTAACCCACTTATTATTACATCAACAATAATTAGTACTCGTGGCGTGAGGGTGGTAAAAGGGTGATATAACTAACGCGAGTTCGGTATTGCGTTTGTACCACAGCAATATAATATAATGTACGCATGTCATAACCTGCTATATACCTAATATTATAATGAAGGTAGATAATGAAAATAATAATTATTTATTTTAATATGCAACGTTGGGCAAGTTAATGAGATGTTTTGTTTTTCAATTAAGTTGACAAATAAACATTAACAAAAATCCAATTAATTTTATTTTCAAACACCCCATTGAATTTTTTTTTTATTATTCCAAAATAATTTACTCGGATTACCCATCAATAGTCATTTTTATATACCTTACGAGTATTAGTATTATTATCGAAAATTCGCATAATCTTACAATAAATTAAACATGTATTTCTTTTAAAAATTGGGGACAGTTAAAAACTTTAAATATAGTTAATTTATTTTGTAAACAAAAAAATATAATTAACTAATTAACTTATCAAACACTAATGCACACTGTTATAATTACCTATGGCACGTTGGTAATATTAGGATGTATTAATTATTTTTTGATAATTATCGTATTCCGTTATTTAAAAAAAAATAGCGTTGCATAGATAACGTCACATATATCAGTCATATGAGACGATTAGATCTTTAGACTTTTCAATAAATAATACAAACAATATTATATACCTACGGCCAAAATATCTCGTCACATGATAGTAATGTAATATATTGTAACGTAATAACGGAATAACAAAATAATATAAAAGCACCACGATAAACAATTAATAATATTTATGTTTTATTATTAATTGAAGTGTTATATATTGACCATTGGAATTACTCATTGGAACTTGAGAATTTGAGATACAAATACATATATTGTCCAACCATTAATCTTCTATTAACATTTCTGATGCTATGAAAAGAAAAACTTTTGTGAATTTCTAACTGAAAAATAGTTTGAAAACTTTCAACATTTTAATGAATTTGAAAATTTGAAAATTTGAACTTTAATTGCATATAAAAAATAATCGTGCATATGTATATTTAAAGTTTAAAAAGAGTCAAAATATTTCAAAAATGTTACCATTTAGGAAAAATGATAATATAAATATTTGGTGAAAATTGCAAGGGTCTACGGTTATTAGTTTTTGAGTTGCACAAAAAAAAAAAAATCAATTTTTTTCAAAAATTTGTTTTGCGTAAAAATTATCACTTTTTTTCTGTTTATTTGACGCTTTCTAAATCTACTGTGAATTTTCAATCTTGATCTTTCGAATATACCAACTAGATTTACTTTTCTATCACGAAAGATGCTGATATCGAAAATTGGAGAATTTTTACTATCCTAAATGTTGATGACAGGCAGAAAAAAACACATCATTGTAAATACAATACATATTCATTATTCATATTCGCTCAGCTTAGAATCTAATATTACAATAATAATATTGTACTACCTAATTAATAAACAATTTTTTAAACCCGGTAAATATTTATTACACGTATTAAAATGTGTTTATATAATATTATATATGGTAAATAATCATATAGTATTAACATTTTAAATACAAATATAACAATGTACCTATAGTCAAATGAATCAATTATGGTTGTACGCGAACTTAGTTTATATTATCGTTAAAAACAATTATAAGTTATGCATTCAGCAGACACACTTTTTAGCTTTTCATTTTCAATTTCAAACGTTCGCATTTGCGTGTTTTGCATTAATTATCATTGAAAACATGCAATCATCGATTGTACGTGAATAAAATTTCGATCTCGTGATAATATAGGTATTACTTGTTCTCGAGTATTTTATTCTTCGCAGGACATCGTGTTAGCTCCTCTCTGTTATTTTTTGTTTATGAATTTGCCACGGGCGTATTGCATTGTGTTCTGATGGATTCATTCCGTCCGTTTAGGAGGTATGCATATAGTTAAAAACGTATACGAAAATCGTTTTGAGATCAAAGAAAACCATCATAATAGTACAATTATTATTAATTTTTATAGTACCCATACGAGTCCAACAGGAGCACTCTGGCCGAGGTCAGGCCTGCAGTTCTCCTGCAGTGGGCTTACATGATATTATTATTACTTATATATTGTATGCGCTAACGTCTTTGTTTTTTTATACTACACGCCGACAGTTTTCAGCAAGATCTATAAAGATTTTTGTATACATCTTGCAGTGTTCTCCGCGTCTGCATTTCGAATACGCGTATTGTTATTATTACTATTATATTATGACGTTCTAATGTGTTGCATTTTTTTTCGGCAGTAAAATCATTGTTGAAGTTAACGCTATAATATGTATTATGATATTATTATTATTATTATTATTATATATCCGGCACAGCGAAACAATAATAGTATTACACTGCAGACGACCTCCGTTGTACTTCGTTAACGGGCTACGAATTTTTTTTCGGCGTGCACACATGAGCAGACTTCAAAGAAAAGATATAATATTATGTATATACGTATTACAATATTATGATGTTTATTTCCCGTAAAAACGTATGAAATATTGTTTATATGACAATATTTATAGGTATTCGAATACGTCGAGAACCGTTTCGCTTTTAACCCGGCTAAGCATAGTTAGGTATGTAGTTATATTATATATTATATTTATGTATATGTGTAATGCGTATAATATGCTGTATCTACTACGTTTTAATGTTATTGTAAATTTACGATTTCCGTTGTGACTTGTGCTCTATTAAAATGGTGACCGTCTGCTTACTATAGACATTTTCAGCCTTAAATGCGAAACCCTGCAGATTTTAAAATAGCATTTTAGTTTTCATCATTTTATGCACAGTAAGATCTTGGCACTTAATAAAAATCCATTTGTTTTCACAGCCAAATAATAGTTATTTTACACTCAGACTATCATTGGTCGCGTTCTTACAATAGATGTGTTTTCAATTATTACGTGTTTGGCACTTGTTCACTAAAAGATAAAAAGATAAAAAAACCTGATCCAAAGGGAAAAAAGATAATGTTTATTATCAATCGATTACTCAGTATTGTTAGATTGTAATCGTTTTAACATGAATATGTAAATGGGCTGGATACAAGATTTTGTTTCTGACCGAATTTTCGTACATTTTCCCTGAAGAAAAATATCGAGTGCTACGTTTCATCCGCGAGATTTTTTTCGTAATATAATATATAATATAATAGGTATTAGGTAGGTACTTAAATTATACGTCTAGTATGTCATACTATAAAAAATAGTGAAAAGTATATAAGTTGTATATCACATTTTAAAAGAACTTCTGATATTAAATTAGGGTTAAACTTAAATATATATAAATCAAATTAAAATTTTCTTATAATTTACACATTAAACTGAGTGCACCGGTCATTTCTCAGCAATACTAGTGAATCTTTACAAGATCAGCTTCAGCCAGCTCTCCTAACCCTTATACATATTTTTCCTCTTAACAAGGTGGACTTTTGAAATTTAAAATATAGATTTAGTAGCTTAGGATATTTTAAGAAATTAGGTATAAAATATTAAGCTTTTTCAAAAGGGGAGGGGGGCCTCAAAGTTTGAAACTTTGACATCTTCAACAGGCAATCTTTTTAAAACTTATTCTCTGTTTCAACGGGGGTAAAAGCTTTTGATTCAAGTTTTTTTAAGCAGTCTAGGAAAGATTTCTTTTGGAGTTGGACCTCTCCTAATTTTTTTGTAGGCTTTTAAAACTTGGCGCTATGCTATTTTAATTGGCTTAAAGCAAGATACACCAAGTGGTTGTGTCAAGTGAGTGCTGTTGGGTGACAAAAAAATAAATCTGATATTACTTTTTTACACAACTGAATCATTTTTTTGAACATATGACTTGTCAGGTTATCCCCAATAAGTACCTTATGACCTCTGGTAGTCCACGAATCCATTAATTGCATGGGTTTATATACAATATAAAGAAGTTACATAGAACCAGCGGCATCAGTGGACCATTCATTGTTAATTTCTAAATTAAAACATTTTGCAATCATTTACAATGGTAAACTACATTTACCGTAATAAAAAAAGTTTTTTATAAATAAAAATAAAATCATGATAATATTGAATATTGAGAGGGAGAAGTTCACAGAGTAGTCAAGTGCCTACCATGACTACCCCGTGCGCACACTTATGTATATACCTAACAATATTTATTACCTATTTAGATATTATACAACAATAAATGCCATATAACATTCAGTAATTATTATTTTATATAAAAGAAAATTTGGGCCACAAACATATATATAGGCTCATGAGCACAAATAGAGTAAACAATTTTTTTTGGGGGCTGGGTGAAGGTGATTTAGTTGTTTAGTAATATGGACCAATGGACCATTAATGAACTAGGAATAGTGGGCTGGAACCTTCCCAGTCCATCCCCGGTACCCCAGGTGTATTAGAACGCTGCAGATGACTGTAAAAAGTTACCGATCAAGTACCTCTTACTATTCTGTGGACCTGTGTTTTCGGACTTTCCTATAGACACGATTGAGAGGGCTACGACTCTCCAAGAGGCTGAAGAATCATATAGAGGGTTCTATAAGTTAGTAGACGACATTTAGTCCGTCAAGGAGGACGAAGAGCGAGCGAGACAGCTAGCGGAGAGTGTAATAATATATCTTCACATATTTTTGTAAATTTGTTTTTATTATGTAAATGATAGCTCTGGCCACCACAGCATATATATTATATGTGTAATTGTATATATATTTATATATTTGTATTTTGAATATTTATTTATTTTTTATTATTGTTCAATAAACGATGAAACTGAGGTGGAAGTAATACTTCCATACCACAAGATAACCAAAAAAAGGTACCTCCTACTGTCTCATTTCCAAGCTAAGCACTGGCGGGTAGTATCGTGTGCCCACAGCATATTATAATCGTATGTTGTGTGCTATATAATATTGTCATTCAGTACAGTACGCGGCTAGCTTGCTCGCGGAAACGGAAACAACGCGTCTAAGTAATATATAGTAACGAATGATATACTATATAATATATAACAACGTGGAAAAACGAAACTAATTAAAGGCGACGCGAACACACACGCTCTCTCGTACCTACTCGCTCTATCGTGTGTGTGTGTGTATATAATATATTATATGTATAATATAAGTAGGTACAATACGCGGAGTCGCGACACCTCTGCCGACGATCAATCATCCGCGGGGCACCGCCGCCACCGCCGTCGTTCTCCCGAAACGCCCCCGCGGGCCGATACCACGCGGTATACACGGTCGTAGTGGTATACTCTCTCTCTCTCTCTCTCTCTCTCACACACACGCACACACACGCGCACACACACATACACACACACACGCACGCACACGCGCGTGCATAAAACACGACGAGGTCGTCATCTGGTGGCACTCTCCCTCGACTCGCCGCCGCACATGCACACGTCTCTCGACGACTATAATGTAACATAATAATAAGAATACTATACGCTTGCTCGTCATCGTCTCTCTCTCACTCTTTCACACGCACGCACAAGAGCGTACACGATTTAACAAGATCACGGCGTCACACACACGCAGACATTTGGCTCTTCTTTGGAGGTCCTCGTCGACCGCACGCTATATTATGTGTGTGTGTATATATATATAATAATAATAATAATAATACACCGTAAATGATGCTTTGTGTCGCGCGCGCAGCAGCAGCACAAGTAGAAGTAGCAGTCGACGGATAGAATGTCATATATACGTACGCGGCGTATAAATCACCCGAGCGAGCGGTGCACAGGCACAGGCCATCCATCCTCTAATTATACACAAACACATTTCACCCAAACAACGATAGCTCTATGCCGCGGCGGCGTGTTTCGCGTACACGCTGCTTATATATTATATTATATTATTGTGTCTTACACTATTATTATTACTGTGCTATGTTGTTTTTCTATGTAATAAGTGCACGCGTCGTACTCGCACCGTTCGAGCACCGCCACCGAGCGATATATTAATAATAAAATACAATAGCGATAATATTATTATGTACATTGAAATGGGCACATATATATACACCTAAAGGTTACATTTTAAAACGCGTACGGATTTATAGTTTATTGCGTTGTTTTCAAAAATACGTTTAAACATTTTTCATCTTCAAAAAGCGCCTCAAATCGAGCGCGCAAGATTTGATTACAGACGGACGTGAAAGCGAACTTAAGAAAAGTGTTAAAAACCGTGAATTTAGCACACTTCCTAACTTGTTAGTATATTTCACGGCTGTTATTGGGCTATTATATATATAGTATCATAGCTATTAACGATACGCCTATTGCCTGTACCCGCTACAACCGTGTATCGTAAATTAATTGTAAACTAAAAAGTGGATTTAGTCGTCAACCGTCTGTGAAGAAAATGCAGACAAAACACCAGTATGAGACGCATAATTTAGCTATAAGTATTTTATATTAATATAATATGTATAATGTATGTATTATAATATAAAGCATATTATGCACATATTGCAGATACAATACGGTTAACAAACTGATCGGTACAATAAATTATAATACTTATAGGGTAGAGAAAATTACCCATCTTTGTGATATAGGTAAATAAGTAAATTCGTGATATTTCATGAGGTAAACGTTTGTAACAAACATTATTCTTATTTGCCGAAAAACATCTAAATAGCGTCAAATGTCACCTAAGGCATTACTGTCAGTTGACATCAACGATGTACATTAGCGCAAATAGGGGGGGGGGGGGCTTGGTCCCCCATATTTCTGCCAAGTCCCCCTGTTCAAAAGTCAGTAATTAGTGCTGAGCATATATAATTTTTAGAAAATATTATAGGAGGGGCCATATTATAGGATGGGATCAGTCCTCCCAAAATAATTTGGCTATTTGCGCCTATGACGATGTGCAGCACATTAATTTTTTACTATCAGTTTATACATTTCTAATTTTTCATCATTATTTTACTCAAGTTTAACATATTCGTAGTCTGTTGTTAATTGAACCATATATTTCCGACTTATGTTAAAGGTACATTTTACTTATTATTATGTATATATCGGTTCGCTTACTTTGTATTGGTACTTGTTTGAGAGTATTTAGTAGTCGACAACTCCTAATAGTAACTAAACTGTGTCACAATCGTTCGTATTACCTATAAAATCCTATCTTCTTTCAACCCCTACACTAGCTATACAGTTAATAAATCTATAGGGAAGGTATTATACAATACCTTTGCGCTAGATATCTTTAACATGTCACACTTTGGCCACGTCACAGGTCGTTGTTCCCCTACACCAGGCCATATCATTTTACATCATAATAAAACGCAATATCTATGGTTTTACATTATTACTTTTGGCTACATAAAAATATGACACTTATCGGACCGGCCAAGACCTTGCCATTTCAACACGGTCATTCGGCCCTGCACCACTCGGCCTGCGCCTGCGCTCTAGACCCACCGGAAAACGAGCACACACTTTTGCACGCATACTTACTACGTAGTGCTTACATACTTATCGGTGTGTCAGTGTGTGGCGTATGTGTGCGTCAGTAGACGAGTGTGTGAGCGTCGCGCGCCACCCGCGACACCTAATTAATTACCCGCCGCGGCCCGTGTGATTTATCGCCGTTCTGCCGAGTATGTTTTCTCACAACATTATATACCTACCAAGCATGTTTACATATACGTATGTCGTATAATGTATACATATTTATATATACACACATATTATTAACACGGCTATGCCATGGACCGATTGTACCGTAATTATTGTTCTCGCTTGTCGCGGCCTCGTAAATTATTAGAATATTTTTAATATTATAATAATAAAATAATATATACTATATAGGTACCATTTGTTTTTAGACTTATGCAGCAACGAGCCTCATTTACGTGCGTCCGGACTACACGCGAATGGTCGCTGTTGACGAGCAAAATGCTGGGAAGTAATTTGGTTCAGTTTTCAACGTTGAAGAGTGGAGTAGATATTCACAGCTCCAAAACTTCATGTCTGATGACTCTATGATAGTGATGGGCCAAACAAAAAAATAATAATAATAATATTAAAACTGCTAATCATTTGTAAATTCAATGCATTCTTCGCTCCTTTTAGAATCTAAAACATGAAGTATATATTTTCATTTTTTTTTTATAAATATAAAAAATTATCATTGATTTTAATTCCAGAACTCACAATTTATTATTAAGCTAAGGAAATATGTACAAGTTTTTTAAATAAAAAAGATAAATAATCGTATTGTTAAGTAAAATAATAGGTATTAACTTTACCGAGTATAAAATATGTATTATATTAAACATTAATTTCTCAAATTTACAGTAGGTACATATAGCATATGGTAGCACCTACCTCATAAAAGTATCTCGTTCATAGTTCGAATCTATAATTATCTAAATCATGAGTTATATTAGACGTTTTAATGATAAAATAACTCTTTAATTATTTATTGACTCTTGTCCAAGTTATGTCATAATAATACGTAGGTAAGTGAAATTATTGTCTAGTGTCCACTCCATCCACTCATCTGTTCTTTTTTTGGCAATATCTAAAGTGCATATTCTCGCAAATCATTTGCAAAATATTATTGAAGATTTTGAATCGACACGTTAACGTGAATGCGCCAACTTCACATACGCCGATTTAATGGAGGTACAGAGTACTGCGACGATTCGTATTAATATATAGAATATATAAATAGGAAGTTCACAACCAGACGAGGGAAAGCATAATACAATATATTATGTGACACTACTGGTCTATATACACACAACCAGCAGACGATGATATCACACGAGTTTAATAATAATATAGGTATATAGGTACTATATACGTAATAACACAACGTTTACGAAACTTTCGTCGCGTTCTCCGGCTCGAAGTAAAACTTTAAGTTTTCAATAACGGAAATAATTTACATAAACCTATATATTGCGTATATCTCCTACACACACACACACACACACACGAATCCCCAATATTTTAATTAGAACGATTTATTATATTTGTGCATAACACAATTATAGTGAGTGTCTCGCTATATAATAAACGGCGTGTAATAAATTGTTAAACACTGCAACATTAAAAATTCGGCGTGTACATTATTAATAAAATGCGCGTTTAATGCTGCTGCTGTGTAATATTCGGATAATGTGCCAAGTTACACAAGTACGAGGGTTGGAAGTGCGCCTTTACAAGAAGTATTCGCTATTGTTTATAAACAATTATGTGGTCGCATACTGCTTTTGTGTGAGTAGTATAAACGTAATAGCATTCAATAAAATAAAATGTTTTGTTCTTACAAGAAACTAATATTTTGCAAATATAAACTTAGAACGATCAGATTTTAATCATCTAAAAATGTTTGACTTCAATGACAATTTTCCAGGGTTTTGTTGAGATCGATTTTTGAATAAATGTTTCATTTAATAAAAAAAAACCATATAGATACACTAATATATATATATTCAACATTTGAAAAATTAAAGAAAACAAAACAGCGACGAAGTCTTTGCATTCCAGTCAAGGGGAATCTTTTATTACTTTTTAAAACCTAATTTTAAAGCTTAAGATTTTAACGTTTATAATTTAATATGATTTTAACTATAAAATGGTTTATGAACTTTTATGATTTTGTAAAATTTTGAACTTCAAACCGCAAACGCTTTTAAATAAAACTGTGATTACCTATGTATTTTTGATATTTTTCAATAACTGTAAGAATAACTTATAAAGAATACTGTATTTCATTCTCAAGCTTTTTTATATCGAACAAACATGTTATCATAATATTTATATTAATAAAAAAAAAAATAAAAATTTCAAATATTGTACAATTTTACTAGCATAAAAATGGGACAAAATATTATGAAAATTATATTATATGTGGAAAATTCTAAATTAAATATAATTTATTCGTTGAACATTTAAAGTGTCTGCGTTTGTTTTTTTAATTTATGAATAACAAAAATAACACAAAATTAATTCTCTGTCAAAACATCCCCCCCCATTATTTTGATGAGTAAGTACCTACTGTGAATTTTTACTTTTGAAGCACTAAATTACGAAACTAAAAACCCTATTCAATTGCCTACCAAACGCAGTTAAAGGTTTGAAGTATCTTACTTCTCCAAACAGTGATGACAGAAAAAAAATACATGCATAATAATTGTAAAACCAATATAGGTAATCTAAAAAAGTTTTTAACACAGTTTTAATTTATAGATGTATCGAAATCAATTCCTTCAATACGGAGTCGCATAAATGCTGATGTATTTAAAAAACTGAAATTCGATTATTCTATTTGGGCGTAAATTTATCAGACTTTTAGGAGTAAAATATGAAACAAACAAATAGAGTGCTACCGTTTTGGCTTAAACGTATTTGTATTAATATTTTTGAACATGTCGTTTATAAAAAATGTTTAAAAAATATATTATAAACTAACATCGTATTTTAGGTATATGCGCCGTTCATTATTTACCCAGGTACAGTTTTCGCAGCTCCGATCAGCTAACGGTTGTTACACTTGTTTGACCTTATAGTAATACAATTTAATAGCTCACAATAATTATTGTATAAAAACATGTAATGCAATGTCGGCGGCGAGAATTAATATGTAATATACTTATATTTATTTTAACATTTATACCTTACGATTGTCTGCACTCTGCAGTGCATGTGTTGCGATGTGTTATTTTCCTTTCATGTCTGGACTAATAGGTCTTACTATGCGTCAAAGCGAACACGCAACGAAAGACACACTCGACCCGTTATTATTAAATTCTGGCGTTACATTATTCGTTTCCACGTTCCATTATAAAATACATATTATACAAAGCGATTCTTTTAAAGGTAAACAACACTCATTTACTTGAAAAGTATTAACGTTTTTTGAAATATATTTTTTACATACATTTTAAGTCATTACAAAACAACATAATTGAAAAAATCTTTGCGTTTTACAATTTATCATTATAATTTGTTTAGTTTTTTATTTCATACTCCGAAGGATATTCATAGGTAGTCAAATATTATAACATTTATGTTTTTATTGACATTTTGATGTTACTGACAAATAAACTACCTATCCTAAAATAATGCAATATACAATAGTATATTATAGTAATATAGTAGCATTAAATTAAATTATTTGATTGTTATTAGGCTTATTTGATAGTTTTCTTTATACGTAATATATATTGTTTATCTAATAAATAATAACCAAACTAATGAAAATAGTATATTTAGATTTTTATTAACTATTACGTGTAGAGTAAATTCACAATTCACCAGCATAAACAACATTAGTGTAAGGTCATTTTCACAAGTCTTAAATTACAATTGTATAAAAATATTATTTGAGTAGATAGGTACTAAACAAACATTATTGGAGACAAATTTCACAAGGTGGTCATGGGACCTAACGCTAGACAACCCTAGAAAATCGTTAATAAAATTGATAAATAATAATATATAGTCTACTGGATACTGGAATATACAGAGTGATTCACTAATCACGTTCAACCCCATTTTTTTCCTTTAATAATGAATTTATACAAAATCTAAAATATACTCAAAGACCGTTTTTCAATTTTTTTTTTGTACTTCTTAAGGAGAGTCCTGGCGATACAAACATCTGTTTTTAAAATGAGGACCCTTCCCCGTTTTACGGTAAATAATTTAGTGGATAATTGTTTTGAAAATTTAGGTGTATCTAATTCAAAGTTCAAATGAGTATAGTTTCTCAATTATTAAAGTGTTTATACTAAGCTAGGATAAAAGTCCTTAAAAATAGTTTTTCAAAAATATAAACTATGGTTATATCGGATCTAGTATTTATTATATTTTTAAAAATTATTTATACTGATAGATTGATATTAATCAAAAATATTTTCAAATCACCATAGCTCCCATTTCTTCCAACCCCATTATCCTTAGTAGGTACATAAAATTAAATAACACAACAATTAATAGTTCAAAGTTTTATTTTGATACGTAAACATTTTTAGAAAAATTATCTAATAGATAACTCGCAATTGAAAAGTGGGGGTGGGGGTTCTTATTTGATACACAAAGTTTTTATATCGACAGTAGGTACGCTCCTTAAGTAGTACAAAAAATCTCAATAGTTTTAAAATATTGTCTTTAAGTATATTCAAAAATTCCAAAAATCAGATTTTGAATAATTGTGATTTGAGAGAAAAAAAAGAGGTGAGTATGATTGGTGAATCATACTATATAATACAAATTATAGAATATAGATAGGTACTACATCGTGGATGAGATAGTTATTACTGATGAGATTAAACTAGAAAAATTAATCGTCGTGTAATGTACCTATATTTTAATTATATTCGTAGTATATTTAAAATCAATATTTTCAGATAAGTGTACGTTTATTTATAAAATAATTTGACAATCAGATTCAACCATTTGTGAGTCACATTTGTTCGTAACACGGACGTCATAATATTAATAACAATAATATATGCACAGATAGTCCATGCCCGAATCGCTTTAGAATTGTTGTCTCTATATTGCTCTAAAATACTGTTCAGATAAACTCAAAAGATAAACGATAACACAAACAGGTGGGCGAAGCGAATGCCACAATAATATAACTGTATATCATTAACACCTTTCAGATAAAATAAGAAAACAAATTATTTAACAATATCAAGTGATATAAAACACAGCTTGGGTACTGTTCGGCCATACTGTTCGACTGGAACTACAATTTTTTATGGCATCGTAAAACACTTAAAACACACTGTGCATGATAATAATATTACACACGAGGTAAAAATACGTATTCGAATAATATAACATCATTTCGAGACGATCTAACGTGAAATATTATTCGCATTTCAATTAGATATTGTCGGTTGGCATTATAAATAATAATAATAACCACCGGAAATTCAGGTCGTACGTCGCGCATAGGGTTTTTGAATTATAATATTTAATAGGTGCATAGTAGGTGGGCTTTCGAAGTTATTATTATATATTTTTTTTATTCATAAAAAATAAATAAAACACGTTTAATAGCTCGAAAATTTAAGTTATTATATTATTATGTGTTTGTGTTATTTTTTTTATTAGAAAAATTTCATGACGTGTTTTGTTTCGACAAGAATCAAGTCGTATATGACATTGACAAACTATTATTATAATCTATATTATATTCAAAGCGAGTTGGCACGATTTCTTTATCGTATTATATTGCAGGTATCTCAACTGAAAGATAATTTATTTAAAAACCTGCCGTAGATATTAATATATTCTTAAAACTTCACCATTGATGATAAACAATTATTACAAACTACTATTATTATAGAATAAGCATACAAATAACTACTGAAAATAATAATAAAAAAAAAAATGCTTCTGTAAGAACCCTCTCCGCCCACACTTTCCAATATCCATTGCGCCTTAAAATAATGTTGCTGTTGTTAATCCGAAAATATTATATTTGTTTTTATCATTTGCTACAGAGGTTCTCAAATGTTTGATGGTTTACGCAGGTATTTATTAAGATATTTTAGGCTTACAAATTGTAATATTCTGTGTCAAGTAAATTTAAACTGTTTCAAAAAACAAAAACTATTTTTGGTCCTAGAAAAATTGGAACAGGTTTTAATTCTTAAGACAGATTTTGATTCACAAGTTTTTAAAAACATTTTGTTCTAATATCTTTTCAACATTTAAATTCATTCAACCTAATGTCGTACAGGTTACAGTTTTGTATGTCGTTGCCACAGTAGATTTGAAATTAGTTACCACAAAATTCATTGACATTTGCCTGAAAGAATGGAAATTCCTTGATTTAAAAATAATTCATTTATTCTTATGCATACGACCTAACCATGGTTATATATGGACGATAAAATATTATTTCCAGATTAGACTCACATTGCACACTATAATGATCATTTACTTGTGTCTTGTGACACTCTTACAAGTCACAAAAGCATCAATACATAAATTATCTAATCAAACCATTCATTCTTATGGTTGTATGGATGATACAATATTATTTCCAGATTAGTCTCACACTGCACACTAATGATAATTTACTTGTCACACACTTACAAGTCATAAAAGCACCGATATATCAATTTACCTATATTTTTCTCCTTAAAATACAGCTAAGTGCCATTAAACGTGCAACTCGTCATGTTTTTTATATTTCTATTCGGAAGCGAAATATTTTTCTGAAAATGCAATACATGAATATTTAGTCTAATATGTTTAATGTATAGGACCAGGTATATGCATTTATTATGATTGGTAGATATTGTGAATTATTTCGATAATGTCCTAAGGTCGTCTTTAATGTGGTTTTGAAAGAAAAAAGAAATATTGAATTTCAAACCAATATTTTATTTAAATGAATTTAAAATTTATATGAGCTTAGTAGGTACAATTTCATAGGGTTTCCTTTCCCCAAGCTAATAATCAATTTGCATTTTATATCCTTTCAGAATGCCAATAACTTATAAATAATGCACTATATTGGCTCAATATATTTTATATTTATATAAAGAACATTTTCAGATAAATAAAAAAGTTAACATACCTAAGTAAAATAAGTAAAAGAAAAGTTTTACAAATACTAAAATAAAAAACATTATTATTATAAATTAAACTAAAGTAGGTTTAACGCATTTATTTCTTATTAATTTCTTTTTCGAGAGCTCGATCCCCTCCCGTAGTTTACCCCTATACTTAAAATAACCATCTGACTCCATCTACTCCTCCTCTTTATCTTTTGAGCATTAAACAAACTTTATCGTTAATAGAGCTCTGAAAGTAGGTACTTGGATTCATTAAACGTAACACCAAAGATTTTAAATCTGTCCTTTGCCTCCGTTCATTATATTTTTCATTTGTGAGACCCTTTGTTGAATTCAGTTTGGTTGTTTGGCGCCCTTACCTAGAGAAAGACTAACTTCGTCTTGAACGAGAACAGAATACATTTTTAGCATATGCTGATTTCATACTCAACATTCTGATCGCAAAATACGACTAAGTCTACATACGCGAAGTTCTTCACGTCCAAATTCTATTTTCATGTCACCTTGAAGCTGACCAAAGATTCATTTCTTCAATTTTAAATTAGTCCCTGAATGCTCCAGACCTTCTTCAAAAAGTCTGTTTTGACCCACAACTAGCTACCTTTCGTTATCCCCATTCACACCACCTCTTACGATCATAACCACTTCCTTCACCGCATGCTCACAACATTTACCTCCTCCACTTTCTAGATTTACTCAATTTTCAATATTTTTACATTAATTAATTATTGTTACAATATTTTTACATTATTTGTATAATATTCATAGTTATATTTATAATCATTATTGTTTGGTTTGCACTGTTATATTAATTAACTATTTTCGTTTACTCCTTTGTAACTGCTGTTTGGCGTGTAAATGGTAAATAAATTAATTATTACTAAGGTAACAAATTATTTTTTAAAACTTGATACAGTTTCAACATATGGTCATATATTTACCTAACAAATAATTTATTGAATTTAATCACAAATAAATCTAACTTTATTTAAAGTTTAATAGGTATGTTAGGTTTTATGTATCTATTATGTTGTCGTGTTGACACTTGACAAATTTATACAGCTGTTCACTATAACTTTTAAGTAAAAACAAAACTAAGTTAAAGTCACCTATATATTAAAATGTTAACCTATACCTACATGTTTACCCACATCCGATTTTTCTTCAAAAATATAATTTGGTGTTTTATGTTGATATTAAAATAATCATTGTTGTGTTATAATTTACAACTGTATAGTTTATAGGTAAGGTGCCTACATAAATATCATGCTATATAACGATTTAATTTATTTCGTTTTTTTAAAATCACAAAAATCGAAAGTGTTCCATAAGAACAACGTCATTCTGTGCGGGCATAATCAATAGGCGAAGATTTCGTTTTCTGTTTAATATACGTTCGCAGCAGTTGTATACCAATATAATAGTACCTATGTGGGGCTATGTATAATATATTATATTATATACATAGTTGCGTGATCGCCATGTCATGTCCGTTGCGTGCGCAAATTGTCCGTTCAATTCGATCGGTTTGTCGGTCGCGTTGTACCTATATTATTATCGATATCATGTCGACACCCGGCCCGAACGCATATAAAACGATATCATATTATAATATATATGTAGGTACACGAGTACTCGTTACATTATATATATATATATATATTTTATAATATACTTCTACCTACATAATGCATGAATGCAGATGGTAATTATTGTTATTAGTGAATCACACCACCGCGGAGTGTGAGAACGGTATAATTATACGCTGTGCACGGTCGCCGAAACTGGTACCTGCAGTAATAATAATAATAATATTATTATATTATGTAGAATAGACGATTTGTCGGCCGGTCGCAGTGCGTGTTGCGATAATAATATTATACATAATAGTATAATATATAAGCGTTATTCCTAACGGTTAAACGTTCCATCGGATAATATTAAAATAATATTGAATCGGTTGTGATATTATTTGTATATTATGTAGGTACTGTATAATACGAGTCTATTTATTGCGGACATTAATAGTTATTGTGCTTAGACGTATTGATTATGTACCCATACAATAATATTAAGTAATAACAT
This sequence comes from Metopolophium dirhodum, assembly GCF_019925205.1. Lineage (NCBI taxonomy): Eukaryota > Metazoa > Arthropoda > Insecta > Hemiptera > Aphididae > Metopolophium > Metopolophium dirhodum. The sequence continues at coordinate 110,079,792 of NC_083560.1, forward strand.
GTGTGAATAGTCGTCGTCGTGCTGACAGTTTGGCAACTATATTAGCCGAAATATTTCGATTGCTCAACTAACTTGACGAAAGTTTTTTCTTTAATAAATACGATTTGGCATAAAAAAACATTATCCTACTCTTCTGCCCCCCCCCCCCCCCCCCCACCAAAGTTCTGAAATAGTAATATTGATTTCTGATAAATAGTGTGGACGTTGATGGCACAGAGTGCTTGCAGCGAATCGTTTGGACAATAATATAAAGTAGATACCTACGAGAACAACCATATAATAAAATAATATAATGTGACATAAAATATTATATATGATTATAGACATTAGGCTTTTATATACATGGGAATATAGGTTAGATTAGAAATTTTAAGGTCACATATAACTAGGACCTGTACCTATATACCAAAAAAATCACTCGCTTCGCTCAAAATGTCTCAAAATTCCCATTAACTTTGCATAATTGCATTGTTTTCCAAAGCTAGCTGCTCGATGCTCGTTTTGATGTATATGTTTTATGTGTATTTATGAACTATAATAATAAAAAGGTTTTTTTTATAGGTGCGTGAATTTAGTGGAAAAGTTTGAGCACTAATTTTCGCTATAATACCATTATTTTTGTTCTCAATTAGTGCTATTCAATAGAATCTTTTTCAAAACTAGTGCTATTTTTCCCTTCAAGATATGGGATTTTTCGTATTTTATTTCAGCGAGTTCACCATTTTCAACAAAATCCAATATAGCGCCAACATTTAGTGATCAATTAGTGCTATTCGATTTTGCATTTTTTTACATTTCACGATTTTTCAGGTTTTTTTTTAATTTTTTAAAAATATTTTTACTTAAAAAAATAACTTCGTAATTTTTTGAGCAAATCCTTCAACGTAAAATCGATATTATGAGTGATGACGGAAAAATAAATGAAAACAATTATTTTTATTATCATCAAACACTCGTTGAAAAATTAACTAATAACTATAATATTATGACGGATTTTTATTTAATAAATAATATTCATTCGTAAAATCATACCTACGTATTTATTTATAAATACATTTTATACAATATTATTTCGTACATAATAACAAAACATACGGGTGTCGAGGCGTACACAGATGTACAGAGGCCCCAAATGAGGTATACAAATACGCCTTAATACTTCATAGCCAGTTCTATAGTAATACGAAATAAACATTTAAAAAAAAATATATTTTCGGGGATTTAGGCTTTGTGAGTGTAGATAAGGGCCTACCAGGAACATCCAAATTTCCCGGTGGGCCTATCCGCCCATGCAGTTAGACATATTGTAATACACCGAAAGTTGTTTCACCCAGGAGGTACCTATATTAATATCATCGTACATTGATATAGGTCAAAATCATCTAATTTCAGACATCATTTGGGACGTTTTTCGGGGTCGCGTCACAATCTGAACTCGAACGGTCTAAGTTATTATAATATTATAATAATATGCGAACGCCGAACAGCATAATTTAGCGAGATTCCTAGTCGTCAGCTAAAGGTATGTAGGAACCTACCTACTCGTTACTGCACGCCGCTCATTCCGGAGTTATATTATTATTTTTAATTCGAATGCAACGACAAGATGAATTATTTCGAAAGCCACCCAAGTACGTGTTAGCGCAAAATCCCCATACTCGTATAGCGATTTTTTTTAATAAACTAGTTGTATTGGTCTAGCATAATCTTGAGTCAGTGCCGACTCGACGAATATGAACGTACAACTATTTTATGTATACCAGTTATATATTATATTAGGTACAATAATTTGGTTAGCCTATATCAGGTACAATTACCCCACCACATTGGAGGATAAACTTCCAGTCTGTATAAAAAGTCAATGTGTATAGCTTTTGGAATTTAATATCACATTTAAATAGATGCTAAAAAAAACAAAATTTTGTAAGTACAGTACCTATGATGAATGATATATTAATCGAAACAAGTTATTCGAGTTTTATTATCATACAGAAATACTGACTATCATCTATACATATTATAACGTATGAATTATCGTATAGCCTATACTGCCCTATATTCTTAAGTCGAACAAATAGATTATTGTCCGATTTAGGCACACACAGTATTGCTATACAATCATATTGCATGTATAATCCTGAAGTACCCCAAATAGGACAATAATTAAACGCAGCAAGCGGAAAAAACTTCACGTCCTGCCCACAGATACATAATATGCGCTCCACGGACGTGATACTATTTCGCCTCTATCATATTGTAGACCTTAGTTGTGAATGTATACAACATATAACCATTAAAACACATGACAAAGATATTACGATATTATAATATAATGCATAGATATTATATAATATTATATATTATGAGTTAATGACGTCGTGGCAACGTTATCGCACCGGAACGTGCTGCGATGCACAGTAAATTTTAGTAAACCTCACATTCCCACCCCACTCTAGAGGGTTGGTTGTTGTTGGTGGATCGGACCGGGGTGATGGAAGACAACGACCGTTTATGTGGCTGTAGATAGTAAAATAACATATACCTAATATAATATTATGTTAATGTGCCGCGGCAGAATGAAAAATAAACTTGCAATCTTTGCACGCACACGGCTAATAAGAGGCGGATTTTGAAGAGTCCGTTGCATAGCTCCGACTGTGGCACCATGAATAAAACTGTCAAGAGGAAAAAGTATATACCTAGTTGAGTTATATCGCATGATGAGCGCAAAACTATACATTATACGCAATCAGTGGCGCCAAAATATATATTTTTCCATAGGTGATTTTAGTAGGTATGGGGTCCCCTTTGTCATTCTATAGTTATTTTATGAAAATTTGTTTAATAGATAACATAAAAACTATACTTGGTTTATGGTAAGGTAATTATAAGAAATAAGTGGGAGTCAAATATTTATGTGGTGGTGCCTACAATGTCATAGGTAAAATTTTGGACTTCGGCGCCACTGCACGTAATGTAATAACAGCAACAGTAAATGTAATGTAATTAATGTAAGTTTACATACTTCACAGATTTTACTACAATATAATAATAGTAATAATATAATATTCCATTCACATTTTTTTCATGTATGTTTTATAATACCTACAAATTATTCGTAACTAGGTAATAGGTAGGTATATCATAGCTATACCTATGTACAATAATTTGCAACAATTTAAAAATACAATCTTATACAATTCACATTTTTTTCTTATCCTATAAATTTACTTCCAAGTTCCAATTACTTAATATATAGTTCTTATGTGGTTACAATTTTCATAAAAAATTCACCACACGTACATTATATAAATACAAATACCTACATAGAGGTTGGGACCGGAATAGAGAAGATATACATATTAGGTAGGTAATAAATATATTATCATGCATGTATATTAATATAAGTTTGTATAAAACTGGAACTGTGCTAGAAATTCACGATATGCCTACTGATTACATTTGTGCACAAATGACTACAATTATTTTTCAAAAAACATTATTTGTACAAGATTAGATAAAATGTCCTACAAAATGTTAGTGCGCGTTAATTATCAAGAATTTTGTCAAATTTGCGGTTTTTTGCCCTATGTAAGCTATTATAATATAATATAATGTGATGTATTATTTTATCAAATATTTTTTTCTTGGCTTTAGTTAGCTTGGCTTTTAACATGCAATTATAATATAATTTATAAGCTATGATAGTGTGATAAAATTGTATAAAACAATTATACAAATATCAAATAATGACTCAAAAACAATAAATATAATGAGGAATAACAGTAATTATAATAATAATAATAATAAGTTTTGATAAGCCGTTAAAATGACAAAATGTATGAACGAAAAATGCATATGATTTTTAATGAAATAAATAATTTTTAGCTGTAATTTTTCCCAAACTGCTTACCAAGAATAATCAAGAATTACAGATAAAATAATAGTTAATAATATTATATGGATTAGATATACAGGATAACGCTGAAACATCTTAATTGTCGTTGATGACTTTCTTCGTAGTTCTACAGGACAATATGCAAAATATTATGCCTAACGGGAAATTTCCATTTAGAATGGAATGGAATGTGCCTATTTGAGCAGTAAACAAATAATAAATTCAAATATATATACAGTAACGTTGTATTTATTTGTGGTCGTCCTCTTAGTAATAATCACTGTAATTGAGACCCCTCACTATAAAAAAATTTACAATATTTTGAATTAGTCAATGGTCATTATAGCATAATATAGTCTTATAAGTTATAACTTAACTGAGATAAAAACAATTTAGCAAATTATTAACTTTGAGCTTTTTTAATTTGTTCTATCAACTAAACTTAAATCAGTTAAAATATATTATTTAATTCCCCAGCCTTGCTACTCAGTACCTACCTACTATAGTAGGTTATTTATACATATATATAACTGTACAATTGGTCGTAAATAGTGTATTTCTATATTCTATGTACCAATTTCAGATTATAATCAATGTATGTATGATAATTCATCAGTGCAGTTTTACACTTAGAGTATGATTTAAAACTAATTTCGATATGTACCAACACGTTTAAATAGCATCCTGTGTATAGGTGTGCTATGGTGTGACAGTAATCGTCGGAAGCAATTTATTACGTACCTATGCCAACTGCCTGTACAATCAAACCTCGGAGATATGTATAAGTCAGTACAACCGAAACGTCTTCCCTAAGGAACTTGGCTGAAATGTCACAGCGCAGTTAGTTCCCAATGGATATAAGATCGCACTGGGCTTATTTCACTTAGGTTAAGAACAATGTAATGTTCAAAGTGCACTACGGTTCGAAAAAGTTTATGTTTAAAATTTAAATTGAAAGTTGAAATAAATGTATTTTTATTTTTTATGTATATTCTGTTTAAAATGTTTGTCTTCCTTAATTACTGCAGGATTATTGCTGACAAAGATTTAATTGGCAAAATGTCTTCGTGGCCGTCAAAAATGATGGTTATTGTTAGTAAACAATATCAAAGGATCTTGAAATTTACAACATTATGATTACATGCTCAGGAAATTAATGATTATTGTAATGAAGTTACGGATCAGTTATACTAAAAAATGTCTCTGAATTCTGATACGGTGTACCTATTGGTAATAAACAAATATACAAAACAAAGAAATACAAAAGGATGTTAAATCCTGACAAGCTACTATTATACCGTGTACAATATATTAATATCAAATAAAATTTGAATATTATGTTTCATGTTACCTATAACTGAGCCATACACTGATCCATAACGATGAAATACGCGACTGCTAACGTTTTTGTTGCAGGCTGAAAGATTATTTATATAAATTGAGTAGGTACCTATAAAGTAATCAAAAATAGTTGGGTGTAATGGAACTCTGTGATGATACAGAACAGATGTAAGACGCGTCTTTGATATATTTAGATATAATATTATGTACTTACGATATCATAGTAAAAGATTAATACGGTAATGGAGGTTCGCACCGTCTCACACTCACACACAATTACAATAGCTTTTATAATAATAAAATAAACTAAAAACAATTTAAATTAATTGAAAAAATAAATAAATATAATTTATATAATCTATATAAGATATTTTGTTTGATCTATTTATCGTATTTATTAATACTTAATATAAATAATAACTAGGAATAGTGCAATTATTCGTCTATACCTTTCCCAACTCCTGTTCATTTTCCCAACTAAATCTGTTTACCACAGGTAAACAACTACACGTCAATAATTATTGTATCACACCCGATTGTTTTCCACAAATCGTAATAAAAATATAATATAATCAACTCGATTATATAAATCACGTCCTAATGAGTAATGACATAGAATAATTTATAATATCTAATTAATTACAAAAAAGCGACCAGCACGACTGTGACGCACATACAAATATACAATAATACCCATCGCTATAAAGACTTTTGTATAATCTAATGTACACAAATGTACAATATAAATTAAACGAATTTGTATGTAGATCGCTCCGCAGCAGTAATTGCATGGTCTGAAAATGCAAATTCTAATATACGAGCCCTATGATTGTTATTGTTATTGTTTTCGTAACGACTCGGACGGGGCCTTTGTCCGTCTCGGTGAATGCATCGACTGGCTAAGATGAGTTGACAACCGGCCGCGGCTCACCCCTCCGGAAATTCGTGTCCGGGTAAATAATAATACAAATGTTATTATACATCGCCTTGACGTGGGTATTACGAGGCAGTTATAGTGGGGCCGGTCCGCCGATGTCACTGCTATGTGATGTAATAATGCGCCAAAAAAAGGCCTTTCAAACGCAATCAACTATTATGGTTAAAACCGAAAAAACGAAAATTGACAAACGTTAAGGTCTTTTGCACTTGTTATATAAAAAACGCGTTATGTTACGATAATCGAAAATAATGTGCACCGAACAATATGGTCGCTATTATTATTATAACATTATGGTCGCTATTACTGCACCCAAGCCCGGTTAAGATAATTTTGGTCAAATAGTAATAGTATATCCATTATTCATAATATATTATTAGAAACACATTACCCGTATTACTATTGTTCGATATCTGCTGTGGGGCCCCTGCCCCCTGCCCCCCCCCCCCCACTTGATCCGGGCTTGACTGCACTATAGTATTTCTTGTTTAAAAACATAAAATGTAAATGAAGATAAAAATATGAATACCTCAAAAATGCCCAAACCTCTGAACACCAAATTTAAAATCATTTTTTTTTTCTTATATTTTATTAATATCACGCGGGGCTGTTAATTTCACGTTATAATATTGTTGTATGGATAAATTTGTCCATCTTTACTATTTAGTATATTCGCGCCCCTTGCAGCGGTCAGGAGGAAAATATAATATTTTAGAATATCTCGCGGAATGTGTTTGGCATTTACTATACTACTATATAGCATCAGGACATTGTCTTGTGGTTAACCATTTAAATATAATATAATATATTATTATAATATTCTAAATTATATTGTTATACATTTGAATATTCGATAGGTACCTATAGTGTTATTTTTCCGATTTCTCTAAGCATAGGCCCCGGGGCACTTTTATATTATATTATATCTATCGACGATCGAATAAACGTGATTTCGGTTAGATCGTTTTACCCACCTCTCCCCACACGCACTGCAACAGGCAGCAGAATGCACTACATACCTACTATTATACGATTTAAATTCCCCGTGCCCCTGATGATTCACACGAGTCGAAATCGAAAATAATAATAATATTATAATTACTTATATTACACAGAATATATTATTTAAAGGTAAAAACCCTTATGAATTGTACTTATTACTCACAGCGGTGGCTGTTGAAATGTTGACCACCTTGTATAACTTTCAGTGTAAGTTGATTGAGTACTTGGACCCATTCGTTAGTGTATTGATGATATATTATTTATTTATGAAATTATTACAAATGTAACGGGACGGTTTTTTTTGTCTAATCGTCCAATATTTCAGTTTCTATTTTTTTTTAAATTTATATTTAATATAGGTACGTAATTTTTCTCTAGCCAATGTTGTGTTGTGTGAAATTTATGGATTATTATTGTTGCTATTTATTTCTATAATATGATCCTAAATTAATTCTAAAATTCACGACGCTCCGGCCTTTTCAATTCTCGGGTCGTAACCTTGTTTAAAGGGATAGGCGACCACATGATCCTCGGTCTCGAATTGTCCCTTTTTTGGATAATCGTCGAACGATCTTGACCTAATTCGATTCGCGCGCAGAGATGATAACAATGCGATAAAACTATATCGAGCATAGCACTTTAAAAAAAAACCCGAGCTACATAATATAATTCGTTACAATAATAAGAATCATACATATATATTATAAATATCGTAATGACGACTGACTCCCAACCCTTCTCGGCGAGTGCATCACACCCCTTAAATTATGGTAATTGGCCGCCGTCCATTGCACACTCTTAGCCGGAGCAAAACCATAAAAATTATTTTAATATGACAACAGATACGCGTCGCGTGACACCATGTCGCTTATGAGAACTTACTAGACAGTATTATAATTAAGGCTATAGGGGCTAAAAAAACCTTGAAATTCGCATTTATTTATGCTCTAAAAATCACTAAATATGAACTAATATTTTTATTAGGTAGTAAAATTATTAATTTATGTTGTTAAAATCTTAACTTAATTTGTGGTAAATTAGAAAGTTCAGAAATAACACTAAGCAATAACCATAGCTCACAAAGATTAAAGAATACAATATTGATGTACCAACACCGATTGATTAAAGTATCCCGTGACCATAATCATACAATATCGGTATGGAGTCTAGCTGTGTGTAGATAAAATAATATCGGTGGTTCATAATTTCAACTAAAAAAAAGGATATAAATCAAAAATTCTTTCAGTTATAAATAATTTTTTTTTAAAACTAATTTAAAGAAATATTAAATACTAATTTTAAATTAGTATAGACACCTGGTATTATGATGGACATTTCTATTGATATAGAAACATAGCTTAGTGATCTAAATTCTACGTCATGTTTTGAACGAATATTAGAAAACATGGGCAAGCAAGCCTATCAGTTCCTAGCCTTAAATGTATAATAATATAATAATATTACACGGCATCAGCGGTGGCTGGGACTTTATTAACATGGTATAATACAATAACAGCGGCGTTTTATTATGATTATAATAATAATAAAATATATTGTATGGTGCTGCTGGAGCGTGTGTATCACATCAAACGGAATAACCTCGTGGTCCGCCCGTTTCCGAATTACTTCGCGCCGCCCTAAGCGCACACCCTCCCCCGCTCGATTAACCCGTTTTTTCTGTCGTTTATAATCGTATCGATCATAATATTTAATAACAATATATTAATAGATAACATAATATAATTTACTGTAATTGTATAATAATAATATATCGTAACAACGACACAGTCGACACGCCTTGTTTTAAACGGTTTTCGCGCGTCACGTTTCGATCGTTATCGCGAAGACGACCGTCGAAATCACCACGCCGCGCCGCTTCGTCCCCTTTTGATGTTTTGTATTATACATCATCATCATCATAATAATAATCGACACAATGATCAATTTTTTTGGCGATCGGAAGTCGCGTATACTGGTAGTGTCTGGTACCCTTAGGAATATTAGGATACTTGCAGCAGCTGAAAATCGTAAGACGCCGATCGAAAACGCCGACAATCGAATGGCGACTAATAATAATAATATACCGTTCTTATATTATATATAAATGTATATTAGATATTACGGGCAACGTGGAAAATCCGGGCATTCTGTCCATACGTTGGTTCGGAATTTTAATAGAAATATGGAATGCTTGTATGATTTAAAGAATGACCCTACCTAATTCACGGGCAATGTAAATTTTTAAAAATATATTCATTTATATTATGACATATTTATACGCAAGGCTGGGCAAGTTAATGATTTTTTTTAACTCAGTTAAGTTAAGTTAATATGCACCAATAACAAAAAGTTAAAAGTTAAAAGTTAATTTAACTTTAGGTTAACTCAGTCAAAAGTTAATACACACTTTTTGTTAAGTTAAAAAAAAAGTTAATTTGTTTATACAACGCTTGCGTACTTAATATTTTTCCAGCCCAAAACTAAATTATAGGATATAGTGTTAATACTTCATACAGTATTTCCATATAAGTTAGAATCAAATGATATACATTTTTAACTTTAAACAATTTACGATACATATTTTTTGACATGAAAACGAAATAGACTGAAATAGTGAAATATTATAAAATTAAAAACAAAATAAATTAACTTAACTTACTTCTTAAAATGAAAAATTAACTCGTTAATTTCATGTTAATTAAGAAAGAAATGTAGTAAGTTAACAGTTAAGTTAAAAAGTTAATTTAATTTTAACTTTTTAACTTAACTTTAATTTTTTAACTCGTTAATGCCCAGCCTTGGTTATACGTACAAATAATAAATTATGTTGTTGAATTTAATGCAATTTATAAACAATTTAAACCAATTAGTTTTAGTTTATTACTATTATTCTGAGTAATGCACATAGTTATATAGATTATTATAGTGGTCACTATTGACTTTTCAGTTTTCACTATCCGCAACTATCAATGTAATCAGTAAAAGATATAAGCTCCAAAACGAGATAAGAAAAAAATTAAATGTTATCGTACATAAACGCCAAATGTCTAATATTAACCGACAAATGTAGGAAGGTATTAACTGATTATCTGCCGTGCTCAAATTGGCAAAATTAAAGTAGGAGTAACAAGTATGATAATATAAAATAGGGAAAATTAAAAATGCTCCTAATTCACTTAAAAACGGAATAATCTGAAAATTGAAAATACGTAAACAACTCGAAAAGTCGAAACGAGTCGAAATATTTTGAAAATTAAATAACTTTTTAATGATTTTGATTGAAAAAAATGTAACGACGATACTGAATACATTTGTCGGTTTCTTAATCACTGGTTAATGTAGACTGAAAAAATCTTATCCGTACGAAGAAGATTTCTTTTTCGTTATTAAAATAACAACGCGTGTGCTCTCAAAGCGTCCTCTCAAAGCAGGCGATTGCGTTTATTTTTGGTGTGATAATGTAATTTGTTTCCTTGTCTATTGGTTAATTTAATTTCCGTGTTCTTTGTTTTATAGTCTTATTAAACACTATCCACATGGCCAATGCTCTACAGATTTGTTGCCGTGTCTGTTAGTCCTTTTTATATATACAATGATTTATGTTGTAGATAAATTCGAGCTATTTGCAAGATGTAATCATGTGATATGATAATAATTGCGTTTCGATATTTTTGGATTTTAAATATATTTTGGTTTGAAGATTTGAGCATTTTTGATGTTTTTATACTGTTTTGTCAGTTCTCTATTAACATAGACACATAGTAAGTACTCGGATTGTGGTAGGTGAATGTATGTGTGAATTTACGACAACAGCAAATCCAGTGCCTAGGTTTTCTTCTTTGTTTTTATTAATATTTTGTAAAACGATGACAAGACTATTTTTCAATAATTATTATTATAAAACAGTATTATTACCTACTAGCTATATATACCTATATACAATATTTTGAAACAGTTTAAAAATACAATCTTATACAATTAACATTTTTTTTCTTCTCATATAAATTTACTTCCAATAACTTAATATATAGTTCTTATGTGGTTACAATTTTCATAAAAAATTCACCACACGTACATAAGTACACATATACCACTGCGGTGGGACCGGAATAGAGAAGATGTACATATTAGGTATATTAGGTATTAAATATTTGATCATGCATGTATATCAATATCAGTTCGTATAAAACTGGAACTGTGCAAGAAATTCACAACATGCCTACTAATTACCATGATTATATTTGTGCACAAATGACTAAATGATTTTTCTATGTTCTTATAAAATATATTGTATAATATAAAATCAAATAACACCAAATAGATTATTTTATTTGGTTGCGGTCATAAATATAAAATATTAGTTACTATTAATCAAGCCTAGGCATTAACGAGTTAAAAAGTTAAAGTTAAGTTAAAAAGTTAATTTTATTTTAACTTTTTAACTTAACTAGTTACTTTTGGCTTTTCATTAACTTAACTGTTAACTTACTAAATTTCTTTCTTAATTAACGTGAAATTAACGAGTTAATTTTTCATTTTAAGAAGTAAGTTAAGTTAATTTATTGTGCTTTTAATTTTATAATATTTCACTATTTCAGTCTATTTCAGTCTATATCGTTTTCATGTCAAAAAATATGTATCATAAATTGTTTAAAGTTAAAAATTTATATCATTCGAATTTAACTTATATGGAAATACTGTATGAAGTATTAACATTATATCCTATTATTTAGTTTTGGGTCGAGCAAAAATTAAATACGCTAGCGTTGTTATACAAATTAACTTTTTTTTAACTTAGGTACTAAAAAGTTAACAAAAAGTGTGAATTAACTTTTAACTTAACTGAGTTAACCTATATTTAAATTAACATTTAACTTTTAACTTTTTATTATTGGTGCATATTAACTTAACTTAACTGAGTTAAAAAAAATCATTAACTTGCCCAGCCTTGCTATTAATAGTATGGGTGGGATATAAAATATTATAAACTTTAGTATAAACATAGGCAACTTACTTATGGCAAGATAGGTGTAACGGCGTTGAATTATTTTGTCCTAACTGCCGGGCCCCTGCGTATCTTACGACCCCCTTTGAATTTGTTAAAATGTTTTCGCGATCGAATTTATCGTAATATTATATTATATTATTATTATTATTATGTGAGTGAACCGCCGACGGACGGCAACCGCGTGAAATGGTCTCACGTAAAATAGTGTACGATATATATTATTATATTAATCGAACTACTATTATTATTATCATCGTGAACGCGTCGAGATAATTATTCGTCGGCGTGCACCGATGCTGTATAATAATAATAACAAATCCGTACATACGTAGGTAATAATGTAATATACATATATTATAAAAGAAAAAATGTGCACTAATAATAATAATAATTGTCGAACTACGCTGCCGCATGGGTAGGTACACTGTACCTAATAATAATAATAATAATAATATTGCAGGCACGTCTCGCGCGGCTTTCTGCGTGCCGCAATAACAGACTATTATTAAAATAATAAAATAATAATAATAATAATAGTGTAATATACGCGTATAATATTATTATGATGATCATTATTATATAAACGAGTTTCTGAACCTAAAACCGTTCCGATTTATTCGCCTGCTCGGGGTCGGCTGACACAAATATATCGCCGGATCGAATATCGCATAATAGCCGGCATGGATAACTTATAACTACGATAAATAACAATCTACACGACAATTTTATAATATGGTGCGGAGACGGAAACCGGCAGCAGCAAATACGTGCAATATTCCGCCCACCCAAGGATAAATATTATTGTAATTTTTAAAGTTATTTTTTTTCATTGGAAAAGCTAAAAGTCAGTGACTATCGTGATAGCTCAACAGTTATTTTAAATGGTACAAAACTATGAAAATAACAAAACAAAATACAAATACGTCATTACGTCCTATTATATATAGGGAACAAAACTAGCTTCCAATATGAAAAGAGGGAGGTTGGGGAGGAGGAATATTAAGATATTTTAGCTTACTGAAAATAGAATAAAATAAATAAAACATAATGCGCATACCTATAATAATCCTTATAACTATAATCCCAATGATCTTGCCCCTCCTCGGAATCTTTGCCATTTACATTCATTTCCCATTCCCATTCGTCCAACTTAACATCTTCTTAATATCTAAAAAACAATCCATTCTATAGGATGGTGCAACTAGCCAACTCATCGTTCCTCGTTTGAATTATTATTGTTTGTACTATAAAATTTAACGACACCCCCTATGAAGAAGGACGTAACTCAATATTCACTACTTTTCAGGACAGTGTTAAAATGTTTTCGGAATTAAATTCTTATTCCCATGGCGATTGTTTTTAAAATTTTTTTTTCGAGTTAGTATTTATTTCTTTTGTAGCTTGCTGGAAATGTATTGTTTTTGTTTAATTACCTTTTGTTGACCTAAGTCTGTGAGTTACGTCTTTTTTTTTGAGACTATGAAGACGTAACTCAAGTTAAGTTTTTTTTCGTGGGAAATATTTAATTTTCATGAAGACGTATCTCGATTTAAATAATGATAAGTCAATTAATTTTAGGAAAGAACTATTTTAATGAAGACATAAAGCCAACTATATCATTATTTGAGGATAAAATTAAATAATATGCAAACATATTACTGAGTATAATTATATATAAACTTTCATTAGGAAACTTAAGTTTTCCTTCTTTAATTATTAAATATCAAGAAATCATTAATTACAAAAAGTATTTTTTTTAATAACAAATTAAGGTAATTTAAAAATAATAAAACTTTAAAATCAATGCCATAATAATATTATCAGTCCTTCACTGTAAATATTAACAAAAAAAATATTTAAATGAAATAAAATGACACAACTTTCAACTCAATGCCATAATGTTCTGTATTATGTAAATACAAAAATACTACTAAAAAAGTATTGTTTCATAACAATAAACATAGATTATTAAAAAATAAAATACTTAAGTTATAATAATAATAATATCAGTTCCTTTACTGCTAACAAAACGAAATAAAATATGTTAGAAAAAAAAAATATGACAAAAAGTAATGTTCTTTTAACAATAAACTTAGATAATTTAAAAATAAAATACTTAATATTAGGTTATAACAATATTAATATCAGTCCCTTCATTGTCAAGATCACAAAATAAAATGTTATGAAAATAAAAATAATAATAAAACTTAAAACTCAATGTAATAATATTGTGATCAATGTAAATAAAATAATATTCAAACAATAACATCTTAAAAATTTATAGAGATTTAAAAAAAAAATGTGATACATCGATGGAATTAGTCCTTTATTGCATAAAGATAACAAATCTTGCAATTTAAGTCTATCTATAGGAATTTTAGAGTTATATGCTTTTACTGGGAAATGGGTCCGTGCTTGATGTCTCCCTGGTTTTTTTTTTAAAATCATATCCATTATGACAAAATCTGTGTTTGAATACTCATACTTAATTTTTAAAGTAAAAGGCATTTCAAAAGATGTCGATATTTCCCTAATGTTATTCCATTTAATGATTTCGTTGTTAGTTGATTTTTTCCAATTTAAATCTGCATTTTCAACCATGGGTTTGAAGTTAAGGAAATCTTCATTTGACATTTCAAAAACCAAATATGAATTTTTATTCAACTTGGCACATCTGACTAATGTAACCCATTGAGACGGTACATAAATTACTTTACCTTTTTTAGCACACTCTATTGTAGCGTGCATACTGTCACCTTCATTTTGGGTGTGTCCCACCTCCAAAAATCGATGGACAATGGTGACTTTAAGAGTTGCAGATGCATATTCCCACATCGAACAAATGAATCGGTTTCTGTTTTGACCGCCACAGTTGTCAGAATAAAAACTGAATTCCTTAATACCACTGTCCTTCATAAGTGTCATAAACTTTAACAAACATGTAGCAATTTCATTTGATCCTCGTTTAGCATCAGACTCAGTCCACATGTAACAATAACCTTGGCGTTTTCCAATGTCAAATATAGTGAAATTGTAAGTTGCATATTTACGTTTATAATAAAAACTACTGACTTCACATTGAGGAGCTGTCAATACCTTCGGCAGGTCAAATACGGCAACACAAAATGTGGGATCTGCTAATGCCCTTCTTTTGTCTTCGTTTTTAAGTTCTCTTGCTAATGATTTGTTTAGTAAATGTTTATCATATAAATCTTTTTGTTTAAATTTTTCTTCAGGACAAGCCAGTTTGTATACCTCACATACATCACATTGGTCTTTCTTAGGTTTAAAAAAAGACAAATTAAACTCAGTATTGAATATATCAGTATACTGTCTTAAAGTTACATTTATTACACTATTATTGGAATTACTCAAAGGTTCATCTGAAATCCATTCCAAATATAACCTGTGCATTTTAGAAATACAGAGACCACTTTCAAGATATTTTTTTGCTGTGTTTTCCCTAACATAGTGAGAATCAACTATAGGAAAACTATTTATATGCTTCCTAATAGCATTTTTAACATCTTCTTTTATAGATAATGGTCGATTGCTATGTTTTCCCCTCATATCTGTATTTAAAACTGGAGATGTTATTAATGTTTTGCAAACATTATCAACAACTTTGTCGGATATAGCCAATGTTTGTAAAAACTTTTTTTGACAAACCTGAATCTCTAAATTGTTGATTGGTAAATAATATTTTCTAGACTTGTTTCTTCTTGACTGCGACGCTATTGAGATAGTTATTTGTTTTTTTTCAAATATTTTTACGTATTTAGTTATGAAATCACGTTGCCTTATATGAGTACCCAATCCCCAGTACAAATCAAAAATGGTTTTACGGACATCATTATTTAATTTGTCAATACATTTCATTCTACATTTATCTGTACAAGGTGGTCCCAGTTTTTTTGCCTTTATAATGTTGCCCTTTCGGTTACAATGTTCAACCCCAGCATTCAATAGTTGCTTACTTTTAACATCATTCCATTATTTTCTATTTGTTTTACGTTTTCTTTTTGGAGATTTTCCTATGCCTGTCTTACGTGTTCTTTTTTTTACAATGACAGCATTCTCAACCTGTTGACATCAAACAAAAAACTTCAATAATTGTGTATAAAATGTAATTAGCTGTAGGTACATAGGTAGGTAGGTCTTAATAAGAGATACACCTATTTCAAGGCATGAAAAATTATTTTTTATAGTTTTCCAAATACAAACATTTTGTATTGTGAATAGAAACATGCCAAAGTATATAATGCCAGATTCAAAAAAATACTGTTTTTGTAATACCTAATAATATTATAATTGTTTGAAATGTAGTTTTATAAATTAATATGATTAAACATTATGTTAATTTAGGCCATATTATTATAATTCAAAGGCTGAATAAATTATATTATGATTTGTTTAAAATAAAATACTCTATGAAAATTGTTGAAAATGTTGTTTTTGAAATAAAAAAATAATAATGGCTGTAATTGAATAATTTCAACGGTTTTTTTTTTAAATTCCAAATTAAGTTTCTATTCAACCTCGTTAGAATTGAATAACAAATCCTATGACAACTAAATAGATAGTTTTTTCACCCACACATGCAGGTGAATAGAAACATCACACTTAAAAAATTTATAAAATTAAATTTTATAGTTGGGTAATTATTGAAATTTCTATTTTGTAGTAGGTGCTTGGTAAGACCCACATTTTCATGTACTTTAAAGTGTTATCCATATTTTAGATTTAGAGAAAATAATTTTATAACAAGTGAAAGGGGAACTGTTTCTATTCACCCACTTTTACAGTAAATAGAAATAAACAAGTGCAGTAAAATTTAAATTAGTTTTGAGTTTCAAAAGCTCAAAATACTTAAGAAAATAATAAGGATAATATAAATAACAAAATATTATAATCATTGTAATAAAATTAACTCAATTGTATACTTACAGTGAGGGTTGCAGTATTTGATGAGATTTCATCAGAACTTGAGCTTGATATAATAGCTGGTATAAATTCAGGTCTTTATCACTATCATACGTTATACTTTCATCTTCATAATTATACTGAAATAAATTTATAATCAGAAATATTATTTTCAGTACCATGACACTGATACAGGTGGGTTATTGCTTGGTTACAATTTAAAAATATTTACTTACTTCATCGCTACTTATAGTTCCATATTCATAAGTATCCAGTATGCTTTCAGTTTCACCCGATGATAAATACTGTTCATAAAAATAATTTATTGAAATAAAATCATAAAAAATAAATAAACTACAATAGCTAAATTACTTAAAATGACCATACAATTAAAATCTAAGAACATTATATTTTTATTGTCACAGTATTTTCATTTATATTGTAATGTGATAAAGTAAAATATCAAATAATATTAGTCATTAGATTTTAGGTACAATAGTTTTAAGAATAAGAAACTTACCATTTCATCTTCATTAATAGATATTGGTGTATGGTTATCCATATTAATTATTGAGTACAAAAAACTACCAAAAACACAAGTAATTCAAACGAAAAAATATATAATAACATTAATAAGTTTGTACTTAATAAAATAAGTAATGCTATAACAACACTGCTGTATACCGGATATGAATAATAATAATTGTGGTTAGTAATATCAATCATTATCATTCTATAATTGTATTATCTTTATTGTTGTAGTATTTCTAATTTTAGAACAATCATAACAACAATACTATTAATATTTTCCGGAGTTACGTCTTTATTCGACGGAAATTTATATTTAAAAATAGACGTAACTAAAGTTACGTTCTTTTTCGCTGATAAGTCAAATAATAGGAGTTTATATTTTATTTGATTTATAACCTCTTTGGCAGAGTTGAGTTAATGCCGTTTTCGTCGGAAATAAAGAAAAAAAACGGCTATCAGATTAAAAAATAAACCGAAAAATGAAAAAATTGAGTTACGTCCTTCTTCGTAGGAGGTGTTATTTAATGTGTTGTAATTCTACTACTATTATTATTTTAAATATAATTTTTACTATTTGTACTATTTTGAATTATTAAATCTTTTAGCATGTCTGTTTTAGCGTTAGCATAATATTCGAATTTAGGTAATTCGTAAATATTGTATATAACTTTATAACTCGTATATATATAATATGTATAATATAAATAAATAATATAATATAATTCATAATGTAGGCATATAGCCATATGGGTGTTTGTTTTTTTTTTTATCGTATTTGTTATTACTAGAATACTAGTTTTGGCTAGCTTGTGGCAGGTTGTGCTTGTTTAAGCGGTAAGGTTAGGGTTGGATAATATATTATTATTATATTCGACGTATACAAATATAATGTATCAAAATATGTACTTATTATTTTATGATACGCATAAACGCCGCGTGTGCCGGATTAGAGACTTTCGTTACGTCGTCGCCGGAAACGTTAACCGAAAACGCGAATACTATTTTATTATATTGCAGGCGAATAACGTTTTTCTACGACCATAATACTATTTTTTATTCCGTTTTTATGCATTCGAATGGACATATTTTTGTCACGCTAAGTCACTGCTTTGGCGGCCATCACACAAGTACCCCCCCCCCCCCCCCCCCACCAAGTTCCTATTACATAATTTATAAATTATATAACTTCCTATAAAATGTTAGTTTATATTATATTTACGCTTTCGCGGTCATACGAGGGAAATAGAAGATAAAGTCATATTACATATTAGGTAGGTATTAATATTTTATTGCACTCGTTATGTGGGCACGTGCCAGCATAATCTCCGTTATTTGAGCTAATATTCCATTTATTTTTCAAATATACTACACTATATAATCACAATAATATTATATTATGTAAGACCTAAATATAGGCGAGTAAAGAATTATTTTTCAAGGGGAGGGGGGAAACCAACTACAAGGCTGGCTGACAAAAAATAAATTATAATGTACATATAGGTAAGTCTATTTATTTATAAACTTTTTAAATGTACCTACATAGCACTTTATTTAATTTTTTTATTGATTCGTGGTGTTTCAATAAACAGAGCATTACAAAAATCAGTTGGAAAAATTAGTAAAATAATGTTTTATTTACTTTTAGTTTGATGACTTATGACTAGGGCTAGAGACTTATAGGAGTTTGCGCATGTTTTTCAATAATCATTCAAAACATAGCTAAGTAATATAGACATTTGTTTCATAGTACTAGGAGTTTAAAGCAATCAGTTTTATTTTGCATATTTTGCATATTCAGTTGTTTTTCCCTATAAGAGCATATTTTGATGTATTTTTATTTTAAGTGCATATTTCACATATTTTATTTAAACAAATTTAAAACAATACATGCATAACAGAGAAAAACATTTTATACATAGGTACCTACTATAGAATATTTAATATATGAATTTTCTAGAAATTGGATAAAAATAGATTAAAATGATTAAATAATCGCTATACCGTGTATTTTCCCAATTATTTGTGTGTTGTGAAATTGGTCGATAAGGAATACGCCAAATACGGTCAGTTGATGTCAATTCGTCTATTCGTATCGTATGTGTGTTTGTCTTGCGTAGTTGCGTCTTGTGTGAATAAAAGTTTAAAATTAAAGATAAAAATGCCTAAAGTAAAGGCAAATACATCTAGTCGTATACAGTCATATGTTTCAGAATTCGGTAGTTCAGTGTTTTTAGTTGATCACTCAGTGCAGTTTTGTAAACTTTGTGAAGTTAAAGTTAGTGCTGAAAAACGTTTTACTGTATTGCAACACCTTAAAACCGAAAAACATATTAAGTCAGTAAACCGTATTGATAAATCAATAAAAAGTCAACAGCTTCTAGAATTTAATCCGCTAACTAAAAAATGTCAGTTTAACAAAGATTTATGTGAAGCTATGTTATTTGCTAATATTCCTTTATACAAAATAGAAAATGTAAAATTTAAATCATTTTTACAAGAATATACAGGAAAAGAAATTCCAAAAGAGGCCACTCTTCGCAAAGACTATGTAGATGACTGTTATCAAGATACTTTAGTAAAAATACGAAGTTGCGTATAAAAAAACAAAATATGGGTATCTATTGATGAGACGACCGACGTCGAAGGCCGCTTAGTAGCCAATGTTATTATAGGAGTTTTACGTACTGACGGACCAGGTGAGATATTTTTGTTAAATACAGAAGAATCAGAAAAGGCAAACCATCAAACTATTTTTAAACTTTTTGATAAATCTATGAATATATTATGGCCACAAAGCGTACATCATGATAACGTTTTGTTATTTTTGTCGGACGCTGCGCCGTATATGGTGAAATCGGGAAAAGCAATTCAAGCACTTTACTCAAAGATGATACATGTAACATGTATAGTACATGGATTTCATCGTGTGGCCGAAGAAGTACGTTCATATTTTAACATAGTTGACCAACTTATATCTAGTGTAAAAAAAGTATTTTTGAAAGCACAACCTCGATTTCGTATATTTAAAAATGAAGCTCCTGCCATCCCAATGCCACCACAGCCAATTTTAACTCGTTGGGGAACATGGTTGGATGCAGCTAATTATTATTGTGAAAATTATGAAGTCATGAAAAATATTATAAACAAGTTAGATGAAAATGACGCGAGCAGCATCAAAAAAGCTAAAGATATTTTTAACAACCCAGATTTGAAAGCAAACTTAGCATTTATTTCTTCAAACTAGAGTTTTCTTTCAACTTATATTACACGTTTGGAAAAACAACACATGATGCTTTCTGAGTCTATTTCCGTCGTAAAAATTGTTAAAGAAAAATTGCTAAGTCCACAAGGAGAAAAAGGAAAAGCTATTTACAAAAAATTGGAAAACGTACTGTCAAAAAATAAAGGATTTGAAATTATTGAACAAATTTCAAATATTTTAGAAGGCATAGACAATTCTATGGAAAATCTTGAAGACTTAAATGTAAACGACTTAAAGTTCTATAAATTCGCCCCAGTAACTTTTGTTGATGTCAAGCGTTCGTTTTCGAGATACAAAAATGTATTGCTGAACAATCGCCGCTCATTCACTTTTGAAAATATAAGAAAAATTTTAGTGACACAATGCAATTCATTTGGGTAAGATTTATAAAAATATTAAATTATAAAAACAATATTTTTTTTTTTTTTTTAACAAAATTCTTTATTACGCTATCTGTTACAATTAGAACAATAAGCTTAAGTGATAATAACAAAAAAAACAGACAGAAGAGACTGAGGGAAGAGACCTCCCATCGGAGGTACTTCAACATGAATATTAATTTAAATTTAAGGTATTAGTCCTAGCATAATATTAATAATAGTGATAGTGCAGTGAATACATAATAGTTAAGTAACAAAGATCATATAAGTTGTAGTGATACATTTTTAAAAAAAATTTATCAACATATTACATGTTACAACAAGTAAGTTAATTTTTATAAATAACATTAACAATAACAATTTGATTCAGTTATATTTATATATGGTATAAAATATTGTGTGTTTGTGTTTTGATGTACGGAATTGAGGTGTGTGTGTGTGTGTGTGTGTGTGTGTTATGGAGTAGGAGTTATAGGGAGTGTTATTTTGTTTATTAGGGATGTTAAAACAGTAAGAAGGGGGTTAAGTATAGATTTTAGTTCGTCGAGGAATTTGGTGATGATGTGCAGTGATTGATCAGGCGGTGGTGAGTTTGCTGTAATTTCGGCATATGA
The DNA here is from genome assembly GCF_019925205.1 of Metopolophium dirhodum. NCBI lineage: Eukaryota > Metazoa > Arthropoda > Insecta > Hemiptera > Aphididae > Metopolophium > Metopolophium dirhodum. The sequence goes on from NC_083560.1 coordinate 110,101,688, forward strand.
CGGTTTATCTTTAGAATTTGAACTCGGGGCTTCGTTTCCGCTTCTTCGTGGGGCAGGTGGTGTAGTAGATGTTGAAATAAGATTATTTTCTTTCTTAATTGTTTTGGCTTTAGGTTTGATGCGGCTTAGTATTTTTTTGAAGGATTTGCAACCTTTATAGTTAGCAGTGTGATCTCCATCACAGTTTGCACATTTTGCGGGTTCTTCCCGTTTTTTAGTGCATGTGTCAGTGGTGTGTTCAGATCCGCATTTCACGCAACGCGGGTAGTGGTGACAGTAGTTACGTGTGTGTCCGTACTTTTGGCAGTGGTGACATTGAGGAGGACCAAGTTGTCTCTTTTGATATTCAAATTTGACGGTTGAGTTTAATATTTTGTTGATATTAAATATTTCACGATTGTTGGTATTACGAGCCAGGCTTATATTAAATAAAGATAGTGGAACTTTGTTCGCACGATGTGGTATATTTGAAATGCTGATTACTTTGTGACCAAGGTCACTTAGGAAATTTATAATATCCACGGTAGGAGTGGAGTAGTGGAGGTGGCGTAGTACGACACGGAATGGTTGGGAGGAACGGGGGAGATAAGAATGATATTCGTAATCGGCGTCTATCAGATAAGATTTGATTGTCATGAAGTTGTCGCGTGTGTCTGACCATATGATAATGTTAGATCTATTTGCTTTGCATGTGAAACCCTCAGGGCCTACTTTGCAAATTAGATCTTTGTTGAGAGTTATAAAATCGGTTACGTTTTTTAAGACACAATTTGGTAGTTTAATATTACTCGGTTTTGGCGAGTTCTTGATAGTTGGCGGGACGAGTTGAGCTTCTGTATGCACGAAAACATTGTCTTGTTCCTCCGTTGCTAAAACTTGGAAACGATTTGGTGTTACGAAGAATTTATTTTTCTTCCCCTCGTGAATCGGGGAATTTGTGGAGGTCGACGAGTGAGTTCTCTTTGTAGAGTTTTCCATCGATTTCTTTCTACGAACAGTATTTTTATTTAGAATAATAATTGGTGAAACCGTAGCCATTAAATATTTTTAATGCCTCATTACGGTAGGTAATCAAATGATAAGATACAATACGCGACGCATTACGAACTGCGGCGCACTAGCTATCGCTTTGGCTGTCTGAGCCCGACTGATAAAAACAATATGCATTTATATTTGAAATGTTTGTTTTTTTTCTGTTACAGGCAAGTTTAAATAAGAAGTAATCAAAATAATAATTAATAATATATAACTATATACGTTTGTAATATTTTAATGTTTTTTTTCGAAAATTAAAACCTTTCGGCAGTCATGACTCATAGGTAGGGAGACTTTTTAAATGATCTTTAATAATCATTATTTCCTTATAATTTATTTTGTTTGCTGGTGCTTCCTTGCCTCTTTTATCTGGTGATGTGTTGCTAACTGGAGAGTTTAATTTTTGTGCACAGACATTACGTACACACTTAGATGTTTCTCCGAATATTTGAAGGAAACATATTTTGCAAACTGATACTAAGTTACCATATTTTAGAATAGAATAATGGTATGTTTTTTCCCTATTTTTTTGCTTTTCAGGGGTAAATCTACGTTTTCTTGTTGTTGTTTTTTCAGTAAAATTTATCAACAAGGAAGTATAAGATACTCTTCTAGTAAAACATTTAATTGACCAATAAAATTTAAACAAATTTTCACGTAATTCAGTATCAATTTTAGTATTACATTTCACTCTACAACTTGTTAATGGCTCAGATGATCTGGCTTTGACAATTTTGCCTTTATTGGTAATGTATTCTAACCAACTATTTCTATTAAGTTTTCTGTATTTCCTTAACTCATTTGTTTCCCCTTTAACACTAATTTTAATCTTTCTCTTGTTTGAAATTAATACATCAATTTCATTATCTAAAATATCATGTTCATCATTTGCTACTAAAATATTTTCTGGAGTATCCGGAATTACACTTAATGTCTTGATTGAACTTTCCCAATTTTCATTTAGACATTTATCACTTTCTACCTAGTTTGTATTAACAAAAAATTTTATAACTTGATTTAAAAACCAATTAAATAATTATATATTTTAATAGAACAATAAAAAATAAATTTAAATAATTTAAATAATAATTTATGTTTTCAGTTTTTAGTGTATATACAATCAAATTGTATTAAAATACTTATTCAATAGCTCTACAATTTGTATGTTAAAACTGAATATATTTTGCACTAAAAAGTGTAAATATTTTATTATCAGATAATTATATAACTTAAAGTTCTAATAGGTTAATATTTGCATAGTGTTCATGAAATATTTTTTAAAACATAATCATAATTATAAGTACCTACATTTAAAAAAAATATTATTATTGGAATAGTAGGCAATATATTTATTTTTTATGTAGGTTATTTACATAAAAATATACCAACCGTATAAAACTGTATTATTAAGGGAAATCATAATATTTTTATCCTCGTTAAATAGAATTTGTATAGGTGTTTATATACTTATTTTGTGGTTATTATGCTTACCTTTAGCTTATCACTTTCTTTAGATTCAGAACATAGGATCCTATCATCTGTATTAGTACCTAGTAGTATTTAAACCACCAGTTACTTCATTATCAAACACAATAAGTTTTATATTTACTACTATCAATCATCTAAAATGAGTTAAACCAAAAATAAAATTAAACAAAATTAATAAGGTACCTAGGTAATAAGAGTAGTAAGTGTAAAAATCAAACGAAGTAATGTTGCTTACATCATGTGTCTGAACTTCAGCACTTCCATTCTTTTACCCATTCTTAGTTGTAATATATTTTCAAAATAAAACATAATAATTTAAACTTTTGAATCTATATCTATGAATAATGGTCTTTTAATCTAAATATAGTCACCTGTATACAATTGTGATGGAAAGAATTTGTTGTTGTTTTAGAAGTACAATTATTACTTTTAAACAATTTTCTTTTTATGTTTCCATTAATATGTTCCTCATTTTGTTTTTTTTTGTATGTCAAAAAAGAAAATTAAGTTTTATTAATATTTAATAATTATCAAAATATATAATTATAATATTAATGTACCTATTTTAAGTAATAAGGTGTTCTAGGTAGTTTTTTAGAAAAGTGTAAGTACTAAAAAAATAATAATTAATTATTTAAATATTCTTGAACAATTTAATGTGTACATAGTACATGTAATATTTGATAAATAGTAATATTATTATTAAAATAAGTACTTACCTTTTGCTAAAAACATGAGTAAATTAGTCCGTTTGGACATTTTTAACATCAAACAAATACTATAGATAAAACAAATGAATCACAGGCACGGACTACCTAGGTTAATAAAATTTGTCGAAGTCTGTTTTGAGACTTGTGACTATTCGCATATAACGAAGATTGACTAGTGCCCTACGGCATTTGTCAATTATTCGATAAAAACAGGCATAGGTACCTATTTAAATAACAGTGGTACCATTCGATCGGGCGTAAAATTTGCTACAAAATAGATGCATAATCTGAAAAAGTCAAAATTTGACTTGTGCCCTCTTCCCGAAAACCGTCGGAGTTGATACCTAACCTACTACCTACAGGCTACAACAAACTACAAAGTACAAGTTGAAATTCGCGCTAAAATTATGATTTGATGCCGCCTAACTGACTTACGGGACCGTTCTTTAGCTTAAACTTTGTAGCACGTTTATTTTTCATTTTGTAATTTATTGTATTCATCTATACCAAAATGGTAAAAATCAGTAAAATTTGGGGTTATTTTGATGAAGTCAACAAATTGTCGTCCAAATGTAAATTGTGTGGTAAAATTTGTCCTACTGCGGGAAATACTTCTAACGTTTTTTCTCATTAATAAAACCTACATAAAGATACCTCGACCTCTGAACAGGTGTCTTCAAATATCTCCAATGATGCTGATAAAATTGATCAATGTAGAGTGAGTAAATTTAATTTACAATGATATATTATTTTATTTTCCATTAAATATATTTTTACTCTTTACATATTATACTTATAATTTATATTAATTAGGAATCAAAAAATGCTACTGCAAGTCGTGTTGGTGAAAATTATTAGTACTGATACATCTGGAATTCCAGCTAAAAAACCATATCAACCTTCAATAGATCATAGTTTTAATTTTGTATGTTCGATAGGAGGTAAATCATATTATTTAAAAAACTACAGTTATAAAAATAGGTACTCATACACAATTTGTATTTAATGTTTTATAGTTGGGGAAACATCAAAAGTGAGGAAATAACTGATGCACTTTTATATTTTATTTTTAAAGATAATACTATTTTCTATTGTTGATTGTAGTGGATTTAAGCACTTTATGCATGTAGCTTGTCCACTTTATAAAATTCCTTCCGGGAATACAATTAAAAATAAATTAGATATGAAGTATGATTATTTATCTAAAATGTTTATAGACAAGTTAAAAAATATTAATAATATAACTCTTACGTCTGATATTTAGACGGAAATTCAGATGAAAAGTTGTATTGGGCTAACCATACACTTTTTGGAAGGCACTAAATTTAAATCTGGTAATATTTTATACGAATAATAATATTTAAACTATTATTAGTATTGAATTGTAGGTACATTAGTGTTTGTATATTATGTGTACATGAATTAAGCAAATCCCACACATCTGAACACATTGATGAATCGTTTGAAAGTGTTTTGTCTCAATAGGAAATTAATCACAACCTGTGGACCTGGGGACTCTCCAAATATGGTAATTTCATTAGCTTGGACTTGTTTGTTGTGAAACATAATATTGCTGTAGTCTTAGTTGGATTGATGGCAATTTTCCACTGAAGGAACTACTGAATTGTAATGTCAATTTAAGACTGCACGTTCTTAATTGCGCTCGAGTTATTCTTGCTTGCTGCGTAGAAAATTGTATCGTCTGCGAATAATGCAATTTTTGCCTTTGGTACAGTTGGCATGTCGTTAACATATACAGAAAACAGGTGGGGTGAAAGACAGGATCCCTGAGGGACTCCAGCTCTAATGAGTCTGGGTGTTGATTTAGAGTTGCCATTTTTTATGCTGAAGTATCTGTATTTAAGGAAAGAGTTGATGATGGTGACAATTTGATGAGGTACCTGCATTACTTAAAGTTTGAATAAGAGTCCTCGTGCCATACCTCGTCAAAAGCTTTTTAAATGTCTAGCAGAGTTGCAGCAATGTTTAGTCTTATGTTCATGTTGTCCGTGATATTGTCAATGAATTTGACTAGCCGGATCATTGTAGTGCTGTGTTGGGGGTGGAACCTAAACTGTCCGGGCCTAATTTTTGACATAATAGGTGTTTTCAGTCTGGAGTGGAGGAGTTTTTCAAAAAGTTTTCTCATGGTGTTAAGAAGTGAGAAAAGCCGGTGGTGGGTTGAAATTTTTAGAATTTTTCAACCTAACCTCACCGAGCTAAAGACAACCATCAGGCAACGGTGCGATGATGACTCGTCATACCAACAACTTACAACCAATCAACAACAGCTACCTATAGTGATCGAAATGGGTATATATACCAGTACATTTCAGCTTATTCTATGTCAAGAGATGTCCGCACTGGAAATCTAGGTATCCATCATCCAACATTCGGAACACAACGTGGATGATGTGAAGTATGCAGCAACAAAGGTATTGAGTCAAGACCCCATTCAACATGCTTGTCTTGCAAGGTCTATCTATGTGTCAATGAAAAAAAAATTGCTTTTCTGAGTATCATGAATTATAAAAAAACATCTTAAGTATCTAAAAAAAATAAAATTTTCTATAAATTGTAATCGTTTGTATTTTTTCAAAATTAAAATAAAATAATCCTTAGAAAAACGTGTTTTTTTTGTATTGTTTATAATTTAATAATAGCCACCTCCAGCGAAAAGGGCAGTAACTCACATTTTATCATTTTCCAGGAGAGCCATTCCAAGTTACCACCATGAATTCTAATTCTATTTTAAATTTTTTTTTGTGTGTTGTTTCAAAATGTTCATTAATTTGTGTGAACTACACAACTATAAATTTCTATTTATATCAACTTTATTTCTTCTACTATTTTTGTGAGTTACTTCCTCTATCATAAAGCAGTAACTCAAGTTACTTCTTTTTTCCCGGGTACATAACTTTTTCATAAAGCAGTAACTCAAGTTACTTCCGTTTTAAATGGAAAATTACTGTTTCATATAGCAGTAACTCACGTTATTAATTATAATATTAATATTGTTTAGTTATTTTGACCGGGAAAAAATACTTTCATCATAATTCATAAGGTATATTCAAAATGTAGATTTAAAAAAAAACTTCAAATTTAATTTTAAATATTATATTTAATTAATTATTCAACAAAGTATCATACTATTAGGTATTAAAATAAAAACAAAATCACTGCGAATTAAACAATTCATAAAAAACAAAATAACTGTGAATTAAACAATTCAAATTAGTTAATTAATAATAGTTAAAATCAGTTAAATGATAAAAAATAATTATTAAACAATAAAAATAAAAAAAAATTAAAAACATCATAAAAAATAGTAAAATATTATTTAAGATACCGACCGAATAGTGTCCTCTTAAGCTGTAACTAAAGAGTGGTAGAAATCATGATACATTGTCGGTATAAGTCCTTTGCCACAAAGTGATAACAAATCTTTAAGTTTTGATTTATCTATAGGAATCTTCTCAGTATAAGCATTTTTAGGTGTGCAGTGAGCTGTATGTCTTCTTCTATTTTTCTTCAATATAATATTTAAGGTTATAAAATTGCTGTCTGCATCCAAGCTGTAATTAAAGTTTAGTATGAAAGGTTTTTCAAATGATGTCGATACTACTTTCACATTATTCCACTTAATAATATTATTATCTGTTGACATTTTCCAGTTTAGTCCTGGATTGTCAACTAAAGGTTTGAAGTCCAAGAAATCTTGATTACACATTTCAAAGACAATATAGGGTTTTTTTACTTTTGCAAACAAGAGTTACCCACTGTGCCGGAACATAAATAGCTTTATTTTTTTTGGCACATTCAATAGTTGCGTGCATACTATCCCCCTCATTTTGGGTGTGTCCTTTCTCAAGGAATGTATGCATGATATTAACTTTTAGAGAGTAGGCAGCGTACTCCCACATTGAATACATAAATCTGTTGCGATTTTGTCCGGCACAATTATCAGAGTAAAAACTAAACTCCTTTATACCATTTTCTTTCTTTATCTTCATAAATTTTAAAATACAAGTAGTATCAAATTTCATTTGATCCACGTTCACCATCACTTTCATCCCACATAAAGCAGTACCCATCCTTTTTTCCAATGTCATATATAGTAAAGTTATAAGTAGCAAACTTTCGTTTATAGTAGAAGCTACTTCACTTTGTGGAGTTTGCAATACTTTTTCCAAATCGAATACAGCAATACAGAATTTGGAATCATTTTCTGCTCTTTTTTTATCAGCATTTTTTCTTTCTCTTGCCAAAATCTTATTAGAGATGTGCTCACCATATTCAATTTGTAAATTATTTTTTTGTTCTGGTGTTGATAGTCTGTATTGTTCACATATATCACACATATCTTTCTTGGGTTTAAAAAAAGCATAATTATATTCATTATTAAAAATGTCCGAGTATTGTCTTAAAGTAACATTCAGTACCCTGGAATCAGTAACTGATGGATTGTTTTCAACCGATTCTAAATATAAACGATGCATTTTTGATATCGATAGATTACTGTCAAGGAATTTTTTTTTCGAATATTCTCTAGTATAATGTGAGTCGACGATTGGAAAACGTTCAATATGTTCCATAATTTGTTTTTTAACATTATCCTTTATGGCATGAGGTCGGTTTCTGTGTTTTCCTCTTTGATCTGAAGGTATAGTAGGAGATTCCTTAAGCTTTGTACAAACATTAGTAATTATTTTGTCCGAAATTGCTAGTGTTTGTAAGAACATCTTTTGACAAACTTGAATGTCTTGGTTGTTTATTGTAAAATTATATGTTCTGGAAAAGTTTCTACGTGACTCAGATTGGTTAGTACTTTGCTTTTTTAAAAACATTTTAACATTTTTGGAAATGAAATCCCACTGTCTTGTATGATCACCTAATGCCCAGTATAAGTTAAATAATAGTTTGCGTTCCTCTTCATTCACTTTGCCACTGCATTTCAACCGACAACTTAATGGGCATTTCTTTAGCTTTTTTTTTTTTGTCATCACGACTAAAATGTTCCTGTCCACTATTCAACAATTTTTTTCTTTTCACATCCATCCACTCAGAATAGTTTATTTGGCGTTTTCTTGTTAATTTAGAGCTTATTTGTGTTTTCTTTTTCTCTTTATTTACAGTAGTCGAGTTCTCACCCTGTGTTACAAAAATTGAATGCCATGATTACATTATTATTTAACTAAATTAATGAAAAAATGATTTAAAATACATAATAATTTATTAAGTTACCAGTGATGGACACATTTTACATTTTGTGCTTATAAAGCAATGTGAACTTCCTATTTTTTATTTTTTTTTATGTAATAAATTATCTATATATAAATGATTCTAGTATATAATAATATACAATAATTTTGCTAGAAATTAATAACTGATAAAGATTGTAAAGGCAGGTATTATACAACCTACTATTAGGTACCTATATAATATAACATGCATACAAAAACTGTATTAAATACAATTAATATTCATACATATTAATACATTGGTACTACCAAAGGTGGATTTTTTTAACTTCTCAACTTCTTTTTATCTATTAGCTAGTTAAAAAATATATAGTAAACTTATAGATTTGCTTACTTTTGAATAATACATAGTAAATAATATATTATTAACAATTTAAAAGCTAACATTGTATACAATGTGTATTTTTATCCTATCATTATTGCCGTTTAGATACTTACATCATTAATTTCTTGATCTGTTAAAATAAGTTCTATGGGTGCCGGGTGGAATATATTCTGGATCACAATCACTGTCATAATTTAATAATTCAGCTGGTTCATCTTCAGAACAGGAATTATTAATAATATGTAAATCATCTTCATCCTATATTCAGTAAAAATAATATTTATTTATAGGTACTCAAATACTACATTTTTTATACCAATATAATAATATTAAACCTAATTGGAATAAAAATAATTATTTAAATATTAGTTTAAGAAGCTATTATTGTTTGTATTAAGGCATTTTAAATGTTACCTACATTGAATGTAGTATGGTCAGAAATTTCTGATTGTGTTTCACATGAACTCAAAAACTTTAAAAAATATATATATTTATCATTTAATACTTTATTATAAGTATAGGTAGTAAGTACATTATAAGTTAACTTTATAAGATAATATTATAACTTATGGATACCTACCTCATCACAATTGACATCATCACCAAACAGACATTTAACACAATATGATTTTGACGGTGGTTGCAAATGAGAAGCCATAATAATATTATTATAATGATTTATAAGTTATAATATAATTATTATATTATAGTAGTATAATATGATTAAACAGTAGTATAGTTAAAACAATATATCACACAATATTTAACACAAAACATAGTACGTCAATACTCAATAACAATGTAATAATTATCGGTAATAAGGAATAACTAATATTTTTATTATGAATAATAATAAGAAATAAGAATTAACATTATCTATTATCAACAATATTACTATTTGGATTTTCATATCACAAACTATAAATAAAACATTATCTGTAGTTACTTCTATTTTAAATAACATATTACCCACGAAAATAGACGTAACTAAAGATAATGCCTTTTTCTGAGGAAAACTATTTTTAGTGTTTATAACAGCGGCTTATTTAGAACCTCTTTGGTGAAATTAAGATACTGCCGTTTTCGTTGGAATATTGAGAAAAATATTCTTTATCAAAATAGGTATGTAACAATCAGAAAAATGATAAAATGTGAGTTACTGCCCTTTTCGCTGGAGGTGGCATTATGTATAAGAAAAATAATCTAAATGCCTAACGGAACTTATAAGTCCAGACCGTAAAGGACTGACGGGACTTTTGAGTCCTAGGATAAGATAAGGATTCAAATATAGATTCAATTATAGATTTTTTTGTTCATACCCTATCTTAGATTTAGGAAAAAAATCAAAATTCACAAAAAGTTTTTTATATTTTTAATGTTTTTAAGCTTTCGTCCAGAAAGGGTTAAAGCAAAATGTATGTGAAATGTCGGGAAATTACATACAATCTACCGACTCCACCTAGGGAGGAACCCGCCTAACAATCAGTACGATACAGCGCTCCCAGTGTTAATCTGTCTTGTCAAGACGTAACTCGCTGGCAGCCGTCGGGAGCGCTGTGTCGTAGCGGTGAGAAGCTACTCGCGTAGTCGTGTCGCACTCGTCGCAGCGCTATCGTGGAGACTGTAGGCCGTACTAATACGCTCATGTCCATTGCGTTTTTCTGCCCGTCATCGTACCGTTACATAAATAAATGATATATCACATGAAATAAACAAACCCAACCCAGTTTTATACAGTCCACACGAGTGATTACGTTTGTTTCTAATAGAGCGGACAGTTTTCCACCGTATAAGTGTAATATATCGGTATAAAACGATGGTTCAAGAAAACACGCCATGTGTATGCATGTATCGAATAGTATCGGGCTTAGAGTAGCTGTGAACACAGATATATACCTAGATATAGTGTCAACGGATTGTTTAATTTAATTATTTACACGAAAATAAAAAATAAACTTATGAAAATACAGATGTGCACATATTGTGTAAATGTGCAATTGCACAATCTATAAAATCTAGAGGCCCGTGGATCAAAATAATGAATATATTTTCCAAATAACGCAAAAACAAGAATGATTACGCCGGTTTAAGTAGCCAACGTGGACGCAACGCAGCCTGTGGCCGTTTAATCGCTCGACTCATTCCGTGACGTTTTTTCATGCAGGCGGCCATATGAGTGGTCACTTTATACCAGGGATTCAGTGTTGCCAGGTTAAAATGTGAGAATGTTCGTATAATTATCGTATAATGTTCGTATTTGTTCGTATTATGAAAAATGTTCGTACCTACATAGAAAAAATGTCATACAACTAATACAACTACTACTGAGTAAGTAGTGGACAATCAATGGGCATAGATATAATATGTCTATGATAGTATGATAGCACAGAACAATATGATGATAGTGGGTAATAAATATATTTTTCCTTATCAATGATACTAATTGATTAGTGATTACAATGTTTACAATGCAGCTATATACATTATTCTTTTTAGTTTAAAAACAACAAATTAAAAACTCATTTTAATTGAACATATCTAAACTTTTTATTTCACATAATTGTTAATAATAATAATGGTTACGATAGTTACATAAATATAAATAATAATAATCTTAAAACTACTCCTTATGTTAATTAAAAGAAATGACAATATTAAAATATTTTAAAACATAATAAAGACAATATAAAATAAGGAAATATTAAATTTGTTCAAAACTAAATTCATCATTAGTATTTTTGCTGTACAAATTAACTGTGTTCATTAAGTTTATCATTTTTTTGGGGGGAATATAATTAACGCAATTATTATTTTTAATTTTAATCTCTTGAGATGCTAACAAGCAACCTTGAATTGTGTCTGTATTTAGTTTGTTTCTAGTTTTTACTTTTATTAAATTCACCTTACTAAAGACGCGTTCGCAATCAACATTAGAATGAGGGAGTGAAAATACTTCAAGAGCAAAATTTGAAAGGTTTATGAATGGAAATTCTTGATTTCCAAGTTGTATTTTAGATAAATTATACCAAAAAATATCTGGTTGATCTAAATAATTTAATAAATCAGTTGAAATATTAAAATGGGGCAACTGTCTCCATTCATTGTCAATAGATTGCATTAAATCATCATTTAATTTAGTCAACCTAGGCAATAAATTTAAGAGAAAAAATAAAGAACTATTTTCTTTCCTAGTTTCAATGGATAATGCAATTTTAGGGTCCATCAACTTAATAGCTGGCATCAAGGGATCATTAAAATTGTATTTTTTTTTTAGTTGCATGCAAGCTATTTTGAAAAATGATTGTACTCTTGAATAGAAGTCTTCTAACATATGTTTATTATTAGCAATTTTAGGGTTTTGTACTTCTTTCATAATTTTAATGCCAAGGTAAATCTGAGTAAAAGGTAAGTAATGTCGAGAATTTTCTGGATTTATTTCATTAATAGGAGTTTTATTGACATAATTTGGATCCATAAAACATATTAAAAGTTCTTTGAAAGTGCCAACCATTTTATCATGCAACTGTGTGATAACTACACTTGAGCTTTGAAAAAAAGAATTGAGAGATGTAAATTTTGGTAACACAAAATCTAAAAACAAATAAATTAATTTTATTAAAGGATCTTTCAACGAATTATAAATATTTTCTACAGTCGTAAGCCTTTCACTTAAAAGTTTATCTCTAAAATATAATATTAATGGATCCCATTGTTCTAGTAACCTAGAAACTACTATGTGTAATGAGAGCCATCTAGTTTGACTAGGGTGTAAAATCTTATGAATAGGTGTTGAACAAAAGTCTTGAAACTCCACAAATTGTGCATTACGTTTTGAACTCATTGAAAAGAAAGAGTAAACCTGCCGTGCTAAATCTTCGCATCGTTTTGGCAGGATTTTACATGCCTCACTTGCACAGAGGTGCAATGAATGGCAGATACATGTCCAAATACTTATTCCAGGATAGTTTAAAATCATTCTACTGGCAACTGAATTGTTTGCACCCATCATTGAATTGCACCCATCAGAACCAAATCCTATTATATTATCTGATGGTATATTATAATCATTAAATGCTTTTATCAAACTGTTAAATAGATTTTTTCCAGTAGCACCTTCATAAGCTATCTCTTGGTTGTTAGAATCAAAAACATTTGCTAGATCAAAAAAATGACTAACTATTTTACCAATATCTCTATTAAAATAACGTACAACAATACATGCTTGCTTGACACAACTTATGTCTGTGGACTCATCAGTTAATATACTAAATTTTGAATTAATTAAACAATCTACTAAATACTCTTTATGTGTCCTTCCTATTACATTTTTCATTATAGATGTAGTTTTTGTTCTTTTTAATTGAATATTTTTAAGAACCTCAGAGTCTGGATCTAGATTTTTAATTAATTCTGACAAATGGTCCATAGCTAGAAACGGAATATTATGTTCTGCAATAAAAGCTACAAGTTTGATTTCAGCAGATTTAACTTTTTGTATTAATGGAGTAAATTTAGGAGAGAAAGATTCGATTACAGATGGAGTCTTGGCTACACTATTTGAACTTAAAATATGTTTCTTACTAGTTAGGTGACGATTTAGTGGAACCAATTCTGATGCAATATTTACATTGCAAGTTATGAATGTGGCGCTTGTTTTTGAATTTTTATCAGGGCGTAGCCAATTTGCAAAGTTTGGATTTTGCAGCCACTTGTCACTGAACATTTGTTTCCTGTGTTTTGTTGGTTTGCTTACTTCGAGTCTAATTTTTTTTGAACTCTTTTCACTATCTGAGTCATTGTCAGAAATATCATCTACCTACAATATTTAAAATGAATAAATCAATTATATTTTTAAGAAAAAAGCATGAAAAACAATTTAACTAATTTTCTTAGCTCATGCACATATTGACTAAATAGTAAATTGTAATTATCTAGCTGTAAGCTAAATATCAAATTAAAATATTTTAGGTAAAAAATAAAGATTTTAATGTAATAATATTGTTATTTTTCATGCAATAGAGTTTAATTAATATTTAATACAGGTATGATAAAATACTTACAGGTAACTTTTCTGTTATACTTTTTGAACAGCAAGGTTTTTCCTCATTTTGTTTAGTAACATTCAAAGTCAAATTCTTTTTAATTAAATATTTATCCATTTTGGTATAAAATTATTACAATTTTACAAGTAATTGTATAATAAAAATTATAGGTAGCACTAGCTATAGCAAATGAACAAATATTAACAACGATTCAATGTGTACAGCAATCTGCTACAGAAATCACAATGACAATATAATAAAAATTATACGTATACGGCATTTAGGCGTACGTTATTATTCTACTAAATGGTATTCCTATTTCCTTATCTACTATAGCCTATAGGCTTCAGCCCACGATTACTTTTCATTGTTTAATAATTTGGAATATTTGGATTTCCGTCTAAAAATAGATTTCTTGTCTAAATTATAGTGATAAATAATGGATATTTTTATCCCGTAACAAAATTATTATTTTGTTTATTATTTACAAGAATTGATATAAGGCATGATCATAATTATAGTAAACAAATTATTATTTTGTAGAATTTTATTTTTCTTAATTTTGTACGAACATTTTTTTTTTTCGTGTTCGTACGATAATTTAGAAGTTCGTACGCCTGGCAACACTGCAGGGATTGAAACTGTTATTAATTTAATCGGTTAGGTTAGGTAACCTGATCACTTTATATTAGTCTTCATGATTTCAAATTTATTATTAGTATGTACTACTGTATACATTGGCGCAACTAGTGGGGTGCAAAAGGGTCTTTAGCACCCCTTGTTTTTTTAGGTTTAACTATCATTATTTTAGTGAAATACCATACATTTTATGTTTTTAAGATACCTATGAAATATTATAGCACCCCACCTTTTAGAGGTCTAGTTGCGCCTATGACTGTATATTGTAACAGTACCAGTTGTTAAACAGTCTGTTTTAGTGTTATACTCCAATCATGGGTATATAAAAAAAACTATAATATTATAGATACCTATAAAAACCTAGCCGCAGTGTCGGACTAGGACCCAATCGGCCCACTGTTCTGCAAAAAAAGCGTAAAGCATAATCAACACAATTAGTGTACAGAAAACATTTACCCCATCTTATTTTTAAGTTTCCAAATTTATCAATTAAATTAAATCTATTTATATTTTTCAATTTTTGGACAGGTACTGTGATTTAAGTTCAATTCTCTCTAAAATGTAATGGATATTATATTGTAATATTGAAATAATTGTTTTTACTGGTGCTCTCAAAAATAATTTATGATAACAGTTATTTATAACCACTGTTTAATAATATAAATTTACACATTATTTATATAAATAAAAAAAAAACTACTTGTAAACAAACTAACAAATTATATTTAACTTTGCAGCTCATACAAAAAATACATTCGTAACATATATAATAATTTTATTTTTAGTTTTATTTATTTAACAATCTTATACATTACTTAATATACTAATGGATAACTCGTAAATTATTCATTATATGTTTTTGCAATTGTAGAACAATAAACCACCGGCTCCAGCCCAATTATCATAAGCCCACTTCTTACAAGAACAAAACTCAACCCAGTCTTCACCTTTGCGATTTTGATATATGCTCTAAGACAAATTATACAGAAATAATCATTCACTTCATCTTCTTCTGAGTCTACTGTGTTGGACTTAAATTTTTAGGTTTTAGTTTTTGACTAGATTATTCATTGATTTTAGTTTTCTTAAAATCTAATTTCCGTTTAGACCTAAGGATTCTTTTTCTCATCACGTTCTTATGAGCCTCTTGTTCTAGTCTTAACTTTTCTTTTTTAGGTGTATTTGTTGAAATTGTAGACTTCATATTCTTTTTTGCACGATTGTTTCTTCTTTAAGATACTTTTGGTAGAGGTCTTATGTCTTCAGGGGATGATACTATAGTACAACTACTACCAATTAGTTGTACACATTGTGGTGTATTAGGTAAATTTAAGTATGATCAATATTGTTATCTGTGGTGATTGATTGTAATTTACTAATTGTTGACAGTTCAATAGCAACAGTATAATTCATTGAATCAGCAGTAAATGGTCTAACAGTAACTTCAGATTACAATTAATCTTCATCCGTGAAACTATTCCTATTAAATGACCATAATGACCAGATTTAGTAAATCCACATGTGATATTTTTTAGAGTTGCTGCTAATGGGAGAGATTCTTTCACGAATGACATAATATTATAAATAGATATTGGGGTATCAGCCACCAGGGTGCGTGTCCATGCACCCACCAACTGAATTATTATAAAATGTATCGAAGGAGCCATAGACTGACACATCCAATGGCTGTAAGTGATTCTTAGTATGTGGTGGAAATGATAGCAACACAATACCATTTTGTCACAGTGACAGACAAATTGGAAATATAATTATCTAAAATAAGTAGAACCGGAGATGATGGACTACAATTTACATGTTTATTAAAATGTTTTTAATTTTTGTCATCGGTTCCACTTTATGAACGAATTGGCTGAATTTTTCGTTTTGAAGAATGGATCTATCAACGAATTCTTTTTTATCGAAGTCTTTGATCAAATACCGCAAAGCTTGAACTTTCTGGTATTTGATATCGCCAATGTTCAAATTGTTCATCGAACTGATTCCTGTTAAGAAATTCAGTTTTTTTTGTCTGTTCATTCGCTGATGCTCGACAATTGTTAGTGAATTAATTTTGTAGTCCATTGTGGACCGCACGCGCATGGCACATATTAAATTCTGATCTGCTTGCTGAAATAATTTAACACATAACATTAATTTGTCAAGTCTTAAATTAAATTTATATGCTTACCCGTAGTTTCTAGTATTGGGGAAACAGATTAACAAAACACGCTCTGGTGGAAACAATTTGTACCTTCCGATTCGGGGTGTATAGATATAGTTTTATATTGGTTATTTTACTTTTTATAATAAATTAATTTTGGTATCGAAATTTTATACGCTTTTATAGCTAACTGTATTCGTTGATAAGTACAATATCTACTAATATTACTAAATTTATTCAAATACACTTCACTTAAAGGAAAATATATGCGAAATGTCGGGAAATTCATACATACAATCTCCCGACTCGAGTCCCGACTTTTTTCATTTGGCGGAAAAGTAAATAGGTGGAAAAGGGAAAGGTACGATTTTGGCGGAAAAGTGAATTGGGGAAAAGGGAAAGGTACATTTTTGGCGGAAACGGGTAACTCCCTAAATATCACTGACAACTCCAATTTTAATAACTATATGTAAAATGCCATAACAAATAATTGTATAATTGATATGTAATCCAACTAATACACAAAACAAAGATTTTCATACTATACAAATCTATAGTATACTGCTCTTATATTGTACAGTAACATTTGGAACCTTTTTTTTTTTTTTAAATTCGTTTATTTATGAAAATGTACAATCTATACAAAAATGGTACAATAAGTAAATGTGAATAATGATTAAAAGTGGCAATGAGGGGAGTACAATGAGTAGAAGTTTCACATTAGAAATTCCTACGTGGAAGGTAATTTAGGAAGAAATAGTAATATACAAGATTAAGTTGAATGTGCGTTGAGAAGATCTCAAGAAAAATCTGTTTTGATAGCGAAGAGGGGGAATGGTTGATTTATGCTTTAAAAGAGATTTGGTTTTTCTTCAGAGAGACCCATTTGAGGGTGAAAGCGATTGAATATGGGAGGTGTATAGTTGATTTTGATGTTTCGAGAGAGTTGACTTGAGTTTGTTGCAAAAATAGTTGTACCGTTGTTTGTCAATCGGGTATTGAGTTCGCTGCTAAGTGTTTCGAGCCCGACGTTTTTGAGAGATGCGCTCTCTTATTTCAGGAGTGATATTTCTACTGGAGTTGTCTTGAGTTGCAGATGTGGTGGAAGATATTCTTGAATGTTGTTTGTGATGGTGTTTATGGCAGTATCTATATCGGTTGGACTTAATGTTTAAAGAGGAAGAAGCTGACATAACATTGCGAAATTTGTTCCAATCTGTGCCTTTTTTATGAATGGGTGGAAGGGAACATTTGCTTGAATTTTGAGGATGAGTGGTGTGTGGTCAGATGCAGGTTCATTTAGGTTAGAAATATTTGTATGGATGTGATTGGGGAGGTTAGATAGAAAAAAATCAACATTTGGAACCTATGATTAATTATATTATTATTGTAAAATATTTAAACGTATGCGGGGAATGTTGTTATAATATTATAATATTATTTCTATAATAATCTATATCACTTATCAGGGCCTAGTGCATGATTTAAGATGTACAGGTTACTCAACGAAACTTATTTTTTGGTGCGTGAAAAGTTAACGATCTTGTCATAGCAAGAATTACAGTTAGCGCTTTTGCGCTCTTATAGAACTCTTTGATTCCAAGCCCGCAATCTGTTGGGTCAGCTACTAAATTAGAAGAAATCAAGATATTAATACATTTTAGACATTTAATAATAGACATTATTAAATGTCTTTTTATTTTTTATTACAATATTATCTAAATTTAAAAAGGAAATAAACAAGTATATTTTAGTTTATATTTAATAAATTTGTTTTAAGTTAAAATTTTAGTTTACGAGCTTTGAGCTCAGAAAACTCGGTAATTATGTCGTCAAAATTGATTGTCGAAGCCAATTCATTCTCCATTGTTAAAAGAGCAAGTGAGTTTAATTGTTCTTGACTCATTGTACTTGACTCATCGCTTACACCTTATGGGGAGCCAAATCTCAAAATACACAAAGCCTTTGTACTATCAAAACTTGATTACGGTGCCACAATCTTTTCAATGTTCAAACATACCTATTTAAAAATATTGAAGCCAATTCACAATTCATAAATCCTACTTTGGCACCTACATGTACTCTTAAAAAAATACTAATGGTAACCCTACAATCGCCCCGTCCCGACGTCACAGTGAGCTCTGCTAAGACGCATTTTGAATGTAACTTTAAACTTTTAATTATGTTACCTATATTATATTTTTTTTATGATTTTATGTTGTTGATGTTAACTACTATTATGCAAAGTTATGTTTTTGTTGTTATTTAAAAAATGTAGGTATTAAAAATTGATTATTTGATTTATTATATATATTATTTTATTATTTTTTAATTGATTTCGATAGAACTATTTTTTTTAAGCAACTTTGATAAACAAACTTTTTTTCTATCTCAAAAATTGACTGAATTACAGCCATTCCAAGTTGAAACAAAAAAAATTGTTGTTAAATTTTCAATGTTTTGTATTTTGTCATTTTATTATTATTTTTGGTTGGAAGCAAGATAAACGGAAGGGCATGCGTTTATAGGTTATTTGAATAAAGTTAAAAATGTTATTTTTATAATTAAGTTTAAATTTTATTTAAATTATTTTTAAACATATTATGACAAATAATACAAATCACCTTATAAATTGTTCAAAGTTTTCCCCGTTGTTAAGTAAACATGATTGTAAGCGGCGCTTGACTTCGTCTTGAGAAACTGCCGTTATTTGTTCCTTGGTCAGTCTTGTGCATGCTTCGATGATATTTTGTTTTAAATGCCGAAGATTAATTGGTGGTAATTAATTATTTCAAAATAATTCTTATTGTATTGTGTATTATTATATTTGTAATAGTATGTTTAAAAATAATTTTAATTTAATTTAAACTTAATTATAAAAATAAAATGTTTAACTTTATTCAAATAACCTATAAACGCATGCCCTTCCGTTTATCTTGCTTCCAACCAAAAATAATAATAAAATGACAAAATACAGAACATTGAAAATTTAACAACAATTTTTTTGTTTCATCTTGGAATAGCTGTAATTCAGTCAATTTTTGAGATAGGAAAAAAGTTTGTTTATCAAAGTTGCTTAAAAAAAATAGTTCTATCGAAATGTAGTATTGAAAATAGGTGTTTCTATTAAAAAAAAATGTAAGTTTTATTGCGCATGCGCACAAAAAAGAATTAAAAATTCGAAAATTATCACAAAATGTGTATTTTAGTATTCCCTAGTTCCTCGAAAAATCCCCAATTCAATCCAAGGTCACTGAACGGAAATATTTCTTATTACCATTTAAGTGAAACACACTGTATATTTCATAAAATGTTATTTTACAATATTATTTAATATAAATTAAGTATTTCTACTAAAATTTCAAAAATTTCAACAAGCTACAGGCCCTTAAAACAGGCCTGTACTCAAGGTCCATCAGCCCCCCCCCCTTGTGGGGGCCCTGTGGCGACGTATATGTAGTGACTAGTGTAAAGTGTTCATTCCTTTTAACGTTAATACAATTTTAATAATAGTCTTAAAAATATATTTCGCTATAACTCGGTAGACACTATACATAATAATTAAGTATAAATGCAGGAGTGAAGGACTAATATCGAAATTGTATAAAATTATAACAGCACGTTCCGTCCTGGTGCATTATGTACCATAAAACATTTTATTTCTTTTGGACATAACAAGGCCAGACGTGTTATATTATATAAGTATATTATATTATGTGTGCACTTCGAACTTCGAAGTAAATGATTTTAAGAATGTACATCGTGTCCTTTTTTTTAGAATGTCATATTATATATTTTGCTTACTAAAAATATGTGTCTTTTAAATATTTCAACTTGGAAAAAAAGTGGTTTCGGATTCAAATTATATTTGTAATGATTGGCTAAACGACATCATTTGTAAGGTACTCTTCACTAGAGAGCTACTAGACTACTAGAGTCAAAAAAATTTACCTAAATGGTTATATCTATATTATATGTTGTTTTATTTTTAGTCATCGATACATAAGGTGTTCTAAATTTTAATTGAGTGCATTTACCTTAAAATGTTCAACACAAACTTTCAAGGGGAAAAAACCTATTTTTTTTTCAAAATAACGAGTGTTTACCGTTTAAAAATTCACCTTGTATATAATATATTATTTAATATAATACATACATCAGTGCAGTATTTGATATAACATGTAGGTGTGTAATGCTCACAAATTGTATGTAGGTACTTATTATAGGCTACTAATGTTACAACCGAGCATGTGTAATTTTGCTAAAAAAAAAACCATTACAATTTTTAATAATTATATTACCTATAGTATAACAGCTAACATATAAGTGGTATACATAATACCTATGTTATTATAACGCTATCGGCTATACGCGGTAAATGACTTAATAATAACAGTTACGGACAGATAAAATAATATGTATTGCGATACTACACAAACTGTTCAATATAAATTATAGTAAGCAATAAGCATAATATTACAATAATACAATGCGTATTTTAATATCAATATATTTCAGGTCATGCGTATAGGGCACATAAGGTGCTCTACGGTAACGAGCATAGGCGTGCGCAGACTTTTGGTTCCGGGGGTGCACACTGCACACTAAAAATTAGGGCCCACAGTAATTTTGAAGACAATTATAGATACAGACAAATGATTTAAAGATATCAAATGCATTAAAAATATTTATTATAATTTATTATTCATGCTAATAAATATAACATAACAATACATAGAATATAGATAAACAATTTTATAATGATAATCGACGTTTAAAATAACAACATTTTTGAATTCGTCAATAATTTCATTAATTTGATTTACACTTAATTAATAATTAGGGCCCTTGTCGTTTTTGGTGAAGGGTCCGGGGGTGCCTGGGCACCCCCTGTGCGCACGCCTATGGTAACGAGGATCGTGAAAATGAATTTTTTTTCAATTTTGTATTTTCATTTTTCAGTTTTAAATTACGAATAGGTACTTATTGCCTATAATAATAAAATACCTAATTCAGTAATTAGTAGTAGTACAATAATGTACAGTACTGTATAGGTACAGTGGAAATCGGTTAAAACAAACTCGTGTAAGAGAATCTTAATTTATTTGTTGCAAAAGATAATTTTTCTATATTGTTAACATTTCTTTATGCTAAATTAATTGCAAGCCAAAAATATTTAAAAATAATATTTATGAAAAAATCCGTAAAAACTGTACGAATTCGTTAAGACCGTATCTTCACGCTGTATATATTTGATATATATATATATATATATATATATATATATATAGTTTATCTGTATAGACTAACTATACATAAATATAATGTTATTATATATGATATTATATTATACATAGGTACCTACTATATACAGTATTTTGTATACAAAACGAGTAACGACTGTACTATTGTTAGTTGTTACTATTGAAACAAATAAATATAACTATATAATGTTTCGAAAATAATATTATTAACAGCTCCTTTTTGGCGCCGAAAAAATAAACAACATTTAATCACACACACACTCACAGACACATGAAAACTGACGACGAGGAAAGGAAAAAACCGTTTGGCTTTTTATGTTTGTTTTTTCTCTTCGTCTTCGACGGACGTCGAAACACCTCGTGCGAAATATATTATAAACATTATTTTTCGACTCGTTCCAGAAACGTCATTCAGACGGATCATAAAAGTCTGTTTTAGTGTCGTTGAACAAATATGGGGACACGGAAAGGACGTATAATTCACGTTTAGAGGGGACCACCCAACACACACAGGAGCAGCAGCGAACTCGCACCCTCGCCCCACGACTTCAAAAACATACCTACTACACCGCGTCATACACATTATTATAATATACACACGCACACGGTCGTTTAATTGTTCGCATCGGTCATGTTGTTTAACCCGTACGACCGCATATTGTTGGTTGTTATTATTATATTATTAGCGTCCCGTTACTTAAATATTATATTATATTATTTTAGAACAGCGTGCGTTTGGTATCGCGTATCGGTGGTCATAATATAGTCAAAACTTGACGGAACTACGTAAGTCATAATATACTGAAATCATAATTTAATTGATGTAGGTACCTATAATAATTACGTGTAAGTATGATGTACAATGTCCGCGTATATATTATATAAATATAGATTTTTTGCAGTGGGCATCGCGATATTTTTGCACTACAGGGCGGTTCCGAATAACGGGAATAGGTATTTAAAACCAAAGAAATATATTGTGCGTGTGCAAACATAATAGTGTGTTGGAATGTTTGATAAATAAAACAGTTTTTTTTTAACAATTGTTCAAAGAGCTTGATGTGTTTGACAACATTGGAAGTTGAAAAATGGTATATCTTAAAAAAATAATATCAGTCAAATGTTGCTGTACATTTCGCTGAATGCTCAGTGAGACAATTTTTTGAAATTTTGTATTGCCCGAAGCACTGCAATGTATCAGGTGGAATGTTATAAATTTCTTTAGTGATCTGTTTTTTTTGTATTAGAAATGGTGAGTACTATATACGAAGATCTTCAGATGCCCACCTAAAAAAAAAACGCAGATGGATAGATCTCGGAATCGGGATGGCCAATCAATGACAGCATATAGAGATTACGTGGTTACTGAACAATCGTCAGAGACATATTGCTACCATCGAGCGGGATTACTCTTTCCTGTCGAAACCAAGTGTTTTCAACGTCACTACGTCAGTATTTGGTAAACTTCTAAGTATAGCATCGTGACATAACATCGGGAAGTTACTATGACTGCAGTAGCTAGGCACTCCACACTCCACGATTGGAAACCATGACTGTTAAGTTTTTAATTATTCTAAACAATCGTCAGAGACATATTGCTATACCATCGAGCGGGATTGCTCTTTCCTGTCGAAACCAAGTGTTTTCAACGTCACTACGTCAGTATTTGGTAAACTTCTAAGTATAGCATCGTGACATAACATCGGGAAGTTACTATGACTGCAGTAGCTAGGCACTCCACACTCCACGATTGGAAACCATGACTGTTAAGTTTTTAATTATTCTAAACAATCGTCAGAGACATATTCCTATACCATCGAGCGGGATTGCTCTTTCCTGTAGAAACCAAGTGTTTTCAACGTCACTACGTCAGTGTTTGGTAAACTTCTAAGTATAGCATCATGACATAACATCGGGAAGTTGCTATATATGACTGCAGTAGCTAGGCACTCCACACTCCACGATTGGAAACCATGACTGTTAAGTTTTTAATTATTCATTAATAACTTATGACTTTAAGTAAATATAATTTTTAAGCGATATGATAATAATAAATTAATTTTTATTGCAATAGATAGGTAATAAGTAATAAGAGGTAACAAGATATGTCACAATAATGCTTATTGTAAAATGCTTTGTAAAGTTGGGCAAAAAAAATGTAAGCCACGCACATTTTTTACTGTTTAAGAAATTAATTTGGTAATAAAGTATTTATTTTACATAAATTTCATTATAGATATATTATAGTGTATAATTTATAATATACATTATACAACATATGGGCACATTATATGATAATTGTACTAATAATTAATAAGTGATAACTAATAAGTAACAACTATTATCATAATTTATTTATGGAGTCTTATGATTTCATATTAATAATGCAATAATGACACATAATATATACCTACTATGTGACGTGTTCAATCTAAAATTTTAAACTATATTATAATACGTAGTTTGGAAATGTATACTGCCCTTATAAAGAAGCTACCTATAATATTTATCAAATAAATTAAATAAAAAACCTATTTAAATACCGTGAATTCACTTTGTTTTAAATTAAAGTAAGTTGATACACATTATTTGTCACGAAAGGCAGTGAAATTAATAATACTATTCAAATATATTAAATCGGGTCTAAATTATTATATAATTCTTTTGTGTAAAAATGAATTAACGTTGAAACTGCAATTTACACTTAACTGCAAGTAATTGTGAATTTTACAGTATACTTAATAGATACCTAGTACAATTATTGACAACAATTATTTTTATAGTGTAATGTGAATTTTACACTGATAAGTGTTGATTAAAACAACTAAAATGTTTCAAAACCTTTCAAAATATATAGCCAATCTATAGGTACGTTTATATATATATAATATTATGTGACAATTTATTAAACCTATTGTTTCAAAACGGTGAATGAAAAGACAATAGGCATTAGGTAATGATATTATATAACTTAAATTTATTAATAAATAATAATACATTTTTATTCTCATAAATTATAATTGAACATTCGAACATAAAACTGCAATCGTACCGATAAAGTACATAAGGAAATTCAATGGAAAGAAAAAACCTCGCTCTGGTATAGCAGTTTCCGAATGTACGTACTTCGAGTACCCTTTTTTTTTCTTTTTTTTCTGTTTGAACCGAGAACCGGAGGAGGGACTGCGTGAGCATTACTTCTCCTCCGGGCCCCATCGTTTATTGACATAAAAAAACAAATTAGTTATTTTACATTAATAGCCACAATTTAGTCCCCGCGGACCGCACCGACAGGCTTTCCACAGCGATTGCTGGTATATATGTGTCTGACAGCCGCGGGCCGGGGGACGTATAAATATAATATAAATACATAATACATAATACAATGTTGCGGCGACTTGAGGTGTAGCCTGGACCTCTTGTGGCGCTCGCTCGTCCTGGGCTCTGCTTGGCGGGTGTAGCGGTCTCCGGGTGACCGGGTTGGGTGCGCGTGCTCCTCTTCCGGCCGCTTGTCTCGTCCTTTCTTCGCCCTCCTTCAGTGACAGGATGTTCTGCACCGTTTTGTGCATCAACCTGGTGATCGCGTTCGTCTGTCCTGGAAGTCCTGCGATGCCGTGATCGCCGTCCCTCCATGGTGTCACGGGTGGGGGGATGAAGAACGTGGTCGGTGACACCTCCGACGTTTCGCATTTTGCGAAATCGATTCGAGAGTGAGGCCGTAACGTTCTTCGTATTGCGTTCCGGAAGGCCGGTTAGCCGTTGGCCTGGTCTTCCCTTTCGTCACATTCCTTCGTCGACACGATTGTCTCGATCATGGCGATGAGCTCGTTTCTGTTTATCGCTGACTTAGTTGGTACTTTGGGGGGGGGGGGGGGGGGGGGGGGCAGAAAACGCTGTGTAAAACAAAAGAAAAATTAAGGAAACTAATTAAATCTAATTGAATTAGATTACTAATTGTTTTTCTGATGGCGACTTAGTAATATTTATTTTTTCAAATTTGTATGTTGTATCAAATATGCATTTATTATTTTAGTTTTGTTTTCCAAATAGGTGAATCAGTACAATTGGTTGGTAGAATTCTGGTTTAATAAACTTGTTTGTATCAAACAAATTTTTCGTAAAATATTTTCCATTACATCAATACCCAAATGTCCGTTTTTTTTCTAATGTAATTTACAGCTTATCGGTATTTATGAACTTGTGGCCGGCATAATAAAGTTCATTGATGCATCGGGCAATTGAATATGCTGCCCGCTTAAAAATAGTTTTTTATATTTGTTTTAGCATTAAGTTTATTAGTATTATTTTTTTTTTTTTTTTTGTAACATGTTAAACATTTTACTTACATGGTCGCTGTGAGACAACGGCACGTATTAACAGGTTTTCTTAATTTCTTTAATTTCACTATTCTCCCCCACCTTGACCTCCGGTTGGGAAAATGTCTTTGTATTGCAGAATGGGATGTACGTATCCAACAGTTTTTTCTAAGTTTGCTAAATAATAAATTAATATGATAATAAATAAGTATTATATAGTATTTAGCCTTGAGTAATATTGTAGTCTGGGGATTTCTGACAATTCCTTAACTACATAAGTTCCAATAAATAAATTTGTAAAGAAAAAGGTGGCCTGTAAAATATAAATATATAAAAAAAAAACGTAAAATCATAAACCTTGGGAGATTTATAAAATAATAGTTACGGGTAAAAAATATGTACACCATTGTTTTAAGCATAAAAAAAAAGTTTAAAAAAAAAAATTGAAAATCGTGAGGGGGTTGGTAAAGTGCATTTGTACCAAAAATGCACTCATGCTAATAACCTTTGTCGGTGAAGCGTTTTATTGTTCAATAAAAAAAAAATTTTAAAAATACTCAAAATTTTTTTAAGTACCTGACAACATTGCGACGACATCTACTATGTCTTCTACAGTTCTACATAACCAAAACAGTTAACATATTCATTGGGTCGGAGTGACGGATCATAACGATTCGTTCGGTTTGTTGCAGTGGACATTGACAAAACTAATTTAGTTCTCTTAAAGAAACTCATTTTTTTGCAGCGTAAAAAGTACGAAAATATAAACATGAAAGTTCAAAAGTGAATGACCGTTAAAACAATTTTTCAATCATGCAGCGTTGACAGGGATTATAACGGTGATAAGTAATAACCTACCGACGATGCCATTGGTAGAAAATTTCGTACATCATTTTATGATGTTTCTCAACGGCGTGCGTTACACGGAATTCGTTAGAACAAAAACCAAGTAGGTACGTTATAGAATATTCTATGTATTGTATTGCCCAGTTTCTAGGGAACTCCAGAATACTATCAACTAATTTTATAGAACAGGACCCGGGGAGCATTTTCGGTTATCAGATAAGGTGTCGAAAAATCGATACTTACAGAGATAACTTATTATTTATCGCAGGGTTGCCGCGCAATCTAGCAGTAAGGCGAAAGTAGTCGGGTTTAGACAGTAGTAGTAAGTCGATTTTTGGACTTAGAGCTCTGGAAAATGTATGGTTGCATTCGGCGGGACCTACGCTTTCCGGCAATTGCACTAAAAAAATCGCGAAAAAATCATTATTCCAGTTATGTGTCCTGGACACCGTAGTAATTCTTAGTTCTTATTAATTCTGAAACTTTTACTAACTTTTTACTACTTATTACTATAACTACTACTTCCTTTTACTTTTATTAAGTAATTTGTACGCACAATCTGTTTTCGAAAAAATTGATTTTGGTTTTTGGTGCAACTCTTAAGCAAATAACCATAGGTACATGACATTTTGACTGAATGTTTATATTAGCATTTACATTACACCTAACAAATTTGAAAATAATTTGACTCTTTTTGAGCAGTTTACGGACTTAGTTAGTTTTTTTTTCTATAAATATCAATACAATTTTATTTATTGGTGAAAAAAGCTTGAAAATTTAATAGAACACTCCTAGTATTTTGTTTCAAAGGCAGATGAAAAAAAAGGATTGAAAATTTAAAACAAGATTTCACGTAAATAGGTTATATATAAATTACTTTATTCACCTTAATATCATCAAATATACTTAGTAATATCATAGGCTGACTGACCGTTTTCGCTCAAAATTGTTTTTCTTATACAATGATATTATATCATCGAATTCAAATTTAACATCATCCAGTGACCCACTTGTAACCTACTGTACAGCAGAGCGACATCCACTTTCCTACCTTTTTTTTAAAATGTATTTTTTACAAGACAGAAAATAATATACGTAACTGCAAAAGTTTCAAGTCTAAGATCGATATTTCTTGAAAATAACTAAATAACTAAATTCGATAATGTAAATATACTAGAAATCGTTATAGTAGGTATATAATACTATTATATCGTTTTTTAGGGTCATCATGCAATATTTGGGTATTTGTGGTGAAAGGCCCATTATTTTTTTCATACCTTCCCCACCTTGATATTGGATCAATCCGGGAATGCTAAGAACATTTTTATTTTTATTTTACACTAGTTATTTTACACAAGTTCAGTTAAAAACGAAAAAAACTTAGTTAATTTAAAAGATGTTTGAACAATACAAACGGCTATGCTGAGTAATACAACTAAGCTCAGGGTTGGCAGTTAAAAGTTTCTTTCACCATAACGGTGAAGAATGTTAAATTCTTATTACAACTTAGTAATGGTTGAAAAAAAACATAAAACAAATTAATTTGAAACGTATAGAAAAGATTAATTGTATTATGTTATATTGTAATAAATATAACTTTGTCGCGATTACATAGGTAACTGCAACAATATATTCATAACTAGTCAACTAGAAGTTGTGAAGTGTTAACGTTAAGTTAATTATAGCTTGGACGTACCCATTTGAAAGCAAAAGTGTGTAAAAAACTATACGTGCGCGTGACTAGTTTAATATTAAAAGTTTTGGAAAATATTTTAGAAAATTTGAACTTTTTAACATATCGTGCCCAGTCCTGTTTAGGACCTATTACGAATCTACTATCAGTCTGGATCTCATTACATTACACTATAATATAATATCATTGTGTTGTATATACATCTCTGTTTTGTTGAAAATATTTTTATTTCCAAATGTGCAAATTAGATTTCCGATCCCAGTCGGAAAAGGGCCCGTCTCCCATAATAGCCGTCTCAAGTGTACAAACAGCGGTTTTGAAACCGTTCACATGGGAAATCATTTTGAGTATATTATTATTATATACACCACGCGCGTACTCGCACACAGACACAAACACACGCACGCCCGTCGACCGTCACCCGCATCTACGAAACTCTTTATTTATATATATATTTTTATTATTATTTCATTATGACATACTTACACGCACTAGTGAACAATTATTTGAAGATCGTTTTGGCATAGCGTTTCTTAGGTTAGGTTAGGTTAGACCTAACCTATATTATATTATAGAGAGAAGACGATATTTTAATCATTTTAATGATTTACGAGAAAATATTATACCTATAATATCAGGTGCCCACCCACCTTTACATAATCGACCCCATAATTTAATGAGGTTTGATATTTTGAAAACGACATTTTGGAACACACATAATATATTATTATAAGGTATACAATTAAATGATCTATATTAATTGATATAACTTACTTATTGGCACCATTATTGGTAATATGTGCTTGATTATGCTTATAATATTGCGTATCGGTGCAAATCAATCGAATACTCGAGCGATACAATTTTACTGTATATATAATAATATATTATTATTTAATTGCCTTGCATATGTTACATTCTAACAGCGTTGCAATATCCAATTAACAAAATAATTTGCGTTCGTCCCATGTCTTACGACAAAATAGGTTAATGTATATCCACGGTATTCATTCCGATCTATTGAAAAAGTAATTATACAATGGTATTCGGAATAGGTTCGTTTGATGTTAATACATTTTAAATACAGTAATTTTATCACGTCCACGAACTTGAATTAAGCATGATCGTGATACAAGTAGGTGGGTGCGAAGTTCGTGCATGATTTACGTAGTTATTTATGTATATACATGGATAGTGATATAAAAATCTCGGATAACTCAAAATAAAGATAAAACAAATTTCATAAAAAAAAAAAAAATAATAAATAGGTAGGGCGTTTTTATATATTTTATTTTGTAATTAAATTATTTCTTTACAGATTCATTGATTTATCTTTTTTGTTGAAAACATCTGTATAGATACTTGTATTATACACATTATATAATATTGTTATTACTTGTATACAGTTTTCATACTCCAGAGCCCGGATACATATTATGTTTGAATAAAGTTTTCTAAAAATATTTTTTAAGTATACTTTACAAAAATTTTACTTTAATCTATCGACGACCACACAATATAATAAATTGTACTTATCTCCATATAATATGGGATAAACGCTATACTATTTTTTTAGGTATAATTGCTACTTACTAGTTACATAATAGATACAGTGAATGTAATAATAATTTACGTACAATGTCGTGTGATCCAAAAAAAAAGTAATAAAAATCATTGGAAAAATTATTTAGTGTTTCGTTACCTACCTATTATAATTATTATACTCCCACGGTTGATACAGCGCCTATATAATATAATATTATAGGTACATAATCGAAGTTAATGACGCGGCCTTCGACGTCCATCGAAGTATAATAGTGTACGATGAAAATATTATTATTATAGGTATATAGTAAGTATAGGTAGGTACAAATACGACGGGCTGCATCGGACAGTAGTTGGGGGCCGTCTTACCCACATTAAAATTAATAAGGTACATAAGCGAGCAAATATATGGTATAACCTACAGTGAGGATTGGGTTACTGGTGACTAAGGTGATATATATGATATTGTCATATTTTCG
The DNA here is from genome assembly GCF_019925205.1 of Metopolophium dirhodum. Lineage (NCBI taxonomy): Eukaryota > Metazoa > Arthropoda > Insecta > Hemiptera > Aphididae > Metopolophium > Metopolophium dirhodum. The sequence continues at coordinate 110,132,492 of NC_083560.1, forward strand.
ACCACATATCTCAAATTATAAAAGAAAACGTAATCTAAAGTGACAAGCCCTATAAATATAACACGGTTGTCACCCAACCACTATAATAATAATATGTACGTTTCATTATTTTATGTTTAATACACCTTTATACTACGATTTAGTGGAATTTTTTTTCGGATGGACTTTCAACGTAATAATATTATTATTATTATATATTTTAATATTTATTATTACCTATACATATTTTTTTATAATACATAAACATATACGTGGGTATAATTGGTTATTTTTATACAATATATATTTTTTTACGTTTTTAAGTGATTATAAGGACCTGTGTAACTGTAGCTTTTGTGACGGTGGATCAATTTCCTATTATGTTTCTACTATTTTTTTTTTTTTTTTATTACATCATTATTTAATTATTTATGAATAAACGTAACTTGAATATGATTGAAAGTAATTTATTAGTTATTTAGTGAATATCAATCAAAATCAACTAAGTTAAAAGTAAAGTTTAAAAAACAATGTAGGTACTTATTATATTTTAATATACCTAAACCTAAATAGACAAAATTATATTTAATTTTTGCACAGTTTAATAGTATGTGCAATATATGTTAATAGTTAATTATGATTAAGACAAGCCTAGCTAAAACAAACTTATACTTTATATAATACATCGTCTCATTTTGCAATTTACTTTGCAGTTTTACTCATATAATTACTAAAATAAGAAATCTCCAAAGCTATCGAATAAAAATTTTTAGGAACATTTATAAGTTTATAACATATATAGTCATTAAAATCGAATAGCCTACACCAAGTACACTGCCCACAGACACCTCATGGCCAATGAACATGAAACTATAATATATGCCATCAACACTCATGTAATCACAGTCAAAAACATACTCCTCAAATGGCGAAAATATACCAATTTTTAACACAACATCATATTCCAGAAATTCTACACACAATCCTCATACTCTCAATAAAAGCAGTCAAAATACTTATCAAATGTATAAATGAAACTCTCCACCAAAACTAATTTAATATAATCTTAAATTATGTGAAGTCAAAATAAATGAAAAAAACACGCTAGGTTATAAAATCTTTGGTTCCTGGGAAGAAGGGCTTAAGTCAATTGTAGTTAAGATGATGTGATACCGGCACGTGTTGTCTCCGTCTTACAAGTGCGTAACATAGCAAATTTGACGCTCAGCAGAACACGTGTAGCTCCGTTAGTATAAAAATTAGAACGAATTGACCTCTTATAAAATCTAAAGGTAGGATTATTATCTAGGCAACCCCATGGGCTTTTTATTATATTTTAATTTTAACGCGAGTTATGAGTATTTTAAAATTGTATATTTTTGCCTAGATAATAATCTTACCTTTAGATTTTATAAGAGGTCAATTCACTCTAATTTTTAAATTAACGTAGCTACACGTGTTCTGCTGAGCGTAAAATTTCCTCTGTAACGCACTTGTAAGACGGAAACAACACATGCGGGTATCACGTCCTCTTAAGCTATAGATATTTCATGACTTTTGACTTAAGTTTTTTTGACCATGACCTATGCCTTTTAGATTCTATATATTTTGACTTAACTATTAATTTCAATGAAATCATAACATAGTATAATATTATTATAATGCTTTAAACTTTTTATATTTTATTGAATGAGATATACTTTTTATATCATATCTTATATCACATATGTAGAATTCATGATTTTCTGAACAGAGCTTACTTTAATAATAATAATAATAAATAAAAAATTATAAAAAATACTTAATATTTTAATAAATTAAAATAAAACTTAACCTTTTTATATTTAAACAAATAAAATACATCTAAGTATAATAATAATAAAAAAAGTATAATATAAAATAAATAACCTAGTCATCATATTTCAAAATTTCATCGAGATCTGGATAATATGACTGATTCTCAGTACTATCATCAACCAAATTATTGTAAAAACCATGTGTAATAAAATAAACTAACTAGATTAAGACGATTTGGTTCTTTAAATTATTAATTTTTATGTTTATTATAAATGTTCAATACATATTTATATGACAGTATTTTCTTTTGTGTTTAATTATACCGTTTAAAACAGTTAAACAATTAAAAATACGTATAACAAGGAATAAAGTTGATAATATCGATGAATTTACTTGGACTCACGCTAGTTGGTATTTGGACTGGGTGTGATGGCAATGTAGTATATGCAAGGCTGGGCATTAACGAGTTAAAAAGTTAATTTTAGTTTAAATTTTTAACTTAACTAGTTACTTTTGGCTTTTCATTAACTTAACTGTTAACTTATTAAATTTCTTTCTTAATTAACGTGAAATGAACGAGTTAATTTTTCATTTTAAGAAGTAAGTTAAGTTAATTTTTTTTGTTTTTAATTTTATAATATTTCACTGTTCCAGTCTATTTCGTTTTCATGTCAAAAAATATGTATCGTAAATTGTTTAAAGTTAAAAATGTATATCATTCGAATCTAACTTATATGGAAATACTGTATGAAGTATTAACACTATATCCTACAATTTAGTTTTGGGTTGGAAAAAAATTAAGTACGTTAGCGTTGTATAAACAAATTAACTTTTTTTTAACTTAATAAAAAGTTAACAAAAAATGTGTATTAACTTTTAATTTAACTGAGTTAACCTATAGTTAAATTAACTTGTAACTTTTTGTTATTGGTGCATATTATCTTAACTTGACTGAGTTAAAAAAAATCATTAACTTGCCCAGCCTTGAGTATACGAACGGCACAACGGATGGGCGATTAGAGCAGCGTTCCGTGGGCTCGAACTGGTTTTATTCAACCCGTAGGGCTCTACGGCTCAACGGACGGACCGCCGGGATGCGGCGTACGTTGGCGGCGGCTCGTACCGGTCAGTTTGAACCGGCATGCTGGCTCCAGACACGGCAGAGAGGACGGCACTATGGGGCGGCTCAACGGACGGACGGAGGGATGCGGCGTACGTTGGTGGTAATATGCTTCCGACCAGTTTGGACCAAATATTGTTGGACCCAAGTACGGAAGAATATAGGGAGTGTTCGGAGATCGGAGAGCTTTCCGGGACCAAATGTCAGTTTGAACCAGTTATTGGCTTATTGCTGGCCCCAGTAACTTGTTTGTCACCGGTCCGCCTTGAATCGTATTCCGTGGGTATGTCGAAATAATTACGTTTTTCGCTTTTCGGTGTTAGGTTGTCTCTCCAGGGGCGTATATATTAACCATCGCGGCTGCTTCCGTCTGCGGGAATGGCCGGTAGTAGTGTGTGTCTTTTATGGGCATTAAGTGGTATATTTACAACTGTGGGTGATGGGTTATTGATGGTTAGGGTCTAAGGTTACATTCTTACTGTTATTGTTGTTGTTTTAACATTTTATTAAGTCTTAACGATGAAATTGATTACTGGTACGCTCATTCTCATAGCGGGTGCGAGTTGCACGCTATCTAGTGTATGTGCCCGGCGCGTGTTGCCGAACACAACACACTCGATAGTTCATTATTATTCGGCTGGTGGCGCGTCGGCGCGTTCTGTTCACGACACATTTCCTACCGGGAGTGCACTGCGCGCGATAGTAGAATCGTTCTTTGCAGGAAATTGGGAGTACGTGTTCTGTCTCGTTACACATGGTAAACAGTATGTATTAATGTGAGAAGATGGAGTAAGTACCTTTTTTTCCTTTTAATATTGGTAATGGTGCATTATACATTCTTTGCAATGAAAAATTATTCACCTGGCTTCTTCTTTTTAGATCTAATACTTTAAAAGGTTCGTTTTCACATAAACTAGTTTTATAATATAGAAAACCAATAGTACAACTTCTATATTGCAACCATTGCTACATCATGCCAATTAAATTAATTTCCTTCTTCATTTTTTTTGCACACAACCAAAGGCCCTTTTAACAATTTTTCAAAATTATAAAAGTGTTCTGGATTCATGCACATGAAAAGGTTTCTTATTGTTTGTGCAGCTTATAACTGTGACCCAGTCTCTTGGATTTGAAATTTGAATTGAAGAATGTTTCTTTTGTTTTTTTATAAGCGAATGATCTGAGTCACACTCACATGGAGTTTGACCAGCAACTAAGAACTTGTGATTTATTTGTTTTATACAAGTTTTTTTTTTTTAAGAACGGTAAAAAACAAAGCTGATAAATAAGAATTTTTGTTCTGGCCTCCACATGAGTCTGAATAAAGTATTATTGTTTCCACATTATTAGGTAAATTTAAAAGTTCTTTGTAAATGTATGGCGCTATTTTATCAGCTCGCTTTCTACCAATTGTTTTGTGTCAAAAGTAACATTTTACTTGACCAGTTGCAAGATTACGTGTAGATAGATTGTAAGTCCAATACAATCTTATATGTATAAAAAGCAACGGACATTTCTAAATGTGGGGTTGGCAAGCACTGTTGCAAATCAAAAGTTAGACAAGTTATTGATTAATCAGACTTAGATTTTTCCTTGTCAACTCTTTTGCTATTATATGCATCATCAGAATTTTTTAGATCGTCCATCAAAATTAACATAATATTCATAAATAGCATTTCTTTTCTTTAAAGATTTTGTATTTCGTTTCCTAGAACTTATTACAAGTTCTGAAAACTTCACTGCACTTCTCCTAACCAATGTGAACCTAACAAGACCCCAAACAACGAAATCCGCTCTCCGGTTTCGGAGATCTATCTCACTAAATGAAAATGAAAATGATTTTTTGTGTGGCCGTTCACACCGATATTTTTCTGGATTCAAATTGTTATACCGCTTGGGTGTGATATAGTTAATACATTTCTAAAAATTAAAAATCAAGAAAGTTTACATGCCGATCCCTGACTTAACAAGCGTTTTTAGATGCTAAACCTTCCCTATGAATCATACAATGAGTAAATAGTATACTTGGTGAAATGTCGTTAACTTAGGCTATAAAGCCTTTAGGTAGGTCACTATACCTCAGTATGTCTCACTATACCTAATGGACGTGTTAAATTTGAATGCACTGATAGACATAATTGTATACGAAAAACGATTCTGAACGGAGGCGATTTGTCAGTCTAGAAAATGTTATTTATTTATTTTATATCTAAACCGTTTGATAGTACATAATTATTTTACACGGAATTTTTAAATCTGTTCCATGATTGTACAAACATTAACTTACTATTGTACGAGTTTGTACTTAACCTATGTTTGATATATATCAGTGTAAGAACACGCATTGTCATCATGTTAAAAATTTAATAAATGTAATTAATACAAATAAGTTATTGTGTGTTATAAGTTTAATCATGTTCTCTAACTAAGAGAAACACAACATATATGTTTATTATTGTTAATATTGAAAATTTAGACGCTCGTAAAAATTTACTAGTTGACTTAAGCTCAATGTTTTCTATCAACCTTGTATACAATTTTCAATTCTTAGCTATCAATACAAAAAAAATTACACAATTTGAGCTACAAAATAAATTGCAAATATTCGTGATTTTAACGAATTTTGTCAATATTTGAACTTCAAACGCTTATAAAAAAAAATTGTGCGTATGTATTTTAATAATTTTTTATTCACACGTAGATTAACTTATGTGAAACCTTCTAATAATTAGATTTATAGTTTTATATTGGTTATTAATTATTATACTTTTTATAATAAATTAATTTTGGTATCGAAATTTTATACGCTTTTATAACTAACTTTATACGTTGGTAAGTACAATATCTACTAATATTACCAAATACATTCAAATACACTTCACTTAAATGAAAATATATGCGAAATGTCGGGAAATTCATACATACAATCTCCCGACGCCACTTAGGGGGGAACCCGTCTAACCATCAGTAGGATATGCGTCGACAGCGCTCCCAGTGTTAATCTGTCGTCCCAATATCTTCAATTATTTTATAAACGGTCATTTTAGATACAAGTGTAACTAATGATCCTGATCCTCTTCTTTTTGAATCTTTTTTTCCGTTGATCAATATTGATTTTTATTTTTTGCTTGTAGAACTTTAAACAGTGCTTCACAATATACCACTGTTTAAATATTGTTTTAAATTTGAATCTCCTTCACTAGTCAATTTCATAAACTACAAAAAATTACCTCTATTGATATTAATATCGTCCCTTTTGTACAGTACTTCTATGTCACCAGTTCCACGATAAGGTACATTTTTCTTACGTTAAAAGTCAAGAAAGTTTACTGCCAATCTCTGACTTGACAAGCGTTTTTTTTTTCTATAATTGTCAATTAACTTTTATTTGTTGGGTTATAATGCATGAAAATTTAATACAAGGCGCCTGATATATTGTTACATTAGTAGTTGAAAAATATTAAAAATATATGGACACAATTTTGTTTTATAAGCATTTAAAGTTTGAATTTTGACAACATTTATCAAATTTAAAATTAATATATTATTTTTTAGTTAAAAACTTATAACAAAGTTCCACGTAAATAGGTTATATTATATAAATTACTTAATTCACAATAATATCATCAAAATATATACTTAATAATATCATAGACTGACTGGCCGTCTTCACTCAGAATCGTATTTCTTATACAATGATATTATATCATTGAATTCAAATTTAACACCATCCATTACAGTGACCCACTTGTAACCTACTGTACAGCAGAGCGACACCCAATTGCCCACCTTTTTAATATTGAACGTTGTACTCTGCAAATTTTTTGAATATTAATTCCAAATGCTTCATATGTTCTTGAAAACGTTTTGACATAACATGGATATCATCCACATTTACAGCCATGAACGTCAATAATTCTGGGCCCAATAGATACATTATTTAGAATTTTTTGAAATTCGGCTACTGAATTTATTAAGCCAAACGGTAATACTTGGAGCTGAGAATTACGTCCCCTATATAGGGGAATGCGGTTATTTCTCTAAATTCTTCTTTGAGTTCGCGTTGCCAATATCCTGACGTGAGGTCAATGGAACTAAGGTATTTGGTTCCCTTAAGCTCCATTAATATACCTTCGAAGTTTGTAGGGCATTCTCGGTCCGAGATTATACGTTGATTGATTTTCCTTGCGTCTAAGCAAAGTCGTATGTCTCCGTTTTTTTTTCTATTCCTACTATTGAAGATGACCTGGGCGACGTAGTTTTTCGATGATATTCATTGATAGAATCCTTTGAATTTCTTTATTTATTTTAGTAAGTTTAGACATAGGGTAAAGCCGTTGATGAATTGGTTCTCCTTCCTTAATCTTAATTTGACATTGAAATTTGGTTTCGACTCTTTACTCTTTAACCACTCTGAAGGGGCTAACTGTATTCAAGATTTAGATGATGTTTTACTCATTCTTAAAAAACCTCGTATAAGTAAAAGTAAAATATTTTTCCCCGAAAAAATCCTATCCAAATACCATCACCTATTTCAAACATTAATAATTTAATAATAAACAAATTAATTTAACTGAACAAAATGCTTTGACATAAATTTGTGGTTACTTAATCGGGCAACATTTAAAAGTTCATCAATGTTTCACTTGTTTACATTTTGCACAAGCAACTACTTCCTTATCCAGTGAAACTTTCCATTCCTATTTTGAAACACATGAAGAAAATCCTTCTTTATTATTCAGTTATTTAATAATGCCTGATTTTTTCATTAACATGCTCACATTTGTTTTTTAAGTTTAATAAGTTCTCCGCAATCAACTAACACACTTAAATAGATTCGCCGTGACACTAACACAATACGCAATTATTGCTGTCTGTAAAACTTAATCAAATAACTTTTGTACGTGAAAATCTTATCAAAAAATAAACCATATAATAATTAGTGAAATTCATCCAAAATGTAACTTTAAATACCTATAGCTACATGTAAATTAAATGTTATACGCCCCTAGATGCCGCCAACTGCAGTGATCTAATAAAATAATAATTAAAAGTATATACTATATATATATATTATAAGTTTGAAATTGTAATGTCCTTGGCTAATAAAGGGGTTCAATAACGATTTTAAAACATTCTTCAAAAGGGGACTCGCAAGCGCGTGGATATTTGTTCAACTAGGTACCGTTCAATAAAATTGCAAATTTAATATTTATAATATATGAACTTCAATAGAAAATTCAATAAAACATACCAAAAAAACCCATTTTGTTCATTTTAGGGCTATCCGCCTATAAAATGGTTGACAAATTTAGGTTAAAGTCATTAAACATACAATAACAGCATTTATAATTCAATCAACAAAATGTTAAGAAAAAGTACTGCCACAAACGTATGATTATTTTTTTTTTAAATTATATAAAAATTGTTGGTTAAAAATATCGAAAAACGTCTTTATTTTTGAAATTCCCTATAATCGATCCATAATCAATAAACCACGTGTACAATGTCATATTAAGATACACCCATTACATATTTATTTCTGATATTTATTCATATTTCATTTAAATATAATATTTTACAATAATTTCTACAAACCTCCAAACGTCGCTAGCTTTTGAGAACAATAATTATTTTCTAATAACCTCTGGTGTCATCCAAGGAAATGTTCCTTTTAAACTCATAATTGTTGTATTGGAGAATTACCTAGCCAAAGTCCGTGATTTTCAATGTATTGCAATCACCAATAACTGTTTCCTTCAAAAGCACTGAAAATGTAAATTGAAAAAAAAATATTTTTCATGAGCAGTAAAAACATTTGACACAATTTATTGAGTAGAATATTTTCATAGGATTATTTATAGGATGGTCAGGAATTAAAGTCGGTTCCTTTTAACGGGCAGGGGGCAAAACACTATATAATATATTATTATAATCATCATCATATAACGTCTGCACAATACAGCGCACAATAATTTATTAGGCATTATCATTGTTATTATAAAATTTTACGCCGTACAAGCGCGCGTGTGGAGTCGTCCGACCGGAGTTGTTTTAATTTTCCGAAACATTGGGTCGCTGCGCATCGTGTTTTATAATATACAGTAATGTAATACGGTCGTCCAGTCGACGCGAAGGGAAAACGGATTATTATCCGGTCCACACTGTATCAGTCACTCGGGGTGCGGAGAGTAACAGCTTTGCCGAGGATAATTGGTCCATTAATTTTCGCAGCTTCTCCTCCGCCGGCCGACACCTCGTCGCGATCGACCCGCGCCGCGACGCCGCCGAGGGATTACCAACGACTGCTGCTCCTCCTCCTCCTCTACCGCGGCCACCGCCGTCACGTCGCAAAACCGAAGGGAGAAAACGTTTCCGCCGAAAACGCGAAAACCCGCTGACTATATTACTGCCACCGCTCGCCGAAACAAAAACACATATAAATGTATATTGTATATAACGCGATACGAAAAGTTTATATTATTATTATGTACGCGGGACACGATGCACCACAGCATCACGTAATCCTCCCTCAGTTCGCTATATCGCCGATTCCAACGACATGGCGCCTATATAATACACGAGGTGATCCTTTCAAAGGTAAACCGCTCGTTTTCTCAGAAACTATATTATCAACGTTTTTGGAAATATATTATTATTTTTATTTTTTACTCAATTTAAAGCAGTTACGGGTACATTTTTGAAAATAAAAACCTTTTTTTCATTCTCTACCATAAAATTTCAAAAAAAAAAAAAAATCGAAATTCGAACGATTAGTTAATTAGTTATATAAGTTAGGTGATTATTTATTATAGACTAGGTATAGTATCCACTAGATCCAATTTACTACTAGAAACCACCTTCAAAATTGAAACAGTTTTACTACTCCAATAGGCAACGCCAGGCATAACCAAGTTAATAATCTTAACTTTTAACTTAATAGATTTTTATTGTTATTCGAATAATAAATTACGAATTACCTACTTCCAATCAAATCCTATAGTTGCGTTTATTTATAAATAATACATTTAATACAATTGATAATAGGTATATCTAAATTCTACATATTATACATTTATACCAATATTTAATAGGAAAATAAAAACTAAATTCTTACATTTGCTTTTTTTGTTGCCATTAGCCAGCATTATTCAATACTCATTAGTCATACCATTTTCTTATATTTGATACCATATTATGGGGTTATACAAATAGTATAAAATACTAAAATAATATTAATAATTCATGCTTACACAAATAAATACTACTACCTACCTAGGCACAATTCTCGAATGAAAAATTATAAATATTTTTATTCATAAAGATATAAAACCAAACAAGTAAATTATTAATGTTATTACTATTGTAGTAAATGTATTGTCTGCGTCAAATTATATTTATTTATATAATATAAAAAAAATGAACTTGGTTAAACATTTTTGAAATTTGTTTATCAACGACTTAACTTAGTTAAAAAATATCATTCTTCCTTGCCAATAAGCAATGACAACCAGTGGCGTAATTGCGGGGGGGGGACTTGCTCCCCAGAAATGTTTGTGGGGACAAAAGTATCATTTTGCCCCTCCAAATTTAAAAAGTATTCTTAACAAGACTGTTAACATAATATTATAATATTAAAATATTTTTTTCCTCAAATTACTTTATAAAAGCTTATATTTATTTTAGGTTTCTCTTGTTGAATAATATCATGTTGACGTAGGTATTGTCAGTGCAGTTACTGTTATTGCAATAATCGCATTATTCGTGACTATTATTATCCGTGATTTGTGAACACGTTATTATTTTGAAATCACGATTTTGACTACAGGAACGGCCGAACGGGAGGTTAATTTTTTTGCCCCCCCCCCCTCCTAGATTTTTATCCAGTTACGCCACTGATGACAACCATGAAAAAGCCACACTTCGTTGTAAAACCAATCAGAATCTAAAATAGTTATTTGTGTGACTGTGTAGTAAGTGTTTAAGTGTAAGTTAGTCGTCGACTACAGAACTCAGCTGAACTCAGTGCATTTTTATATTAAGTCAATATGATTTGAAACAGATGCATTTAGAATATTCATCTAAATTCCTAAAATGCTTATCGCATAATATTATTTTTGCATGATATATTTCAAAATATTTGATAATTGAAAAATGTAGATATTCAACGTTTTTGTACACGTAATGTTGTTTCTAATTATACCTAATATGTGAATGCGGGTTTTTGTTACTAAAATAAATAATTGTCTTCTGCACCATACAAATATTATGATTGCATATTATTTCAAAAGTAATATTTACACAAAATGGTTGAACGTGTTAGATTAGTTTACGATAATTTAACTGTTTAATTACCATATAAAATGTAAAACCATAAACGCTTCAAATATTTCTGAAAGAGACACTTAATTGACGTCCCCACCCACACAATGTTTTAGGAAATTATAAATACCCAAAAACAACCCCCCTTTTTAAGTAAGAACACTATATGTGGTAGGTTAGGTTTTCTTCCAGAGTGTCATCTGGTGATAGGTACAAAGATTTTTTTTCAAATGAGAGCCTTATATATTACATACTTTATTGTAAATTATTAAAATGACGATAATTTTGATAATTTTGAAAATTGTCTTAGTGAAATAACTACTATATTTTATATTATATGTAAGCCTATTATAATAAACACCATTATCCTTTAATCTTTATAATGTATATAGGCAGTACATACATTTTAATAACCACGAACCTACGTAATAATACTCGCTCAAATTTTGATTTGGATGGACAACCTTCTCAAAAAAATTTTCTGATTGACAATTTACAAATTTTATTCATAAAGCCAAAAAATATGAAAATATGGTCTTTAACTGACATTAAAAACATTTCGATCACCGATTTTGTACAGCAATAGGTAGGTATTACCGTATTTACTGAAGTACCTACAACATAATTGATATACAATACGATGAACTGTATCCGCGATAATTTAGTGTTTCCACTGTTGTAAAATAAACTTTAAAATTAATTAATTAGTTATTCAAATATAGACACAGATGATTATTTTCAAAAGTATTTAAAATACTTGATAAAATATGTAGTTATTAGAGTGCAAAATCTACAGATACTTTTTAAAAGCATTATCAAATATAATATATTATGAATATTATTCAAATACTATATTATATAAATACTTATTATAAAAATCACGAATAATTATTTGAAAATTTGATTCACCATATAAATACGCAATTTTCATTCGGAAATGTTCACCTTAACTGCTGTAGTTAACGATTTATAAATTAAATAATACTATTTAGATTCGTATATTTTATGATTGGTTATTTTTTAGACAGTGATGACCTATACGATCTTTGAAAACAAAGGCCAAATCTCAGATAAAGGTAAAACAATAATTTCATTATTATAAATTTACGATCGTAGGAGTGGACAATAATTACTGTATCGAAACATAAACAATAACGTACATATAATTTATTTATCGTCGCGACTCGCGATGGTATACTAATCAAGTATTAATGTATGAAATCATTGTTTAAGTGTTTGTAGATATGTATAGGTACAGACATTAAAATATTTATTTATTTCAAAATCACACAGGTCAAAAACAGTGTTGAGCTCAAGATTATAGTAAAATAATTAATATATTGGTACCTATTGGAAACATCATACGCGTGCTATATTCACAATTGCCATGACCGTTTGATTTACAGTTTACACCCTAACATATAAAAGTATTTATTACATTTGATTAAAATAATTAAATTACATTTTCAATAAACAACGATTTTGTTGATTTTATTACAAAATTAAACTTACATTTTAGCATGGTCTTGCACCCGAATTAACCAGAACCCGTAACACCCTTAAAAACTATTAAAAACTCAAACACCCGAAACCCATAGAACCCAAATGATTTTATTTTTAAAACACCCGAAACCCATATAACCCAAATAGTTTTATTTTTAAAACACCTGAATATTAACCAATATCCAAATAAAACATTCTGGTTAACCCAAAATCCAAATAATTTTTTATTTTACAATCTTCATGCGATACAGGTGTCATTTTGTAAATATTTTATGTGGTTAGTTCGACTTTGTAGTTCATTATTTGTTTAATAATAACAGTATTCGGATTTTTTGCTAAACAATTAAAAATTTAAAAAAATATCTTCTAAAAATAATGTTTTTTTTTTACTAGTAAACACTTAACACCCTCATTAACCAATATTAACCCGAATCATAACGATTATTATCACCCAAACGTTTGTTCAAATTTTTTATTCTAAAGTTGAAACACCCAATTTCATGCAGCACAATTCGAAAGGTAAGACTTCAAAAAATCGTTAAATTTTACAACTCATCAGTTTTTTATAAAATCAAGTATTTTGCTATAACTCAGAAGTTATCAATCCTGGAGACTAAAAAATGGAACAAATATCCACAGTCTCACGAATTATCCTTAAGACAGTAATATTTCAATACGATTACGTTTTTACGATTTTGTAGACTATGGGTGGGGAGTTTTGTTGTTAAAATTCAACAAAATGTTTCACATTTTTTTATAACATAATTATCGTAATTCACTAACTGAGAAACAACAGAATAGTATTTATTTTTCTTAATATATGTTTATATTAGGTAAAACACACCACATGGATAAGTTAGGTAAGTGAACTACAATTATTATTTGTATTGATTTTGTACTTGCACATTGTTCGTATATTATATAGATTGTTATTACGTGTTTATACGAGCAAAACCATATGTTTAATACTAAAAAATCAACGTTCTCGGACTATATTGAATAAAAATCAATTATTAAAAGAGCGTTTAAAAGATGTATGTAATCGAGTATTAAAATGAACGGTTATTGTAACACAATTTTTTTTGATTTTATGATTACTGCATTTGTATTTTGTCAAACATACTACGTGTATTCGCGTTATTTTTTGTTTGCAATTATTTGAAAACATATCAATATAAGTATGATGGTAAAAAAAGAAATCGATCACTGTTATGGCTTTGCGAAAATTGTATAATCGTGACTCGTGTCGGTATAGTATAATAATATATGAACAAATTACATAGTGCGTACGATAGGGAGTTTGGAAAGCAGCTAAATCAACTCGTATAGTGGTGATCGCGAGCTATACGAGATGATAAAGTATGGAGCACAACGATTTAGGCTGCAAGTATATATTATTATATAAAATATAAATCATCATCGGCTCACTTAACGAAATTTGTTTTTTTCAAGCAAAATATATTTTTTACTCGTGTACGCCATTTATATTATATTAATTTATAATATAGTGTCATACTGTCATAAATCACCCCAAAATATAATATTTTTTTGTGCACGTGTCTGCGAAGATTAAAGATAAATATTTTTTACTATAAAAAATTTAAGGTTTTGCGCTAAGCTACGTGCGTATATAATTGGCCGTTGGCGTATAGACGACGTTCAGTGTTTGGGGGACAAAACGCCCGCCTCTTACTCTGAAACCGTTGGTAACTTGGCATTGATATAAAAATATGATATTTAGATTTATAAATGCAATTAATTGTAAAATGTATATTATATTGTTATCACAAATTGTATTCACAAACCTTAATTATTCAAGTTAAAATAAGATTGTATCAATCGTAATATAAGTCTAGACTAATGACCTGCTAGTAATCAAAGCCTTTATATTCCTAATAAAAAAAAAACTATAAAAATCGCCAGCCCTCTATAAAAGTGCCACCCGAGGCGTTATTCGCCTCCACCTAAACACCACTAAAGGCTCCTCCCCGGCAATTATATCCCTCGTCCTGATCACGGAGATGGTGTTTATAATTTATTGTTTACATATTTAAACATATCATGGAGTATATTGATGTAATTTATAATAAACAGCAGCGCTGTCTTCAACAGTTTCGTGGTTTGCACGGACAGGACTAGCTCGTTTTTAGGGGTGAAGGGGTAAAGTCTGGACATTTTACTCTACGCTCACGAAATGTAAAATTGATTATTCCCTCGGCGCCAGCAGTGGTAGTCGAGGGGGACAGGCGTGGGTGACACGAAATGCCGAAAATAATACAATGATAAAAAAAAATGTAATTTTTTTCTCACCGTTCACACGGATCTCGCGAGTCTGACGCGGTATAATCGATACGGTCGATTATTATATTATG
This sequence comes from Metopolophium dirhodum, assembly GCF_019925205.1. Classification (NCBI taxonomy): domain Eukaryota; kingdom Metazoa; phylum Arthropoda; class Insecta; order Hemiptera; family Aphididae; genus Metopolophium; species Metopolophium dirhodum. Next base: position 110,147,585 of record NC_083560.1, read on the forward strand.
CGCGCAACGTTTTTGTCACAGACCAACACCACACACACGTGCAGTCTGCGTATCATTTATAATAATATAACAAACATCGTAACATAAAATAAAATAATAAAAACGCTACGATATTATAATATACACGAGAGGAAAAAAAATGACCGTCGTATACCCAAGCCAAGACGTCGTCGGGCCCCCGCTCGGCACATCGTTTCCCGCTGAGCCGTTTTTGTGCGGGCGCGTCCCGTGGGAATCTCGTCTTCGACAAAGTCCGCGGTCGGGCCGGACCTCATAATAGTAATTTTATATTATTATAATACATGCGTGTTATTATTATTATTATTACAGGGCCGCGATTGCTGGAGCGCGGCTAGTGCGCGATAACATCGGCTTCTGCGGCGAAATTCAGACGTTAAGAATGACAGATGCGTATACGACAACTGAACGCGCCGCAGCACACACGACGTACCTAATAATAATAATAATAATAATAATATTTTATAATTGATCGTTTACGACATTGTTTACTTTCTTCGATTCGTCATCTCCAACGGCCGTCGTCGAAACGATACAGGCACATGTATATAGGTATCTACTGTGCATAGGTTTTTGATATCGTCGGATTTATCGCCGTCCGATCATCTCCGGAGACGATTATTACCGCCCCTTGCAGCGCGCATTCAATAGTATAGGTACCTAAGCGCACCTTTGACATTATATTATTATACATACGTGTTACGACGATATTATATTTCATATTTTCTCGTCCGTCCGCCACGACTGCTGCAGATAGACATCTCGACCGGAGAATGGATGGGGGCAGAGAGAGGATACGATAGAGTGATTGAGAGAGAGAGAGAGAGAGGGAGAGAGGAAGCATACCTCGTGATTTGGTGACGTATGTTATCCGTACGGTCATCGGGGCGGCGTATGAGACGCTGTCGATTATGGTACAGAGAATGCGTCCGCGGTATGCCACCGGGATCCGAGCTGCGATCGACGGCGGTGGTGACGGCATCTCCTCCGTGATAATCCGTTTATTATTTCGTTATTGTGTCAAGACGATGACATCATATTTATTATGTTGTATATAGTATTGGTGCTTGCGTATAACTGCAGGGATCGTAACCTTTCTACTACAATAGGTGTATAGTCTTTTCGGTTCGGGTGTTCAGAGCTTAATATTATTATATATTTGGTTCTTATATAGGTATGGTAAAAATGATTTCGGTACTAGTTTCGGTGAATACCTGTATATAATATTTATTGGTTGCTAACATGTAAACACGATTAACTAAGAAGTCACCTATATAAGAAGCAAAATAGTAAAGGTGGCGTTAACTAGTATGCATTGTAATAAATTAGCTTTTTACGGTTAAATTGAAAAATAATACATTGTTGCAAATTGATTAGAACAACATAGCAAGAACTTAGTGTACCTACACTGTATAGGTTTGAGTTTAATTTAAGTACCTATTACTGTTCTTGTGCATCGCTATTGTAATAGTATGCATCTATGATCTATCTCAACTTATTAATTCAACGAATAATGATAATGATTAATTATTATGTTATTATTGTGTTATTCACAATACACAATATATGTAGGTAATACCTAGGTCCTAGGTATCAAAAAGTGAAAACATCACATACAAATGCAAGCCATACTGTTTTAAGACGGACAACAAGCATCATCGAACTATAAAAGTGTAAAAATATAATGAAATGTGTTTTAAGGCATTTCGTAACATTTAAAGGTTATCGATAATTAACCGTTTTTTTTTGTTTTTTTTATTGGCTCCTTGACTGTAAACCAATGTCAGCACTTGACGTCGATACGTCATAACTCGTATATTATTCTATAATGTTACACTATGGAAATATTATACCTTCTAACATTTGTGTGCAAATCATAACCAAACTCGAAATGAAAAAAAAATAATAAAAATCATTTCGTTATTAAACATAGTAAATACCGAAAATAAATGTTATCTATTATACCAATATAAAAATATTGTAACGTACAGCCAATATAAATAGTAAGCACTCAACAGACGTACTTGGCCAAATGTGTACTTTTGATTTAGATTACATTTTTTGCTCTCTCGCAAGCATGTGGCTATTTTAGTCACTGAATTTTTTTTATTGACCGATCGACACCGTCGGCCAGCAGTTTCTCACGCGACAAACACATTTTGAATAAAAAGTTGAAATTTAGTTATTAAAAAGGTATCTTCTATGAAGACAAAATATGGTATGGCCTGCACATTGTAATATTATGAAAATCATATTAATATTCAGTTAAATATATTATATTTTAATTTAGAAAATTATACAATCTATTCGTGTTGTAAGTACAACAGGGATGATGAATATTTAGCATATCAGGGTTTGTGAGCGTGGGGGAAGATAACTATTTATTGACAGCACATCCGCGTAAATTTTATAAGGGGTGGTGGCGGTGTGTGTTTGATTAATTAAATAATAGGGTCTCGTGGCCACGTCGCTTGAACCTTCCAATAGGATTTTCAAGAGATACAGATATATAAATGTATAATAGGTTTTGAACGTTGATATGATTTTGAAGTCAGATTCTGAATTAGGAGTACTTATATAGTGTAAGTTTGGCTTTTTCGGTGACTAAAGTAATGTGAAGATCATTGTGGTGCCCGATGGAGAATATAATATGAACTATGGAGTAGCATATATAAGTAGTAGGTATATGAAGTAGCATTATAGATATGCATCTGAAGGTTTTTGATTGGAATATTTTTTGTGTATTAGTATTTCAAGCCCTAAGGTTGAATACCATGTATCCTTATGGGTTTTAGAAGGTGACTATAAATATGAAATTTGGATTTCTGAGTATTTTATTAGTATGGGACTAAGTATATAGAATATAGATAAAACCGTATATTTAATTTTAATTCTGTTAAGTGAATGTGTTTCGCCCACATCGGTGGGACGGTAAAACCTACCTGTTTAAAATGCTCATTACAAAAAGGGGCGCAAATGTGTTCAACATGTTTATTGCTATTCTTATATTGAAGTAATAGTACCTACATATGTATACTTATATATCATTGTAGCCCACAATACAGCAAATGCATACAATAATATTTTAAATGTCCGTGCGTAAAATCCAATGGTCGCAGAGGCCGGGAATATAATGACAGTACCTAATCATAAAAAAATACATGTCAGATGTCCTACACATTGTCACATGGATATTATTATACTTGATATCGCCCGTCCCTTCTCACGGTATTTTAATATTTTTTTGTTATTATTGTGCATTTCTGCAGCAGTGTTTAAAATTCCTTTTCATTGAAACCCATCATCGTGGTTGGTGGCACAGGTCCCCTGTCGCGCGTATGACGAAATATATTACAAACACTGTACCAATATTATCGATAGTTAAATAATTGTGATACATTTCTTCACAATGAATTTATATATAATGATATAGCATATTCTTGATGTATAACTTGTTTTTTTTTTGTCATATTTGTGTAACATGTCCGTGCAGCAGTATCTGAACACAGTAGATGTTTTGAGTTTTCACATATTTACTTATTCACATTTTTGTACGCAATAATACAACATTGCTCAATGAATACTATAAAATATTTAGAAAGAAGGCCATCCAAATATTATTATCTTAATACCTACAACTTGTTCGGATGATATTAATAATTCATGTTATGAAAAATATGTCAAATACATACAATTGTCGATAAACATGGATGTACAGTGTACACAAATCATTCTTGAACACAAGGCCACAGATCGCTTCACCGTGGATGCATTATAACTATAATACTAATATTACATCAATCAATCATTTTTTACCGATTTATTCAAAATACGCACGATAATAATGTAGGTAAACTATGAGTAGTAACCTATGGTAGAAAAAAATTTGTATTTAAAATACAACTCAAAATACTTTAGTATGTAAATTAAATATTAGTTTTAGTAACAGCTAGACTTAAACAAAATGTATTAGGTAGTAGCAATTTAGAAATACTTAAAAATGGACACATTATACAATACAAAAATATATTAGTAACCAAAACCACATAAGGGCATAGTGGTTTAACGCGTATACGTGAGAGCTCTAAACACAACATTGTTCTGCTGTCTTTATTTTTATTTACAATAAAAAAAACTATATTCCAAATTGAATTCAACGCTATCACAAGAAAACTGATTTCGATTTCTTCTTATATTATACGGCACACATACAATAGAAAACTACGATCAAAAAAGGTTTTTCTAATAATTGTAGAATTATTTCTGATTATTTAATATTTTTAATAATATACAATTTTATCGGACATTTTTATTATTTTCGTTAGCGTCGTATTTTATTTTATTTTTATTCAAATTACTGACTTAAGTCCAATAAAAAATGAATCTATAAGATAACAAGGTTAATTATAATATTAATAATAATATTACTCATAATAGTAATTACTAATATTTAATATTAAAACATAAATCATAATAATATGTTAATTTTCAGTTTTTCCGTAAAAATTTAATTTAAATTTTAACATTACCCTTGAATTATTGATTTCACTTATGTAAACTAATTTAAACACTAAGTTTTCAATTTCGGATATGACTTGAAAATATATTATTATTCTATATTGTGTATATTCTGAAATAATTTAACACTGCAGATAATCAATAGGTTGGCAAATCTTAAATGCAATTTTAGCGACGGCACAAGAGATTAGACAAGCCGGTGTCTGTTTATAAGTTTAATAAATAATAGCTAAGCAATGGCCATTTGAGAACCTATAGACTTTCTTATTGTGGGGTCACAGTTATAGATAATTTACAACAATATAAGGTAAAAAAATTTTTTTTGGAAATAAAAGTATCCCCCTTTTATGGACACCAAACCCCATCTACGACTGCAAAATACCCATTTATGGCCAGAATTATAAAAATAGAAACAAAATAATTATTATAAGATCAAATGAAATTATTTATTCAACATGTCTTAAACGCAGGCTTATTGAAATTAAAATTAAAAAAAGTTTAGGTAACTAAAAATACCACCATAAACAAAAAATACAATAAAATAAAAATTATAATTATAGTTTAGGAACACACTGGTTGATACATAATTTCCTTTATTAAGGTGATTTTAAAAGTATTAAATATTAAATAAATTATTATAACAATACAAATTACAATGTAGTAACAGATTTAAAAATATTTATTTGTGACTATGTGTACATTTTCAGTTTACATATAACAAATAGGTATTTAACACTTTTAAAATTCAGTTCAGCACTTACTTTGTACTTCATTAGGTAACATAAAATAATAATTAAGTAACTATATTTTTAAAATTAAAAGACTAGTAAAGAATATCATCAGGTTTAAAACTTTTTAAAAACATCAAAAACTCCAGGAAAAATGGATTTTAACTATCTACCATATTTTTTTAGTTCAGGGTCAGGTAGTTTACCCACAATGTCACTTATATCTATTACAGATATATAATTTTTAATCACATTAAACTCAATGTTTTCTTCATCTGCAGATTCAAAGCATTGTATTTCAATCTCATCATTTTTCAACAGTTGTAAGACTGTGGCCACGTATTTATGTGTTAACTTTCTTTTGTTAGTTGTAGAAAATTAACTAATATATAATCACCAGGTTTCAAGTCTGAAACATATGAAACTAAAGCCATATTCGCAAGAGGTAGTGCAAGAGGCTCTGTGTAATCCGCATTATGACTACTGGATTGCCAACTTCTATCTACATCTGAAAGCTCACTATCCGAACTCAAATCTTCAAGAAGTCCTTTTTTTTCTCAGTGACACTATCTTTTTATCTAATTTTTGTTGTTTTTTGTCAAGTTTTTCTTGTTGAAATTATACCAACGTGGCAATTTTAAATATACCATTTTTGAACCAGGGTTAATAGTTTGAAAAAAACGATCCTTGGTTGGGATATTTACAGTGTTAGGACTTATCTAGATAAATTATCCAGACAATTTTTTGTTATCGTTTATCTGTATCTTAGATAAAATTTAATGTTGTTATCTTCATCTTTATCCAGATGATTTTTTTGTTATCTGTTCCTAACACTGGATATTTAGCTGATGATATATGGTATTTGAGGAAAGAAATGGTACTAAACTTTTAGAAATTAAATGTCCGTATAATGGAAAACCAAATTCAATAAAATATGTTATTACCAGTAAGTGATGTAAGTCGTGCACCTGCACTTTGTGTTGAAAAGAGTCAAAGTTATCAGTCAAATTGTTGTGGGAAAGAGACGTCCAACCAGTACTATTTTGTACAGCAGACTCTTATAGTATAGATATTGTATAAGATAAAAACATTTTATGCTTCTGAATACATTTTATTTGCCCGTAGTCCGTTTTTTAGTTTCACTTACATGAGTCTATCCGCGAAAATATATATTTTGTACTATTTCATGTTTTAAGTGTAAGTTCGTTGAAAAAAGTTTATTCCAACACTCAAGTAGAAAAATGTGGCGTTGTAAAAACCCAAACAGAAATTCAATTTAGATTCTGAGCAGAGCGATGAATGTAACTTTTGGTCTTACAATGAAGTGTGCGTTTTTTTTAAATTGTGTGTCTTATGTTTGACGTCATAAAAATGCTTCGATTTTTAACTTTGAAGGTAGTTTCTGGTATGAAATCTAGTTGGTACTTTGAGGTGATCGAAAGTAAACAATTCTCAATACTATATAGATATTCAAAATAACAGGAAAAATAATTATAGGTAGTAGCATTAAATATAAATACAAGTATTGATGTCGTAGGTAAAATAATTATCAAATTTTCATTTTTTTTTTTATTTAATAGTTTTATAAAAAAAATTAGGCATGGTCAAAAAGCTTAAAAATATAGGTAATATATAATATAGTATAATATAAAATATAATACAAGTATTTAGTCCACTATAATCATCTTCTGGACATAGTCCTTATTTTGTTCAATCTGTCCTGTTATCGTTAATCTTGCACTTTTGGTGTTCGCAAACCAAGAAGTTCAGGACGTAGGTCCCCGATTGAACCAACCCGATATATGGATCGTCGGATTATGGCCAGAACTACAATTAGAAGTTAGAACTTCAGTCCGCCAAAAAGTTTGGTATAGATAATAAATTAAAATTAGAATAATACTGTAGTTTAACTGGGTTAGTTGTAGTTAGTATGGATAACATTGAGTGTGAGTAATTTCTATTATAAACAAAATAGGTGATATTTTTTTTATTTTGTTACCTAATATTTGATAAATTTATCAGAAAAAGTAGAGTAATTATATCGTTTTTAAAGTAACAATTCTTTAAATTTCACTTCTAGTTTGATAAAAAGAATAAATAAATACCAAATTATATAGAATCATAAAGATTACAATTTAAAATTCAAATTCAAATATATTTTGAAAAATCATTAGGTATATATATTTATTCTGTTAAGTCTACTGATTTTGTTCATAATTGAAATTGATTTATATTAACTAACATTAACCTTGCCGACTTTTATTTAGACTAAAATAAAATAGCAGTCTAGAGCTAGAGATTTATAGATGGGCACACTGACTATAATATAGTCAGTACTCAGTATATAATATTATAGTGACGACATGGTAATGAACTTAATATTATTTAAATTATCTGCCAATAATAATTATTGCGTCACATATATTATATTGCTTACACTATTATAACATTTTTCGTAATTTGTAAAGTTTTATTATACCGTAAAAAATAATGTTGCGATTGAACGAAATCGATTTTTTGTAAATATCGCGTATAATATAATTCACGCGCAATTGACCACCCCGCAAAATAATAATAAAAAAACAAAAATAAATTCGACTCAAAACCTACCCTCGGTGGAAACAATCCCTCCATGGTGTTCCCTTATTAAGTTATTGGGACGAACAATGCATATAATACAAATTCAGAGCGGTTTGTGTGGAATTGACCCAATTTAACCCCACAGCGACAGTTTTTGTGAAAAATACGACGTAACTAACAAATGGTTATGACGACGATAACTGGTATACGTGACGAAGGGTATAGTTCGCGGGCAAACCGTGAAAACGGAATCTAATTTCGGTTTGAATTTCCAGCAAAACGCCTTAAATATAGATGAACATTATTATTCGTATAGGGACAATCTGTCATCCAAAGCGAACTTATTTGGAACAAATCGTTTTCATTTTAAATCGTTGTCTTATCTATATCATAAGAATAAATCGTGATTTTGGAGACAAAGGCATCCGTTTCTATAAACAGCTGGTTATAGTTTTTTTAATTTTGTTTTCAGCCGACCATATTTTTAAATATTATACAAATATTATACGAACAATAATTAATAATAATTTTTTACCGTACATTTCCAAATAAACAAATGTAGACGAAATCAAATCCATTATTCAACCAAATTCATATTATAAGTTTCTGCATAGTGTTAAATTTATTTTATTTTATGTGATTACTGTTTTTAAAAATACATTTTGTTTAAGAAAAATAATGTGTATGATACTACGATTGAACATTGCAATTTCTCGAGTGATTGAATAGGATATAGTTATGGAGGCTCTACATTTTTAATTTTTCCACTTTGTTCAATCGATTACATAATACCATTAAATATTTTCAAATTAATTGCTCGTGTATTATAAATTATACTGTGCATATATGTGGTTATTTTATACGTGCTTATTATTATTATTATTATTTTTAATATTATCCTTATTATTATTATGATGTTACGTGTTTAATGTCACTTGTAATGGGAGACGGAACGTATTTTATTATAACTCAAATCTAAAATATTTCACGATTAGTTGATAATATTATGGTTGTGCTATGTGGATTCAATATTACCCATTTTATGTTTCAGGTTTTGAATATCCTTTAATCTTTAGATAACCAGTAACCACCCGTCAAGCGTTGGTACCTATATATCATTACGTATAATAAGTTAAATAAAGAGAGGAAATCATTTTTGGATCAGAATTTAAAACATAAGTTGAGATAACTTATAAGAAATAACAAGAATATTTTATATGACCAACTGCTAAAAGTTTAGATTTTTACAACCCGAAGATTATTATGATATTATAAATTTTTTTATTATTATTTTTGTGCAGAACCTGCCAAAAACAAACACACACGTGTTCAAAACCCACAGTACCCTCCCCCACAGTTCCACAGGGTAATGACCTCAGTTGTCGAAGCCTCAACCAGAAAAAAAAATATTATGAATAAACAAATGAGAATTTTAAATGAATAGCCAACCATTTTGAAACAAAAAAACTATCTATAATGTATATTTACATTAGGTACTGGAGTCTCAACATTTAGAGATTTTAGTATGCATTATACATAGTTTCAATAAACGCTTTTCAAGAATAGTACGTAATATAATTGGCAATGACCTATGTATTGTTTTTTTTTATTGAATTAAGGCTTTGACGAATGAGGCCATTAGGCTGTAAATTTGGTATAGCTAGTTAGTACGGTAAGATTTGAACGGTTAGTACGGTTGTAAACGCGTGTGTGGCAAGGTTCTTTGCACACTATATACGAACCAGGGTGGTCACCCATCTGAGAACTAGTGGCAGCACCCGTTACTTACTCTCAGTCACATTGTGTGACTGATAGGAGCCAACGCGCTGCGCCAAGCCACCTATGTATTGTCGTTTGTGTCAAAACACACGTTTTTAAACGTGTAATAGTAGTTGCTATAATAATAATCTATTAAACCGGAAATAGTTTATTTTGAATAAACAATGAATATAATTTTTTTAATGCATTTTGTAATTATTATGCAATTTATAAGGGCATATAGGTCCACTATTTTTATATTTTCAGTACGGCGTTATTTGCATGCATTTTTTAGAGCTAATATTGTAATATAAGGTCATAATCATCGAAACCCTACATAGTATCGTGTGTGCATAGTGCATAATTGATTATTATACGGAGAACAACCGAAAATCGGCACGCGCAGACTTTACGGTCCCCCGGGGGAGCCGCTATACACCGTGTGGGAAAAACCACGAGCGAAGACGTAGTGGATCGCCGCAATTGGATTATCTAATCGGCCGCAGCCGGAAAATGAAAGAAAATAGGGCGAGGGGTGCCTGACCTCGGGGGACGCGTACGAGTATCGATATAGATGTCGCATTATAACGAAAATATATTATTATTCTCGTCGCCGTCGACTGCCAACACTATATATGCGTACTTGCACATCACAATGATCTCTGTGTATATTATATGAGCTGCCGCTGGTCGCGTGTACAATATTATGTTATTATTATTATTATTACTTTAACCGCCGTCCGTGTAGTGTATTATATTATTGTTGTGGATGTGTATGTGCTCACGAGGGAAGAGCATTGGACTCGTGGCAAGAGGGGAAAACCGTTAACCTCGGAAGCCCGCCACCGTATATATTATACCGCCGCGTAATTGTGTTACCACTTACCAGTGCATTATATTATATTCGCGGTCAAACAGTGTTTACATAATAATATTATACACATAACATCGTGACACGTCCTGTGGGGACCCTGCTCCGGTGTATCGTCACAAATGGGTTTCACTAAAAACGTCCACAGAAAAAATTACACGAAAATTGCTAGTTTGGGGGGGGGGGGGGGGAGAATTATGACGGCGCGAAGTACCCTTCTTAACTACACGTTAAAACGGATAGTTGGAAACTTTGAACGCCAAAACTGCAATTTTGATCGAAGCGGCCAAATTGTTTATTATGTATACAATATTCACCTGTTTTCAATTTTATGGTAATTTTTTTCAATTTTAATTGGTTCTATTTTATTTTATTATTATAAATTTAAAGTAATCGATATATACGGCAGTTATTTATAAACCTCCATTAGAATATCTTAACTGAATAATAGTTAATATAATAATACTTTCAAAGAAGTGACTAGATTTTCTTTCTATATGTGTATAATGGACAGTGAAATAGTGAATTAATATTTCCCAATATTTGATATATTATAGCTAAACGTAATATCTATCCTTAACCTGTACTGGTTGAAATCGAATACCGTATAATGCTATAACTACACTGCTGTGTTTATAAATCATAATGTCCATTGTTAAATTCAAACGCCTAAGTTATCAATAAATTATTATTTAAAAAAAAGTAGTAACCAATGAACTAATTATCTACTAGAACTGACGAGATAATGCAAAGTTCATAATCTATCTGCAGAAGATGTAGAAGTCGTATTAGACTTTGCTTTCTAGCTAGTATTAGCTTGAGAAATTAAGGTAAAAATAATCATTTTTAATTACTAAATATTCCATACACATATACAATATACACGTACCTATTCTCCTATGCACATATTTCTAATACTTAATATTTTAAACGCCATAATCCACAAACTTAAAATGTAGAATACAATAACCAGTGAAAAATAATAGTTTATTTTCGAGTGATAAACAAAATATATCGCATAATATTTTAGTGAGTAATTTTAACACTTTTTTGTTGTTTTGATTGTTTCCTATATTATTACTTGTCTCTATAGTCTAATTATTACATTACAGTGGTGTATAATATAATAGGTACGTGCCGTAGCGTGCTGTACGTCTATCCGAGGTTGCGCGAGTAGACGCAGCGGCGAAGGACGAAAGGATGCTGCTTCGGCGGGAAAACCGTAAACGCGGTATGTAATATACGGTAAACAGCGGTTACATATCGCTGTTATTATTATTATTACTCCGGTCGTATATATATACAGTGGTGGTGTGCGTGCGGATGTATATAATGCGTTTTGCGGGTATCTAATTCACCGGCGAAGGGCCCGGCGGCTGATGCTGCGTCGGTATATATAATAATAATAATAATAATAATAATAATAATAATATCGTGATACGTATATATTATTATACTATGTATATCAGCTATACGGTCGCGCCGTTGTCGTCGTTATGTGTGCGCAAAGGTCTCGACGACGGTACCTATCTCCGTGTCGCATATATATATATATATATATATACATTCAAGTATCGTGTATTATATATGTATATTATATTATAAGGTCTGAGTGTACATATATATATATTATATAGGCAGTGGGCACACGGGACGCGTAATTCGGTCGTTAATCCGTTATGCTCGTTTCGCCTCCCCCGACCAACACCCTCCACGGCGCGCCATTTTCATCCCCCGAAGCGAAGTCCTTTCGGGTCGAAACGCCTCAGTGGTTCAGTCCTCCGCCTAACCACCCCCGCGGGTAGCTTCTATCGCGCGCGCGCGAATTCTTGCACTCGCCTTTTCGCCACCGCCGTCGTCGACGACGTAGTTTTTGCGAAATCCAACCAACCCCCACGGCCTTTGCAGTATATAATATAATAACGACCATAATAACAATAATAATAATGTGTGTCGGTGTGTGTGTGTGTTCGCGTATAATGCTTATTATACGAGGGCGCGGATCGTTCCCGGACTCCGCGTTCTCTGGACCTCTATAATATACTAAGATAAAGTAAATAAGAAATACATTTAAAAAAGTTTTAGTTTGCTGTTTCTTTCATATATACTTGATTAACAATAACTATAATGAACTAAAATGTTTAGTGTTTTAACTGTATTGTATGGTCAATAAATACTGAATAAGTCTATATATATATATAAAATCCAAATACCACTGACTCTGCACTGATCGCTGTATCTAAAAAACTACTCAACGATCGAACTTGAAATTTGGAATAGGGGTTCCTCTAATACATTAACCGTGCAATAAAAAAGGATTTGCCGAAATTCGCATTTTAAAGAGGTGCTAAAACAGGGATCTTAAAAGTGTGTATTAAAAAAAAAAAAAAAATGTAACGTAAGTTTTTATAAATTATATTAATAAAAAAAAAATTCAAAATATTGATTAGAACAAAAGTTATCTCATTTGTCAGATCTTCCTGTTATCCCCTGTATAAAATAATTGTTACACACCAATCGTTCGCACGCATTCTTATTCCCTCTAAGACATACTCAGGGCACGTTGTCGATAGATGGCAGAGGTAGATTGCACTTGCTAAATATAAAAAAAAACATTAAAAAACGAAAAAACTAATAAAAAAATAGAAATCAAATAAGATTGTAAACCATAATAATGATACAATATTTTCTTTTAAAAACAAAACAAAATTAATATACCTAATACAGATCAAAACCTATATCTATACAATCAAAACTTTATTAAATAATATTGTTTAACACTTATTGAATAAGGTGATGAATTGCAATAATATATCCAAACCAAATATATTTAGATAACGATTATTATCAATAATATATATAGCGCATTACATTTATAATACATTGTATATTTAAATAAACTATGCAAAAGCAAGCGCTTAACATTTTTAATATTTTTTGTTTGTTTCATGTCTAATTAAAAGGGGAAAATTAATAGTTTTAATTATTTTATTCCTTGAAACTATTATAAACAAATTAATTACTTCATATTTTAGGTGATGGGTAAGGAATTATATAATATTATAGTTCTAGAATAGTTACTATTTTAGTTATTTGGTACTTATTACATAATATTTATATATGTTGTAGGTGCATATACGATTATACGAAAGTAGGTAGGTAACTTTAATATATTATTTATAAATCACATTTTTGGATAGACTGCACCAAAAATATTTGACATCAAGTGGTTAGTATATGAAACGATTTAAGATAGTATACTAGGTATCTCAAATCGTGGTTTATGATTACTGATTAGTAATCAATTGATTACAAATATGATAAAATTATTAAAATTTAATTAATGAAAAAACTCATTCTAGAAATAATAATTTGAAATGTAGGTAACTTTAAAAATGTTTGACTTACGAAATGATTTAACCTATCATATCCACATTTGGTTAGTAATTAATAATTCATAATGAATGTTTAGGTATCTTAAGTAAAATAAACGATTTACAAATAGGTACATATGTACAATAAAATAATTTTAATAAGTTAAGATGATTTTAAAAGTAGAATGTGTAGCTGTGTAGGTATATAGTTTGTATACAAAACTAGATATATTTATTTTATAATGTTAAATCTAAACTTGTTACCTGTATGTCATAATATTATATTGTTTTGTTCTCTTTTGTCTATACAGTTATAGTGACCAAACAACAACTGTATAATTGTAAATTATTTTTATTTAATATATTAAAAATAAATAAAAAAAAAGTATACCAAAAATATATTTATTTGAGTAATTAACATATTAATGTTCTCAGAATTTATCCATATTTACCTGCATGTTCTATAAGATTTTCGATGTTTCTATCTAATATATCCGAATATTTTTAGATTATTTTAGATCCATATTTTCGATATTTTCTTCTTTTAATTGTATCACCTAATGGAATATGCAAAAAATTTATAATTTTACCTTATCAAAGACAATTAATATTCACCATTCATGGTCACTCCCTTTTTTCTTTTAATTATACATTTACTCAAATAAATTCTAATCCATGACATTTTTTAAGTATTCTTAAAGACCATGTTTTCAAATAAATTAATGGAGTTTCATATAAAAACTAATGTTGATGCAGCTAAATCAAATTTTGTACAAGTAGATTTTAAGTTATTTCATTTAATGTATGTAGTGTATGTTAAAAGGTTCGACTAATATGGAGCATGTAGGTGATTTAAAAATTATAATAATTATTATAAATACATTAACATATTATAATAAATTTAAAAAACTATCTGTGCATCACAAGAAATAAACTAAATATTACATACATTTTATGTTTTAGGTAAACTATTTAATCTTTATTAAATAAAAATTCAGTGGCGTGGTGAAATTACAAGGCCTTGGTCTATCCATTGAGTATGGAAATAACGAACATTTCAGCACCAAAGTTCGGCAAATGTTTTCTCTTGCATTTTTGCCCGAAGAGAAAATTCCTGAAGTATTCAAGGAAATTAAAGAAATTATGCCTAACAATGCAAGTAATTTTGTACAGGGTTTGAAGACAATTATGCATTAGGTAAAACTCGTCGTATAGTGCGCAACACCGAACATAGGAACCAACCACCATTTCCTTCATCATTGTGGTCAATTAATGAAAACATTAGTACCTATATTATAATACCGTATTAATTAATTTTCAATTATTTATAAAGTTTGTCTAATGACAATTATCATAATTGTATAGATAATGGTATTCCTAGAACTTCTAATCATGCGGAGGCATCGGCGTTGGAATGAATTGGTAGGAAGGGCTCATATTGGTCTGTTTACGCTGATTAAGGAACTTCAGAAAGAACAAGGAAAGGTTGTTGCAGATATCGAAGCAATTCTTCGAGGAGCTCCAAAGCCCACGCCCAACAAATCTTCAGCAAAAACGTGAACAGCTTGAAGACTGCTTTTAACAATCGTGAAGGTATAACACGTCTGGAGTATCTGTACTTGTATTGCTCACAACCTAACCATGTAATAATGTACACTCTAAAATCGCATACATATTGTACACATTATTTTTAGTATTTTCAGTATTTTTTTTATTATATTACGAATATACTTATATTTCTTGTTGTAACCTAACTTTTTATAGGTAATTATCATTGTCGTGCAATTAAGTTAATTTTCTTTTCGAATCATGCGTTATCAACTAGACAATACTGATTTGTCGATTCTTTTTCAATTTTTGTCATTTATTTTCGAATTATATATTATATAATAATCTAATTTTTTACACAGTGTTAAAAGTCTTGGTAAATTGTTGTGTTTAACAAAATACTACGGCAGTCTATGGCTTAAAAATATTGTACCTTGAAAAAAATTAACTCATTTTTAACTGAGATAAGTTTTTTTTTTTATTTTTTTTGAAGTAATCTAAAATGTATACATGTTCTTAGTATAATAAATAGGTTTGATGAGTGACGAGTAAGAATGATATGATAATAAAATTAGTGAAGGTACCTAGTGGTAACACCCTATATAGTGAGATAAGTTAATTTTATTTTCTATTTTAACTTTAGACTTATCTAGTTAATTTTTTTTTTGTTAACTTTTAACTTAACTGAAGGCAATTTAATTGAATTAACTTAACTTGCCACGGTTAATTATTTCCATTAACTGGCCCACCTTTGCCTACAAGTGCCCACTTGAAAATTCTGTCAAACCAAAACACACGTGGTTACCAACCTACAATTCCTCCCCTACAAACAAAAACAAAACAGCTTATGGCCATAGTTGCCGGGCTTCATGATCAACAAAAAAAAATAAATATATATTCTTTGTTTATTTGTTTTTAGAATCATGGCCTCCTGCAAACAACGTAGAAATCGTAAAAGTGAAATGATTGTACCTACTTCACGCACTAGCTTACATAGTAATATAATAGCAAATTCTGGACATTAACCAGTGAAAAAGTTAAGTTGATATTATAACCATATTATCGCTACTTAATAATTAATTTATGGTTTTATTAACTTTAAACTTTGAATTTTCATATTAGGTATCTAGACAATTATTTTTGTTTATTACTGTTTATGATCAAATATTCGTAAAAAGTAGAAAATATTATTAGAAAAATTAATGGTATGTTACGATTTCCTAACATGTCGTGTTTTCATTTATTTATAAATAATGTGACTAGTGTTGTGATCGTTATAAAGAATAAAAGGGGGTGAGCACGCGGTCGCTGAACCACTCTGTATACGGTCGCACGTCGTTACGGCGGTACCATTAAGTATAGATACTCGGCGGCCGCGGACGGAGCGAAAATCCGACTTCCCGACGATCGCCAGGCCGCGCGGGTGGGGAGGGCTTTTTCGCGGGCGCTCGCGAGATAAGGACGCGTCGTCGCGCGCGCGGAGGAGGAGACGGGCGTGGTCTCTCACCGCAGCCGAGATCGGTCGCCCCGGCAACGCAATCCACCGCCGCCGCGACTTTTCTCTCCTCCTGCACGGACAGATATACGCGCTTCGGGGTGTGTGTGTGTATATGTATAATCTGTTCGCACCGCAACAAGCGTCAAGTCCTTCGCCACCGAGACACGGTCGGCTACGGAAAGGCCACTCACTTGTGCCCCCACACCCCCACGCGCTGACGTCTTGTTCGACCCCGGACGCTGTGGAAGTGGCGGCGGCGGTGGTGCTTGCGGTGGTGGAGTCGCAGTCGGAGGAGCAGAACTCCGCCCGCTATATAGACCGACGGGCGTTTTACGTGCCCTCGCCGGAGCGTATGTCTCTGCAGGCTGTACATAACAATAATAATAATATAATGTTCTCGATCCCCAAACGCCCGCCACTTCGCCACCCCCTCGCCAACCCCTCTAACACAACATCCCCGAGACGTTATTTCGACTCGCTCGAGTTCGCGGTGACATTTCCATCAGCGCTGCTATATAATATTATACCACTGCATCCGACTGCAGCCCTTCGCGGACGTGGCGACGACGACGTTATCTGCCCGTCGTTTATATTATAAATCATAATATCATTATACCGCGCGTCGTCGACGGCCTGACCATAATACCGTGTTATATAATTATTACAACTGAAGCTGCTAGTGCCCACTGAAACATTATAATACAGTATACAGGCCGATTCATCTTTCACGATCGACGCCATTTTACCCCGTGATAAAGAATTTATTCGAATTATGATTTTTGGTAGTTTTTAATGTATAACCTAAGTGTAATTTTAACAAAACACAGGTACTTACATTTGTCATGTTATGCTATTTTTTTCTAATGATAACCACTATTTTACTGTAAGTATTCTATTTTAAGAAATTGATTTTTTTAAAACATTAATTTATGTATTCTTTTTTTTTTTTTTTTTGTAAATATTAGGTAATAATATATACATTTAATAATTAAAATTACATATTTACAGTTAAATTATATAGTTTGACTAGATTAGAGTTTATTGATGAGGTTGTATTTAGTGATGAATTTGATGATATTTAGAGTTTGTCCTTCATCGAGGATATCTTTGATGTTGTGCGGACGGTTGAGAGACGTACGTGTTGGTTCATAGATGGGGCATTCTTCTAGTATGTGTGAGTATGAATATGTGAGTTTGTCGTTTGACATATATTGCATGTAGGTGCATGATCTTTGCTGATTAGGAAAGAGTGTGTAGCGAAAGTGTGGCCGATTCTTATACGTGTGATCGCAATATCTTGACGTCACCTGAGATCTAGAGGTGTATACCACTGTTTCACTGAACTTTTGATGGACTTAATGGTAGGCTTATTGGTAGGTGGAATGGAGTCCCAGTGGTTTTGCCATGACAAGAGGATTTTATTTTTGTCGGATGTGAAAATATTATTGGATGATACTTTATCGATAATAATTTGATGTATTCTTATAGATGTGATTTAAAAATTATATTTATTAATAATAAAAGTATATTGGTAATTTATAATTTGTAAAAATTGGTTGAGTATATCCAGTATATAGGTAATAAGTAGCTAATAAACTACATACCTATCACATATATTTATATTTAATGTAAATCCAACATTAAGGAAGATACTTTATTTATTATTGGTCGCCATTAGTTATTCTAGCAGATCTGGTAAAAGCATGCATCAAATCGAATTTTCGCACATTGCCTAACAGGGTGACTGAGTTGCACTTGCTGCAGTGATTTACATCAAAAAGAAGTTGAACAATCACAATTTCTTTTTTTTTTTTTTATTTATTATAAATTAAATGTTTCAACATATTGCATGTTTTTACAAGTTTGTTATTTAAATTAATACAATTTAGAATTTAGAATTTAATTAGAATATGGTATGGATGATCAGTAGATTTGATACGTGTGTCAATTAAGGAGTGGGGGTGATGAGGAGTGGATATTTATTTATTAGGGATGTTAGAGCAGCTAAGAGGGGGTTTAGTATTAATTTTAGTTCGTTAAGGAAACTTGTGACGATTTGGAGAAGTTGATCGGATGGTGGTGTATTTGCTGTGGCTTCGTCATATGATGGTTTTTTCCTTGGGTTTGAGCGTAGCGTATCATGCCCACTACTGTGAGGTGCAGGTGGTATAGATTGAGTTTGAGTGTGTAGTAGATTATCTCTTTTTGTTGTTTTGGTTTTGAATTTGATGCGGCTTAATATTTTTTTGTAGGTTTGGCAACCTTTATAATTGGCCGTGTGGTTTCCGCCACAGTTAGCACATTTTGCCGGTTCCTCCAGTTGTTTTGTGCAATTTTCAGTGTAGTGTTCAGCTCCACATTTCACGCATCGCGGTTTGTGGCGGCAGTAGTTGCGTGTATGTCCATATTTTTGACAGTGGTGACATTGGGGAGGACCAAGTTGTCTCTTTGTGTATTCAAATTACAATTTCTTAAGAGTTGTCATTTTTTATGGGCAACGAAGTGCGCGGGATCAGCTAGTAAATAGTAATTATATATGTTTATTAACAATAATATTAGTTTTAATCCTAATTTTAAAATACTGGAGTTGGCAACACCCAAATTCACCCGAACGTTGCAGTCACGTGACTAAATTTTTACTGACCCGCATTTAAATTGATAAGTCTGCTCTGTCAATATTTTTCTGGAGGAGGAGTGGCAATTACCCCCAAATTCCACCTATAATGCAAAGAAACTGTCGCAGTGTGAAGATCAGAATGAAGAAAAACTTGCCGATAAACATTATATTATATAAGACACTTGGACCTGAAGAGTAATCCAACAACCAATTACTGATATGGTGAACTCAATATATATATCCAAATTTAATTAGGAATACTCGTAGTAGTTACAACTGGTATATTAAAAAAAAAAAAAATCTATATCAAAACATTAACATTATGCTGATAAGTACCATTTTAATTTCGCTGTTATAGTTTCAAAATCACTAAATAATATCACACATTATTCAGTTTCAATAATCGAATTAAAGTGTTGGTATATAATATTTATTTACTTATAAATTATACTTAAACGTGGTTATTTAAAACTGACAATATTTTTACCCATCAAGTATAAATATGTACTTACATCAAAGTAATAGTAATACATATATAAACATCTTAGAATTGAAATGTGAGTGCCAAACCGTTTTTCTATGTTTGTGAAATGTACGTTGAAAATGTTTGTTTTTTTAAATAGTCATCATTTTGTACCGCAGGTACGTGATAAAAAAATTAAATATAATATGTGTATAATGGATAGAAATTGGCTGCAAGCTGCGTGTGATTCGACTTGTGTGAGAGTTTTATATAAGGTTTGAACTCATCAAACACTTTAATAGCAGTGTTACACAGTGTGTCCCATTTCGACCTTTAATACTTTTTCTGTGTATTGATTGCGTTCCTAAGTCAGGTAAATTAAAAATAATAGTTATAGTGTGTCCGTAATTTTTATTGGGCTGAGGTAAACACATTTGGCCAGTGTGGCGTGCTATTTAACCATGACAAGTCAGGAATTTAATGCCTTTAAAACCTAGAACAAACTATTTTAAAATTCAAGAATTAATTTAATAAACAAAACAATAAATTTAAAAAACAAAATTATATTTGTTTTACTTTACATCTCAAAACCATTTCACGTAAACCTATTTATTTTAAAATAAATGAGCGTATTGACCAAACATAAAAACTTTTGTATTTTAATATTAATATTGTAATGTTCTTTTTTGTTATTATTATTATTTTTTAAGCATATTTGTCTAATCTGTGTACTGTACCTACAATATAGTATTCAAAGGCATAATATTATTATGGTGTACAATTTTTGGCTTAATTAATTTCCCCAATCTCATATTATTATCTAATATCATAATATTTAAAATATAGTATAATTTAACGCTCGCCTTCTTTAGAATAGAACGCAATCAGAACATATGAAATCGGAAAATAATTAGTTTAACTGACTTTGAGACGCAATTGACAATCTCCGGGTTTTCCATATATTTTGTGAAAATTGTTTAAAAAATAAATTCTCGACTGTTTTTAAAAAAATAGACACAATTTTTTTATACAGGATGCGATAGTAAGATCAATATAATATGTGCACCTACATAGATATTATCTGCAACCTGTGAAAGTTTTAAATTTTTGAATATAATTTTAAACAGTTTAATAATGTTACGCTATGCGTTCCTACCGAATGCCGAGCTGCAGTTGTCTAGTTAAAAATCATTTTCATCTATACGCAGGCCTATGCAGCATGCCTACTTCAGTAATTCAGTGTAAACAATTAAATAACGTCAAAAAAATCTTATTAGTTGTCAATGTGAATAAATTACAAGATATCAATTTACTAAAATTATTTTTGATATTTCTATTCAATCTAAATGGACGCGTCGTTACGTATTCTATATATTACATTATATAGGTTTAATAGCCGTTTGTATTGAGTAATTCATCGATCAAGCATAACGAGCTAGTTGATTACTTAATATCGCGGTCGTATAACAGAACACGTTACAGGTATGAATTGTTATCATTAAGTGGGTACCAAAGCAACGGTTTTACTTTTACTTCATATTGAGTTGTTTTTTTGTTTTTATTATTCATGAGTGGTAATTTTTAGTTTCGAGATAACACGTTTTATTTTTGTGATTTTGATTAATTACCTTAGGTGCCATAAACTTGTTTTTCGAGACTTCAAATCTAGGTAAAAATCTCTTGCTAAATTACTATAATAATAATAATAATAATAATTGTAATGTACAAATACTTATATATATAAAGTTGAATATCATGTAAATTGTATGGGTACGTATAATTATATAGCACAGTAAAAATTATTCAACGGGTTTTAATGTTCCGGCGAAACAAGGCGTGAAAAAAAATGAAAAAAATAAAAACAGTAATTTACCATATTATACACAACCACACCGTATCAGAACAGTCATTAAACTTCGATATAAAAAGGGGGACGTATTTATTTTCAAATTATCACTTTATATTATAATATATATTACCTATATAATGTTATGTAGAAATACGTGCGTGCAAGTATAATAAATTGATGTTTTTACATTTAATTGTATAAATTAATATTATTATTATTTTGTTCGTCAGTCGACGTCGTGAAACATATTTTTATATTAAAATCCAGCTTCGATCTTATATAGGCAAGGGCTTTGCACCGGAAACTTTTCGGGTTTCGACTAGACTGACAAAGTGCATGATATTTTGTAACTAGATTAAGAGAAATAAATAACTGAAAACAAGTTTAAAATTTTGAGTTAATTCAATTTTGATTTAACTGAGTTAAGTTGATAAATAGAAACCGACATTTAACTTATTAACTTAATCACATTTTTATTTTTGTAAATATAGACAAAGTTTAAAATCATAAAATAATTAATCGTGAAAAATCAATGTAATATTAGATAGGTCGTACCAATATGATAATATATAGTAGTATTATATATCATATTATTTTGTTTTTTCCGGAATATTGTACATATTTATTTTTATAAAAACATAAATTAATATTATTTTTATTTTTAAATGCCCATAGGGTATAAAGATAAGTTATTTTAATTGAATAATCTTGGTTTATGCTGACAATTATTATAATAATATAATATAATAATTTTTCTTTTAATTATATTTATTATTTATAAATTACCTTGACTTAGATTTTATTGAAAGTTACTATTTATTTATATGAAGTTAATATCAATAAAATTAATTACATTCAAAGTGGAGTTAATAGAAATAAATTACAGTTAAAATTAACTTAATTTATAACATATTATATAACTTTAAGTTGTTAACTCGTTTAAGCCCAACATTTGGTTTCGGGTATCAGATTATGCAGGTATAGGCATTCGGATGTTATAACACCGAATTAAAAAATTATTTGAGTTTAGTGATAACCAAGATGGTTTGAAAAAAAAAACATTCGGGTTATATACTTATTATATATTTATGTTTTGGGTCATGGCTTGTTCAAGGGTTTTTTAGGAATGTTTCGGGTTCCAGTTAATTAGGTTGTGAGGCTCAAAATATAAGTATATACCTACATTAAATTCAAATCAATACAAATTACGGTGTTAGCTTTTAAGGGACTCGCGATGTGGGTAAACGCCAAACGGGCACTATAATTACAAGCGGTAGTTAAACAAATCCAGAAACTATACAGTGTTCAAAAGTTTTAAAAAAAACACACTTTGTTTAAAATCAACCTATATACTCTCCACTCCGCTCAAAATCTAAAAATTTACGTTTGACGAGTTATTTTTCAACGTGTAAAAGTTACTGCATTGCAACATAAGTAGTATAGTATAATATTACTATAGTGTCAAAATAAATTTTTTTTTCGATATTTAAGTAGGTAATCAATATATTAATATGTATTAACTGCACAAATAACAATTTATGAAATATTATATTAACACAAGTTATTTTTGAAATATCTTATAAGATGTTATTACAAAAAGCATTCATCGTTTTCTTCTTATAATTTTATTCAAATTTAATTTTTTTTAAATGGGTATCGATCTGCTGTACAGTAAGTTATAAGTAAGTCACTTTAATGGATGGTGTTAAATTTGAATTCAATGATATAATAATATCATAGTACACGAAAAACGATTTTGAGCGAAGACTGTCAGTCAGTCAATTCACATTGATATTATTGTGAATGAAGTAATTTATGTTTATATTATATGTCGTTTATTTTATAACATATTAAATTAAAAAGAGAACATTGTTAATTACACAGTCACACATGGTTATATTATATTTTATATAATTGTGAAGATACAGTTTTTGATATATTAAAATAAGGTTATATTATGATTATCACTGGTAATCAATTACAGTGATACCACATCTCCCCCTTGACTTTAACTTTTTAATTTAAACATTCATAATATTCTTAATGCTAATTTACATAATTATTAACAGACTTAGCAATATGTATGAATTGATAAAAACCAAATAATAACATTAACAATATTCATACTACTTATACAATATCATCAACAATATTCATACAACTAAAATAATATCATTAACAATATTTATACAACTAAAATCATATTCCATTAACAATATTCACACAACTTATACAATATCATCAACAATATTCATACAACTAAAATAATATATCATTAACAATATTTATACAACTTTAATAATAATATATCATTATTTTATTGACAATCTCTTGCCTACACATCCTTTTTTTTTTTTTAATTTCCTAATCTATCTGGTTTTTTAACCTGTCTACCTGACCTTGTTGTTATGGGTGTAGGAATTTTGCTTTTTATGTTTAAAGGTTTATCTATGTACAGAGGTGAATTTGGGGCTCCTTCAAAGCTTAACACTTTCCTTTTTCTTATGTGAATCACATTTCTTCTCAATACTTTGCCATTTTCCATTTGGACTTTATAAGACCTAGGACTTTTCAGTTTTTCAACAATCTCACCCTTCTCCCAATTTTGAGTTTTATAGTTTTGTACATAAATTTTATTACCCTTATTATATTCAATTTCTTTCTTTACAGCATTTTTATCATAATATATTTTTTGTTTTTGTTGGTTTTTTATCATATGATTATGTGCATCTAAATTTAACTTTGGTATCATATTATTAAATGTGTTTGGAATTTTACTGCGTAAATGACGATTAAGTAACAACTGTGCAGGTGTATAATCCAGTTTTGCTACTTTAGAATTTCTATAATTTAATAGATAGAGTTCAAGATCCTGATTATCTTCATTACTTTTTTGTATCATTTTTTTAGCGATATCAACCCCTTTCTCAGCAAGACCATTACTTTTCGGGTAATGAGGACTCGACGTTTTTATTTCAAACTCCCATTCCTTAGCAAATCTTTGAAATTCCACACTACCACATGGCATATTGTCAGCAATTACCTCCATTGGTATACCAAATTTACTGAACAGTGGTTTTAACTTAGAGATTATAGTTATGGTGTCTTTTTGCTTGATTTGTATTATTTCTAGCCATCGAGAGTAATAATCTACTACTACTAAATAGTTTAAACCTTTAAACTCGGCTATATCCAATCCTATTTTCATAAATGGTAATTTTGGAATTTCATGATTTATTAAAGTTTGTTTGATTTGACTTCTTTTAAATTTCTGGCAAATATTACAATTTTCTACCATACCTAATATATCTGAATTAATACCAGGCCAATAAAATATTGACTTGGCTAGAAATTTTTGTTTTTGAGCACTTAAGTGTGTTTCATGAAGTAATTTAAGTATGGTTTTTCTTAATCTTTTTGGAATTACTAATTTATTATTAGAATAAACTAAATTATCTTGTACTGTTATATCTAATTTGTTATTACAATAATGTTTTATTTCTCTATTTAAATTTTTAACTACTTTTTTAGGCCATCCTTCTTTATAATATTTAATAACTTTAGACAATATTTCATCGTCTTGAGTTTCTTTTTGAAATAATTTAAGCTTTTCACCTGATATTATTAATTCTGGAGATACCTGTACAGTATGGACTATTTCGGTCAATTCAGAATCATCATTAACAGGTCTATGTACTATATTTCTAGACAATAGATCTGCAATAAATAATTTAGGTCCGGGGACATATTCTAGATTGAATGTATATGGTAAAGTTTTTATTCTTAATCTTCTCAAACGGTTATTTTTAATTTTATCTATTGGTTTTCTCATTAAGGAAACTAAAGGCAAATTATCATTATTAACAATTATTTTACTGTCATATATATAATTATGAAATTTAGAAAGGGCAAACGTCACCGACAACAGTTCTTTTTCTATTTGCGCATAGTTTGACTCAGTTGATGTTAATGATCTAGACGCAAAGGCCACAGGCTTGCTATCTTGTAGCAAACAACATCCTAGAGCATTTTGTGAACTGTCACATTGTAAAACTATTTGTTTGTTTATATCAAAATTATTCAATATTGAAGCTTCTGATATTAAATTTTTAATTTTATTTAGTAATTCTGTATTTTTATCAGTCCATTGCCATATCACACTCTTTTTTAATAATTCCCTATACGGTGAACTTATTTCAGATAAGTTTGGAATAAATTTCCTAAGGTAATTAATTATTCCTAATATTTGTTGTAATTCTTTTTTATTTTTTGGTATGCCTAATTCTTTTATTGCTGTGATGCGATCATTGTCAGGTCTCATTCCTTCCTTTGAAAACAATAATCCTAAATATTTTACTTCATTTTGATAAAATTGTACTTTATTTGAATTAAACTTTATATTATATTTTTTTGCTCTAGCTACAACCTCTTTCACTGTAGTATCCATTTCTTCAACAGTATTTGTCGCACACAGTATATCATCAAAATATACAGTTACATTGTCTATATCCCCAAAGTATTTATTAGTTAATTTTTGAAAAATTTCTGGTATAGAGGCTAATCCAAATGGAGCTCTCAAAAATTTGTAGCATCCAAAAGGACTACTAAATGTGCAATACTCACTGGATTTTTTATCCAACTTTAATTGATGAAACCCATCTTTCAAATCAAAAACACAGAAAATATTTGTATTAGTTAATTTAGGTATGATTTCTTCTAAAGTAGGAATTGGATAAAATTCTCGTACTATGTACTTATTTAATTCACTTGGATCAATACATATTCTAAGTGTTTTGTTAGATTTTTCAACTATTACAATATTATTGACCCACTCTTGAGGCTCATTTACTGGTTCTATGATTTTTTTATCCGTAAGGGTTTTTAAAGTTTGCTCTAATCTCGTCCTAATCGCTAATGGTACCCTACGAGGAGGATTCGCCTTTGGAACTACTCCATCAATTATTTTAATTTTTACTATATCTGGAAAAATACCTAAACCTTCAAACACCTCTTTATTTGAACAAATAAACTTATCAAGTTTACTTGATTTGTTAACATTTAATTGATTAATTCTTTGTACTAGATTTAAACTTATACAAGTATTTAACCCTAAAATAGGAACACAGTTTGGATGATCTACTATTATGAACTGTACATTTTTGACAATTTCTTTAATTTTACATTTTAACACCACAGTGCCTATTGTACTTAATTTATAACCACCATACGACTCTATTTTAGTCTTTGTTTGTTGTATTGGTTCTTTAGTATTAATTATTTTATACCATTTATACGGTAAAACATTAGTCTCAGCTCCTGTATCCAATTGAAAGTTAATTTGTATATTATTGACATATATTACTTGAAACCATTTTCTATCATCTGTTTCACTTATTTTAACTTGATTTATTGAAAAAATTAAATCATCATCATTAAGTTCTGTTTCAGAATCAACTGTGTTTATTAAATTTTGCTTAAAACATTTTTTATTTTCTTTTTTAAAATTGCTTTTATTATTTTTATTGAATTTTGGAACTGAGTCTAATTTAGATTTACAATAACTACTAAAATGATTTAATCGTTTACATTTGTTACATACTTTTCCATAAGCTGGACATGCATTAATTAAATGTGTATTACCACACATTTTACAGTTATTGATGGTTGCTGACTTGTTTGCTGATTTGTTTGACTTTGACGATGAAAACTTCTTGTTGACTATATGATGAACTTCCGCTGATTTCTCCAACTCTTTACAATTATTTTCTGCCGCCTCCACCGATTGACAGAATGATACCACTTTTTCTAAGGTCATATCCTCTCGTAACAACCTCTCCAGCGTATCTCTGCATTGTATACCCAATATAATTTGTGTTTTGAGTAACTTATCTTCCAGCACACCAAAATTACACGGCTTGATGAGTTCTTTCAATCTTGTTAGATATACATCAAAACTACTATCATTTTGTTTAGCCGTAAAAAATTTATAATGTGCCATAATTTCATTTGTTCTTGGTGAACAATATTTTTCCATTCTATTTAGAATTACAGAAATTTCTTTATCTTTTTCTTTTTCAGACACCAAAGTATTGTATACTTTTAATGCCTCTGTACCCATCAAGTTTAACAAACGTGCCACTTGGATCTCCTTAGACTTACCATCTGTTTCTGTGGCAGTCATATATATTTCTACTTGCTGTTTGAAAAATCTGAAATTCTGCGTCATATTCCCAGTCATTTTAAGTGGTGCTGGTTTGTTGAACTCCATTTTCGTTGAAAGATTATTTATTTATTTTAAATTTTTGTACGTAGTTTTCGTTTACGACTGCGCCATGTTTATATTATATGTCGTTTATTTTATAACATATTAAATTAAAAAGAGAACATTGTTAATTACACAGTCACACATGGTTATATTATATTTTATATAATTGTGAAGATACAGTTTTTGATATTTTAAAATAAGGTTATATTATGATTATCACTGGTAATCAATTACAGTGATACCACAATTTATTTACCTATTTACGTGGAACCTTGTTTGAAATGTTCAATCTTTAGCTATAAAAATTGAAAATCTTATAAATTTTTAACTACAAAATCATTTTAGATTCTGAGCGGAGCGAGGGATTAGTGGTTTTGGAATGGTGTTTTTTTTTTTTTAACCTGTATAGAAAATTTCTACCAGAAGGAGTGCTTGGATTTCAACATAATATAGTACCTTATTTTTTAGAAAATTTGATCAAGATGGTACTTTAGGTATGTCATTTTTCGATGTTCTCGATAGTTATTTAATGCCACGGGAAAAACCACCGTCAAATTACAAAAAAACAGCTAAAAGTGGTATTTTAATTTCTAACACTTTGTTTATCACCATAGAAACGAATAAAAATAAAAATAACGATTTAGTTATTTTGTTGTAATTTATATTATTAATTTAACTTACAGGCTATAATAAAATATAATAACAATATAAAATATCTAGTCTCCGCTCTGAATCGTTTTTCGTATACAATGATACAATATCATTGAGTTCAAATTTAATACCAATACATTATACAGTGACCCACTTGTAACCTACTGTACAGCAAAGTGATACCCACTTACCCACTTTTTTTAATTTTAAATTTAATAAATTTTGTCAAAATTCGAACTTTAAATGCTTATAACAAAAATTGTAACTGTATTTTTAATATTTTTCAACTGTCATTGTAACAATATATTAGGAGCCTTATTGTATTAAATTTTCAAGTTTTTGACTCAACGAATAGTCTTATATTGACATTTATAGAAAAAAAAAACTAAAAAAATTGGAATCTGAAAATGTCCGTAAACTGCTCAAAACAAGTCAACATATTTTGAAAATGTATGTTAAGAAAATGTTAATATAAACATTTAGTGAAAATTGCATGTATCTACGGTTATTCGTTTTAGAGTTACATCAAAAACCAAAATCGATTTTGGGTAAAAATTACCGTTTGTCTAGAACTATTGAGAATTTTAAATGTTGACCTCCCGAATGCACCAACCAGATTCACTTTCCCATCGAACAAAGTGCTGTTGAAGAAAATCGAAGCAGTTTAACTGCCCCAAACGCTGATGTCACACACACAAAAAAAAGACAAACATCATTGTAAAATCAATACATTCATCGCTCCACTCTAAAATGCGGTGTAGGTAAAATACAACTCAGAAAAACTTTTAAATAATTTCATTTTTTTGATTTTTCTTACCAAATTCTGCTAAAAATACATCGCTAGCTAGCTTTCCCACACGGCCACACATGAACACATATTATTATTATTTGCTATACAGTCTTTATAGGTATACCTACATAGCATTGTAGTATATTATTATCATGTTCGGTGTTATATACGCGTTTAACATATAATGGATCTTTCGGAGGACAGATTCCTAATCCCGCGGCGTTGTCAATATAACACAGGACGTCAGCTGGATTGATTGATCGATGTTCATTGTACATAAATATATGATATATATATATATAAATTGCCGTTTTGGAGCGATCAGGACACAGTCGCGTGCACCACACACATATATATATAATATATGAACTACCGGTTTGACCTATATATAGTCTCTGTTTGTTTCATTATGTGCTGCACGGCAAATCGAATCGTTTTTCTATAAAATGAGTTATTGACACGGGTTATCATCGGGTTATCTTTGGTAATGATTTTGATTAAAAATTACTGCAACATGCCATAAAAGAATGCCGATAAAATGAATACGGTGGTTGAAGACTTGTCGCACACTGCAGTTGCTGATCGCTTCGTGATGCAAACGAATTATTTATGTTATTAATATTATAACAACGAAGCCGTAATAAAATGCCGCATCTGAAAACGTGTCGATATATAGCATTATAATATTTTTAATATTATTTTTCAATAACGATATTATTACCTATACCTAGGTATACAACGCATACCTAGATGAGTATTTATAACTATACCTATGCTTAACTATTGTAATAAAATATCTTAAAGGAAAAAAATACGTAGCAATAACAATAATGCCTGATATTATAACAATATATATTAGGAGTGATATGTCAGTACACAACAATATTATATTGTAATACAAAAACATTTATCATCGCGAGACACACGAAGATCGATTTGTTTTTGTTTCGTGTATAGAGGTACCTACCATGCTACCTATCGGTATCTGGCGATCTCGGCATGGTATTATATTATTTTATATACATAATATTACGGCCGGGTGGTTACGAAAAAAGTAATTCGGGTGCGCCAGGATTTTCGTCAAGAGTTTTATTACCATTTATAATAATAATAATAATAATAATATAATGAATTGGTGTGTGTTATTTTATTGTTGATATTAACAAATGGTCTCGTGATATATTTCTTCAAAACGTGATATTATTTAAAATTATATTTACCCGGGCGTCCAACGCATAATATTAAACATGTATACCTACACATTACAATAATGATGCTCGAGTACCTCCATATAATGTTATGTACATACTACATAGGTAGTATAGGTATGTATACATAATATATACACACACTGCACACACCCGAGTCGTATATGTACACAGCCATCTGTAGACACGTCGTATGTATAAAGTTACATAATAAATGCCACCAAGTCCTTGAGCGCCATCCCCGGGGTGTACATCGCTGTTATATCATTCGAACAGGTACCGTGTGTATGGTATACCAGATATATATTATTATATGCATACGTATGTAGGTATAAGATGATTGCCTTTTATGCGCTGTGTACATATATGACTATATTATAATATGCGTTATAATATTATTATTGTATAAGTACCTACGCGTGCAGCCCAAAGATGGACAAGTTAATGAAAAAAAAAAATTGACGCTAGTCAGTTAACATAATTGATATTAACATTCTCTATAACGTTCAGTACGTTATGTTTTAAAAGCTAATAATTTAATAGCCAAATGTATTCAACT
Source organism: Metopolophium dirhodum (assembly GCF_019925205.1). Taxonomy (NCBI): domain Eukaryota; kingdom Metazoa; phylum Arthropoda; class Insecta; order Hemiptera; family Aphididae; genus Metopolophium; species Metopolophium dirhodum. Next base: position 110,178,880 of record NC_083560.1, read on the forward strand.
CTAAAAGTTCAAAGTTATAAAACTTAGAAAGATATTAACTCAACTCAGTGCCGCATTAAGCCAAATTGCCGCCCCGGGGCAATATAAAATTTGCCGCCTCTATAATATATTAAAAAAATATATCATATGATTTTCACCTCTCTTTATTCGCTATCATAAACACTGTGAGTTGATCTCGTGTTGTTACATCAGGAGTCGAGTCTACTATAAGTGAAAAATATTTAAATAATTTTTAGTTTTTTTTTCTATAAATATCTTGAAAATTTAATAGAAGGCTCCTAGGTTATTGTTTCAAAGGCAGGTGAAAAAAATTAAAAATCATTAGTCACAGTTTTTATTTATAAGCATTTAAAGTTCAAATTTTGACAAAATACGGAAAAATTAAGAAAATTAGCAAATTTTTTTGAGTTGAGAATTCATAAAAATTTTTCTTTTTAAATCTAAGATTTGAAAATGTAATATAAGATTACTCATAAGTTTGTTTAAATTAAATTTTTATGAGCGTCTGAAATTTATATTTTTACAACATTTGATAATTTCTCGATTTCTCATGTAACAATTTTCTTATTTTATTGTAATTAAAAAACGAATGACTGTAGATACTTGGAAATTTCACTAAATGTTTATATTAGCATTTTCTATACACCATAAAATTTTAAAAATATTTTGACTCTTTTTGAGCTGTTTACAGACATTGTCAGTTTTCAATTTTTTAGTTTTTTTTTCTATAAATATCAATAAAATTTTATTTGTTGGGTAAAAAAGTGTGAATATTTAATATAAAGCTCCTGATATATAATAGCAGTTGAAAAATATTAAAAATACATAGGCAACATTTTTTTTATAAGCATTTAAAGTTCAAATTTTGACAACATTTATCAAATTTATAATTTATTAACTATTTTGTAGTTAAAAATATATAAAATGTTTACCTTTTATCATTTATGGCTAAGGATTGAAAATTTAAAACAAGGCTCCACGTAAATAGGTTATATATAAATTACTTTATTCACAATAATATCATCAAATCTACTTGGTAATATCATAGGCTGACTGACCGTTTCCGCTCAGAATCGATTTTCTTATACAATGATATTATATCATTGAATTCAAATTTAACACCATCCATTACAGTGACCCACTTGTAACCTACTGTACAGTAGAGCGACTTCCACTTATCCACCTTTTTATCTTTTGCTGCTTTTTGGTAAGCTGCACCACCTAATTTAAGTCGCTTACCAGACATACTATAGTACTCAATAACATAAATTTAACAAACACAACACTGTTGTCTACCGAAATTGCATCGAGACTGTGGTAGTGTGGTCGTCAACAGACGACAGTCGATGATAAGATTACTAAAATGATCCTCAAATAGGTATTTTTGCGATTATTATTAGATCATACAGCCCGCATTGCCCGCAACTGCAAACAGGCGACAGCTCTTCGATGTGATTGAGTCACTCGCCGAAAATTAAAAGCTATAAATAACACAGACACACAACTGTGATCCATTTAGTTATTATTGAATCGTTGATAGATAAAATTATTATTGGTATTAATATTTTTAATATAATAATAATTATTTTAAAAATTTAATACGAAATTCGTAACGGAGAACGTATAATATTATAATATGATATATTTTCTAAAAATCTGCTGCCCCTCAAATCACCTTAAAATTGCCGCCCCGGGGCAATTGCCCCCCCTTGCCCCCCGTTAAATGCGGCTCTGACTCAACTCAGTGTAAAATAAGTTTGTTAATTATTTTTGATTAACGTCTATATCACACTTAGTGACAGAGCAACTTAAGTACTTGTTTTTAAATACCTCATACATTTAATTTATTTTAATTATTTTACTTGATTAAATTTTCTATGTACCTGTATGTATAAAAAATAGCAATATACAGCCAATACAGATATCATCCTTCATTCACATTTAATATAATTTTTGACTTTGATTCATGAAAAATATTTACCGAAATGCTTGATTTTCAATAACCTATCAAAATATGTACTAAAAACTATTAAAATATACTCTTAAATATGTCATCAAACCCTAAAAGTCAAAATATGCAAAATGTATGCACTAAAAACTTTGAGTATTTGTTTACAAACGTTGTGAAATGTATTGTATACTTACTAAGCATACAATATATCTAACCATAAAAATATACAAATGCATGAATACTTCTTATTGCACAGAGGTTACTATATATACATAGACTGTACGCTTAATACAACACTACCTATTAGTTTTAGGCATCACGCATTTTAACTTAAAACTTATTGTGTCAGTTAAATTGTTAAGTCAACAATTATTTATAGGCTCCTTTGCACCTAAAATCAATGTACTGGTACTGCATGTGCTGGTTAAAAAAATTATTAGTGACTTACCATACCTACTTCCAACTACCCATGAAAATAAATGAATGTATTATTTCCTAAATTAACTAGAAACATATAATGGATTCATACATTAATTTAAGTTATAATTAAGTTAATTACAAAATGGATTAACTTTTTAACTATAGTTAATACTCACCTTTCTAATATGCAGAATTAACTATAATATTTACATATTATTTTTTTGTGTGACGTGCGTGTGTACTGAAATCGATATGTACTAGATTATCATTAAACTGTGTATTATCGACGGATACGTTTATTTATTCACTTATTTAATTAATTGCATCGACTGTACAATTTTTTTTCAAATAGATTATTTAAACTGAATATTATATTATATAGGTAGGTACATGTTAGTTACAATAAAATACTACATTCAAGTGCTTAAATGTAAATGGTTTATATAAAATCTTGTGAGCTCTGCTATTTCTAAAAATTTATTGATTTTAGCGTACTGTCCGATACAGAAGGCTTCTTTGGACAAGCTTATGATGATCTTTGACGCTGCGTGGAACACATTCAAGGAAGATGAGTTTCAGAGAGATTTTTCATTGACAATAGATATGAATGAGTGAGTCTTGTATGTTAAATAATAGCGATGTTCTTCTGAGATCATGATTATGGTCTCCTCGTGTCCGTTAAGTTTAATGGGTTGATCTGATAATTTCTTGGTAGAGTTTGGTCGTTTGTTTGCTTTTCCCATTGAGTTTGGAAGTTACGTTTGGTTTTTAGAGATTACAGTTTTTATAGGTGCATTATTATGTGTTGGCGTTTACGGTATAAAATATACAACGTGCCTAATTTCTGAGTTTAACAATATTACATACCCATATGATATTATACGGTACACATAATATTATAATAGTAGGGTACTACAGGGTTTGTTATATATACATGTAGAACGTAGATTATTTTAAAACAGAACGCATGTAGTTGTCATTAAAAATCCAGATTAGGTTAGGTTAAGCAAAATTTAAAAAATCTTCATCGGTTAAATATGCATTAAAGTGCATTTAAAGTTTTTAACCTTAATTTTTTATAGTAAATTGATGCAGAGGTGACAGTAAATATCTCTGTCTTAACCAATTATTCAAGCAGTATTCTGTAATACAGTAAATAAAATGATCCAATATAACTGGTTCAAATCTCAAAATTTTAGGAAGTTGTAAAGGTTCATTTATTTCTTTTTCAATTATTTTTTGAAAAACCTCTTTCATTTCAGATGTAATGAACGTTACATCACTAATATTAAAGTTGTTACTGTTATGTAAAATGTATTTAACAGTAGACTGATACGAAAGCTCAACTGCATTTTCAAAATCAAACGTTGTAATAACTATGTTATCAATACCTACATTTGTTGTCTTTATTCTCATTCGAACAATTATTCTTATTTTCATTTGGAACTTCATTAGTATATTATATTGTTTATTATGTGATAATATTATATTGTTAGAATTTTGAGTAACATGTTTTTTTAACACACGTTTTTTGAAAGAAGACAGACAAATAAAGGATCGAGAGCAGAATGCTTCACAACAAGACGTATAGGTGCGATCCGGTTTTAATATATGAATTATCTTAAAGTGAGTTACCAAAGCGTGCAAACTATTAACCACTGCTTTACAAATAAAACAAATCATTTTATTGCTTGCCTGTTATAATAAGCGAATAGACAGGAAAACTGGAATGAAAAACTTGCTAGGTAAGACACTAGCTGCAGAAAACGATGACATGTATTAACGTTTAACGAAGAACAACACAGACAAATACGTGTAGCCGGTTGCCGGTGCTCTAAAGTAACAATATGTCTAACTTATAGGTCTGACGGTGAGTCGTGCAGTAAATTATCACATTGACAATATTTTTATCCTACTGATTACATTATTGTAGAATCAACAGTGCTAAATTATCAACTTAACAAATTGTACTGTCAATGAAATAACAGTTTATTTTTCGAAATATTATAATTAACAATACACCATATTCATATCAATAAAACAATATTATTATCCCCAACATTTAGCTTGTAGAATAAACAAAAAAGTTTCTTAGTGAAAAACTTTATATTGTTAATCATCGACAATTGTGTATTGTCAAAATACCAGTCGTACTTCTTTGAGTGATAGACGAACAAATGATTTCAGAACTGACATAATAAATTGATAATTATTGTATTGACGTTAATTGATCACAGTAGAAGATAGGCAAGTATATTTTGATGACTAAGGTATTTTGATACCTCCAAAAACTGTAAATACCTAAAACGAATTTGTTAACAATAATACATTGTTGATGTATACATTCGCACCTACTTAGCGACGACTATTGTGTAATTATTATTATTAGCTTTATAAAAAAAGCTGTATAAATAGTATAAGTATAGTAATAGTTTCATATTTTTGCTTGAAAAAAAAACAACAAAAATCAGATATTTTGAGCAGACCAATCACTCTCATGACTTGTCAAAATCTCATATAACAATTATTTACTCGGGTGGCTGAAGAAGTTATATTGCTATTCACACAATGTATATTGTTACCCAATTGTTCAAGACGTTGTTTGCCGTTGTTGGCCGAGAATAAACATATAATAATATACACCTTTAATAATAATGATGTACCTACCAAGGTACACGCGCTGCTTATACGTGTGCACAGTATGTGAATATTAAATTATTAATAATACATAAAAATGTTTACCTGTCAAAAGGAATGACTAATCGCACGATGAATTTATTTTTCATTTCACCTTCGTCCGCGGAGTATTTGCTTAAGTCTTCAACATCATCGTGATCATTCGAAATAACAAAGCGATGTGAATTGCTGACAAAAACCGATACGGCCGAATGCGCATTAATAATAATGTTTTTATCATAATGAACAAAAGACAGTGGTAAATAATATACCACATAGTCCAAACACTCAAGTCGAAATGTCTTTTTGAATAAGATTTGGTCGTCAGGGTTAGATAAAAAATCGCGTAGGTATTTAAAATAAATGATTTTTTTTGACAGTTCAATGTTGTTACAAACACTACAGGTAGGTAAAGTTATACAGATCGCTTCAGTCAAAAAAATTACGTTCGAGGGTGTAAAATATAATTGACACCTTTGAGTTTTGGGTGATGAACAAATACTTACATTGTTCTGAGCAGCATGATATATTGATCCATTCGGAGGGAAGTACCCCAGCGACTCAGTAAATTAATTCGCCTGGGTTAAGTGAAGCAGAGACGATAATCAAAAAAAAAGTTAATATGTTTAAAATATTATAAATAACAACTTACTAATAACTTTTTATATATTATATATAAATGTTGAAAAAAGTCATTTTAGATGTACCTACCTATTATACTATAATAAAAATGAGCAAATTTAAAAATTCAATTTTTGAATATGGGTGACTGTCTTGCGAATTTCCTGTGAAGAAAAACATATTTTTTAACCATTCAAAATCATTGTTTAACATATTTTTTTATAAGCCTTACTGCAGTAGAGTTAGGTTAGGTTAGGACAAGGTATACTATACCTATTACAATAATCCTCTAAGCTTAATGATGAGGTATTTTTACAGGGAAAACAGGTATATTGTATTAATGTATTATATAGTTATTATTATGTAAATGTGATTACACTATAGTTACCTGCACTTGCATGAGCTTGAAAAAACAAATGTACTTTATCACGTTATTGTACGCATACAAATATATCAAGTGGTATTTGAGACCCAATGACAGGAAATAATATTCTCCGAGTCGAGCGGTCCAAGTTCACGAGTTGATATATACGCATACAGCACGCCATAATATTATAATTTCTGCATTTTTGCTAAGTCGCTTATACTATAATATTATTGGTTATGCCTTCGAATTCCAAACGAACATATTATTATTATTATTATTGTTTTAACGCATAATATATATCACTGCAGTGACCGGATGCACCAGACATCAGCTCATTTGGACGTTTTACATCTCGGATTGAAGTAGTACGATATTAATTATTTTATTAAAGTGGAAGCATAACAAATGTACTGGATTATGCGTGGTTTCAGTGTAATTTGATACAGGGGACGCCGCTCCAATGATGTCACGATAATATATACCGGTTTGGAATTTCAACGGCAGATATAATTCCAGAGGAATTCCGTAGATTATCAATAATATTATTTTTGTCTATAAAAAAAATTATTATTTTTACCGTATAATGTTCACTAAAATACTAATAATAATATGCATTTGTCTTTAATCGAACAAGCGTGGTTTAATAATGTTAGAAACACGGTGTTAACCTATTTATTTTTTTTGATAAATTATATTTCAGCGGTAATTCATATTGTTATGAAAATAATATTACAATCGTATTTTTAAGCCGGATATGGTCATGCCCTCGGTCAACAATTATATTATTATAAAAATATCTAATCACAACGTTGATGAAACTATTTTGTTTCGATACTTTGGACATTAGACGTGATGAAACGTATTCCGTGCGTTATTTTTCCGCATGTTATTATTATCAGCTATCTGTATACTAATGAGTAATGATAAAAAACTGTAGATTATCGTATGCAAGATAAATTAAAACATGATCACGCGCCTAAATAATGGTTGGACGTATGATTTACAGAAAAGAACTTGGCCTCTTTCCACCCCTATGGGATGCACTATTAGATGAGCACCCCTAAAAGCTGATTTATAGATCAATTTAATTTAGCAGGAAGATATAACCATAGTTGTTGAAAAAAAATTGGCGATCTTTCAAACAACAAAATAGTTTTAACAGCGATAAAAATATAATAGTTGTATTCCTTATCTCCAATACATAAAAATGAATTTTTGTTCGTCCTCTATAGACTCAAAAACAAGACCATTTTTAATAAAAGTTAGATTAATGGATTTCATAAGACTCGGGGAGGGTTTGTAACTTCGTTTTTCAATTAATGTAGGTCACCCTGACTTAAGCATAAATTTTGTTTTGGGTCACAAAAATCGGATATTTTTTGCTTATATCATTATGACATATGGTTACCATTGGCAATAAATAATAAAATTTGTATTGTTGCATTACTAATGTAACAAATACTTTTGATATTAATTTTTAACTTATACTTTTTGTATTGTTTAATATTTTGTCATTAAGGTTAATATATTTATTCTATAAAAATAGATAAAATTGAGTAAATGTTATTATACTAGGTGATTTTTTTAGCACGCTCAGCCCTAATTTTTTTTCTTTAATAGAACATTTATTCAAATTATGTTTTTTTAGAATTTTTTAAGTATATCTAAAGACCATATTCTCAATTGATATTTTTTGTACTACTTAAGGAGTGTCCCATGACGATACAAACATCTACTTTTCAAATGAGAACTCCCCTTTTCACTGCAAATTATTTAGAGGATGATTTTCTAGAAAATATCGATGTATCTAAAACAAAATTCTGATGAGTAGTTTCTGAGTTATCAAAATGTTTATACTTGGGATAATATTTCTTAAAAGTTGTTTTAAAAAATATAAACTATATATTATAATTTTATATGTAGTATTTATTATAATTGGACCTTTTTTTAAATTTATTTATATTTATAGATCAAATATTAATAATATTTTCAATAGTAATTAGTAATTACAAATATTTTCAAATCACTTAATCTCCCATACCTACTTATTACCATAGACATATCCTTAGTACACTAAGTTCTATTACAAAAAAATATCTGCTGAATAATTAGAAGCAAGGCTGGGCATTAACGAGTTAAAAAGTTAAAGTTAAGTTAAAAAGTTACTTTTATTATAACTTTTCAACTTAACTAGTTACTTTTGGCTTTTCATTAACTTTACTGTTATCTTACTAAATTTATTTTTTAATTTACGTGAAACCAACGAATGAATTTTTAATTTTAAGAAGTAAATTAAGTTAATGAAGCAACTTCATATACATTGTCCGGCACAGCTGGACTGCCCATCTCGGATTCATTTATCTCCGGGCAACTCCGGGTATTACAACTAGTAAATTATAATAAATATTAATCAATAACGGTTAAAATGAAATCGAAATTGTTAACGCAATATTATTATATTATTTACACCCATATAATATCAAGTTCAAATTACTTAATACTTTGATGGGCAAGCACACTGCAGCAAAATCGTTATTTATGTACGATAATTTATCGTTGTAGCTTTTCAAATTTACGATTATAATTTATAATATTAATTCACAATTAATATTCCGCGCTGAACTAGTCGAAACAAGTTGCCGTCGTCAGGTACGCTCTTATACAATGTCCAGCGTATAAATATACGGAGCGATCTCATCGTATTTGTCTCTGTAGGAATAACTTATTTTTGTAATTATTAATATATTTTTTAAGTAGGATTTCGAAAAGCCGTCGCCGCGTTTTCACAACCACTGTCCACTGTAATTCATAATAATTTTTTGTTAACTTGGATTCTGAGAACTAAATAAAAAATATTCGTTTTCGTATTATAATGCGTTACATCAATACAATTTTCAAAATTGAATTATTATTTACGTACTGATTTCCATTAAGTTTAAGTCACAGGGTAAGTCGTACAGCATTAGCCGGTTACGTGAGTTATAATATAGTAATAAGGATAATTTGGGAAAATTTCGACCGGAAAACCGAACATAAATTATATGATATAAATGTATATATTATATTATGTATGAAAGGAGATTTCTTAGTACCTTATAGAGGTCCAAAGACACCGTGTAAACTATGTTCGCGATGCGAACTTATGACATCGGACTATGTGTGTGCGTTTTAAATAATAATAATATTATATCGAAGCGGTGGAACGATAATGTTATGTAATACCAATAATACCATTATATTACTGTATACATTTTGCTTAATCCTCGTCTCCGCGGAGTCTTTTCCTCCCCAACTTATATACATGGTCAGTGTTGTAAAAATACCGTATTTTATTTTTCAATCGAATAATACGTGTATATTGTACGTGTATAATACGGTTTTTTACAAAAATCGTATGGCGTTTGGATTAATGTTAAATATGAGTATATAGCTCCTAGAGTGCAATAATAATATTGCAGTTTATTGATGAATAATGATGCAATTTGATTATTAAATTGTGTAATGGCAGTCTGGTAATAAACTAATAACTAATAGTAAGTATATGGAAATAGATTAGTTCTAAGTTTTGAATAGGTATTGAGTTTTAATATTTTCATTAATTTTAATTAGTACCTATGTAATTATTTAATTAGTAAGTGTTTATTGTGGCTACTGGCTACACAACTAGTAAGTGTAGACCCAAAACACTAAAGTTCTAATAAAAACAAAGTTTTAACAAAAAAAGAAAGCAACTTTATTGTAAAATACAGAAACATAAATTAATAACTTTTTGAAACTATTTATCAGAAAAATATTAATAATTAAATATAAAATATACCTAATTAGTAATCACCATAATTACTCTTTTGCAATTTTAGATTGTGCTTAACATACACTAGTTTAGAAGCTATCTCTGTTGTTAATCTATTCTTTTTAGCTATATTTCACTAGTCCATAAGTTGAAAATGATCTCTCTGTCGAAGCTGAAGTAGGTGGACATTGTCAAATTTCCCATGCAACTTTTGCCAAATTTGTGGATGAAAAAATTCCATTCCACCATGTTATTATGTTCATATGATTACTATCAGTTTTAGTATTTAGACAATTCCATACAAAATCTCTGGCCCATTATGTACTGCGTATATTTTATCTTTATTATTGATCTACCATTTATCACTGATTTTTTTTATACCATTTGTATTGTATTTTTTTATACATGACGTATAATACGCTAGTATAATACAATATTATACAATTTTTACTATGCAATTTACATCACTGTACATGGTACATGGTATAAACCTAGTATTCACACGTAGATAATATTATTTATCTAAATTCACAACTACGCCATGTGTATAGTGCGCCGATATATATATCGATGCCGGTCCTACTTAATTATATATAATATTATGTTCACATTTTGTTGGAAACTCTTTGCAGGACCGAGCACGAGTCGACTTCGGTACCCGCGCGATCGGTTTACCGTAATAACATTGCACACACACACAGGTATATACCAGGGTGACCTAACGGTAATCCCGTGGACTTCCCACTGCGCTTTCCGGTCGGACGACGATTATTGTGTCCCCTTTACACTTAGGCGTATTATACAATATCATTATATATGTTCGACGTGATAAGATTTGTTATAGCTTACGCTTATTATGTGTATTGTAGTGCGTATGTAGTCGATTAGGGCGGTGTATGGACAAGCTCGACATCGTGCTTGGCGGTCAAGACTGCTGTCGAAATATTTAGGGGTGGAGGAGTCGGTTTTCAAAATAAAATACAAATGAGGGTTGAAATGATCAATACCCGCATTTGATTTATTGATGGACTAAAATACTACCTCTATACAAGTGGAAAAAAATGACTAGAAAACGCCGAAAGAACAACCTATATCTATACGGCGGCCTTAATAGTGAATTAAATAAGCAGGGGTTGGTCAATTTGATTGTGTGCCCGTGACGGGGGTGCGAAAATTCTAAAAACGTCACCACGACGGCGGCGAGGTTATATACGAGTTTATTTTTATTCGCCCACCTTGATGATAATATAATACCTACAGGACCGAACCCTGAAGTGTATTCTAACGACTAAAAAATATGTATTCTATATTATAGTAATTTTGATTTAATATGATATTTATGATTTTCCAATATAACATCAGAATATTGTTTTCACCGGAGATCAAAAACAAAATAGTATACCTTATTCTTCACATCTCCTCTATACCTACATATCGTAACCAAGTACCAACCAGGTATAACCGTTGTAACAACCAGACACGTAATATTCGTTATTGTATTACGACGTTCGAGATTCATTATCGGCGGGGTCGTTCCAAGTCCTCATCTCAGAATTTTATTGCGCGCACAAAATCATGATCCAGACGTACGTGCATTGTGCAATATGATAATAATATATATAATATTATAATATGGACGTCGCCGACTCGAATAATAATATTATTATCGCATGATGAAATCGCGGTTTTCGAATTATGACTGCCGCCGAGCGGAACGAGCAGGAATCGATGACTGCAATATAATTATTATCGCGGGTGTTATACACTGGTGCTAGGTGATTTTTTTCTCACTTATATTGTTGTACACGATAAAACAATACTATACTTACATAATATGATCATTACTTCGTTATATTATAATATCATTGTATTATTTTAAAGCCACAGCCGCGGAGTCTGCAGTGTACCTATAAATATATTTATATTGCGATCGAGTTCCTCGAGAGGTTCAGTACACCACGACCAGCTATTATCCGTATCGATTGGAAAGTGCATTAATATTAAAATTATATTATTATGCGTACCTGCTGCACGGGGCATGGATGATGGCACCTGCACTGCGCACGCAGAAAGGTCAACGAATATTATTAAAAGTAGTTTTGAGAGAACATCTAAACATATATAAGTATATTATGTATATCAATAATACGTAATATTTGGAACCAGATGTCATTGCAGATGACATTTACATATTTTTTTTTAACTTCTTAGACGACGCTGATGTCCTAGCTAAAAATGTATGTACCAATAACATACCAAACTGAAGGTAAATTAATTTTAGATTCTGTGTGGAGAAAATGTATTGATTTTACAATTACGTGTTTTTTCTCTGTCATTGCCTTTTGGGGTAGTAAAAATGCATTGATTTTCTACTTCAGGGAAGAAAGTGAATTTATATGGTACTTCGGGGGGTAAAATATAAGAGTAATCGATCGCGATTTTCAAAGCATCGGGAAAAACCAACAAAAAAATTAAGGAAAACTGGGAATTTTTACGTAAAACTTTTTCGGTGACTCAAAACTTAATAATCGTAGAATACTTTTTCATTAAATTATGTAGAACAATTTACTATACATGCTGAAGTTTAAAACTGTATTGTTATACAGAATGCCTTTACAATTGCAATTTATTGGCATAAATTAATCTAACGTCTAATAGTAAAATAAAATACTCTAACAGCAAAAATAATATAATAAAATATAGCTATACTTAGTAATCTAGGCTTATACGTATACAATTAATGACCATATGATTTTATATCATTGAATTGAATTTTAACACATCCATTACAGTTACCACTAACACGACACATAATGTACATCAATGCGGTACCCACTTGGCACTTTTTTTCGGAATGACCTTAATATTTGTATAACTCTACTGCAGGTTGGATTCAAAAGCTTAATTATTATCCTATTATTGTATTTTCTGTAATCAGTGGGGTATAAACATAGAACAGTAAATAATGAAATAACACGAAATTGGCAAGCAAATATATTGCAAAAATTCCGGGAGTAGGATACACTGCAGATGACCAGATTTATAATATGATATACACGTTACAGACTTTTTTTTCGTATTATTTTATAGTTTGAAGTTCGAATTTCGTGCGTAAGTTCTCAAAAACATAAACCTATTCTGCTTTGGATCAAATATTGAAAAATTCCATTATAAAAAGGTAAACATATTTTTAATTCTAAATCGTTGTATTGTAATGACTTGAATCATTCAAAAAAATATATATTTCCAAAAACGTTAATACTCTTCGATTAAACGAATTTGTGTGTTTGCCTCTAAAAGAATCGCTCTGTATAATAACGCAATATATTATTGTTGTCCAAATACTACATGTTATTACCATACAGGTGCACACTGTGTTATAGCCTTATATATGTTACCTATATAATATTACCACCACTACCACTACCACTACTACCACCTCCACAACAACTACTACCACCATCACTACTAACTACTACATACGTTATATATGCGTATCCTGGTATACATATGTAGGGACGTGATCCCTCGAGGCAAGTCGTAAATATCGCACACACAAGCCCAAGCCGAACCCGTCGCGTCGGTCGAGATGAGTTTGGCTTTTAAAGTGAGTGTATACCTACGCGCGCGGCGTTTTAATTTATTGATATTTTCGTATATTATGTTTAATTAACTCATGAAAGAGGAGGTGTTTCGGCGATCTCTATGTGACGGACGTGGTGTTATTTTTATTATTTTTACTATCGTATCAATATAATCAAATTGCGGCGTGTTTAATAGTGTACGATATTTTTGTAACATATTATATTTTGTTATAACCTAACACTGTGGAAATATTTTACAATGACGTTCGAGGGACCAAGGACCACAAATAGGTCATAATAACCGACAGTCATAATGTATTAGCTGTAACTAATTAACTACTGGTTCGAATTTCGATTTTTATTCATTGAAATCATCTGGGATATATTCTGCTATGGGTTGCAAAATTAAAAATGTCCGGAAAATGTAGAACGTGACTTAAAAAACAGTTAAAACGTGGATTTATAATGTCATTTCTGGTTGTCGCTGCTCCAAGTCGGGTGGTCTTTCCGCGTGGTGGTATATTTTGTACCTATACGCCATTTGTCGCATTTATAAGTAAGTGGGTGTTTCGCTGAAACAGAACCATGGTTTGGAGCCACTGGTTCGGTGTCGTGCCGTGTCATGATTTATTAATCTTCTTCAACTGCACACACACACGACGTAAAAGTCCGACCGCAGTAACGTTTCGTTTATCGCGGTGACCCGTAACACCACACGTGGTATATAGGTATACTGGTCGGCGGCATTTATTGATGAGATTGGTAATATCGTTTGCCGACCGATACAAATTGAATTGTATCTCTCCGATGCACGCACGCCGATGCGGTTCGATTCTATTAGTCGTAAGTTCCCTCCTCGCCGGGGAGGGATATAGCGCGCAAAATCTCCGACACGAATTATGGCGGCCGACGGTAATTTGATTTTTCTCCGCTCTTTCCATCACCGGAATTACTGTCACCGTCTCCTCGTGTCTCCGTAAGTCTCGCCGCGAATGACGCACGATCGAATGACAATGAAAACGAATATTAACGTCCGAAGCGAATAGTAGGTATCTATGTCTATAATATCGTGCAGGGTATACTGCAGTACGGGTAGGCGGTCAAGTATAAGTTACAACAATATTATTTACCGTCGAGTTAGTAAGCTAGTAAAGTCGAGCTTGCAACGTTCATGACGTTAAGTTATATAAGTTATCAGCTGGGAAACAATATTATATTCGACTATACATTTATAATATGGAGAAAAATACTGACTTGCTACTTTAGTTGAAAAAAGTTCATGCCTACTTTTTTTATTTTTTCATTATCTTTTATCAAAACAATCTGTCAACTAAATGTTATTAAATCGATAAATATGTTCTATTTGAAATCATTGTTTGCAATATATGTGAACGAATCGAATATATATTTAATTGTCTTTCAATATTCACCACAGATATGGATGTGTTCAACATATTGTTTTAACAGTTCATATGCATTCATATTATTATTTTGATATAATATTAGATGCCACTGTAAAAATGACCGACATATGCCGTTTATAGGTAGGTACTATAATACGAAAAATGATTATAATATTTTTTTCTATCATAATAATATAAAGTGTGCAAGTGCACAATACATCGTTTAATCATTAATACAATTGCGTCGCTTTATTTGTAAACATATTACATAAAATATATTATATGGATTTATTATACAGATAATATTATTGTAGTTATGTGTTATATAATATGACGTACTTACATGATAATAGGTATAGACAGACACAAGCACATAATATTTTAATATTCTGGCGGTGGAAACGCGAAACGCTGGTGCGAGTAAAACATAATAATAATTATAATGATGATAATAACATAGTAATAATAATAATAATAATAATAATAATAATAATAATAATATTCAATAATAATGTATAATATAGGTAGGTAAAATTGTTGAACGTTATGCGACGTACGACAATAATAATAATAATAATAATATTATCTCAAGCACGACATCACGGTATGTGTATACTGTTTAGGTCATCGTTTAAAATACCGGCGGCGGCGGCGAACATTCGAAATGTAATAATAATAATAATAATGATGATAATAATAATAATTATAATAAAACGAATAATACGCAACGACATATCGAGTCTCACACATGCGGGAAATCATCCATCGACGAGGTGATGTATATAATATATATATATATAATAGTAATAATAATAATGACGTTAAAAATGAAATTAAAAATTGAAAAGAAAAAAAGAAACTTGAAACGTTTTCCGTCATCAGCACCGGAATCGCATAATCTCGCCATACCCAAGTACCGATGTACTTACATCGGTGAAACGCCATCTGTCTTGCCATCGGTGATCGATTGACTGTTAACGACTCCACTCGACCCGTCTCCGGCGAGTTTCGGCTATGGGAAACCGGAAATCCGGGACGGCGATCGAGCGTCGTCGCAAAAACCTAATCACACGGAAAACGCTGTACACACAATATTGAATATTGCATTGTTTTATATTACACATTGCAGACACGATTCTAAGGTCCGACATTTTACATGATAAAAGGTAACAAATTCCCTGGAGAAAAAGTCCAAAAACAGAACATTGAATGAACATAATTCGAAAAAATCTTATATAATAAAATAAACGTTAAAGTCATTTTTTTATCGGACTTTTTTCCCCGGACTTTTTTACAGTTTACCATTTTACAGATACATAATCATCATAAAGGTAAATACAAATATAATACACGAATCGTTTCCGGTCTATAACGCACATATTATATAAATAGATGCTTCCGGTTGTTAATGCGGCGTCGTCCGGTGGCCGCCGCCGTGAGGTGAACGGTCCGACGAACATGCTGTGTCCGGCGAGGACGGCGACGGTGATCTGGCCGCGGCCGCTACCATTGACATCTGCGGCGGCGTCACCAAGTACGGCGAAAATCTGAATCCGTTCGCGGCAGCCGCCGCCGCCTGGTGTTGTTGGTACAAACTCTGGTGGTGTTGTTGTTGTTGTTGTTGTTGTTGGTGATGGTGGTGGTGCTGTTGTTGTTGCTGTTGATGGTGGTGGTGCTGTTGCTGCTGTTGGTGAGCTGCGGCAGCTGCAGCGGCGGCCGCCGCCATGGCCGTGGGACCTCCGCCACCGGCCGCGGCCAACTGCTGGTAAAGGCCGGCCGGGCCCTGCATCGACGCCCACTGGTTCCACAGGTGTTGGCCGCCGGCCGCAGCGGCCGCGTTGTATATGCCGCACAGCGGACCGTAAGGGCCACTTACGGCGGCCGCGGCCGCTGCCGCTCGCAGGAACAGCTGAGACCTGGCTGCCAGCACAGCCCGTTCCTCGGCCGTCAGCTGGCTGAGACCGCCGCCCGGGTCCAACAACGGTGTTCTGAGCATGTGGTGCTCGCTCAACATCGACTCCATCGTTTCCCTGCAACATTCAACGGGCGTCCCGAGGTGTAAGTCGGGAATAATCGCGATTTGGTGTGGGTGATGGGTGGATGGTTGTGGGTTAAGGGTATCCCTAACTCTATGTATCCCTCTAATAATTATTCGTTTATAAAGCGGGTGAAAAATAAATGCTTGTACAGTATGTACCATTACACCGTTATGAACAGTGCCGTCTCGAACTTATATTTTTTTATGAATATTTATTTTATATTTAAAAAAAATTATACATGAGCCGGTTTTAATTTAATGTGTGGGTACCTTGAATATTTGTCCTAGTGTGTACAATGTTCGGCAGTGCGTATGAGTGCAAGTTAAACTATTGGTGACCAAATTTTTAGTAGTGTTGTGTGAAAAAGAAATTTTGTTCGATGGCAGTTATACAATTGTCATAATATTATAATAACATTATGCGAGTGCTTCGAAGCTAGTCATCGAATTTTGTCGATTAAATTGGTTGGTTGCGAAGCTGTGAGGTAGATTCATTGGATATAATATTATATTTGAATGGACCTGCCACATTATTAATTTTTTTTTTCATTCTCGGGACACGACGATAACGGGCTTACACGATGAAAACTACGAAAGTTACAAGATCCTCTCTGATACGAAAAATATTTTATTCCTAAATTGTATTCACGAGCCTTATCGTTTACACGGTCTCACAGTACCTCGCAAATGTATTCTGTCCATTCAAATCTCTACATTATATTGGTGATTTAGTAGCATTTAAGTTCAATTTACCTTTCAAATTCGGTCAGTCTCGACGAATCCCGGAAACCTTTGGCAAACGGATTACTGTCGATTTTCAATTTAGTTATCTGTAAAACAATAAATATAAAACATTAATATATTATAATATTAGAAGATTGACGGTCACAGAACTCAGTGTTACAATAATATATTACATTGCTACTGGATAGCATTTACGTTGCACCAGACAATAATATATTTTGAATCATTAAAATGGAAAAAGTTGTCCACATTCTTTCGTATCGATACGTCATCGATATCCATTATTATAATATAAACCATCCATCATAGTATCTATATTTAACTATGTTAATACATAATTTATTCACTATAAATGCGCGATATGATAATAATTAATGTGTATAGCTAACCAATGATTGTGTTAACATTATCACTCGACAAACTTTGAAATGTCTACGAGTACTCGTTTATTTATTTGATTATAAAATTATGCCTTCTTGGTATGCTTCTACGAATACTGCTTGTCTAGTAGGGTATATATCATTGATTATAAATATATATATATATACATATAATATTATATACTTATTACATAGATTATTTATAATCAATGGTAACATGTTCCAGTGGTTATTGGCCTAATGCAATTTAGAGCCACCGCCCTATGAGAAAATCGCTACTTCTTATTATATACGATGGTATATTAAAGTTATAATATGCAGTGCACCTCCGTGGTGGCGTAGTAGCATATTTGCGGGGGCAGATGACGCCTATACATATGCCCCCATAGCCAAGGACCCTTTCTTATTTTTTCGTCTTACTTCCAGAAACACTTTTAATAATTTGTATTATATTGTTCCATTAAGTACATAAGGTGCATTGCGAATAGCGTTTGAAATTTGGATAAAAATTTAGTTCAGACCTCATAAAAGCAACAATTGCTTAAAACCAAAGACTGACAAATAACAATAAACAAAAAATGTTATCATAATATTATATAGGTAAACCGAAATACTGTATCATATTATTTTATCATTCAGTTACTCCCATCAATTTTTTTTCTAAAATATGTTTAGAGTGGATTAAAATATTAAATCAAGCCTCTAAGTTCTATACTTCTATATACCCCCTCCCTATTTTCGCTTATGGTTATATTCTGATATAACCTACCTATATGTTTCTATGACTCGATTCTTATTATAATAATCACTTTGTAATACTTTGAAATTTGTATAGATTATTCGTTTTTCAAGAATTCAAGTATTCTTCCAGACGTAATTTTAGCTCATTGAAACACGGTATTTTCGGCAACTACAGTGTTTCCTAAATCACGGTATTCCGGTATAAGTTAAAAGTACCAGATACCAGCAGTCCTATAGTTTAAACATTTTGTAACAGCGGTAGCAGGCCGACGAATATGAGCAAGGTAACCGCATAATATATAAATATTTTTTATTATTATTATCGTCGACACTGTTGTCGTTGTGGCCGGGACTTCTTATGTCAAAGGCTTCGGACGTGTGGGCCGCGCACTATGGGTAAATACCAGTATACCACATATCATCATAATATATTATACAGCACGGGATGCCCCGGCAACGGGCGTCTAGCAACTGGTGTACCCATATGTACCTGGTATTTACCACGCACCTAACAATATTATGTAATACGTACACATATATTATGCTCGCCCGACGACTACCTGTCCCGCTTATTTGTAGTTGTCACCACGGGGAAGATGCGACGGGTAATGGATATCGATTTGTTTCGGTGAGGTCTCGAACAAACGGCCGTCATTTATATACATATACATACGCATTGTTATAATAATAATAATATTATATATTATCGTGTATATATACATATATATAGGTAAGATACCCGCGGTGTGTATTTATCACGGCGCGAAAAAAAAAACACCGACCTGAACGAGACTTTGATAAGTGGCTCGACTACCCCCCCCCCTACTACTCGACGAGACTATATTATAGACGAGGAGCGGTTAAAAAATAATGGCCGCCCATAACCGCATGTATACGCGTAGGTATACCTATACACATATTATTGTATATATGCGTATAACATTAATATATATATATACATAATATACCGCGGTTACCGCACTCGGGTGACGTATGAGCGTTTCCGACGAGGTGTCGGTGCTGCGCTCAGGGTGGCCTAATTATATATGCGACGTAGACGGACGACGACGACGACGTGAGAGCCGTGGCTGTGGGTGTGGCATTTCGGCGGGCCGGTCGAGCGCGGCGGGGGAGGCTTCGCACTTCCGGTAACCGTATTACACATACCGCGCTAATGCATGTGTGTGTGTATATATATATATATGTAGGTACATAATAATATCAATATAATATATATAATGGTAAGTGTGTGTGTGTGTTTGTGGCACGTCTCAGGGTCGTCACGTACGACGGTCATCAAACCGCTTTTTTACCGCCCCTCTCCCCACCCACTCGCCCACTCAACGGCCATCGTCTCTGCTGCAGCCGGTGGTCCCCGCGTATATTATATTGTACATAATAATATTTAATAATAATAATAATAATAATAATACACATTATCACACCGTATATTATTTAAATGTATATTATAAACAAAATCATATCGCTCGTCGTTAAAATTTGGCGCGCCCCAATACGAGAATTTCGATTACGAAGGCCGCGCGCGAATAAGACGCGATGACGATTTTGGATTTTACAACGTTATTTATCATTATAATAAATTGCCATACGAATATTATTATATCTTGGACGGGTATTGAGCGACGATCATCGTAGCGAGAAAATATGATGGACGAGTGTCCGTTTGTCTGTGCTATTATGTCTATAGCAGAAAACGTTAACATTAATAACGTAAATATATTATAAATATAATACGAAAAATTCAAAAACTAAGTAACACATATCCATCGTCTAGTATAATTTAATATAATATTTACATACATACGAATTACACAAATTATACGCGTAAGTACAATCAAAACTGTTTCCTAAATGATGTGTGTACAATAATAGAATATTGTGGGGGAGTTACACTGTATAATATACGTTTGACGCCAATTAAAATGTTTCTCCAAGTGTGGATTACGTTTTATTGAATTATTGTTGTCTAAATCGTCGACGATTCTTCATCGGCGGAGTGAAAATGTCGCTGAGGAAAATATATTATCATTTCCCTTTGACAACGTGCCGCACAATACGTTTCTATTTGTACCTACGCTGAAAATAAAACTCATCTTATTTGTCGGTCTAAAAATAAGACTGAAGATGGTTAAAATACCGAAATACGAAACTGAAATATAAAATATGTTCTCGACACCACTCAGTATGTTTGCAGCAGGATGATGTGTATGTTTTTAAAATATAACAACGACATTTGAACAAAATATACTGTTGTAGAGCCTTCTTGATTTTTTTTTTTGTTCGTAACAGAATTAAAAAAGAAACTATTTTTTTGCGATTATTTTGAGTTTTTTTTATTTACAATAACGATGCCGCAATGGATCTCATTACCAAACATATTATGCTCCATTTATGTATTAAGGATGAGGACTTTGTTTTGACGAATTTTAATTTTGGAAACCAAAATCTGACAAAACATTTATAACTCAGAATGATTAAGGTAGGTATGGATTAATTAGTTTTATATATTACACATATTTACTAAAAAAAAAAAATATAAAAATGGTTTTATGACATTATGGACCAGTTCCTAAATTTCTATCAAAACAATGTAATACATATACATTACAATGCATCAGAAATAATAAACTATAAAAATGGTATTTTTAAAAATTTCACGTATTGGCGTCTATAATTTTCTGTTTAAATCATTTATAAATTGATCCAAACAGGTTCGTACATTTTGCAGCAACACATAAAAATATAGTCTAATGGGAATCTCCCAAAAATACAACTAGGAAGAGAAACCTCCCAAGGTCCAAGACCATAGATAATAATAATATACACTTAGTGTGATATTATTTCTCGCTCCTCCGTCAAAAAAAAAAAACCACGACCATAATTTTATTGTGTTGATATAGCCATGGGATAACATTAATTTTACTATCCATGATATTTTATAATTTAAGTTTTCTACAATAAATATCACATTATATTGTTTTCCAAATATATATTTAAATATTGAGATTTGACGCCACTGAATTATCACTCTGTACTGACTTAATATTTTTCGTGTTAGTTTAGGTATCTTATATTGGATAATATACATAATAATATAATTGTTTTTTTTTTTTTTTTTTAATTTCATCGTATGGCAAAAAATATAAAGTTAACAGCAATAACAACATGACTTGTACCCATTTTCCCAAAAAAAATCTGAGTGGGCTTCAGTCACCCCCTCTCCCCCCCCCTCCAACAACAACAACCACTAGTAACGCCTATGACAACGATGATAGACGTCGCTCGTGGCACGAAGCCGCACGAGAGTCCGCGCGACCGTAATTTATAACCTATAGGTATATACCAACCTACCTGTACGTAACATAGCAACATGTCTATGCACGCGCACGCCGAGCGGTATTATCGTGTCGGTACGAAAATTACAGGGCAAACGACCTATCGATAGGTCATTAATACTGTATTACAACAAATCGGAATTAAACGGCCGTATTGAATTCCTCACTCTCCCTCTCTCATCGGTGCGCGCGGTCTCTTTTTATTATTTTCTATACGCACGTATAGGTATATACATATTTTTTTCGTAATAATAATATCTTTTCATGTTTGCCGCCGCACACGTAAATTACAACGGTAATAATAATAATAATAATAATAATGTATTTTTTTTTTTATACAAATTATTATCTCTCTACATATCTCGCGCGTTCGCGCAACACCGTCGTATTGGTAAAAAGTGTGCAATAACATGGCGCGACGGGCAATATTATATTATGGGTACCATATTACAATATATAATATGAATAATGCGTTTCATTTCGTTATCGATCGCGGTCCTCGTGCGACGCAAAGATCGCGTCGGCCGACCGCGATTTATCGGCTTTTAATTATTATAATATATAGGTCCGACGGCGGTCCCGCACACCGGCAAATCGAATCCGTCGCCGCGGTAGACCCGTCGTATAATCCGCCACGTATATTTTCAAGACAACCTATGGATTCCGCCAGTACCTACCAAATTTTACACGAGGTCATCCTGCCATCCTGGTTACGCCTTAACTGTACTGATTAATTATTTGAAAAAAATTTTTTATATTTCTACTTGAATGATTTAACACGAAACATTTTCTTTTTTCAGATACGGTTAATAAGACTGTGTTATAAGTAACGCTGTTCATTCCTATACACGTTGGAGGAAAATTATAATGGAATATCAAACGTGGGTTTCAATTTTTGGTAGCTACACATAAAATAAACATAACCGAAATTACCGAAATTACCGAAATTACCATAATAAACCGGAATTACCGAAATATAATAATTATTATATTTTACACGTAAGTAAGTATATTGTATAATACTTGAAAAATAATGTATTACTAATCTACAAAATAATATTATCTGCAGGTACCGATCATTTTAATAGTAAAGTGAAATTTAATAATTAATATAACCTTATATAAAATTAAGATTTGTCATATTTGATTGAGAAGTTTATATTTTACCTATAATTTCCTGGTTCGACTATAGTTGGCAATATTTTTGAAATGAAAATGCTACTGTAGTAAGTTTACTCTCGATTTACTTAAACTTACAACTTCAAATTAGCGGAATCTATGTGTTAATTAACCATTAAACTTTGTGGCGGAATAGATATACTCTTTCCTCATAATAAGATATATTTCATGGGTTACAAAATAGCATCTCGAGGACAAACTTAATTACCTGGCCAGCGGACAAGACATTTTTTTTAAAAATCATTTTTCTGATGCTCATTAATTGTCATTAATTTTGATTTGATTTTTTGATTTTGACTTTACTTTATTTTAGTAAACATGAAAATTATATTTTTATGGCCTCCAAAAACTTTCTGAATTCCTGAAGAAGCCCTCCTAAACATTAATTGGTGATCCAATAAATTGATAAAATATAAACCAGTGCATACTACTCAAAAGTTGGTGTTCTTGCGTCCAAAATTATAATCAATAGGTAAGTTATGTCCGAAAAAAAACGGTTTGAAAAAGGACATGAAGATAATTTGCAACCCGACGTCCCAATGTGCGTTTTATATTGGGTCCCTTCATCGATATGACAATTAATCAGTTAATAATATATTTAGTATACAATAATTGTAAAATATTTTCCAAAAAGGCAAAAAAAAATTATATTTTTGAATAATATTAATCATAGCTTGCTTTTACAAAAATAACCATATATGAATGTTATGAATGTTTGGAAAAATGCATATGTCAATTACTCAATTCATAGTTATTATAGTAACATAATGCAGGTTATATATTTTAAATGTTTAAATGTATTTTTGCAGTATCCAATTAAGACATAAATATAATTATAACACGGGTTAAAATTTAAAAAAAATAATTTAGATAAAAACTAAGACTGAAATACTATTTTTACTAAAAATATGTTACATACATATTTCCATAAAATTTATTTATTTTTTTTAATGTATTTATGTTACGATTATTAAATGTATAGCCTACACAAAAATACTTTTTTTTATAGATTTTATACAGTCTTATAAGATTAATGTTTTTTGATGATAATTCAATGTCTATAATTTTTATTTAGTAAACATCTGTTTAATATTCTTTTTTTTGTGTTGACGCAAATAGTATGCAATACGAAAGAACGAACTGTGGCCTGTGGGTAGGTACCTATACATAATATTATTACGACGACAACATTTTAAAATTTGACAGTCGCTGCCACCGAGTTCCTCATCATGCTCCCAACAGTTTAAAACGTTAAATCTGCTAAAATCAAAGCGTATTATATAGGTATAAAAAAAATAATACCTACAATTCCACGCATATAATATAACATAATATTGTATTGCCACGAGACACGACGACGTCGCAGTATTAGGTAAGTACCTACAAGTTTATGTTTTTTAACGGATATAATATCATAACGTACGTCATTATAGTGTATCTGTATAACTGTATAAGGTATACACTTTTACGATGTTTTACGTTTCGAAACATTACGAAAATAACATTAGCTGATATTATAACAGTGAAGTGATTTTTTATTCTTATTCTGTTTGGCGTGGTAGGTAAAGAATTTCCAGGTGTATAAAAGTGTTAGTAACGATATTTATATTTTAATGCCAAGTACTATACTGTGCATTAAGTGCGTGTGACATTTATAAATGTTCTTTGAGTACTACAATAATTTTAAACTTTTTTTTAAAAATAAAAATAGTTATTACCTATATTGTAAGAAAACCAATATATTTTTAGAAAATTGCTCAGTATTTGTAACTAAATTACTACAGACGGTGTATTTTTTTTATGATACCAAAAGTTGGCATATGATGTGGCGATTTTCGAGAATTTATTTCGTATAAATCCCGTTCTAATCTTTCGAGCGCACCATCAATGTACAGACAGCAGCACAGTAACCAATTCGACACATCTGTCAACTGTAGCTTATGTGACACTGGAATCCGATAGAGAAGTTCAAGAATTTCATTGCGTTTAGAAATTCACTAATTGCCTATAAGATAAAAATTGCGTCTGAAATGAATTCTTTCTTAGTCGTAGTTTTCCTGCCTATTAATTCGAAATTATAATATTCTAATAGTCCTATCGCGTCATCAAAAGCATTTTAAATTAGGAGTTGCGACTGTGAAATCACCGTGTGACGTTAAGACGTTTGTCGAATGTTTAAAATTGTTGACGTGATGCCAACTGTTTGATACTCGTTTTTGTTGATCATCAGTGTCATTTAATATACGTTGCAATCATTGTATTTTCGGTGACCAAGGAATCCGTTACGGCGACCTACAACATCATCCATCATGGACTATGACTGATTAGATGAATACCTACCTGTTTTGTGTTTTGAAATTTGCACCGGAACGCACTTGCAGTAGTATTATTATCAAAGGTTTTATATAAAATAACTGCAGCCAACTCGTTCAATCTTTTTTTTATGCGATTTTAATGCATATTGCAATCTACGTGTATCAGGGACGAGCATAGTTTGACGCAATAATATGAAGCTTGGAATACCTACAAGTATTATGTGCATAACAATAGCCGAGTAAGCGATACTCGTCCGTGGGAATAATAACGAATTAACGAATTTGAAATATATTATCTCATCATAATATAAAATATCATTATTCGCGATCCTAGTATTACGACGAACTACTATACTATGAGGTGCGATCGCAAAGTGTGAGTCGATTGCAATAATAATAATAATAATATAATGACACGAACACTCGTGAAAACGACTTGGGTATCTATATATGACCTATCTATACAGGTATCCGGTAAACGCTGAATTGGATTCACGTCCGAAATTGATCGTTGGTCTACATATTATTATTACCATAATCATAAATATCAATAGTATGCGAGCAGAGAGGATTGGGCGACGATCACGGTGGTGCGCCGATGAGCGGTGTGTTACAACGAAACCGTTGCCTAAACGGCGACGAGCCAATAATGATGATAATAATATTATAAACACAGATGTACGTTATAAAATTTAATAAACACAGATGTACGTTATAAAATTTAGAACATATAGGCAGTCGCATTAGGTCGTATAGGTACGTTATTATTTTAATATACTCGACGTGTATTATAACAATATTCCAACTGCTATGCTATTATTATTACGATCGCGGCGTGTTTAATAATAATAATACGTAGGCACGTCGTCCCGAGTCTGTATATTATTATTATTATTATTATTATTATTATTAGCCATACGATTTCGGTCGATTGGGTTTGAAAAACGTATAACAGAAGCTCGCGGTGTCTGTCGAGTCGGTAGTCGTTCTCGCTGGGGCAACGGCGGCGGCGTTCATCATCACGTCGCCCAAACGGGCTGTCACTATAATAATATTATATATTATTATAGGTGTACACCGCCATATAACGTTATTATAATGCCGAAATCGATAATTAAACGGGTTCGGCACTCATTACGCTCGTAATATATATATAATATAATCATAATGTTATTATTATTATTATAATAATAAATCGGCCCGATCGACTGTAGGCTATTATAACGTTTATGTCGGAGGAGCGCGTGTAATAAATTTTGGATGTGAGAAAAAAAAATTAAAAAGAAAATTCGTAAGCTCAGACCCGAATAATGATATACGATAATAATAATTCATCATCGGTCAGCCCTACAGAGGTGTGTGTGTGTGTAATATTATTTATAATTTGGCTACTTACTACATATAATATTATAATATTATTATATTATCACGTAGGTATATATTATTATTAATATATGCAAAGATAGCCGCCTTAACGTTTTCGAACAATTATTATTTATCGTAACGATTGTATATTATATTATTATAATATTATTGCTATCGACAGATAGACTTTGGCGGTTCGGACTCATTTCGCGTAACATATTTCATTTAAACGGTTTATTTTATTATTACCTATTATAATAGTGAGAAATACGCGCGCGGACGGACGAGCGCACGTAAAATAGCTGCCGGACTGCGCGCTACAACTATTAATAATAATAAAGCCGACCTGGTGCCAATCCAAATGAAATACTGTCAAGTCCCACAATTCTACCGATAACTATTAAACACTTATGATTATCATTTGTATTGTATTGCAGTACAGTTCGTATTATATTGTATATTATAATAACTATATGTTACTATGTTAGTATTATAGTATGATACAAAGCTGGGAAAGTTAATGCATTTTTTTAACTCAGTTCAGTTAAGTTAATATGCACCAATAACAAAAAGTTAAAAATTAATTTAACTATAGGTGAACTCAGTTAAGTTAAAAGTTAATACACACTTTTTGCTAACTCAGTTAAATTAAAAGTTAATACACACTTTTTGTTAACTGTTTATTGAGTTAAAAAAAAATTAATTTGATTATACAATGCTAGCGTACTTAATTTTTTTCCAACCCAAAACTAAATTAGACTATACTGTATACTTTATACAGTATTTCCATACAAGTTATATTTGAATGGTATAGATTTTTTACTTTAAACGATTCATGGTAAATATTTTTTGAGTTAAGTGAAAAGCCAAAAGTAACTAGTTAAGTTAAAAAGTGTAAATTAAATTAACTTTTTAACTTAACTTTAACTCGTTAATGTCTAGCCTTGGTATAATATAGGTATAGAGTGATTATCTTAAAGGTAAACACTAAACACTGCTTTTTCGAAAATTATTTACTTTTTTGGAAACATTGTGTTTTTTTACAGCTTTGAGTAATTACAAGACTATACAGTTTTTTAGTATAGCTAATTAGTAGGTATAAGTTATCCAGTAGTTTATTAATTATTAGTATCTTATAGATACCTAATTGGTAGTTTGATAGTTATAACTTACAAGTATTTATAAATTTTAAATGAGCAGTAACAGCTCTTTTTGCAGTGTCAGGGGTAGACATAATAGTACTATAGTAGGTACCTACATGTGACTTTACTCCACTCGTGAAACTTAAAAGAAAAAGTAACAATTAAAAATAGTATTGTAAACAAGTAAGTTATTCAAAAACTATGCTATTTTGTTATTACTTGAAATTATGCAACGATACATAATAATATTCTTTTGTACCTACGTAAATGTTTGCGATGTAATTATATTGCGTTATAACATAATATATAAGACGAGCCGGCGTGGACGTGTTGTACCATAGTAACCGCTTTATGTTACCGAGGTGTTAATATTATTATCTGTATTCGCCAACCGACGATTTCGCACAATTCACTCAACGCGTGTATAATTGCGGGAAAAACGTTGGATTCGCTTCAACTATCACGTCGTCGTGTCCCGTTAACCTATTATTATTATCATCATCTATACTATTATTACGTCATCGTTTTAAATTTAATAATCCACCTTAGCCACCGCCAGTGGTGTTTTTTTATATTGTAATATAAATTATTGATATGCATATTTATGTCCTTTAGGTATTTTCCTTCTCGTCGCGGCCTGAACAATATCATATTACTATGTATACATTTTATAGAAACCAATAACACAACGGCCAGCTACAGACCCTTTAGTATCGTTTCGGTTAACTTAAGTTCAGATTTATGCATTACCTACCCATACAGCTATACGTATTGATCGACATGCATAAGGCGATCCATTTAAATACCTGCTGATTGGCGACCCTATTGAACGCAACATTCATTTTAAATTTCATATTCCAAAGCAGAATATTTTTTGAAATAATTCGATACGTAACAATTGAACTTCGAACGAGTAGTTCATTGATTGCTATAAATAGAGCTGAGATTTATATGTAAATATATTATAATATATACCTACTTATGTAATTAAAATTACCAAACTATGAAATAATACATTTTTAAATATGGAATAAAAAATGAAAAACTTTGAATCATTGGAAAGTTTAGCGATGGACCGTTGAATGCAATCGTCGTTGTTAAAACCATATAGCCATATAGGTAGTTAGTGTTTTAGACTTTCAAAATTAAAACCAAGACGATTTAGTCTTAAAATTGGCTTATATGACTACTAAATAAACATTCTACATCACAATATGTTATCGGTGTATATACTTTATGGTTGTATTATTCCACTAAGCGAAAATTCGATCTCCATCGTGTCTTCATTCTCATCACCACAAATCTAATCTAATAATATAATATAAACGTCGTTAAGCTAAGTTGTCGAACAGATATATAATACAGATAATCTAAAGCGTTAAGATAAATTTGTTGAATATCAATAAATACTGCTGCTAGGTACA
The DNA here is from genome assembly GCF_019925205.1 of Metopolophium dirhodum. Taxonomy (NCBI): domain Eukaryota; kingdom Metazoa; phylum Arthropoda; class Insecta; order Hemiptera; family Aphididae; genus Metopolophium; species Metopolophium dirhodum. Next base: position 110,208,376 of record NC_083560.1, read on the forward strand.
CACTTACAATTTTTTTACGAATATACTAGTATCAAAGTATAATACTACTAAACCACCAATTTATTTTGATGATATAAATTGACAAACTATTTTACTTCTCAGTATTCATTTTAAATTTTACAATATTTATGTAAAAATATGTATTTATGACGAAATATGTAAAATAAAATATGTCCTACTGTATTGTAAATCACATAAAACGAATTTATCATTTACCTTGATTAATGTATCATGCTTTAGTAAAAATATGTATTTACATATAAATTCCAGCCCTAGTTATAAATATTCAAAGCTTATTTAAGCGGAGTTAGTGGGTCAACATATTGCGGTGTACCTATACTACTGTTGTAGGTGCTCCGCTCATCTAAACTTTAAATAGGTACTTAAAACTTATCAACTAATCGTTCGAAATTCAATATTTTATATATACCTATATGTGCCAAAATGCATCGAAAAATAATCTGCTTCAGAATATGAAGTTAAAAAACAAAACTTTTTTGATACACGACAGCTACAAGTTATAAGTAGGGTTAATATTAATATATAATATAAAAAAGTGAAATATGCATTTGGATTGGCTTAAATAATAATGTGTTAAATTACACAATGCAAATATTATGAAATATACAATGAAATTATTACCAGTAATACTAATTATCCATAATATATCATCAAGTGAAAGTGAAGCATCTTCTAGTACTAAAACAGATTTGGTGAGAAAGCCGATGCTACATTTTGTATAAGCTAAATAATCCTAACTTTACTATAGTCAATCATATTATCAAATAAATCCATAGCATTTTCAATTGATTTAAAATTGTTTCGCCAATGACAAAATCAGCTATTTTATGGAATTATCAGCTTAACATTACGCACCTTTACATTACTTTACTTTAAAACATATTATAACGGAATACCTGAATACATGAATTTTTCGTTAAGATATGCACACAAAATGCATTAGTTTAATCAAAATTTGGGAAGATTTTTGCAAGTTGAAACTAACCAAATCTGTAAAAGGACGCTGCAAAGAAAACACTGGCAATATATATAAATCCTAGTCCTAAAAGACTATTGTACTTTTATGGTCTTGTGATTTACATATATAAATTGTCACTTGAACAATATTAGTGTCTCCACCTCCATATTGCCTATAGGTACTGCAAATATTATTTATTATTAATTTTACCAATGATCTATGTATATGCCAAATTTTAGTATATACAACTTTTAATTTCTTCCAATTTAAAAATGTCTAATCCCAATTTTATTGTTAGGTCATTTCATATATTATTTTATATTGTGCTTTATGGTGATTTTAGTCCAAATTTTATCTAACGTTTTTTGGATTTATTATCTTTGATTATCTAAAAACTAAAAACTATAATATAAATTGATCTGTTTTTTGCAAGATATAACAAGTTAATTTGTAATTACTTGATATCCGTGTAATTAGTTGTATTATAATATAATATATATGATTTTGACAATCTAATCACAGGGAATACAATTTACCAACACTGCAGGCACACAATTTTGTTTTTGAACGTGACATTTTTTAATTCCAACTCATATACATTCACTATAATATTATATTATACTATTTTCCCGAAACAAATACTTCTTTGAGTTCGAAAAAAAACATAAAAACCACACACACTTGAGCAAAATTGTTACTTTGCCGTCTTCGAGCAAAGATTAGTTAACTACTCTTATTATATGTGTAGGTACTATCGTATAACCCACACGGATAGCAATAAAAAGTATAATATTACAACAGTGCACGAACGAGAATTCTAAGGCGAGCGCTCTGAAATAAATGGTCCGCGACGACGGCGGAGCATATATTATATGGAGTCGGTTATTATTTTATTTATGTTATATCGTTAAATAAGGAAAAAATCGACCGTAAATTTCGTACCTACGAAAAATATATTATGTTCTATTTCCGTCCTAATATAATATCTTATTCGTTGGGTCATTATTTTTTCAAAATTTTAAATTTAAATTTAATGTTAGTCGTCTTCGCGAAATTTGAATCTAATATACCTAATATGAACCGTATACATATATTTTATACGCGTTAGGGATCGGTGGAATTGTAGGTAGGCACAACTCCGATCTATAGCGAGTCTGCCACGACGGTTCTTTTGTTAAACCGTTAAACGTATATTAACGACGGTATTTAGGGCCATTGCCAGTCTCATTTTCGTTGCAAAAATAATGAATGCACAATATATGCTATGGCGATGACCTGTGCAGTTTAAATTCGTCAAAAATCACGTGACAAGGTCGGTTTGGGCGCCGATTCAACTTAGAGTTTATGAACTTTCAAACGAACGATGATGCCATAAGTGCACATGCGTGAGCTCCTGAAGAACTGCTATAACATGTCGCATATCGGCATACAGAACAGTATCAAGTTATTTTATAAGTTCCATACATATGCCACCGAATCGCTTTATAGATACCCTTCAAATTTGTATGAACGTGTTTAAATTCGTGTGTCCTGTTAGCGAGAATTTGGGCTCAAAACATCGGTCTCTGACGGAAATCGATAGAATAATGAAAACAGCGACCGGACGCGAAGATAAAAATACGATAAAATCGGTCGATCGGCTGACGGTCGTGGTGGAGGTAAGAACCATATTATAATATATTATTCACGTGACGTGCGGAGAGCGGAAAACCGTCGAAAATCTATATACGATAATAACATAATATAATATCGTGTTTGGCGGGAGGCGGGAAATCAGCAAACGCGTTACCCCGCGAGCGCCCCGAAACAAAAACAGTCGAGGATACGATATATTATTATTATAATAATATTATGTATAGGACGGAAATTGAATTAATAAAACCATTCGGGCGGAGACCACGATACCAGATTAATAAATAATCGCTGTCGTGCAGTGCAGGGTTATATTAGTGTATTATAATAGGTACCGCGAGGGGCGGGTCGCGTGTGAGACAAAGGAAATATAGGTACTATAACTGTGAATTGAAAAATTAAAAGTCCTAATATCCAATTCAGGAACCATAATATACTTTGAGGCGGTCCGTCCAGCGATTTCTGGGCTATAAGGGTTACTCCTCTTATTAAGCCCCCGATGGCTTATAAAATCTGGAAGTGAGATATATTATACAGAATACAAATTCAGTTCACATCCTATCGGAAATTTCAGATCGAATTTTGAAGACAGCAATTTACTACAGCGTTCAACAATATTAAAATGAATAATAATAAAATCTATTAACGGCAGGTATAGGTACTATAAATTATAATATAGGTAGGTAGTTAAATTACGTTTCTGCTGCGAATGGTTTATCGTCTTTTTAACAGAAAATTTGGAAAAATAAATGATGGAAGGCATGAAATTTAAGGTACGATAACAACCAACGGTATATAAGTTACGTTTTGTAAAGTGTACATTTTGTGTTTTTCAAGTGTTGTCTTGGAAAGTGACTTAAATATAATTTTTTTTTAAAAACTAAAAACTTTTTGCTGTAATTGTAAGTGTCAATAGAATCACCCTACTTTATAAGCCATATATATACAAAATTGGTTATATTAATGGCAGTGAAGAGTTGCTTGTAAGACATCGTCACGTGTAATATAATCGAGTTATCGAAAAATAACAATTTTTATCAAACAATATAAGTTAATTTGTTGTACCTAATTGAAAGTATATCAGTAATGGATACTTCGAACTTTTCACCATCACTTATATATTATTTTAATAAACATTTTCTGGTTTATTTAGTTTTTTTTCCTTTATTATGTCTTGGAAATGTGATACAAAGTTCCTCATAAGTTGTCCCTGCAGTAATTTGTTATACATATTTTTATATCGAAAAGACAGGCACACAGTTTTATTGATTGACGTTTAAAGCTCAAATTGTCCACCCCTTTCTTAAAGAAAATTGATTTTTCGTAGGTATATAATGATTTATCATTGAATTCAAACCTTTTTATATTATGGAACAGTTTTTGCTTTCCGTTTTTTCATAAATTATATTCAAAATAATGGCAGGTGGCTACCGTTCGCACAAGCACTTCATGAAAAATAAGGAATTTTCTTTTTCCTGTCAAAATATTTAAGTACTTGCTACCTACTTTTATTGAGAAATTATTCTATAATATACTTTTCTACGGACGTTCCTTATAAAATATTAATTTATAAAGGAAAGTATTACAACCATTATTTTTCATTCGATTTTAAGGGCGAGTGAAGGGGGGGAGGGGGGTCGAAATACATTTGACTAAGCCCCCCCCCCCCCCCGTTACAGATTATCTATACCACGGCACAATCGTCCCCGCGACGACACTGTGAACGTGTTACGATTACGACAGTTGATATAATTGTTATCGTAATATTATTATTGTAGGTACGCGGATGTGTAATGTAGAGGCTTCGCGGTTTTCGCGGCGGCGGCGAGCAATAACAATAATAATCATAATAATAATCGTGGCGGAGAAGAAGGCGGCGGCGGCGTTTTAAATTACAGGGCGAGGTGCCGCACACCATTGATTGGTTATTAATAGCGACGTTGCACACAATAATAGCTACCTATAATAATATTATTCAACCCGCGCACACACTCACACACGTGTACACATTCACCGACACTCACACACGTGTACACGTACACGGACACTCACACACGTACACACAGACTTAAACGTACATAGATTATACACCATAGTACAACCGAAGGTGTTTTCCCGCGTCCACTCCCCGACCACTCTCGTGAATAATAATAATATCTTCCTGCACACACACACACACACACACACACACACACACACGATATAGCCGGTATAATAATAGTAATATTATAATGCGAGTGTTTTTTCGTCTCCTGCGGCCGTCCCGGTCGGGTCTTTTCCTTTTCAAATCTTCACGCTGCTGCACGCGGACGAGCGGGCGGGCGTGCGCGCGTAATAAATGTAAAACGAATCTGGGCGCGCGCGAGCACACACACCACGCACATGCGATGTCCGACCGGCCGCCGACAAACGCGCGAGAAATAAATATATTATTACCCAGAATGTTATTATTATTATTATTATACGCGTGTTGTAGATATTAACAACGATATTTTATATAGTGAAGAAATTTAGTGAACACGACTTTTTATCGGCTCTGTTAATCGACGCGTTATCGGCGCTGTTAAATCTTAATTATATCGTCGTCTCTATATGATGTTAGGCATAATATTATTATTATACACATTATTACGATGGTCGTCGAGTCCACCGCCGCCGCCGCCGCCTCCGTCACCGGTCCGAGAGCCGAACCGCACACAGTCTATACATATTATTTTACTATAATATCCCTATGGACCTCGAGTGTTTCCGGTGGTGTGTGTTCGCGAACACGACAAACCGTTTTGGCGAGCGCACCCATCCGCGCGATTAGGTGACGTGTATCTTAAAAAAAATTGGTGTTGGGCAAAAAAAAATTAGGTGGCCTATCCCTCATAATATTGTTAAACCGACCTATACAATTTCCCATTTTTCGTCTATCAATACCCACCCACCCATATTTAAAGTGTTGCCCGAGCGACACTCGGACCCCATGGTTACATGCAGCCACTGCATCCGCGTCTGAGTTCCGAATCGTATATGGACAAAACTCAAACGGCGATTCAGCAAACAATCGTTGTCTTCTCAAAAAGTAAATTTAATTATTAATTTAAAGATTCCTTTTTATGTTGCATAGGGCCACGGAGATAGTGTAGTCTGTAATAGATCACGAATGTGGGATAGCATTATACAAAGTATCATTATATTATAGATACTTATTTGTAATACCTACTATAAATACATAATAATTAGTAGTGCAAATATTATGAGACATACACTAATGAGTAACTAATGATAAATGATGATACTATATATAAAACTATATGTAAGAGATACGTTGATGTTAGGTACCTACTACAATAATTTAATTAAAATAAATCTTAAAAATATTGTCGACGTAAAATTAAAAAAAAAAAATTGAGATTACCCATGAAAAATTACATATAAAGTTATTGAAAAAATTAAAATTATTAAAAAGTTTTCACTTGTTTTAAGCTCTCAATATATACTATTATAATTATTACTTTTTTTTTTTAAGGCATCAACTGCGTGGTTATTAGCCGGTATTACATTATTTACATTGAAAATAGGTTGAATTTACATTTAATTTCTTTACATTAAATGAAATTACATTCAATGCAATTAAAACTCGTACGCACCATTAGACAGTTTTATACAAACAACATGGCTACTTATTTTTAAAGAAATTAAATAACAATATTATTATTTTAATTGTCGGACAACTACGTAACTAAGCTGTTACATTAACAATTTAAGCATCGCCCTTAAACGACGTTACAGTTCCGCTTGTGTAGGTATCACGCGAGACATTTCTCGTGTGTTTTAATAACTCGGCTATTAAAAATACGATTTCGTGTGTGGTGTATACATGTAAATATATAGAGAGAGAGATGAGTCTGCACGAATGAAATGAAGTTAAATAATCGGTTTCGTCGTGGTCGTTTTTCGTTTTGCCAACGTGTAAATCGTGTACTGCGCACTTCCCATACATACATGTCTGCACACGAACATATACATAACACTATATATATATATACACGGCGTGGCGGTGGTATGACGCGTTAGATGGCCTGTGAAAAGCCTTCCGAATTAGTGAACTATATTCATCGGCAGTTCTTGGCGACATCGATATAATTAGCGGGGCGATAGACGAACGCCACGGGCGGGCGCGCCCGTGATTTATCGCCCCCCGCGGGAGCGGACGGACGTGCGTTTTGGTACGTTGCCTAAAAAAATACGCCTTCGTACGCCGCCGCGCCACCGCACTTACTCCCGAAAACACTAAATTAACCGGCCGAAACAAATGTTCCGGACGACACGGCGTTATTGGACCAAAGTGTTTCTATATAATATGATCCGAAATCTCTCTTACGTAAAACGCCTGTACACGATATTATTATAATACTATATCATATATTATGCCGTCCCTCCCCATCCAATAATTATATAAATCCGTCTACCCGTGTCGGTCCTTTATACTCGGTCAACCCCCAGGCCCGAAAAAAAAATAACCCCACTGCAGCTATACAATGCGGCGTGGCTTATTAAACGGACTTTGCGTTTCGACTACTATTGCTACAGGTTCTGTGTAGGCCACGGCGGTATAACAGACACATCATTTCGTCCTAAATCGCTACTGATTTGCGTTCGAGGGACTACTATACGCCTGCAGCGTCAGATTTAGTTGGTGATGCGGTGGGTGGGGTGGGGGGGGGCGCTACAAGGCGGGTGCCTCGAATAAACGAACAGGAAATATCTATATATACATCTTTTTTTTTCTCACGAAATATTATTACTGTTGTCTTATTGCTTACCTGCCTACCTATATAACGAAAATGGCAGTATATTATCGATCATTGAAAAAAATTAATACAATTTCTAAACATATGCACTATATATGTTAAGAAAAGTAAATTTCTTACACACTTCCAATATAAAAATTAAGTTTTTGATACAACTTTGCTGTAAGAATACATTTTTATGAGATTATTTAAAAAATTATAATTTATTATTAAAATTAGATTTTTTTGATTACACAAAACCATCGATCTGCAATTAATTTTGAATCAAGTTTTCTAGAAAAATAAAACTGAACTCGTTCTTACTTTTGATTTAGTCGATTTGTTATCATATTTTAATCATAAGTCAATTACCAAGATCTATTACAAAACTAAGAAAAAAAAATCATACAGTTTTATATGATATTCTGTTAATCTATCAATCAAAATTCAACTAAGCAAAATCAAAATTGAGGTATGTAGGTAAATTATAGTATTGTAAACACATGTTATCAAAATTAAAGAAAATAATATTTTTGGGATAGTATCAAAAACTTTTTAAAAAATATTGTCCAACTGAAAAGTTACAAAAATATATTATATAAGCCATAAGGAATAATAAAAATTATTATAATATATTAGGTATAGTATAAAAAAAACGTAAAATGCTGTAACTCTTACATTATACGAGTAGACAATATAAAGGATATTAGAAAAAATTCTATTCTTAAATGTTGGTAGGTACCTACTACGTGTTTAAACTAATCTATAGTTGCAAAAATGTTTGAATATGCTTAGTACAGAATTTTGATATATTAGACGCAGACAGAGTTGAAAACATGCTTTGATAAATACTCTGAGTATACATCATCGCAACAATTATCAAGATTCCCAATTTAATTGTTTTAATTACATTTTTCGTGATTGTTTATCGTTGAATAATTACAAATTTGTGGGGGGGGGAGGCTACCATTATAAGTCCTTCCAACCTTTTTATCGCGGCCTATATTTTCTGTTATTATATGATTTATTACTTACGAGTAAGTGTGCCAAAGGCGTGTACCCTACGTTTATAATACTGCATTATAATAGTTTGTAAAACGCCCGGGAATCAGTGGCGCGCGGTGTTTATTTTTAATAGCGCACAAGTATAATTTGCTGCTGCAACGACATTGAAAAGCTCTCGCTGAGACGCGATAAATAATAAAATGAAACCTCGTCGACCGTTGTGAGTAAAATACGGCGGGTTTGCCGTGTGTGCGTTTTTCTTGGAATCTTTCCCGAGAATCGGTCGGACGCGTAATAAAATCTAAACTCTCCCGTCAATCCGTGATGATATATTATAAATTATAATAATACATAATAATAATATAAAATCGCCTCAACTAAGTATAATATATAATATTATGGTCGAACGTATCACAATGTAATATACGCGGTGTATGAAAACGACGATCTATATATGATATTATTTTGGATTCATAATAACTGCATTATTCTAAATTATGATTTAATAACTTATACGAGCAAAACCATTAACCAAGCACAATGATGATGCCCGATTATAGAGGTCAGTGTATGAATAATTTACATAATCCGTGCACAAATTAGATCGATTATTATATCAATGAACGCATATGCAAGTATCACGAAACGTCAAGATATTCTACACAAAAAAAAAACATTTTAATATATGGTTATTGTAAACAAATATTACTTAATTTCAAACCGATTAAAATTCCATATTAATAACAATTTAACACCTTTTTATTTCGACTTACACACGTGACTATTATATTGTTGTACAATAAGTCAAATTTGAGGATCTCAGCGCACTATTTATCTCTCTCTCTCTCACTATCTCTCTCTCTCTCTCTCTCTCCCTCTCTCATTCCCTCTTCAATCTTGTGCTGTTATACATGTTTAATATTAATTAAGGGTATATTATGACAATTAATATGATTATTGTAAGCGTAAAAATGATTTTATCATTCTATAGTTCGATACTTTGCGTTATAGCAGGTTCAGCGATTTCGGCGACAAACACGACGTGACTACTCGTACAGTTTATTAGTTGTAATAATTGCACAGTAAAATTCACACTTTTTCAAATGGATTTTGAGCTTGCCCGAGTTACGCGTTACACATAGAGATATTTGCGTTTTGTACGACCATTTGTATTGGCCAAATTCGAAACATTGCGCGTTGGAAACAAAACGCCGCAGCGGTTGACGATTTTGTCGGTAAATAAAAAAATGATTATACTATAAAAGTATACGGTATAATAATAATTATACTTATTATTTTAGAAGGCCCGTCGCAGAGCCGCACGAACGCGTCGTCGTGGTGGTCAGAGATAATATTATAATGATGATAATAATAATAATTTAATATAATATTTAAGAGGCGGGCCGAGGCGAGAACGCAGATTATAATAGTTTATGTACAGTAATAATATCATATAGGCGACGAAGGGGCTGGGCCTCGACGAGGTGATGGGTCATTACTATAGATAATATACTGCAGGTGTACATTGTATTCAAATTGCGTGTTCTTGTCGATCGGCGGATCACCGAAAAATACGTAATTTATCGAGCCTCGGGAATCGACCGTACAGTATTATCATAATAACATACGAATCTCATATTATAATAAATCTTATATATTATTATTATACACGTGCCAGTGGCGCGTGATGGTTGTAGTTGGAAAAGGCGGCATTTCAGCATTTGCCATTTCCCTGCTGGCATTTGACTGTGAAGGGGCAAAGTTATCATTGTCCCCCTCTCCCCATTTCAAGTCTTGGGGTGGGAAGAGGGAGGGAGCGAACTTAAATAAACCGTTAAAATGAAATGATATAATATATTTTTAAGGAATGATAATACATGATATTATTATAGCACCGTTGACACAAAAACTTTTGATGTACCTAATTTTGAGATTTTAATTTTTTTGGTGTCCTTGGATTTTGAAAAAAATAAGTTATTATTTAATAATTTTTCCTATATCATATAATATGTGCTGTCACCTATAGACTTAATGAAAAATAATAAATAAATTATATTATAATGTGTTACAAATATATCTGTTATCTATTATAAAATACCTTCTAATGTTGTGATCAAAACTTTATAATTTGACACAGTGCCTTTATCGTTAAAAAGAAAACTCTACGTTAGTTTTGATAAAACATAAACTATAAAATAAAACATTCAATGTGACAATTTATACAATATTTCCAAAATTATGAAATCTGTACTCAAATTGTTTGTAATATATGATTTGATGTAGCTTTATACAATTTTAAAATTTGTTTCTGTGAACCATTGACAATTTGTTTTTCCAAACTTTATTGTATGTCCTGAATAACCCGTTTTTAGTATATGGGAGGTTTTTTCGTATCAACTACATTAGTGTAACATGCGAAGGATCACGATATTATGAGAAAGGCCATGGTTCTTGGTGTCCGACGATCGAGAAAAAGCGTTTTGTGGTTATGTATATAAAAGCAATTACGTTTTTGTTCAAATCGTTTGTGCAGTTAATTTCACCGTTTTGGTCCACGGAAGTTATGCGTCGAAGTGATACTCTTATACACATCGCTTAAACGCGTGCGGCAGCCTGGAACGCTTTCGAGAAATTAAATTTAACGTGACGACAGCGTCACCGTAGATGAGCTAAACAAATGATATTAGTGTTAGAAGTGCAGTGGCGTATTTATGGTGGGAGGGGGAGGAGTGATATGGGTGGATGGATACCCCGTTAACCTTTTTTTATGATGCAGAAAAAACAGAGTTGGGGATATTTAGTTGACGAATATCTAATAACAATAATAATGTTTAACACTATGTTGTGATTTTGAGAAAACACAACTTTGGTATTCTAAATATTTACACTTTATATATTATAAACAATTATAGGTAAAGTATAGATGTATAATGGGCCCAACTAGCCGAACGATAAAGAAAAGTTGATATACACTAAATGGGTTTGCTTATTATATTGATATACCTATCACAGGCAAAAATCAAAATTATGCTAAATTAAGCTATTTATGAGTAAAATCCGAAAATTTGAACGTTGGATCTTGTGATATAGATGTTAATGATCATGCATAAAATCAAATAAATAATATCTAATAAAATAAAACAACAATGTTTAAGTGCGTCATATAATTGTAATAAGTAATATATTTTAGCAATATTATTTAGTAAAAAAAAATGTTAATCTTTATAATATGCAGGTTAAAAAATACGTGCGCTTATATTGTAATTTTGTTATAGCAAGTATCGTGTCTTTTTAATAAGGGGCAATATTTAGGCAATATTCAATCTCGTTGCCGCCTGTTAGTCGTAAATGATGAATAGTATTACATACTAACTGAACAGGGACGGCTTCAAAGATACGGTTGGGGGGGGGGGTCATAATTTTCAGACAATTTCGATTATATTTTTTTGTAATTTTGTTTTTAACAGTATAATGATTTTTTAAAATACAACTTGGGGGGGGGGGCGGCCCCTAGCCCCTCCCCCGAAACTGTCACTTCCACTGATGACAAAATTGTTGATGTCTTTACTTTACGTCCTATTAATTGTGAGATCAACTTGACTTAGATTAGCTAAAACGCAGTATAACTATTAATTTGACATAGTACCTATATTATTTAAATTTTATATTAGTGCCACACCAAAATTAATATTTTGAAGAGTACAAGGACGGGGGGAAAATTTTCAAGTAAAAACGAAAATTAACTTTTAGAGAACTTTGTTTTAGAACGTAAGGGGGCCCACCGTAAGGTTTAAGTAATTTTATATAGTGATGCGACACATGCAATACGAAGGAAATGACGAAAACCTATGTTTGGCAAGTATGTTTAATGTTTATATAAAAGCACCTAATATTTTAATTACAGACTTGTACTCGGTACCTCTCTACTTCCACCGCTCGCATAACCACAACGCCAACTTTTAGAAACGCGTCATGTGTTTACCTATAGGAAACATTGCATAATATTTTAATCACAATCATATTTTTATATGTCGTCGGCGAGGTAAAAGAGGGAATTGGTCATTTTTTGATCATTATACGCCATCTATAATACCAAAGAATAAAATATGTTCTATACGTAGTGTTAGTTATCAAAATATTCAATTTTTGTCAGATAATCTGTTGCAGTCTGTATATCATAGAAATGGAACGTTTTTCTCGTTTCTTGAAAAGTATTACAGTGACTTCGAATGTTTTTTCTGTGTCCCGTCCACAATGTTGTGACGCATGTGACTCCGTAAAAAAATAATAAATCATAAATCGTATATAGGCCTTCTTTTTTTCAGTTGAGGGCTAGAGTGAGGAGGGGTCGAGGACGGGATTGCTCGCGTGCGCGCTCGTTACCGGTAGCCGGACGGCGCGGCGTCGACTTGACGCGTCCGTCTTTTAACAGTTTTTAACGCTCTCTCACTCTCTCTCTCTCTCTCTCTCTCTCGCTGCATTGGCCGTCGCGTCGTCGGCGGTGGCGGTGGTGTTGGAATGTGGTGGCCCGGGGGCAATAAATTACCCCGAGTTGGCACCCCTGGCGCGGTGTGTGGCCGCTGCCGATCTCGCGCCCACCGCGAGCGCGCACGCACACACACACACAAACACCTATAATATATGATACATATAAACACTTACAAACACATACGCGCGTTATGCGAACGTCACACAAAAACGACATTATTAATATTACGTATAAGTACCCGTCCGGGGGGCCGGAAGTCAATATTCTCCGAAAAACCTCGGAAAACGCGCGTTGCATATAATGACAATTAGTTGTATATTATTATAATAATATAACGACTCGGAGACGCGCGAAAAATTCAAGAAAACCAATTTTACCCTAACGCCCCGCTGTCATATTACATTTGTACCGATAACAAATCGCCCACACTGCATATATGGGCTACGACCACTTTGCGCACATTCGCCTACCTATATATAATATATATACCTATAAAATATAATAACTCATTTGCTCCCTGCAATTTTACGACTCGTTTGTGAAAAAACCTTGTGCACAGTTGGTTTGTATATTACGAACAATAGTTACCCTTTTTTTAAAAACAGTTTGGGCACATTTCCAGGTACTTACATTAAAATATAATAACAAACAATAATAATGGTCGATAATACAGAGTGTATTTACTTTTGAGTTTCTGTACCGAATTCCAAATACTTGTACAAAAAATTGAAAATATCGATTTAGAAATTGAATGCATTAAATAAGTAAGTATTACATTTTTAATTATTAAAAAATTAATAATAATTAACTCTAATAACATATTTTCCCTTCGCCATTTATAGGACTTTTATATCGAATCACATTTTATAACATTTTCAGGCGGGTCTAGACAAATCGATCGCAATTACTGATATCAATGGGTGATACATATTTGTATTATATTATACAGTTAAGGTATAGAAAGTTCCAGACACAGATTCAAATACATGTTGTAATTGAGGCATCCAAACCCTAATTATGTCTATAATTATTAATACAGACTAGACACATTACACACGATGTAGTCACGCAAATAATATGGTGTAGGTCGATAGTAAAGTTATAGAATATTATGAAAACCTATTTGAGATTTAGATATGAGCTACTGCAGAAGTGCGTTAATCGATACGTTATTCAGCGGTGTATACCTATGATCGGCAGTTATAAATATGAATGTACATCGGAAGATTATCTGATGGCTAATACCTATTATAGCCTACCTCATTTCACATTTCCACTTGTATTATGCCACCTAGCTATCAAGCGACGAATGAGATAAGTTTCCGATCCGTTAGTTTGGGTAAAATACACTTCGCAAACAATTTTTACGGAAAACAATAAAAAAAAAATTAAATAAAACATCGCAAGTAGGTATGTTGTATGAAGCAAGCAATATGATTTCCTCGCAGAATCCGAGTACACGATCCACGCATGAACCGGTTGTGCGAGCACATATTTTATTATTTTATAAACGGCCGACGATATAAAATGAACTATTTTCACCGCGTCTCTCTCCTCCCACCGGGAGGGAATCCTTTAACGGTTTTCCCTCGCCCCCACCGATTGAGCCAACAACCACTCCACATCACGACAAGTCGTCCGGGCGCGACGAGGCGGACAAAATTTAGTTTGCCGCCGCCATACGACGATGACCGGTTTTGAGTGCATCACGCGCGACGACGACATTTTTGGACTGCATTTTATGTACAGGGTGTGTCTAGTGTAATGGATTTTACAACTGCTCATTATATTTGTTATTTACATTTTCAATGACTCCAGATGTACACGAGAGACACCCTGTATTATTGCATATAGGCGGAGATTGGCCGATCCCATTTCAAGGGGTCTCGTTTTTATTTCCTCTGAATGAAACTTATAATACATCTATATCTATGTATACATTTCGATAGTTCGCAATATTTTATTTGGGGGGTGTTTGGAAACACGCGAGGGCATGAGTCTCGACCATCACGAAAGCCTGCAACCATAATATATTGTATAATGTATATCCTGTAGGATTATTTACAATATTATGTTAGTAGGTACTTATTACTTAAATATATGTATAGGTACTCCGGTGTTTCAACCATGTTGACAAAAAATAAACATTTAATGTATTATCTTTCTGTGGAAGTACAATAGACATGATTGGTGAAAACTTCAGGGGGGGGGGGGGGGGCATACACCAAGTACAATATTATTATACAACCTAATTATCTGTATATGTTATAATTATTTATATCATAATTATTAATTACTAATTATAGTTATTATATTGGGTTACAGATGATGGATCGGCTGCAGGCGTATCGTTGGGAAATTGACCGATACGCACATGTTATTAGATGACATATGTACCCATAATGCTGTATAAAGTTGCGAATAATTGTAAAAGGTAGGTTATATATAGCCACTTAACTTCCAATGAAAGGGCCTTGTGGTAACATTTTTTTCAAGATTTCTACATAATATAATATAGACTTCTGCGTATAAGTATAATACTTTTTTGAAAGTTCAGCTCAGTGAGCAGGAATGAATATTTTTTACTAAGGCGGTGGTACTGGAAAATATTGACATATATTTAAAAACATGTTATAGAATTGCTCGTTCTTATAATCTTATCTTATGTAACTGCAAGTTATAATTATAATATTATACTATGAATTACAATTTGCAGTAATTATCGTAAAAATTATAACTATAAATGAAACTATGGCGTGTCCAAGATTATGAAATGGAGAGTTACTATCAGAACTGAACACGTCATAACTGACAATATAATATGTCTTATGACGATGTAATAGAAATACTAATGGTTTTATTACACAATGGTATCAAATAGATTAAGTTTTTGTTTTCATCAAAGTTATGTATGATTAGGATGTGCGTTTGGGCGAGTCCAATATAATTGGAAACTGCTGAATCAATTGAAACAAAATTCTGCACACATCTATTCCTTGATATTCTCATAAGGGTTTATAAGTTCATTTTTCAACACCTTTCGGTTGGCTAACACATACATTTCGTTTTGGCTCACGATAATCGAACATTTTTTTTGTGTAAATTGTATATAATAGAGATTAGACATAGTTCAGAAATACAATTTAAAAAAAAATCGTCTGGAACGATTGTAGCCTATAGATTCAAATATTATTCGATTGATTTGGCGAAAATGTCAGAGATTTTTCTTAGAGATATCAGAAAAATGTAGAGAATTACGTTCGAAAATATACCAAGTGCGATATCCAATCTGCCTTAGGCGGATAGCCTATATCTCAGTTGAATTAATTCACAAAGCAAGATAAGTCGACGCCGATTTGTTCGTAAACTGAATTGACGTGAACACTAAAACTGAAATACACCAATATAGCGCCAGGTTTTTAACTTTTTAATTTTTTTCCGGGCGAAGTCAGGTTATACAACTAGTAAAATATAAATTGTGTTTGGTTGTGAAAATAGAAAATAATAACAAAATCCTAAACACTCCGTGGTTCTTTAATAGATTATGATTGATGACAATTATTGACGACATAGGACCTATTTTTATATATCTGATGGCATTTAAAAGTCGGTTCTGAAAGTAATCGGAGCGAGAACCCTACACAGCTACCGTTTCGTTGACTAAAAAATATTAATATAATAGGTAGTGGGGAATATTTGGGGACATTACTACACGACGATATGGTGTGGGGACGACCATATTTTCGTGTTCACCCCCTCATTGACCATTTTTATTTTATGCGTTTCCCCCTGAAAATAAATTTATGGCCTGTCGCTATGGCGTCGTGTCTTCCAGACTGTTAATTATATATGAAATTTCCATAGAAATAACACCACGTTGACGGCGTGTTGTGTAACACATTTCCTCCTGTTAGTCATGTATATATATATTATATTCATATATCACGCGTCTATATTACCTATTAGGTCCAACTTATTATAGTTTTTACTTATGACAAGTAGGGCTGAACTAATTTAGTTTTTTAATATTTGTCTAGATATAGGTCGCTATACAATGTGAGTGATTTATAAATATGTTTCATAAATCATAAACGAAGAATAAGCCATCATATTTAACATTTTTACTTTACATATTTTTTCATTATAGGTACGGCATATTTTTTATTTCAAATAATCAAAATTTAATACATTTTTGAGATTTTTAAGTACTAGAAGCTCTCGACCCAAGTAGAATAACACAATCATCTATACTATGTATACCTTGTATATAATATATAGTCATTTAGTGGCAGACGTCATAATTTACGATTTTTTAACGGCCAGAGAACAATTATTAAATTCTAAAACGTTTTAGAAAGTAATAAAAAAAAATTTTAAACACTTTTTACGCGTTGAGTATAATATAGTAGTGCGCCTTTCAACGTTGTTCGTCCCATAGGTATATAATAGTCTGTAGTAGGTAGGTACTCTGTACCTACATATTATATTATACATAATATTACACATAATATTATTATGTACCTACATAATATAATCTAATATAATGATTTAATTATTATGTCGCCACTCGCCAGTATGAGCGGCCGCACACCATAATAATAAAATTATTACGTTCATCGTATATTACATATTTTATACCAGTAAATTCATTCTCGTCCTATATATTACAATATATTATGTTTGTTAGCAATTATAAAATAGATTATAATAGGTACTTCAGTGGCGGTGCAGACACGCCATAATATATTGTAATATACTTTGTACTTGTAAGAGGCATCATCTGCGGCTCCGCAGGCTTACTTAAAAATTATAATTAGGGGGAGATGCCATTTTTTTTTTCAAATGCCCTCACATGATGCAATTTTTTCAATAAATGCTTACTCTTAATTTCCATATTAAAATGTGTAGTACCCACCTGTATAAAGATTATACTTTATCATACTCAATTTGTGTGCGTGGTCGATCGTATATTATACATTTGATAGACAACGCGACGACGACCGAATAGTGATGATGTACGAGCGCCTACCTGTACATAGCACACACGAATGTTATTTATACACACGCATGTTATTTATTATTAAGTTATATAGTTAGCCTGTCGCGGTCTACAGTTGAAATTATGTAAAAATATGGTATTTTTATTTTTATTTTTTTTGTATTTTATACTATTTGATACATGATGTGAATTACACAAATTCACATCACTATTTATTTTTATATAAAAACTATATTTAACTTTATTTATAAAGCAAAACTTATTAAGTGCTTCAACTTGGGTTTACGTTGGGTTTACTCACAAACAAATAAATTGTATATATTATAATTAGTTATAATTGTCAGGAAATTAATTTGTTTGTGAGTAGAGCAAAACCCAAGTTGAAGTAATAAGTTTTGCTTCATATTTAAATAAATATAAATCTCGTCTTTCGCCAATGTGCACACTCCAGTTACATATTAATAAATTAGTGTTATAGCATTGATTAACAAAAGAATTTAATATTTATATTATAAAAAAAT
Source organism: Metopolophium dirhodum (assembly GCF_019925205.1). Classification (NCBI taxonomy): domain Eukaryota; kingdom Metazoa; phylum Arthropoda; class Insecta; order Hemiptera; family Aphididae; genus Metopolophium; species Metopolophium dirhodum. The sequence goes on from NC_083560.1 coordinate 110,226,782, forward strand.
ATTTATGTAGCTTTAGTACATTTTTCAAAATTACGCAATAACCCCAAATCTTCTGTTTTTTTTTCAAAAATCTATCAATTACTTCATCAAGTTTTTCATACACATGAATACACTAACTTTTTTATGCGCATTCTTAAAACAAAAGTCTTTTGCCTGATAATGGGCAAATTTTCGGTTTCTACTCTGATGATAATGGTATCATCGCAGTCCATCGTAGTTAGTCATTATATAATTAGGGATGTAAATAATGCACTATAAAACATTAAATATGCATTTAAAATCCACAAAAAATAACCGAAAAAATTATCTAAAACAGCAAAAATATGAGTTAAAAGAGACAAATATTTATGCAACACAAAATAAAATTTTAAAAATTGAATTTGTTCATATATGACATCAATACATTATAACCTAAACTTTCTGTGACAAGATCTTAGTTTTTAAATGGTCTAAAAATATTTATTTTGCTACAAATGTATAGTCCCATATGTAGGTATAGCAATATATATATATAAAAATATATTATATACCTAGTCGAGCCGTCAATATACTATACTCCCTGTGTATAATCAATAATCATGGTAGCTCCAAGGTAGGTAGGTTCTGTAGGTATAGTATAGGTATGTGCACGTGGTTACAGAATCATTACTTTTTATAATATATATAGATACCTACATTATACATTTATACATTATACCATGCCAAAAACCTGACTAATTTAAAGTATTTTATTTCTCAGTCAAGTGATGTGGCAATTTATTTAGATAAAAATTCAAAATGATCGTTGTCATTATGTTATATAATATGATACATCGACGATTTTATACTTCATTGTTTTACTATATAATATAGTCAATATAATTAGTCAAACACATACTCATTCAAAATAACTTAAACAATAACCGGCCACACACGCATTAATACACATAATTTTACTTTGTAATGCAACAACCTGGACTTACAACCAAAATTTAAATAATATTAAATTGTTGTTTTGTTTTGCATAAGCATTTTAATTTGTTTTAGAAAATAAAGTTTTGAAAGTAATAAATATTTTACAGCAATAATATGCTAAAATAATTTAATTAACGATTTAAAAGTTTATACCGTTTTAATTTTTTGGATACAGTTTAGGTTTGGTTTTTTTTTTTTTATTTCTTGTTAAACTTAAAATATGTATCCCTGCACTATCTAAAATATTATTCACATCTTTTACACTACCCGTTCCCCATCACCCCGATGGAAAATTAGGTATCTTATATATATATTATATATTATTATAAGTGGCTTTATTAGGTGGGTTCATAATTATAGAGTTTGGATATTAACGACAAACCATTCGTTAAAATATGCATTAAAAAATTAATTGTATATTATGGCCAAAAAAATCTCTTTAATAGTATAGTACATTTTTGTTATACAGTATTAATTATTATACTATGCAAAAAAACAAGGAAAATATATATATTTTTAATTGATTTTACCTGCTATGATAATGATATGTCTCGTGATATATTATATATATATAGATTTAGATACCTACGTAAATACAAAATTCCTCATTTTGGATGTAAAATAAATGTTGTAGATATAATGCTGTCTACCAACATAAACCAAATTAAATTAAATTCGTTTTATATAACTTCTCCGATACCATAATATAATTCCGACGAAAACAATTTGAGTTATACTATATCAAAATATTATGTAAAATCTAATCTTCTATTTTATTTACCTTTAGGTTTGTTTCTGCTGTATGTTTCAGTATTGTTTATAATACTATACACTTTTTATTTAAGCAAACAATATAAAGTTGTGATCGTCTCCGGTTTGTAACAAGTTACGCATTGTTGCAGAGCTGTAAATTGAATGCTCTAGAAATTCCAAAATTTGCGAAAATGTGCAAAATAAATTCACAATATTATAATTATATTATTATGGCTTAAAAAGTGCCAATAAACCATATGCGTAAAATAACAGAAATTAATTTGAACATATTTGTAAAATAAAAAAAATATAAATAGACAGGTTTATATTGAATTAAAAAAATTATTTTTTGAAAGAATTTATGAAAAATAATCATAATTGATAAGCATTTTATATCAGGATAACACATATTCGCTCTGCAAATATTCTTAACGTTGGTATAAAACTCCATATCCATTATTTTTTCCCAATAATACATAGTAAAAACATTTGAAAATAACGGTTATTATGGGTATGTTATTACCTATACATATATGATGTACGTTAGAAATATGCAAACTCAATTTCGTCTTGAATCAAATACGTACTTCTAAATAATCCTAAATTCTTAATCAAGGTCATCGGTTCGCGAAATCGTTGAATTCGCATAGCCCTGCAGCAGCAGGACGTGTCCAGAACGAGAGTGGGACCAGAGCGAACGCTCAGCCATCAAATGGGTAATGATCGGAAAACCGAACAGGAAATCATTTCGACGACATGATAACACAATAATGCGTTTATTTTCGCTTTTCCGCGCTCGCCCTGTATAATGACGAATACACGCGCGTTTAATACACATACCCAACGTATATATTACGAGCGCGCGTCGCGTTTTTTGACCTTTCGTCTTTTCCCTCGCACACCATTAGTCACGTCCTCGCCACGCAAATTGTCAAACGTTTTTTTCTATTTCTTTTTCTCTCTGCGCGTATACACTTCTTTCGCTCTCTCCGCGTCGGAACACACGCATAGTCGTATTACTGTACACACACATATATATATATATTTAGGTATGCCGCGCGTATATATCATACACGTACGATTGATGGGTTGGCGCGGCGTGTGCGTGTGTGCGGTTTTTTGCCCCCCCCCCCCCCCCCACTGCCATCCGCCGCCGCTCCCGCGTATATATACCTATTACGACTACATAATATTATTATATTATTATATCCTCAACGCCCGCCGCCGCCGCGCTCGAGCACATAATAATATATATAACGCTCGCAACACACACGCACACATTACACTACGTTGACGTCGGAAGTTTTGCACGTCGTCAACGCGACGAAACCGCCGAGAGACGTTTATATAAATATAATAATAATAATAATAATAATAATATAAAACGAACGGCGCGACGACTGCTGCTGCTGCTGCTGTTGCGGCGGCCTCGGTGTTGGCGAGCTCGTCCAATTAGGAGGTGTCGCGATCGCCGCCAATTATTAACGACGACGACGACGCACCGCGTGTACACACAATAATAATAATATATTATCGTCATTATGCCCGAGCCGTCTCGAGCACGGTATTTGTGTATGTTTGTGTGTGTCTGTGTGCGTGTGAGTGTGTGTGTGTGTGTGTGTGTGTGTGTGTGTGATATACGCTCGAGTTTTATTTTCACTTCGAAAGTTTTCGGTCACGAAATAATAATAGAACAATATAATTATAATATTTCATTGTACGGAGACACCGATCTACCAGACCACCGAGGTGTTTGCTGATTTTTTTTTTTTTGTTGCCATTATATATTATTACACGAGTCTAACGCGGTGGTAATAGTACATGGCGGCTCGACACACTTATTGTATGGTACCTACCGCAATGTGGGCGCGAATACGTGCTAAGCTGGGAGTGAGGGTGTCAAAAGCAGTTGTGGTTTCAATAAAACTTCGAGAGTGGAGGGAGGGAGGGAGTGAATATGATTAGCATCATGGGACGAAAAAATATGTGAACAAAATGTTCTTCATCTCTTTCTGAAGATTGTCTAGCAAGCGTATTTTTAACTACGTTTTTTTCTTGTTATATTTTAAAACTTAAATAATATTATCATACTGTTACTAATATTGTTGCCATACATAACTAATTTTAATATTAAGATATATTATACTGCAGACCCAAGTGGGCGGGGAGATCACTCTACTGGTCGAAAGGGGCAAGTTTTAAATTTTAGGGACGTTAAATTAAAAAAGATTTATAGTTTTTTTCTGGTAAAGCCGTAGAGGTTTAAATGGATGTAAAACCTTAGCCTCCCTTGTATCAGATTTCTACTCATATGTTGAATAAGGGTGCCATTGCGCTAATGATGGACAAATGCACGGCACTGTTTTGCACGGAGGTCGAATGAATACATCGAAATTATTTCTTCCTCGCAAATTTTGCTTGGTAATGTTCCAGAAATTTCACTTTTGAAATGTTGATAAGTACAATGCGTAAAGTACGATAAGAAAAAATTAACAAGCTTCTCCAAAAATCTGTCATCATAAATCGACCTCAAAATACTCATGTCAGTCAATTTATTTGTGATTCTAGAAAAACGTTTTAAAAACTCACGAAACGTCGACAATAATGAAGAAACCAAAATATAGTTGATTTTTCGACGAGACGTTTAAGAATATAATATCTAAGCCAATTTCAGTTTTTTTTAATTTACACAATATTCACGCAGGTGTTTTTAAATACAATAGTGATACCAACCGTTAAGCATTATTTTCCAAATAAATTAAAGGTACTCTAATTGTCAATTGAGTATATAAATTTAAAATTACAGCAGGCAACGAATACATTTTTGCTATTTTTAGTCGTTATACGCTTAATGACGTATATATTACTCATTGTTTTTCATTATTTGCCTTTCACCATGGTGACGATAGCAATTTAGATACTGAAATTATTACAGGTCACGTTAAATGACGAGTTATTATCTTGTGATTTGGCGACCCCCAATTTCTATTATACAGATTCGAAAATTTAAAGTAAAAAGCAACCAAAAAAATAGCACTTTGAATTTGTGCAATGCACCTGAAATTAATGGTATAGGTAACACGAATTATAATATTGGAATAAAATATTAGGGAAAAAGAAGAAAAAAACGAGCAACGAAGCCCGGAGACTAATTATAACCGTACGACGTCATTATTACGACAACGAGAGCGTTTATGTTTGGCCTGCCGGTACAACTTAAAACGCGGGAAATGGACTTGCACGACGTCGCCAGAACTTTTAATCCCGCCGCCGCAGCTGTCGGTCCGACCTTTGGCCGATCGTCACGAGGGCAGCTACGATTTTATCGAATTTTTTTTTTTATTCGCAGTCGATTTTTACATGAGCTTGACCCCGTGAACGACATTCCGTTATATACGGATAGACGTTTTCGTTTTATAGACGCTGTTCGAACGTTTTTTATGATAATTTATAGTGTCTGTTAGTCCGGTGTAAGCGTATAGTCGTCCACATTTTGCATAAAAAAAGTCGGTGGGGATTCAATCGAGTTGTTCATACGGAATACCCGTCGCATTTGCTATACGCGACATTTGGATGACCTTGAGGTACTTGTATATATACCGATGAAAATCATTCTTGAATATAATATTGTATATTACACATAGAAAACAACGGTTATGAGTTATGACTATAACGAGCCCACCTATCCCACGCAGCATTTGGGATTAATAATATTTTGTAAATATTTTGAAGTGCTTGAATAATGAATATTTGACTGATAATATTGTATTAATATTATCTTCTCATGATAACATAATATATTGTACTGTGTGATTGCGTTAAAATGTTGACTAAATATTTTTATAATAAATGAATAATAAATGAAATGTTGATGACTTACTTAACAAATTTGCAAAGTGCGTTTTCGATTAAATGGGTGTACATATCGTGGTAAGTAAAAACTGATAATTTATACCACTAGATTGTTTTTTAAAAAGTGATAGATGACTAAGTGACTAAGACAACCATTTAAAAAAAATTTCATTGATATAATATTAGATAATATAAAATTGGTAATGCACCGTCCGCTCTAAACATATCGATTTTTCTGGACATTATTATATTTTAACCCAGTATAATTAGTTTCAGGGAAGTAAGTAGGTAACTACCTAATTATAATCCAGTCGCAGTATATTAATTGCTCTACTCACTAGTTACATAATATTATATAGGTATAGTTAGTAGGTTGGTACTTTTTTTATGTAACATTCACTGCAGTAGTTAAATTTATTCAATAAAGTATTTTTATAATACAAACTATATTAAACAATTATGTTAATTGGATTTTATATAATTTTATATTATTTTTATATATTATTTTATAGAGTTCCAAACAAAAGTCAATTTTTATGAGTTGTTCTTGTGCTTTGTGGTAAAAATATTATGTTTCTATATTTTAGGAGGAACACACTCGCCCACTCAACGACGTGATACAAAAGGTATCGGGTCTACGAACGAAACGAAAATCACTGTTATTAATAATTCACATAAAAAATAAATCCAAAAAGTTTTGACGACACGCATAATAAATAGCTAATAATATTAGGTGGTATACCTACCTAGCTATTATTTAGTATAATAATAAAAAATAAATTAGCGTTCGTTGAACCGTTTCTAAAGTCATTTGCATAACATATTATAATACATCAGAACGAACTGAATGAAATGTTATAGCAATGTATTATATATTTTATATTATTTATCAATCGTGAACTTCTCGGACTTTGGCACGGTGGTAACCAAGTACTAACACGCAATTGGAAATTTAATATTTAAAACTGTCATTCGTCAGTCATTTCCACAGAGTTGTTTACCTCGTCAAAAACATTCCTCCTTCAAACGATTCACCAACTACAAAATATATGAACCACATTTCCAGGTATAATAATAATACATAGTGGCTGATGTTATTTGAAACGACATAGTTAAATTCACACGAACTGTGTTCAACACACACACGCGCGCGACTCGCATGACATTCTCAATATTTTAACTTTTTAAAAGCGTTCCAAAAACGTCAGAAAATATTTCCAATTCATGTACTATTTATGCACGATATTTTATATTTAAATATAGACGCTATTATATAGCTGATGGCTTCTTCAATACGCAATTTGCTAATTTTCGTAAAATATAAATAATTTGCACGGTAAGACTCGCGCACGCCTAAACCATATTGAATTTCAGCCAATTAATTTACTATTTGCTTTTATTTATGCTTGTATAGTTTATATGTTGTATAGGTTGAATACGTGGTGTCGATTACGAGGATGTCGCAGTGCGTGCGTTCGCCCGAGCGGAATGACTATCACACAGCACACTTTATATTATAATTGTGACGCGCCGGGCAAGACCGAATAACGTACATAATATTATAATACGTACAATAATTGACATCGTATATAGCTCACGTCCTAGAAGCGAATTAACGCCGCCGTATACCGTATTACGGGTTTTACATAATTTTTGTTTCTATGGTTTATTTTTCCACCGCGTAAACGACTCGCGTCCGTTGTTGCACACGTGAATGCACCGGCGGTCTAATTGGACTAAATCGGTCCTGACGATTTGGAAGAAGAAAAAAATGCCATTTCCCGCTAGCCCGTCGGCGTTCAAGCACACGGACGAACGCAATTATATACATACACACATTACGAGTACAACGGCTAGACTACAGCAGTGACCGGAGAAACGAAAATATAACGAACGCGATATATTATTATATACAGGGTGTCTCGACGATTTTATATCTTGCGAAGAGCCGCTCAGTGCAGTCTGTACAGTGGCTTATGATTTATATATATTATGTGCATTTTTTACATCGTGTCAAACTAACTGAAATGTTTGTTTTCTTGCGAAACTTAAAAACGGTGGTTTTCAAATAGTATAGTCTGCGCAGGCCCAGATGAGTACTCGTGGACATATATAGGGACCCTAAACATTTTAAATATTACACTTTTTTTTTTAATACGTAGGTAATACTTTTTGTACTGAGCTATAATATTATTTTGATATTTTAAAATCAATGTCTTTAATCGACTAACAGGCTATAATGATTATTTTATCGTCTCTGTATATTCATATACAATCTATGTGCCCGTGCCGGTTAAAAATAAATAATATTGACATAACATATTGATCACATTCTTAGTCAAAAACGATTTCTTTATTATGATTGTTTCATTTTGCAGATATGCGTTTACGATAATGATTGTACTGGTGGTAGGTACGGACTACGGAGGGTAATTTGTCAAGTGGGTATAATTATATTACGAGAACGAACACCCCGATACACACTATCCTCTATAATATACACAACGTATGCTGTAGGAAGACGGATACGGCAGTGAGAGCCTTCTGTTTAGAAACGGTCCGCCACCTCCGTGATAAATCGCGAACCGTTTCTCGCTCTCCCCTTGATCCAAATCAAAATCCAAAACAGAACGCACGCGAGTCGAACGGCCGTATGCGAAGTATCACTAACTATGTATACGATATACCTACATAATATACTTATATTACCCATATTATTATTAAGAATGTGATGGTGAGTTTTTGAACTCTTGGAACTGTAATAACATATATTATCTTATGTATAGCGATAACTGACATATATAACATACAAAAAAGTTAATGTCTTAACCGTTTCCAGTTTGTATAACTATGTAAGGTAGCTATAATTCTCGAACATAAATTATAGTTTAAATATGTTTTATTATACAATGAATTATAACATTGTATAGATAGTATAACACCTAGTAAATTGCAATAATTATAATAGAAATAGGTAATAATAAATAATATTCGAACTGTATAGCCTGCGAATGCGAATCAAATACGTATTATTGTCTATGTAATCGCCAAACCGTGCTGTGACGAGTATAGTGTGACGCGCGTGTACAACGTTGTATTATATTATTAACAACTAACAAGCATTATAATTTATAATATTATATGTAATTACATCTTCAACTATACGTCTTCGTTATGCCATTAAACTGTGTTTACTTACCAATTGGTTCTGGTACGCGGTGACGGCCGTGAACGTCGTTTCCGGGTACACGAACGTCTTGTACTCTTCGGCTTCCAAGTCCACAACGGAATGTCCGGCTGTCGACTCGCTGTTTCTCTTCACCAGGTGTATGCGCGGCTGATACTTGTGCATCGAATTCAACACCAACTGTGGGCCACAAATCGTTATTTATTATGATATTATAACCATCGAAATTATCGGTAATGTTCGGTTATCATTACTATGGCGGTTAGGTAGATAAAAACTATGATTATTTTCTTGGCAAGGTAGGTCGATGAGCAAGTACTCTTCCGTTAGATCCTTAGACCGAGGGTAAAAAATAAATCGAAATCGAGTTTACGACAAAGAGTTTGTGAATTTTGAGATTCAATCAATTTATTAGGTAATTTTTGGTTCCATAAATAATAATACGTAGGTATAACGTGAAGAGACTTCAGGATCAATGCCGATCAATTGTGATGATCTATTATTAATAATAATTTAGTCCCCGATATATTATCAGTAAATATAATTCGAAATAAGCAGGTAACCTTGCTGGAAAAAAATTGTGTCTGGGTTAAGTTCTTGTCCAAATGACACCGATATATTTTATAATTGGTGACTGAAGAATGTCTTGATTCGTGACGTTATAAGGTAGAATAGATTTTAGATTGACATACAGTAAATATAGAACTATAGTAAAATTTATAAATTTAGTGTATATTGTGTATATATCTATGTTTCAACGTCACTGCAGAGACTTAAGAGTATATATAATATCATGTATATAACACTGTCATAGACATATAGGTATTTTAGTGCTATGTGAGTGGACGATTCTTGGATTTTCTCAATCACCCTCGACAGAACATGACCAAAAAACTGCGTACCAATGGACAAGGACCGTTTTCGACGATCAGTCAATCTACTCCGCCATATATGCAATATATTTTGGATTTATAACCGCGGTAATCGCATACAGAAGAAACGATAAACGGAAAACTCGTACCCCCGCGGATAAGGGTAAGTATACCTAATAAGAGCCATCAATTAGAACCGGAACTGCTGCAGAAGCACCGTCCGTATTATATAATGTAATATGCAGTTATAATCGACGCACGCGCGTTTTACAAAAAACACGATTAGAGTCGTTATTGGGACATTAATAAATAACATCATATTGTGACTCGAAAAAATAAAAACACTGCGCTTCTGTTACGCACACACGCCTCTGTTGTACACATTGTAATAATATTGTATTATTATATTATGTGCGGCGGTAGCAGCGATGTTTGTTTAACGCAACGGAGGGCGTCCGCGCGGATTAAAACCTCCCTCCGCGGCTAATTTCACGGGCTCGGTGACTAACTGCAGCTCTCCTGCTCACTTAATGGCATATGCGATTTCGTTTAGACGTCGCGGTCGTACGGATACGACAACAATAAACAATAAAATAACAATATGTCACACTAAAAACGGTCGGATTGAATAATATTAATAATAACAATAAAATAATAAAATATTATAAAGTGATATTTTAATCGCTCGGGCGAGCCGTTTATAATCGTATTATGCATAATATTAAAATATGATATATCGATGTAAATATACAAACACCGTCGAGAGGGGAACGGCGCATTATTGTTTTTGTATTGACGGCCGAGAATTGGTTTTGTCGGACCACCGCGAAACCGATATATTATATATATAATAATTGTGAATAATTAATATGGACGGGAAAAACAGGCTTACACAGCCTATAATATTGCGTTAGTGTTACTAGGTAATTACTTAAAGTTTTTTGCAATCCGTATTGTTGCGGTAGTTGGCAAATGAATCGATACGAAAATAATTGTTTTTAGTAGGTATACCTATTATTTTTACAAAGTTTATAAAAGGTATAAATAAATATAAGAATAAAATATGTAGAATATGATATCGACCTTCTAGTTTGAACCGTATATGGAAAATATGGGTTGGTATCAAAATCACCTGCATTGTTATTAATTTTTTTTTACACTTCTCTCGGCTGGATTCGAAAAATTTACACATGCACGTCAAACCATTACATTTTGACATTGACGGTTTTATAATATCATAATTAGCAATAGGTAATAATAATAATTATTATTAAATTGCTATTGTATATGTATAGGTAATAGGTACTCACATGTCCGTGCTTGTCCATCTCGTTATTGGTGAGCTTGACCTTCTCGAAGGACACGACCTGCTTGCGCAGCTGATCGCCCGTGAACGGTGAGTCGGGGTGCGTGTACAGCCTGTGTGGGGCAGGCGGGTCCGCCTTGCCGGCCACCAGCCACGAAGACCGGTGGTACGCGTAACGGTACCGCTTGTTGTCCACCGGCACGATGTCCATGAGCACCGCGTACCGCTGGTCCGTCCGCAACCCCGTGAACGACACCCGGACGGTAGGGAACATCCTCCTGTGCGACAAATTGTAACTTAATTATTATGTGCCCATGGGTATGAACACAGATTTCGTAAAAAAAAGTTGAGAAGCAAGTATACAGTATGATTCACCAGACATGATCTTTACCCGCCGTGTTTTTCCTCCGAGGAGATTCAAATTCTGATTTATTGGCATTTTTAAATGTATTCATAGGTTAGGTTAGGTAACAACGAACATATTTTTAATTACTTAGGTTTAAAAAATAATACGTTAAGTGAAAATCGTTAAAGGTATTTATGCATACCATATCTACAATTAAGACTAAAGATTTATAATTTTTTTGTTAAATCACGTCCTATAATTTAAGTACAATTATTTAACAAAACATTTGAAAGTTACGCAGCAATCATTATATGTGGCAATTCAAAATTAATAAGATTTTTTTTAACTAAGTACTTAAATTTTATATTTCTTTCAATATTTTAACTTAAAACTTTTTGAGTTGAATATATATACTGACCGTTAATATTAAATTAAAACTTTACGTTTTTAAATGCTGACTTGCACATCGTATATATTTTAAAACATTTTATAATAATTTGTTATGTTTTAGTAAACAGTCACGGCCCACGGGTTATATTATATGTATAACGTAAATAGTAAATGATGGGTTAAACAAACAGTGAACATTTTTGAATATAAGTATTCTACATTGAATTCCTAATCATTATAATAATATAATCATGAATAATTTAGCGATGTGGAAAATAGAAAAATCTAGTAGCTATACCAGCTATGCGATCATTTAAATCCGTTCTAAATTTGTCAATTTCTAAGCGTTCTATAGGCACTATAGAGAGGTACTCTATAAATAAGATCTGTACAGAAATTATTTACCGAAAACCGTTGTACTTATATATTATATAGGTTTATAGTTACAACGAGGGACGTAGGTATATAATATACCGCGCACACGGCAGTTGCGGCATAACAATAGATCGTGCGGTTCGAGAGCAATGACGGAGCCACGATGAGGGGGGGGGGGGTGAGGTGAGATGGATTGGCGTGAAATGGAATGGAGTTGTCCGCACAAAGCCCGTGGTGACGAAACAGGGGACGACGATGGAAAAAGGGCGTACCTATATATAAGTCCCACAGCCAGCGTGTGTGATATATGTTGTAAGTGCGTGCGTGCGATACGTAAAATATATTATATTCGCTTACCTAGCCGAGTATACAATATAATATAACAACATATTACAACATATACAATATGTGTGTACAGAAAACCGCGAGTGGGTTGGATCGGACGAAGCAAACTACACATTATATATATATATATATATATATAACACGATATTATAATGTTATGTGTGTGTGTGATGCGACCGCAGCAGAAGTTAAATTGAATTCCAGGCCGCCCACGTTTCGTTTCCAAAACGCTGACAGGCCCCAAAGCCGGGCGCGTATAATTTGTGCGAAATCCCTAGTCTTATAATATCGTCGTATGGTATATAATAATATTATTATTATATGTAGACACGTATTGCACGCCAAGCGCCTCCGAGGACATATATAATATATATAATATTAAATAATTTCCACGAAAAACCGCTTACACAGACGAGCACGGCGGATAAAAAACGACGTATTTCCCACCCCGAATCGGACGTCGGTCCGGCGCTCATAATAATAATATTATAATATTATGTGTACGATATATTATTATGTTTTTGTATATTATTATGTAATATTATAATAGTAACAATATCATAACCGTCGCGGCCCGTTATTGTATTGTCCCTCGCCGAGAAGATGACTCCGTTTTACAGTCGTCTCCGGCACGATTCTCATAATATTGCTTAGGTACCTATATAATGTCCTCTGTGGACAATAAGAAGCCGCCGTTTGAGGCCGATGCGCATTTCAATAATAAAGGCTGTCATGCTATCTGCACGGTGCTCTGGTCTTGTTTACGGTACCGGAACGCGTGGCAGACGATTGTCCGTTATATATTTTTGTATATAATAACCTATATATTATTATTAAATCGATTACCTATAAAGAGGTACTATCGGCAGCCACGGGGACGTGTCATCGGCGTTTTTATAACTGGAAATTTCAATGAAATTTTTATGAAATTTGAGATAGGTCTGCTAACATACTGTGGTCCCTTGTACATCACGTGTGTTATTGGAGGTTTTTGAGTGAATTATTTTGGAAAGATCGTATTAGAGACGTAGATGCAGATTGACTATAATTTGTATATTAAGTTACGCTGTGCTTTTAGAGCTAACCTATTTTGTAATCAAAGATAACAACTTTTTTTAGCGCATCTCATATAGGTTTTTGCTAAGTCCATTGGTACATTTCTGCGATGTTTGGTTTATTACTAATAATTATCATTAGTTTTCTTTTAAATGATTATAACTTTTAAAATAATATTTCAAAAAAAATCACACGATAATTTATCTTTTTCAAAATGTTGTTGTCTTTCATCTTCATACCTAGTAGGTGTTTGATAAAATGTCAAAGATTTTAATTTAAAATCTTGGTGTAAGATCAAACTCAGCTAAGCCGTCAGAAAGTCTTCAAAAATATTGCGTTATTTATATATATTATATCCTGGACGTTTAACGACCAGAAAAAACACACAATGACATCGTATTACCGTATAGTATATGGTGATCGTAATTAATATTGTCTGGTTTTCATTACATTTTTTTTTCGGATTTTTATTTGTTGGACCTGTATCGGTTGGCATTAACATAATGATGACATTAAATAAATTACAGTGTCTTTAAAACAAACTACCAAACACCAAAAACTACCCAAAACGATGTTGTTGTTTTTTTTTAATCTAATTTTTTATCTGGACAAAATGTTTCTTATCTTCACCCAGTAAAAATATAATGTAATCGTCTTTATCCAAACACATTCTGGTTTCGTTATCTTAATGCTTATTCGGGGAAAAAAAAACACTTATCCGCAGTAGGGCTGAACACCGCATTAATGAGTTATGTATTTAATATTTCATCTGATGGACATCTGCAACCGAATTTCACAGACCCTCCAGAGTTTAGTACCGGTATAATACTTTTACAAAGGCCGGGCATTGACAATGTATAATGACCTAATTTTAAGTAGGCGCCGTGAATAACTTTTATATTTTTTTTAGTTTCACTTATAATCTTATCAATAATTATAACACAACAAATACAGCGAACTCTTAATAAATTATGAATATAACACTGCGGGTAACTTCTGTGCATTTTATAAAGTTAATAAAAAAATTAAATTTAGAAAAAATAACAAAAAAAAATTGTATTCCCAAAGTTATTTGTATATACTCAAAAAGCCCGGTTTTTTTTATTCAAAATCGAACATAATATAGTCCCTCTTGTACGAAAAGTGTTTAAGCTGAACGGGGTGTTCATCAACATATGATATTATGTATGAAACACATGTTAATCCCTCATATATTATCGTATAGGACATCTACAGGATATATTATAGACGTATAATAACGGAAAAGTGTGCGCTCATAAGTCGTCATTTCAAAATCCTTGGTCGGTGCCTTCCACATATAATATAAGCACGCATGTAACAATAATTATAATTATTAGTTAGCTTGCGATACGGTATAAGTATGGAATTTCGCGAGTAAAAAATAATTCCTATTTTGCACGACGCTTGAACCGCGCAACAACAAAGCAATAATAATAATGATAATATAATAACGACGAATGAAATTCTGTAATTCCGCATAGTTTTTATCGTTTATATATAGGTACTACCTATACATATTTTTGTACTATTATAATAAGCATGTGCGTGAAATGTGAATTATAAGAGGGCTTTGCGTCATCCGCATTGTACGAATCGTGAGGTGGTATCCTTTTGAAAATAAGCTCCGAGTCCAAAAGTGAATTAACTATTGGTCTGCAGTAACTCGATATTATAGGGGCTTGCACGAACTACATAGGTTAGGTACAAACAAATTAGACTGATAAATTAATCACTACCGTCCCCCAACTTTCTAACTTCTTACCATCGTGGTATAAGATAATATGAATACCTACGTGCCTACCTATTGAATAGTTACGAGACTCAACATCGGTTAATTAGACCACGTCGATTATTATTTTATTAATTTCAACTCGACAATATATATGCTAGTATGTTACAATACATAGTAAACTACTCTATATAGTATTTCGCTAAGTTCTGAAATTATGATTATCAACATAGGATAATAATGATGTAGGATATAATATTTATAAAAGTTAACTACACCTACACAATATAAAACATCATACAGTGTTTTTTTTTTGTCAATTTTGGTAAGCAAACAATTTATAAATGAAAATAATAAATCGTTAACATGAGAGAAATTCTGTCGATATTTTCAACTGAACTGACAATAAACTTCTAAATTTTAATCTAATGTGTGTTAGATGTGGAATTATGGTTACTAAAAGTAATGAAACGAATGAATTGGCTTTTTTGAGGAGTATTATTTTGAGCTTATATAATCAAGTTATTGATTTTTTATTGATTTGGATTCTTAATGAATTATAATTTATTTCGAGCAAAAGTAAAATCAAGTTGTTATAACTTTATTTTTCATCATATGACTTTCCTGGCACTCGTATAACACAATAATAACATATTATAACCATCAGGAAAAATAAGACATATGATATCCGTGGTCGGGTCGGCCAACGGCTGAGTATGACGGTCAGAAAAAATTGACTGAAACATCATTGAACGTAAGGCCAAAGTACAATCCAGAAATTTGTAGGTTCCCCGAGACAGACCCCGTCCGTTCCTTCGCCCGTTTGCGACTTGGACTATAATAATAATATATTATAATCGGTCTGACCGATTCTCGGCCGATGTTAATTTTATTTTTTCGCTCGAGTCTATCCACCGCATAATTTATGTACCTGTAGGTGGTGGTGGCGTACAGGTTATGTATACATATGGTATTAAATATATACGTGTCACACGCGGAGGAACTCTCGCGCGCGTATATTATAATAATAATATTACACATAATATGTGTATATATAGGTACAACATATTTACGTTGTTCGACGACCCACCTCGTTCCCACCCGCTGATTTTGAAAACCGAATCCACGTAAGAAATATTATGACCGTGTGGTTTGTTGTGGTTGTTATAATATTATTATTATTTCGAGTGATTCCGGACGGAACGCGACGAGGGAGCTCGCAGGAGGCGTTATTCGTGTGGCGTGTCGTAATCATAAAAACGACCGCTCCGGTTATGAATCAAACGCACCACACACGAGGTGGCTAAAAACCTGTTCTAACACATTTTTGTTTGTATCCCTCGTCTCTCTCGCCACAAATTTAGCAAACGCTCATTTACATGTTTATACACTGCACCGCGTGCGACAAAACGAAAATAATAATAATAATAATAATAATAATACGATATCCTTTCGAGCGAGATCACTATCGAATCTGATAAGAATAAATAATTGGGTAAGCACTTATAATGACCGAGATTTTGTGACCATAACGACTGATGCCGAAATAATAATAATAATTTCCGGATTCATAGCATAATTTATAGACACGAGGGGCACACGACGACGTACCGACAGATATCGTCGTCGTCGTAATATAATAACATGATAACACACAGGGCTGCTGTGGTATTCCATTGTCACTCGTAAGTTCGTACTTACGCACATTGGCCGAACGTATATATTACTCGTTATAGTCGAGTTAATACAGTTTATCACAAATTCCAATGCACGTGCGCCCAACAGGAAGCAATCAGATGTACTGTCTTGGACGGAAATCGCATTCATCTGCAGGTCGGTCAAAACATTTCCCGAAGAAGAAACCGTCACGTGGACATAGTTCCCATTTTCTGCTCAATTTCCCTAATAGACATTATAGGACCCGAGAAAGTTTGAGAAAATAATAAATAGGCATCCATTGTACATTGATCGTATATAATAGGCACGGTAGACGGCGTTGATCGTTACTTCTGACACGTCTTACAGCGAAGAGGTGCAAAGCAAAATAAGCACTTACGTTTCGTCTGCTTGCGAACACACAAAAAATATTGCGACCAAATAAGTTAATGACCCATTAATTTATAATAGAATTAAAATAGTGTTTTACGTTCTTAAATCAACGGTTTATTTACGTAGGTACGGCTATTTTTTCGGCTCCGGGCCAGCAGACAACAGCGATTATTCGACACACGAATAAGCGAGACGATAGATATCAAATCATTATGATGGGTATGTATATATTATGCTTTACATAATACATAATATTATATAATCGTTATATACGTCTACCTACGTCTCTGCTAGTCACTATATAGTCGCTGTCAAAATACGGTATAATGTTTTCCCATTTGATCGATCTACCGCCGCGCCACGACCACTTTGCGCAGGGCGTACGTCAAAATATACGCAGATGTTATGACGTCGGGTTACCGGATGGATCTCGATTATCGGGCAATCGGTGGGAACAAACTGCAGGGGTGGGAGCTAGGCCACTACGTATATTTATTACTTTTTTTTTAACGTGACTGTATTATGCAGCTATATCTTATACTTACAAAAAATGTAAACGTTGGAAATGACTATACGTTATTACAAGAGATCTCTGCATATTTTTGATCAAAAGTCGACCTGCAGTTGTACCTACGTACATATTATTTCGCCTATAATTTTAACGGTGAATGGTATTTAATGTACCTACATAATGTATTACGCCTTTCGCCTTCCACCTAATGAATTTGCAGGGGTCGTCGATATAAACTACCTATATTACCAATAATTACATAAAAACTAATGAATGCTACTATAGTCGAGTGGGCCTGGGATTCGATTCGAAATATAAACTAGGCGCAGTTTATATACGTTTTTATACGTCGATTTGTATATTATATTGAGACATTGAATTGTTAGGAGCGAATCAACTCGTCGAGGTCTGGTCGTAAAGGCGAAATCTGCTAAACCCTAACTCACCAACGCGTTAACGTCCTGCAGCTGCAGCCTTGGATATTATAAATTTTTTTCATCATGTACGATTATATAATATAGTACAGATGATGTATTATTGATATCGTTGATACTAAAAATTGTAATCCAGACGAAAATGTCAACCATCGAAAGACGGGAGGCGCATTCGTCGGTTAAACACTTTCCATGACGATATATTATTATGATAAAATATGTAAATTATATTTAAGGCACGTTAATAATAATACAATTTAGTGCGATGTAATTCTGTTCCGTACACTTTTATTACTCGTCACCACAGTTCGATTGACGAAAAAATACGTTCCCGCGACAATTATTAAATGTCTAGCGAAATAATAGTATTGGACATAATATCGTTATTATTTATTTATCATTACTATATAATAATTGTTTGGTTTGTTTCATTAGCCCTCACGTAGGACGTACCTGTTCAACTCGCCGTCCGGAAATGTAAATTATTAAAATATGTTTGAATGCGCACACCGGCGATATAAATAAATATCAAACATTTAATATTATACGAAGATCTTTAAACACCTATTGCCATTAGTTTTTTCCGCCGATTCATTGACAACATCCATAACCGGTTTTTCTCACTATTTAAGCACAGATTATCACTTCCAATATAATAATAATTGTCGGTTACGCGTGTAGACATATCGTAATGGATTTTTTTATTTTTGTTTTTTTTTCTCGGCTCTATCTCGCACGTGAAAATTCCGTCCGTTCGTTTAACTATTTTATTATTTTAACGGACCCGCGCCAATCACATCACGCCATTCGTATTAACACAATACAATTTAAATCGTGTTGTTACTACGCTAAGTGGTTTTTATTTTCTATATTTTTTTATTCTCGTAAGTTCACAGTTTGTTATGTATTTTTTTTTATACAGGTATCAAAGTAACGCGTACATCGTTATAAATCACTCGTAATATATACAATATGCGTTTATATACTTTAAAAAATTTTGCTCTGGCGGTATATGGAACGGAAACCGATGAAAACCGTAGAAAAGTAATATATAATTTATTATTAATATGATAAATAGTTGAACATTTTACTGCAATGTGTGTTTGATGTCTATTTATTATCAGGTTAAGATGATCTAGTACTGAAAGTAAAAGCTCATTGCGTAAAATTATTGAATGCACATAAAATAGACGTGGTAGATAAGTCTGTGGATAAATGTATATTTCCTACAGGGACGTCTCACGTCTGCATTATAAGGGGTTTGGTATAGGCAATTTTAATGGCATAGAATTCTAATTTTAAATATATTAAAATACTAATCCAAAATAACTTGCAATTCAACCGTCAAAAATATTGTAGACTGTTGCGTTATAACGAAATTAGATAAATTAATAATAAAGCTATAAATAAGAAATAAAAATGTCCGCACCTATAAAGTTTAGAATTTGAACTGCAGTAAACTACCTACCGTTTTTAATTTTCAAATATTATCGCACCCAGCTTTATAATTTAATAAAAACAACATATGATTATTTTATTTGTTTATTAATCAATTATATAGACATTCTTATCAATTAAACTTCAGACTTTTAGAGTGCAATAGAAAATAAAATGATACTTTCTTAAATTATTTACATTTACAAAATGCATTTGTATCGTAGGTACTATATCGTACCGTGACAACGCGAATCAATCTTTGACATGAAAAACTGTAAAATGATTACAAAAAAGTGTTTTCTGTCAGCATATGGAATAAAATATTACATTATTATTTATATGCACAGTAAAGCTTTAGGTACCCTTCTGGTATGCGGTTTTTTTAAAAATGTTCTTACATAGTTTACTGCAGACGTCGGAAACTTTGAACTCAGAATATTTGAGGACGTGATATGTGGAAAGCTACCATGAGCGAACAGTGATTGCTTTTACAAATTAAAACGATCTAGTGCAATAGGTACTAATAGTGCAAACATAATAATAAATATACGCCACCAACAATGATTTACATAATTACATGTCATTTCTACAACAGGTTTCGTCGTCAATACGTCGGCAGTAAAAGAGGACTGTTTGAAAATGAAATGATATCATGAAAATTCGATATAATATTAAAATTTTTATTACTCTTATAATCATATAATATAATCATATATCATATAAACCACACACGTGGCAGTCGATAGTTGAGCATACCAGTGGGTATACCTACCTAGTATTAGAACGAAACATAATTATTATACGCGTAGGTATCCCTATAAAACCTATATTTTATTCATTGATTTACTGATAATTATAATTGTAAATGTCATAAAGTATGTAAATTGGCACAAATCGGTCAAACTTGGATGGTGGCTTAGCCCCCCCCCCCTCAAAAGTCACTCAAGTCCACCTAAAAACGAATGAAAAATAATCTCAATATTTCTCTTGATATATATAATGATTCAAAACGTTCATAGAAAGTACTTAACGGAATATTATGTTCTTAGGTTGGTAATGAAAGTAAAAAAATTTAAATTACAACCTACTGTAACTTTTTTAAAAATAAACTTTAATAAAACTAGAGAGGTCCTGTTTCGTAGTAAGTTTGAGTTTAATAAATCCAATAAATCATTGCGTACATATTTTACGAAAAAACTATTCTGAGCGAAGAACACAGACAAACAATTTTAACTTTATACGGTTATAAAATAAAACGATGCACATGGTTTTTTCATTTTTTATTGTTGTACGAACGACTCACAAGGGTCTACATTTATCAATTTTTTAAGTCTTCGATATTTAAATTGGAAATGTTATGAACTTTCAAGTATAAAGTAATTTGAAAACTTTCGAGATTTCAAATTTTGTAATTTTGAAATATTATGTATAGTGAAATGATATTTTGAGCTCTGCGAGACAACATTTTTACTGTATTTAGGCATTTTAAATCGTTATTCTCTTACCCCCAATAGGTTAGTTAAATAGGTTACCATAACCAAGAAGTAATAACGTCATATTTCCGAACTTCCGAAGTAGATATTTATTGAAATCTTGAATTAAAAATATTTGTCAAGTTGTACTTATATTACTAACACATTTAATATTTTACTTATATTACCTATAAATCTTCTTAACCGATAAAAAGTATCAATTTTTTCATTTCGTATTCTTCCCAAAGCTGTCCCCCCCCCCCTCCGTGACACAGCCTATATACACGTTGTTTTTTTTATTCTATCGAAAACCTTACTAACGCGCACACGCCCCCGAAAGCGTAAAATGTTTAAAATTCCGTCCTCTGTGTTATGTATATGCATATAATATACATAAGCCGATACCCACCCGCACCTGCTGCACAGCCCGAGGCGGAGAGCTTTGCAGCGCGCGCGACGTGAGTTATTGTGGTAATATTCAAATTACCCCCGAGGCACAATAAAGTGGAAAAAGAAAAACTTCAACTGCCCCACCCCAACACCACCCCTCTTCTACCGGTTCCACATAATACCTCGCCCTCCCGGCCCTCGGCCATTTTTCTTTCTTTTCACTCGCCTCCTCCCCCCCTCCCACCACTCATCCGGGGGCAATAAATGTATATACACTGCTGCTGCTACTAGTCTGCTCTTGCGGCGGAGGGTTTTCGGTTACTTAGCAACGGGCCTGGTTTTTGCTGCGGTTCTCTCCTGATGGATATGACCCTAATATATATATATATATTCTCCCCTCATTCACCCATCATCCCCCCTCCGACTAGGTCCTCTTTCGCGAAGGCTGCAAACTCGCGCTCGCACTCGAACGGTCTTTTCACCACCACCGCACTACCACCCTGCAGCAATTCCTTTTCGGCCCTGAATTATTAACCTGCGGGGCGATGGTGGGCCGTTATACCAACACGCACACGGACGTACTCACGTATATGTATATTAAGCCAAGTTTGGCGGCGTGCGTGTATATATTATGGTGCCATGGCGTTGAACGGCGGATGTAGAAGAGGGGACGACGGAAGACGACGAGGCGATATATGCGTACGCGTGTGTGTACAAGGGGAGAGAAAGAATATTGCAGGGTACGGCATAAATATATATATTTAGAGGGACGAAACGGGCTGCGGGAGGAATGGCGTTCACGTGATGCCAATGCAAAACGGCATTATTATAATATATATCCCCTGCCGGACGAGCGTATGTATACACTCACGAATCGTCGTCGTCGTCCTCGTCGAATACACGACTTGAGTAAATATTTGACGACGACGACATTGCGGTCGAGGGAGACGCGCCGTTATGCAAACACACACACACACATATTTCAATATATATTATTATGTATATACAAATGATATGTAAAAATAACGCGCGTGCACGCATTGTGTTTGTGCCGCGGACGAGGGGGACGCGAAAGTATATAGGTACCTATCGATAGGGGGAGGTGGTAAAGGGTGGAAAAGCTAAAAAAAAAGTAAATAGTCGTAGCTGGCTATTTAAATAAACGGTACAGACACACACACACACACACACACACACACACACACACACATACGTGGCGAATAGTAATACGACGGGGCTGTAGCAGAGGGACGTATATACGTGCGACATATATGTATACCTATATTATAATATCTATATATATATATATGTACAAAACGTATAATACTCTATGCATATATATTATAATATACCCATGTACCTATATATGCATAGTAGGGCGAACCCTTTTGCGGCGCCACGGTCGTTATTCAAATATCGTATATTGCGCGCGTATACCTACATCTACATAATATATATAGGTATATACATACCGTTATATGTTCGCGTTCAATATGTCGCGACGTTTTTATTCATTTCGCAAATGAAAACGTTATGGACGTATTACATAATATTATACGGGGTGTCTGGCCGTGTTTGTCCTCGCGAAACACACGTACCTACCCTAAAGTGTACCGCATACCCCCCCCCCCCCCCACAGCCCGCCATGGCCCTTAAGACACGCCCAATTGCTATTTGTGAATATATAATATTATTATATTTTATATTAATTGTATAATATATATATATATTGTACAGTACCTATCTAATTCAACTTTTTTTAAATATTCACTCGAATTAGAACTTCATGTTGACCATCACGGATAATGAAAACGAATAACACATTTTTTTTTCGATTTAAGACTGCACTAGTTATATAATAAACATTGAAAGCACATTAGGATTTTAATTAGATATATCAAACTCAAATATATATAGGTAAGTACCAAATGAGATTTCACTAAATTGACGTAATAAACAAATTCGAAATAATTATGTTCGAACATTATGTGAATATCACGGACCGCAGTAAATGTATAACAATACTTACAATTCGTTAAGAGATTTGAAAAAGGTTACACCTGTTACATAAAATATTAGTACATATCGTACGAGTAGTGTTGACGTTTGGAGAGATAATTAATTAACCTTGATTTTAGTAAACACAAAATAATTGACATTTTTTTCTCGCAGGCGTTATAACGTGTTGTTGATGTGTCTACAAGTAAGACGGCAAATTACTGTATTTGACTCGTTTTGTTTTGGGACATCAGGTACAAATTACAATAATTATATTTTATAAGTATCTATGTCGATATGGGTAGGTACATTGTATATTATTATAATCAAATATCAAAACTGCAGTAGGTACGCATTACGCACAGATTTATTCGGCAAATGAGTGAAACTTGCCTACTATGTTAAAGTATAATATAATATAGAGATGTTGGCAAAAAATCTGTTTGAGTAAAACAAAAAAAATACGTTTCTAATCTCTAATTGACAGATGTTTGCGTGCAACAGCGTGTTATCGAATTTACTAAAAGCATGCTTTTCGAAATTCAATCGAATCAAGATGGATAATGATAATTGATATTATATGGCTTGCGTGGTAAAATACTATAAAAAAATAATAATAATAACACTAATATACTTTGTAAATGTCGCAATGGATTTTATGTATATATAGCAATAAATAATAGACAGTATAATATTATAATAACAATATTGAGTCTTTATGACGTTGTGTAATATTTCTCAAAGCCATAAAAAATAATAAAATTAATGCGTTTAGTAATATTCGTCTCCTGTCGACCCGTCGTCAATCTGTAGTTGAAAAATTTTAATTTAAATCGTCACAAACTTTGAGAAACACCATTTTCACAAATGCATAGAATATAAGGATCGGATTTCTTGGGTTCTTATAGGATGTCATAATGTTACCTATATTCATGAGAAACGATGTTACACGAAGTACTCACACATCGTACAAACATAATGTTGCACCGAGCATGCTTATAAAAAATAAAATGTAATTTTCACACTGTTATTCCCTTTCAGAGTTTCAACTATATAAAATATATTATTATAAAAAACAAAGTCTAAATGTTTGTATTGTTAGAAATTATAGAAAACGTCATAATCTTTCGATATTAAACTGAACAACTTTGTATGCACCTTATTAAGATGATAATAATCTGATTTATTGCGAATAATCACGCTAAATATACTATTCAGACCTTTTTAACTCCGGTAAAATGAACTTGGGAAAAAAATTCGGTGTAACTAAAATGTGTTGAGTGGACCGTTGTTGTGAACAATATACGAAACCTACGGATCCGTAGTACCTACCTACAGCACGTGTAAAGTCGCGTATCGGTCGACGTTATAAGCCGATTGGGATGTAAAAAAAAAGAAAAGACTTCCCGTCGACGAAACGTCGCACGATTGCCACGCGTGCGTGCACATAATACTGCACCTATATTATACTTACATAGGTAACGGTTAGGTTAATAATGATACCATAACACTATATATAATACCATTGCCACCTATACAACCTGTGCAATCGTTGCAGATCAGTTGAATGCACTCGCAGTGCAATTGCGTGATGCACTTTACCGAATCGTCACGTCGTCGGAAGAGCATGCGATAATTGAACAATCGTTTTACGTCGTCGTTGCAGCGTGTAATCAAACGCGCGCAACAATAATCGCTGTAAATCACAGGCGACGAGCCCAATTAAGCACTCGGCCTGAATATAATACGTTATACTTAGATGTACTCGTGCACACATGCATTATGTAGCTACCTGCAATGTATGTGTGTGCTCGGAAATCCACGGAAATCATTCGTTCCTGGTCCCAAGCGATTCTATGATTACTGCAGGACGGTATAACCTGTGTGTAAACACAATACGTCGTAACCCATATATCTAACCTGACCATAGCCGGACCACACACCGTACTCGATTGAGACGGAAAATTTCTCGACCGTATCGCGTATTATACGGGCAATGTTTAATCAGTGTAAAATGGAAATTATTTAATCGGTTTTAAGGGTGTCGGGCTGATATTTATTAAGGGGCAAAATGCACGCAATTTCTAGTTACGTAGCACGGTGGCCACATACAGACGAATCAAATTAAACCTTTTCAACGATCAATAACCGCGAATTTACAAGAAAAACGAATATGCCTCGTAGAAAAGAGAGATTTTGATTATCATTTTTTATTTGCATCATGAGGTTAATATTATTCAAGTCATATTGGACTCCAATTTTTTAATTAACTTAAAGTAGCTCTAGATAATAAAATGTGATATAATATAGACGTTTATCACAACTTCTGAATTTAAGTCCAAGTCAATCTGTTTAATAGAGTCTTCAACTTTCAACCAAAAAATAATTATTGAAACCTGCTTATTTTGCAGGACATGGAAGTTTTTCTTGTGAGGAAAGTTTTTGTACTAAGATTACGTCGACTCCGACCCCTTTAACTCAATTTAGTCGAAACAATCAAAATATGAAGACACAGCCTCTGTAGTTTTATAATATTTACCTATCGATTATTACAAAATCATAAACTATTATTGGTTTTCACAAACATTAATATGTTATTGGTTATTACCTGCCTTGGTAATGGCTGCCTTAACTTAAAACTTTTTTCTTTTAGTTATCCATTTATGTTTTTACTCCACATAGGTATAGGTAGTGTTTATTACTTATAGTTAGCGACACATATTTTATCTATTGTTTAATAACTATTAGGTAACTGTAAATAATAAATTATGCCAAAATGTAAATTGACCATCTGCGTAAACATATATAATGCAAACATACTAGTAAAAATTGTATTTAACTCAGTGATGTCTATGATCGTAGGTAATATGAAAAATATTTGATTTCAAAAATATTGTATTGATTTTAAAATATTTCGATTTTTAATTTAATGGATTGTCTAAGAAAGATAATATTATGAAATTACTCGGAGGTGTAAAAATGTAATTAAATAATTCTTTAATGCCCAGGTGTTATATTTATAAACATATTGCTGCCGACATAATATATTATAATATATTATCATGTGTTTCTGTATTGTATACCAGCAAACGGAGGTCATAGATCCGATCTATAAACATGCGTGAGAGCCGGCGAACAATAGAAGATTATACATATTATATAATATACGACACGGTTCAGTTGAATACAATAAGATATAACAATAATAACATGCATGGGCACCGAAATCATTATTACTTATAAGTTGTAATTATTAAATGGTATAAATGTGCATTTGGCACGTTGTCGAAAAACTTTTGCGTGAACACAAAGTTTTCGACGACACCGCTGTGATATGATCTCGCAATACTTTGGAATCAACAATAAACGGATATTGGACCGATAATTTTAATAGTTATGATGGCTTCTTTTTTTTTTAATTGTATTTGATTTTATATCAAAAAAGTTACAACGATGTACTGAACTAGTTGCATGCCTAATAATAACGGCGTCTGATCGTTTTTTGTTTTGTTTATTTAGCGTACACGACCGCACGATAATGATTTTAATGTCGAGACATAATCAATATTGCTACAAGAACATAAATAATGAGGAAAGGAGATCACGTGTTCAAATAATTAGAGATAATACGTATTATTATATTATACTAATTTATGCGATTTTTCCGAAAATATTATTACGCCAACACTTTATTGCCATCACATCATCATAAATTTAATATTCATATTATTTTATCACAGAATAATATTGTTTATTCAATCTATGATATTATTATTATTATGACTTTTCGTAGTATGACATTACATCGATAATAATTATTTTTACGGATATTGAGGTCGTAAAAGATAACCAAAAATTGCGCGCGTTATCTATATTATACTTTATTGATTTTATGTGAAATGTCCTCGATGGTCGTTTATGCGGTTAATTTTCATTTCATCTCGATAATAATTGATTCGGAGTATGAAGAATATTATAATATAAAACAAAACAAAATGAAATGAAATGTTCCTACGATAAAGAAACTATGGTAATTAAAAATATATTGTATTCAATTTGTATAGTATAATTGTTGAACGATTATACTATTGAATTGCGTATTCGATTTAGTTCGATATTAGTCAATTGATTTTTATCTTGTGCCTATCTAGTTTAGACTTAATTTCGGTTAACTTTTATATTTAATTGTAATTTTTGTTATTTAATATTTTATTCGGCACTTCAAATGTTTACTATCGAAAATCAAAATGTTGATATTATAATAGGTACACCAACTACAAGGCTAATATGTATTGTGTTTATTTATACAAAATATATGAATTTCTTGGTTGTTAAAAAAAAATCATGATTATATTAATATATTAATATATGATATATAATAATTAAAACAAACCACAGACATTTTAACCCTTGACAGACATATCTGTATCTGTATATGTGTATCACGTATTGGTCATACTCATACACTTGTATAAAATGAATTTGTCGTATATAGTCTATACACTTGCAAGATCAGCTACTTTACCTTTGATTTTTTTGATTTTACTCTTCAAAACATTTTAATATGACGATTTTTAATTTTTAGGTATTTTAATAAGCTTTTTTTCGGATTTAGGGTTGTAAAATCGATCTTATGTAGGTAGTTAGGTAAATTCAAATTTTTTTCTCAAAATGCTTATTTTTCACTAAATCAAAATTGAAAATAGAATACATCTACCTACATTTTATATGTTGCGCGGGATAGACAAATACATAAAATCACAGCTCCCAATCCCCTTAATCTTTGTGTCATCTATTATACCTACCTAATATATTGTATAATATTATAATAGAAATATGTATTCTATCAATACTCAATACTCACAGTTAATGGGTCATACACGCATATTTACACGAATGGTTATTAAATCCATTTGTTTTTTAAGTAAGGTAAAAATAATCGTTTCAAGCTTATTAATGAGTTAATGAAATAAAAAATAAACTTTATTGCACCTGAAAACACGAATGGTATTATAGGAACATTTCAGCGTGACAAAGCCGTTTTTAACGACTTTGAAAATTGAATACTGTAAATCTGTTTACCTATCACTCGAATAGCTAAAATAGCAATTTAGGTATATATCGATTATAAATATTTTATTTTATGGTGTATTAAAAATTATAAGACAGTTTTAACAACTATTGCGAGATGTAACGAAATTATACTAAAAAGTATACCTACAACTTATTGAATGAATAATTTTCGTTTGAATATTGTTTATTAACTTACAATTGTTATATTGTATTTAAATAATAAATATTTTTTTATAAAATATTTCAATTTTAAGGCAAAGTGCTTCAAATGTATAGGCAAACATATAAAATGGTTTTACACTTTTAAAAGCTTCAATAATTTCATAATAAATACCGTTAAAAATCAAATGAAAATCCAACTCGTGTTGTCAAATTAAAGTGTCATTAGCATTCAACTTGTGTGGTAAAACGTTTAGGATAATTCAATTCTATCTACAGAAATATTTAATGATGTTGGTACTCGTCGGACGTAATGTTTATCTCATATTTTCCCACTAGAAATAAAAAAATAAAAATGTTTTTTTGTCAAATATTTAATGTACCTAATATTTTATGTGAATTATATTATAATATATATTGATGTATACAATACGAGAATAAGACGTTTGTAATTGAATTGAATTTAAATAAATATGTTCCGATTCTAAGTAAACTCGTTTATATAGGTAGATACATTTTAAGATTTTTTACTTTTTTAAAACCGAACCACAAGAACTGCTGGGAAGTACTTAACATATAACTTATTTTTATCCGCTGCAGGCGTTGAGGTCGCTTTTATGTGAAATATACACTTTATGCCTATGTGGGTTTTCCGAGGCCCTTTACGCGTATGATTTTAATCATTAATGTTTCACCAGTAGAATGATAATCAAAAATAATAAATACAATAATTATACGCTAAATGTTTAGGTGACGTGTATGCAGCCAAGTGGTATAATACAATAATATTTATGCCTATAATATTATACTCGTTTACTGACCTGCCCGTTTGATATTATGATGTCTATAACACTATAATATATTGTTTACTGACCTGCCCGTTTTCGTGATGATCATCTCAGTACCCAGCTCGTTGAACTTGTCCCACAGGTCTTTGGTCTCCAGCCGACAGCTGACGTGCTGCAGCTCTTCCGAGTTGCACCGTTCCTCGAGTACCGGATCCGACGACGCGGTGGTCGCCGCAATCGACGGCGGCGGCGGACTGGACGTAGACGACGATATGACAATCTCGTCGGCCGGCGAGGCCCGGGACGACCGGACTGTGACCATCGTGTCGCTGCTCAGG
Source organism: Metopolophium dirhodum (assembly GCF_019925205.1). Lineage (NCBI taxonomy): Eukaryota > Metazoa > Arthropoda > Insecta > Hemiptera > Aphididae > Metopolophium > Metopolophium dirhodum. Next base: position 110,256,617 of record NC_083560.1, read on the forward strand.
CGCCTTTTCCTCAGCGGTTTTCCGTCTGCAAAAGCCGGCACGAGAAATGAAACAAAAAAATTAATCATTTTCATTTTCTCGTTTACCGCATACTAAGCGTACCTACACGCGTATATTATTTTATATTATATCGGTGCCCCGCCCCCCCCGGGTCCAGACCTTCCTAACCCCTAACCCCCCCCCCCCACCACCGCCTTCGTGATCGAGTAAATAGGAGTACCGAATTTACATGCAGCGATAGACGAAAAATATCGATTTAGCTGAACACAAAACGACTTGTATTAAGATCTTTTCTTATTTGAGTCCATTCAAGAAAATATTATTAGGTAGGTACATACCAATAATTAGTTAGTACTGTGACAATATTTAACTAATTATTCAACGGCTATAGCTCTATAGATAGTAAAGTAAAATATTTTCGAGTTTAAGATCGAAATTTTCAGATTGACCGATATAACAGGATTTCAAATGTTGGTTCATCGTTTAATGAAGAAAAACTTTTACAATTCTATGATAGTTCTATCTATTGACACGATTACTTTTATGAAATCATTATTTTAATGCTATCAAAAAGTGCTATTGAAGTTTGAAATACCTAATAAATGTAGTCTTACATTTTTTATATGATTGCAATTATTAGTCCACTCATCCCCTATTACATCGTGATATGTGTAGATATTCTACCGATTAAACGAATAAAAAGTTATTAACTTTATAGAACAGACTGTACCTAATTCAAAATCAATAATAATTGCTCTTCATGACTCAATATTTAGTCAATAAACTGTTATTAATAGATAGTCAGTGTAAATGTGAACGTAGACCCAGAAGAAGTAGTAACTTGTAAATATATTGGGTACTTCAAAATAGATATTTTTATTTTTCAATTGAAAACCAAGCGTGATAACTTTTATTGTTGATTTGATTAAAATTAATTTTATACAAATATAATATAATGATTATTGTACTTAATACATGGTAGTTATAATATTATATAAACTTAGTATGTTTATTATACATTAACGAGCGTGTTGGCCATTGGTTCTTTTTTTTTTTTATCAAATTGTTCAACACGTTTTCGTCAAAAATGTCAAATTATTCATACAAGCTACAGAAATAGAATAATATAAAATGCAAACTGAATATTATAATATATTAATATAATATTATGTGGTATGTACTTGTATATTAATTTGTATTTCAAACAATAGGTAGGTATGCGGTAAGGTTAGGTCGGTTGTGTGAGAGGTGTATAATTTGTGTAAATTTAAACAAAACCCATATAACATAATGTTATATTGTACGAATTGTATAAATATTTTCTTTTTTAAGTTGTTCATTATTTTTATTGATCATATTATTAATCTATATCTACAAATTTTGACGGGTTACAGTAATATATTATTCGGTTATGAAAGTGAATCGATAAAAATAATATCATACAATCGATGAGTAGTCTAAAGTCTATTGAAATATCATAAAAATCGTCATGGGTACCTCCTAATCGTTATGACACATAGTAAACAAATCAGTCAGTTAAATCATCGTCTTTATATAGCATAATATCAATAACATAAATAATGGTTTAATTACGATAGTCAATTACACTATATTATATCATACCTATGGCAAGTACCTATAAACAATATTGTTTAACTAGTACATAATATGTACTATACATAATTGATATCAAAACCAAACATAGGTACTTATATGCGTCATGACATTCGAATCAATACTGAAACTTTTTTTATCTATAACATAAGTACGAGTGGACAGCACGTAGAAATATTATAATGAAATGTTATCGACTTTGAGGAGTCATCGAGTGTATTGAGCTTTGTACTATTTGTACTATTCAAAATAGCATTTGTAAATGCAAACATGACAAGAAAAAAAACTAAAATTTAAATTTCCCGCGCTAGACTTCCTGGACGACGACCATGGTGTACGCGTGAAGCCGGCTTACCGCGACTCGTGTACTTGACGATTATTCGCCATGTAAAGTTGTACTTGTAAGTTATAGGTACGACAAATAATAATGATAAAATACGCCTATTGTTCGAATACAGCATTAATAATAATATACAATATTTACACATTAAAATATACAATATAAGACACTTTTTAGGTATATTATGTACATTATAATATTGTATTTTATACAACCGTCCGACATTTCCTCACCTTCGTCGTCGTCAGTGGCGGCGGCGGCAACGGTTTGATGGTGACGGCGGCGGTGGTGGTTGTGATGGTGGTGATGCATGTGGTGACGGCGCTGGTCCCGGTCGTCACCGTCATCCGGCGGCGATGGTGTGGACAACGAGGACGAGGACGACTGTTCGTCTGCCGTGGCCGTCGCAGTTGCTGCGGTAGGCCGTTTTCCCGCCATCGCAGCGGCCGCCGCTACGGCAGCAGCCGCGGCCACAGCACCCTGGTCGCGTCGCGCCAGAATGGCGGCCACCGAAAAGTCCGTGGCGCACGGCCGCATAGTAAAGTTCTGTTCCATTGCAGGCACCATATACCTATGCGCCCAACTCCGCGGCCGTATCGCAATGTCTGAAACGGTCCTTCCGCCTCCTACTATTATACTGTGGTTGCGGTAGTCACAAGGGGATACCGAACCGATCTGGTACGTGGTAAACGGTTTGAACACGACGATGACGACGACAACAGTGTAATATCGAATGAGTTTATCGCGTACAACGATCGAAAGCCGCGACAATGGAATAATAGAATTATTATCGTCTATGCAAAAATGACAACAACAACAACAACAACACTATTGTCTCGCGTGTGTATCATATTATTATTATTACAATAATTATTTTGTGTTGATCAATGTTAAAATAATTATTATGACGTTATCGTTTTCGCAATATCACACATAATATTACCATAGATAATGTTAAATAACATTGACGATGATGAGATGTCTACTGACTTTTGTCGCAGGCGCTTACCAACACACAATGTAAACGCATATTATAATGTTCAATAGGAATTATAATATTATTGTGTGTGCGCGCGCGGAATTTGGTGAAACGCGTGTTAATGCGGCCGACGGACGATAAAAACGGACGCACACGCGCCGCGGGTGACAATCGACGAACCGGCGACCGGTCTCGTGTATGAGTGAGCCGGCCGTCGCCGTCGTCGCAGTCGCAGTTGCAATCGTCGTCGTGGTCGGCGGCGGCGGCGGCGGCGGCGTGCGTCGTACGTTACGCTCGGTGCGTGTTCGTAAATGCGCTCGTGTGCGAGCGTGTGTGTGTGTGTGTTTGCTCGTGTCTGTGCGTATGTGTGCACTCGTATGTTTGTGTTTGTGTGCTTGTATTTGTGTGTATGTGCTTGTTTATGTGTGCGCGTGTGTGTGTGTGTGTGGTTCCCCACTCCGCCGCCGGTCGGCACAATGGGTTTTTCTGTTACGCCCCGGACCACTCCTCCGGGGACCATAGACCGCGGTGAATGGGCGGCGCGAAAACTCCACCACCTCCTCATCCTCCTCCACCTCCTCCTCCTCACACCGTACGCCGACACCTCATCCACTACCGGCGGGACGTAGTCATCCACGGAACCCGCCGACCGTTCGACACTAGCACGCCGCGCACGCCGTCGCCGCTAATAACATCGATCAAACGATTATCAAACCGCAATGAAAGCGATTATATTACTATTATTATTATTATTATTGTGTGCACCGTGTACGGGGACGCGTAGCAGTGACGATAAAAAAATAACACATCGCCGCCACTAAACACACTACCGTTTAATAGATAGGTAAACGCTGCGCGCGTATAAAATATTTTATAGGCGCTTTTCGTGAGCGCCGGCTGTGTCTACTTGACACCCACATGACGAGAGGGGGGGGGGCACCTCCAATGTCACCTTCTTGAAAATTGTTTTAAAATGTATCTTTAAATATTATAATAAAGACCGCATATAGTAATAATCGCTTAGCACCCCCGAATTTTTATTGATTATAATATTATATGTCATAGGCTTATGGTATTTGGATACATTGATTTCTAAGACTTTATCATCTCCATTATAATAATAATATATTATAGTATGGATAATTTTTTATATTAAGATTAATATGCTAGACCCTGCAGTATTACCCTGTCCGATACTAAAATTTTGTACATTTTTACAAACATTAGATATCACTTAAGACTGTGAGAAATACCAAATAGTGATTCCATAAGTGAAGAAAAGGAAAGTTTATTAAAAATGTGTTACCATTCCAGTAGTTACCTATTAGTTGAACGTTTTAAAAATTGAGTTTAATCAAAACAAAGTTACATAGTACAATGCAACAAGTAGAAGACAGATGAACCATACACAAATTTTCATTCAACACAATTTAGCTATAACAATATATAAATATTGATGATATGATTCAACAATTTAAAATATTATAACTCCCTACAAGATAAGAATGATAGGTACTATAGAATCTAGATAATAAGAATATAATACGTATATTATAATGTATGACTTTTTGTTTTTATAGTATTGACAATGTGATTAATTTTACATGTACCTATGATGTGTTAACTTTAATGATTAACAATGAGAATATAAGTACTTATAGGTAAAGCTTAAGTGTGATATTTTTATACTTATTACATTTTCTATAAGATTGTTTGATAAATATTATATAAATGACGTTAACTTATACTTGGTTCCTACTTAACACTTCTCCTAAAAAATATTTCCACAGGCACCGGTGATGTTGATAAAATAAAATTCTTGCCCTCGCTCCAGGCATTAAGATCTGTGCACACCTATGGATGTTTGGATGCATAAACAAAAGATTGCATTGGTTGGAATACTTTTTCAATTTAGCAAATTCTTGACAGAAGTAAACTGTTAAAAATATTAGATTTATGCTCCGACCAATGCAAAGTAAACTTCTTTACCAAATCAAGAATCTTCACATTATTAAAATCGAACCTATATAGAAGTACTTTTTGTCAGTTTCTAAGATCGTTTTGATAAAAAATTGATAGAGATTGCATGGATTTTAATAAGTTAGTCTAATGAAGGTGTATGATTAGAGGGAATTATGGGGGGCAAAGCCCCCATGGATCACTTTAGTCGACTTAAATCTAGCTAGCACTCCCCATAAATTTAACCCAAATTACGCCTATATGAGCCCAATAGTTATAATAATTTACTCTTCAGGGGTAAATATCTAGCTTTGCCTTTTTACACTTATATGGCTATACTCTATAGCTAACCTAGGTACCTATGTATATATAGTTATATTATATTATAATCCCAGTACATAGCTATAACAACTCATCTCTCCATTTTCAAAATGTTCAATAACTTTTCAAATAAAGAGTGCCAAATATCAAATACTCTAAATGGCATTCATACAGTTCAGATGTAGTTTTTTGTATTTTAATATGATATGAATATATGATACAGTAGCGGTATTAACTATAATATAGTTACTATATCATTGAAACCTAATATTTATCTAACATAAAATATACCATTAAAAAAAAAATATCTAATTTAAATTTGAAGTATTAAACTTATCGTTTCTGAGTATATTATCATACTTAAATAATTATATTAGGTACTTAAATTTAAGTCTAATAAAATCGAAATAATATTTATTATTCTAAGAAGAATAACTATTCTAATCACTAGAGTTTTGCCTATATTGAGATTCTGTTATCAGTTATCTCAATTATTTTTATGTATCGATCGATGCAACCTAAAACAATTCTAAAAAAACATATTATATTTCTTTATAGGTTTAGTGTATAATATTATTTCATAATAATTGGCATAACAGCTATAATAATTATAATAATTATTGATTTCTATGAATGCGTGTACTCAATTTTTTTTTTTGTCAGAAATAATTGATAAAAAAAACATATTCATAAAATTATAGAGTAAATATAGTATTGTATGTATCATCGTTCACAGTCCTTGGGCCTCTCATAACTTCCCTGAATGATGGTATAAACATACTTATTCTTATAAATTTAGGTATTTTGCCAAAATGTAGGTACCGCCTATCCATAATGTACCACGAAATACGGAATTCCGAAATAGCTGCAAGCTATATTATACGCTGGCACTCGACTATATAATATTTATAAAATCACTTTCCACTATATAGTGGGTAGTTCCTCGAGAGTGATCACCAGCACATTTAGAAATATATTGTGTAAAGTGTGAACTGTGTGTCAAACTCCAAATTCAATAATTTGAACTCATGCCAGTAATTTGGAACAATTTTTCGGAGGAAATGCATTTTGACAACATAAATCCGCATGAATCCATACTGACTTTTTTAAAAACATATAGGTACCTACCTACTTGAACCAAAGGAAACCCTAGGAATCAAGCGACCACTTGATTATTTCTAATAAGTTATACAAGTTTCGGAGTAGGTATGACAGTCGACCGTGAAATAGATGACAAAAATAATAATAGTTTTGATGTCAAAAAAATAAATAGGTACACCCACCTACGTATTAAGTAAATAAAAAAAATGATTTTATATTTATTTTATGTTATCAGCAGCGTAGACTTAATTTTTCATCAGAAAATCATTATAACCCACTAAAAATAGTTGTAAACAAAATCCAAATAAGAAAATAGAAATTACGAGATCATATTATGACCTACCTACTGAATATTTTACAAACACATACAGTCAGTATCACATACAGGGGTCAGTGCGCCTAAAACTGATTACCAATATGAACGCAACATGTTAATTAAATAATTTTTCATCATATTTGAAGTATATAGGTATAAATTATATAGGTATGAATAATTAGACAATTTATTTATTTAAAGCATCCCCTGACTTAAATACTTAAATGCCATACAAGTCTGGAAATCCTTCCCAACTATAAAAAAAAAATTTAAAAAAACGCCTCTGACCCCGTCATATACCTAAAACATATGTGTTTAGAGTTGAAAAAAACTATAATGAAAATAAAAATTGAACGTTTGCTTTATATATTTAATGAATTAATAGTGGGCCAATGTGGTCCCCTATATATAAACACGTTTTAGTGTCCGGTGGTAATTTGTTTATTTCAGTTTAATAAACCATCAAATTGATGTTTACAATTCATACATCAAATGTATGTATAAAATATATAATATAAATAACAAATAATAGGTACTGTATTTTATAATGTATGATGTAACATCTACATCTATACTTAAATGGCCAACGTTTGCTAATACTAATAGCTATAAGTTATAATACGAATTGGAGAACTTTTGAATTTTGAGTAGATTGCACAACAATAACACACAAAAGTATAGTTATTACCTAATGTATATTATTATGGATATGAGATTATACTATATATATTATCCCGTCAAAAAATGCATACATATAATATTAAACAGCATATTCAGATAATAACACATGCAGGTAGGTTGGTTTACTACTGTTTGCAATAGGTATACTCGAATTGTAAGTACTTATATTAAATAGTAAATATATTATATAATATTACATAGGTAAACATAATATATAAATAGTAAATAATGAGAAACAAATAATATCTAAACACTAAACAAAAACCGTTTTTTATAGTTAACATAATTACTATGATTTCTCACATTTGATGTTCAAATGAACAAGTGGGGAGGAAGAGCTTCATGTATTTATTTTTTGTTCTTGTTAAATTACTCGCAAAAATAATCGTTATAGCGCCAGTGACATAATGTTTTAGCCGGGGGAGTTTTAGGGTTGCTAAAACTTTTACTGCTTGTGAAATTTATTCGGTTGTGCAGTATTATACTATTGCCCATCATTAGTATATACGATACATTAAAAAATATTATAAGAAACTTAACCCATTAAAATCAAAGAACTGCATGAACGAGTCCATTTAATTATTTATTTAAAAATTAATTACTATCTACAGTGTACAGAATACAGAAATGAGACACCACACAGTGTAAAGCTACTATTATATAGTCTACAGCAAATATTATAAAAAACAACATAATAAAAAAGTATACCTATTCAAATTTTTTTTAGTTTTTAATTTGTATGTAGGTGCAAAACTACGATGTATCTACTAATGTACAATTCACTAGACAAATATGAATTTCGTTCACGTCCACACTCCATTTATAAAAAAATGAGGGTCGTTCACTGAACGTGAACGCAATGAACCGGGCGTTCACGGACCCATTTTTTCAAACACTTTTGTGTCTACATTTAATTATTTAACAACTTTAGAAATCACAATATGCAAATACGAAATATGCAATACTTAAAATTTTCGAAATTGTAATATTAAGGAAGAAAATCAATCTTGAGATACCTGGTACCTAAATAAAAATCTTTCTGATTTTAAAACAGCATTCGTAGTTGACCTAACTTATTTGGCTACGACAAATTATAGGAATTCTAAACTCCTTTATTTATGCAGTTTTAATATTTTAGAAAATGCTAGCTTTCAGTACGAGTAATCAATATGACACGTATATAAAGAATTTTCATTGAGGGTCTGTGGAAAGATTGTTGTATGGTAACCTATGCCTTCCTAATAATTTTACAAAAAATATTTATTAAATTCAAAATGTTATTGGTTAGCTATACCTAATAGGTGCCGACTCACTATAATTATAATATTATAAATTTCAGTTTTTGAATTTTCTGTAAATTCAAATAAAACAAATACCTACAATACCCCTAAAGGTACTATCATACACTTAGCTTTATTTATTAAATAGTGAAAATAAGACTATTGTTATTTGTAAATTTTAATACTAATTCCTAATATTTACTTGGTTACTTGCTATATTCCTATCATTGTTATTCGATTTACATCGGTCACACCCTTACACTAACAGAAGCTTGTAGGACTATCTAATTCTGTCATTCCAAGCGAAATTCATACAAATATTATGGATTCTTGACACTCTTCTCCAGGTTTTCGACTTGAGTGTTTCGTAACAATAAAATCCGAGGTTGGTCGTAAGAGAAATACGCTCTCATGGTATATAATGTGTATTATTATAATAATATTATATCGCCACTCGAACGAGAATCACCAAACGTAGGTACAGCCGGCACGCGTTCCTGCGGAGCTCACCCCAGCGAATATAATATAATATATAATAACACTATATAATATAATATTATTATTATACAGTTCAATATATTTCAATATAACAATGTACGTACCCTCCTATATGAGATCGCGGTGTTTTTCAGCGGGGGTGGTTTGTTGTCGTTTGTCCGGACAGCTCGCCACTTGGCCAAGTGATACACGATCTCTTTCCGCGAAAAACCGAGTCGTACGCAAACGCGTTATTGTGGATATTATAATATTATACAATAACGCACGTGTGTTGGATTATAAGTTGTCGTCGTAAAATCGCAATGGGCAAAATAAATGAACGATCGTTTTCTGGTCGACCACCACGCGGACACGGGTTAGAGAATAATAATATTCGCGTTACGTTAAAAAAAAACATATTATTATTATAATAATAATATCATATTGTATATTATATTTATAAGCTATTATAAAGGTAATGTGTCGCGTGCGTATTCATCAGTCTTGACAATAATATAGTCATAATCTTGGGGGAGGGGTAGTAGTCCCCTGACACTTTATAGTTTGAGCAAACATATTGTTTTGCTAACCTAACCTAACCTAACCTCCCCATATTTCATACTCTAATTCATTGAATATTACAACGAAATTTCTTGAGCTTGAATATAATTTGTGCAATTGATTACTACAATATTTACATTGTTATAAAAGGAAACTATTATTTACCGTGGTCGATGGGACGAAGATACCATCTTAAATAATTACGGTATAAGAGCCACTATCGTCTGACGAACACACACGCACATATATATTATATAGAATGGATAGGGGCATTGCATTATTTTAGAACGTTACGTTATGTCAGTGTCACTGACATTTTTACGCGTTTACTCCCATGATTCAAGCGCAGAGCAGAGCTTTCCAAGAGAAGTTTTCGCTTCAAAAATAATATTAATTTTTTATTGTTTGAATAAAAATATATACTAATATTATACTACTAAGTATTATGTTGTGAAAGCAATATAGCATTACATATTATTACTCGTGATATCGTTTATTATTTTCAAGTATAACAAATGATGTATATATATTATAGATAACGTTTGATAATAATATCTTAATACTATCTTAATACTACACTTCGTTGGCCGTAAAAATTACAGCTTTAAAAAAAATTGTGATTGTTCAACTTCTTTTGGGTGCAACTCAGCTGACTCCCTAGTAGGCAATCCGACTAATATCTACTAATTATTTCTCCTATATACCTATAAGTTATAACCAATAGCAGCCATTTATAAACAAAAATATCCACCGTAAATATCCAAATCCCCGTTTGAGCATCTCCGTGGGTTGGACCTAGGAGGGTGAAAAGTACTTTACGACCTATTCTCATACCTACCAAATATACAAAAAAAGTCATTAAAATCGGTTGAGCCGTTTCGGAGGAGTGCGACCATAACACCATGACACAAGAGTTTGATATATTAGAAGATATATCAAGTATATCTTATATGTAGATATAAGATTAGCACATGTATTATTTTTATTCAAGCCTGGGCATAAACGAGTTAGTAAGTTAAATTTTAGTTAATTTTAACCTTTTAAATTTAAATTTTCGTTAACTTAATTTTTATCTTAACAGATTTTTATTGATATACACTTAATAAATAACTATGTTACTTTTAATCAAATTCAAATCACGATAATTTATAAATAATTGAATAATAAATATATTACAATTATTATTGATGATACATTATGTTGCATACAAATTTACTTTATTTACTATTTTAAACCATATTACCGGCTATTTATAAATTCAAAAATAAATAAATAAATAACTTTACTTAAATTAGTAAGTTGATTGTAAGTTCCCATGTAACTTTTAATTTAACTGAGTTAAAAGACTTAACTATTAACTATACATGTTTTTAAACATTTTCTATCAACTTGACTTAACTCAATTAAAAATCATCATTAATTTGCCCAGGCTTGTTTTTATTGCTGTAATAGTGTATATTATAGAAACGATTACCTATAAGGCTTTAATAATACATACAATAATTATAAGCTACCTAGGTAATTTAACCGATATGAATTTATAATTCATCGTATATACTGTTAATAACATAATTACAAAATTATAACTTTATTCTATGGTTCTCGAATATGTGTACAGTGTGAACCTATGCTACATACCTACAATAATAGTAATTATCATACTACGTTATAGGTAGATACGCGCGTTAAATGATTTGTTTTGACGGTTAACGTAAATCGTCGGTTACAGTAAGGTCGTGATGATTTTCATAATATAAAATTCTTATGTGATATTTAGTACCTATATGTTTTTACACGTTTCTACAGTTTTATTTATAATATTATGTCATAATTCACTTTCTTCTCATTTTTATAAAATGTATTTTTTTTTATATATATAATATACCTTGGTACATACACCGCATTATATAAAAATTACAAAGTATAAAACAATATTAATTAGTAATTACTAACTAGTATGCCAATGATTACATTTTAGGCAAGAAGGGAAGTTAATGTTTTTAAAATATTTAAATTACGTTTTTTTTTTTAGAACATTTTTTTGAAAACTCTTATGAAACCTATAGTGCAGTTCGACCATTACCTGCTCTTTGTTAAGTGTTCGACTATTACTTTTTTATAACCCAAGTGCAATTCGACAATTTAAATTAGGTAAAAAGTGCAATTCGACTATTTATATTTTATATATAAAAGAAGTATTAAAGACTACTATGGATATCGTAATAATTATGACATAAAGTTTAATAACTCAAAAACCTCCATAGGTAAAATTTAAATTCAGAGTTACCTGAAATAGAGTACCTATCGTTAGTATCTAACTATAATTTAAAATGTTCATGAAAATCATATGATCAATAATATAAGTACCTATAATAAAAAAGCTAGCTTTTCATTTGAAAAAAAGAAGTTTGTTTCCTTAAATGGTATAAAAAAAATCTATTGTACGGTCACGAGACTAACGGGCCTAAGTATTTGAAAAATATGTTCCTATAAATATTAAGTATTCTTAAAAATGCCAAGAATCAGAATTTCAATAAATAAATTATTACTAGCTGATCCCGCTGGCACTTCGTTGCCCGTTAAATGTACCAATTCTATATAACTCAAACTTTGTTCAATTCGTTATTTAATATTCGGTGTATGGTGTATGGTGTTCAAAATTTATCTTAACTTTTCTGTTTCCCGGAATAAAAATTCTGATTCGCAGCAGTATTATTAGGTAGGCAATCTACTTGCGGTAGATCGCGGACCCCGTGCTGTTTGTACGTAAGTGTATGATTTAACTCTAAAGTATCAAAATTGTACCAAGTTTGTCATTTTTACTTGATTCCACCTACGGAGGATTAATATAATCAATTAATACAAAAGCCTAACGCAACCGTACTAAAATCCGATGAATAAAAAAAAAACAAATTTAACACTTTTAAACAAAAGCATACTTCTTCCCAGAAGTCTAATCTACACACAAACATTCATTTTTATCTATACTAATATATAAAATGATAGCGTTTGTTTGTATGTTGGGGATAAACTCTGAAACTATTGAACCGATTTCGAAAATTCTTTCACCAATACAAAGTCACATTCTTTGTGAGTGTCATAGGCTAATTTAAAAAGGGAAGTGATCACAATCAATATTTTTGTTTTTTAATGGTTGCTATGGGTTATATATATAGATAAAAATAATTGTATAGACGTTGTTGTTTTTGGCCATGTCGCCAGGTGTGCACTTAAGAGACCATAACTCCGGAACCACTTATCCCACAGCGTACAAACTTCACAGAAACCATCTACATATCAATTTTAATATGTCCTGAAATTTTTATCGAAATCGGTTTGGTGGATCTTGAGTTATAAAATGTATTCAAAATGTACACTTATTTTTATATATATATAGATAAAAGATAAAAGGCCGCATGCTTGTTCATTCACCTTGAATAATACTATACATAAATGAAGGTTCGCACTTATTTTGGTAACTACTACCGTTTTTTTCCTGTACCTTTCAAGTACATCATGCCTTTTTCAAAAGTGATCCGTACACCGAAAATTCCCATTACTGACTTTTTGGACACGCAATCCTGCATTTATAAATAATAAATATTATATTATATTGTATAGACACTTAGACACGGCGATTGAATAAATAATCTGCCGATTCGTATTGGCTACATTATTTTATTTTTATTAAACATTTGAATATATCATATTTATTTCCGCAAAGTAACAACATAAATAACATAATAAGATGTCCGCAATTTTGAATTTAACATTTGTCGGTATAAATCGTCTATCCGAACGACATACGCATTAACTTTTATTTGCTATTCGAATTGTTTTTATTTGCATCAGCAGCAAATCACAATACATATAAAACCATAACATTTGGTTCTCATCAATAACTAGTTTATCCAGTTTGCATAATAACTCTATGTAAATTCGTTTTACCCTATCTTTACGTCGGTCGTTCTACAATTGATTAAAAAAGAGGGGGCAAATATAAAATACACAAAACGCATATATATATTATTAAAAATATATTATGGTACATGTTCGTTTTGTCCAATCCAAAACGGAATAATCATATCGTATTAATCTTAAATACAATAAATTTTACCACGCATAATATTTATTTTCAGATTAAACTATAATATTTCCACTATGTATTATATATTTATAAATGTAGGTTATAATATAATAACCTATAATATATATATATATATATATATATATGCCTGTACAAGTTTAGGGTATGTTTGAGCAAAATGAGACTGAATGTCCGTGCACGTTCGTAAATAATAATACAATATTGTAAAAAGGTTTAAATGGCTATATATAGATACATAATAATATTAAATCAATTACGGTTTTCGTAAATTGTAATCTTTTGTAGCTCATAATATAATTTTATGTTCAATGTTCATTATTTTGATCACGACAAAATCAGTAAATTCGACCACAATCGGTTTTATTAAATGCTGTGATCTTTAGACAAAAATATTTTGACATACAAACGAGCAAGGCTGGGCATTAACGAGTTAAAAGTTAAAATTAAGTTAATTAACTCGTTACTTTTTTTCAAATTTACTTTTAACTTAATAAGTTACTTTTTTTAGAACTAACGTGTTAACTTTAAGTTAATTTTATTCAAAATTATCTACATTTTATTAAGTTAATTTTCATCTAGAGAATAATGCAAATTTTTTAATAAGGTTTTTACTTTGATGTATACTTTTAAATTTCTCCAGTTATTTTCTTGAGTGTAAAGAATAACTATCTAATAAACCATATTATGTGCAAATTATAAAATTTAAATTTTATGCTATAATATTATGTTAAGTAAATTTTTTTTAAAGTTAACTTTTAACTTAACGACTTAACGAAAAAAGTATGAGTAACTTTTAACTTAACTTTATTATTTTAAAATAACTTAGCTTAACGGGTTAAAAAAAATCGTTAACTAGCCCAGTCTAAAAAATTCTGAGGTTCTGTTAATGAACGTTAATCTGTTAATCCTCTTCACGCGATCCATGTTTGTGTATACTTTTCTATATGTTATCCTTATTACTTATTATTTTTATTTTGTAAACAGATTGAATACATTAAAAAAAAACACGCCAAGCCTTGCAAACGAGTGTGAAAAGACGGACCAAACATAATACTAAGTGAATGTGCATAGGTATCAGAAACGACACGTTCAGGAAGTGTTGTTTGAAACTGTTAAAAAAAAAATAGTTTTAAACACTTTATTAGATAATGGACATAAAATTATTATACCATTATGGCATTATGATTATCGTCACAGATCGGTAGTTGTTACTAACGAATAACGTCACGGCGATAACCGGATAACTAGTATAAAATATTTATTATAATAGATCCATTATAGAAATCGAGATAGGTAATAATACAAACATGTGTGAGAGTGTAGTAGTTGTCCTATGGGTGGTCATGATGGATTGACAACACGTGAACTTCGATAGTCGAGATAACAATAAAAGTACCCAATTTTACGATACAACGTTTTGTTTTTTACACACCGCTAAACAAATTAATCATTATTATTACGTTGAACGTAATATTATCAAATAACGTAAATTATTTTTGAAAATATTGTAGACGAGACCGCAAACGTCACGAGGACAAAAACATAATAGGTACTTTACAAATAACCGAGTTCTTATAATATTATATTATATTCGACAATAATTTACATATTTTACTGTATCCAGTATCCCTTTATAGCTTATTATATACCTACATCTTAATATTTATTATAACTACCAGTGGCGTGGCGAACGTCATTAACTTATGAGGCACAATAATTTATATTAGTAATTATAAATACTTATATATAAATAATTACTTATTTACGTAAATGGTAACTGAGAACGATTGGCTCAGTCTCACTGTCTTAGTTTGTACTTAATAAATTATTTACTATATTTGAAATGCTCCTAGTCTCCAGGACTACCCTTAAAGCTGAGGCACGTGCCTCAAATAAAATCCTTTGTCACACCACTACTGCAGCTTATACCTAATAAACATTATTGAAATATGGTAATTGGTAAAAATAGGTCCTTATAATGTATTATGTCCTTGTGTATTTTTTTTATTAATATACATCATTATACTGCATCAGTACAGAAGAGTGATTTACCAAGCATGCTATTCCCATTTATCATTTAATAATTTATTAATTCAAGTTTTATTTTTTGGAATTTTTAAGCATACTTTTGGGCTAATGTTAAATTACTCATATTGTGTATACCATTTAAGGACTAATATCTTTTGGGCTGCGGCAATACAAACTTTTTAGCCACGCTTTTTATTGTAAATTGTTAATCTGACGCATTTTTTTTTAAATGCTTACATATCTGGTAGAATAATTGATACATTTTGTGTACATTGTTTTATTTAACAATTTACAATTTACAATTTTTACATTGTGTGCATTGTAATCCTTAAAATGGTTTTACATAAAAGTCATAAAATGTAACATAATATGTATCATGTATGTAATATTTAATATAGTACTTATTACACTCAAATTAACCAACAACTTGTCAGTTACGAGAATTCCGAATCACTATACCTATTAAATAATTAAATATTATACTAAAAACATTGACGGACATCAACCATTTTTGTAAATTTCTATAACCACCTTTAGGTACGCACTTTTCTATTACTGCCATACCAATCATGAAATTATATAATATAATATATTACTACATTAGTTACTCGTGTACCTAATTTTTTATATTTGTATATTATGATCTATGCTTCATATTAGTGGTATAAGTTACCCAAATAGGTACTAAAAATATGCCAACGTAAACTTAATTGGTATTTTTTCTAGTGAAATAATATGTCAGTACTCAGTGCCCAATTAATGTCTAAAGCCAATCTAAAATACTATTGTGGCAGTCTACTTACATAATATTATTTTGATACAATTAAAACTTGAAAGAAATAATGTTATAGCTGTAATTCCAGAATATTAAAATGTCACATTACTACTATTAGCATAATATGTATGAATTATTAAGATAGTATTTAATATAATAAGAATTAAAACATTAATTTCTTTCAAATATTATTATTACACTGCCTATATTAATTATATTGCCCATACAGGCGCGCACCTAAGAGTTTTGTTTGTGTGGGGGGGGGGGGGGCTTAAAAATGTTCTTACATTCCTCACAATATTAAACAATATTTTGTATTTATTGTTTTCTGCCGAGGAGAACTGATCATATCCATCGGACGCACTAGGTACCAGGGTCGCATGAAGATTCTATTAGTCGCTTTTCCTTGTTCGGTTCGGCGGCGATGCGGTCCGAACCCTTGGACCCCCACCCACGGATACTGATGGAAACATTCCACTTTTTTTCCGCGTCGATATCCATAGGAGGACTGATCATATCCATCGGACGCACTAGATACCAGGGTCGCAGGACGGTGCTAGTCGCTTCTCCTTGTTCGGTTTTGGCGGCGACGGTACAGTGCCAGTGGTGTCGACGGTTCTCTCGGCGCTGGCAGTAGCTGCTCGTTCTATGGTCATCATTTTTTTGTCATCACGTTCACAGCATACGCTCCTAATACATTATTATCATAGTTAGCCATCAATATTTTTTACAGTGTTTGAAAAACATCGCGCGCATATTTTTCCAGAAAATTGCATTATTCATATTATATTATAGACTATTTTATTAACCACCCGTTTTAGGTACTAATAGAGATCCTAAATTACCAATTTAAATATGGCTACAATATAATTTCATCCTAAAATTCGAAACTTTTGGGCACTATTATAGTTAATATTAAATGTATATTATGTAGGATTTATATGTACATTAAGTATACTCTTTTTATTAAATTTAGAACTTTTAATATAGGCATCACTATAATACAAAATTATAAGTCATATTATATTATATTAAGAATTGAAATAAATGAATTAAAATTGAAAACTATAAAACCGTAATAATAAGTCATAATTGCGTCATTCCAAAAAAAAAATAATGGTAATTTTATATTAAGGAAATTAAATTTGATTTTACATTTTAGATTATCTGCAGAAGCGAAAAAATTAATTGATTTTACACTAATGTGTGGTATTTAGTGTGTGGCTGTACAGTACACGATGAGTATCAAAATAATTCTTCGATCTTCGACATCACTAAGTTATCTGGTGAAAAAGTTAATTTAGTAAGTGCGTCTGAAAGGCAAAAATTGAAAATGTCCATTAGTTGTCAAAAGCGTCGAGAAAAACAAAAAGTATGTCCATGCAAAACCAGTTTTTGACATAATTGATATTGTTTTTTTGGTGTAACTCAAAAACAAATAATCGAAGATACTTGACATTTTCACCAAATGTTTATTTTAGGATTTTCGGTAGGTACATGATAAAATTATGAAAAATATTTTGATTATTGTTAAACTATTTATAGGAATAAGAAATTTTCAATTTTTATTAGTTTTTTTTAAAAAAAATTACTGTCGATAAAAAATTGTACTCTTGGTAAAAAAAAATGAAAATGTAATGTAACGCTTCTCATAAGTTGTTATTAATGTAATTTTATAAAAAGAAAAACGTGTATTCACAATAATTTATATTAGCACTCGAAATTAGCATTTTAATTAATTCATCAAAATCACGAAAATTCGCAAATTATTTTGAGTTACCTACAAAAATTCATAAAAAAATTTCATTCTATATTTATAATTTGAAAATATAAACATGATTCATCAAATTTTTTTCTACCATTAACAAAAAACCATGTTACCCGGAAAATGAAATAAAAATGTTATGAACGTTTGTATTTCAAATTTTTTTGACATTGGAAATTCACTCGTAAACTAACGATTTCTCATGGAAAAATTTTTTTGTTATTAAAAAATGAATAACCGGACGGTCTCTGTGAAAAAGGGCATAAGTCAGTTTTTAAAAATTAAATATCATACTTTTGTTTTGAAAATAATTTTACACCGGATTGACTAGTGGCACTGATATTTGGTGCTATCTTACTCTCACTAATATTATCTATCGAGATAGCCAAATTTCAGTGCCACCAGTAAATCCGGCATAAAATTATTTTCAAAACAAAAGTATGATATTTAATTTTTAAAAATTGACTTGAGCCTTTTTCACAGAGACCGTCCCATAGATGGTTTCAATTTTCACAAAATATTTATTTAAAATTTCTATTTAAAATAGAATTCACCGTACAATTTTCATAATATTTTCACCCTATTTGAGCTATTTAAATGCAATTTAAAAATTCGATTTTTTTTTTTAGCTTTTTTTATAAAAACATTCTTCGCGATGTCAAACATGAACATTTAATACAGGGTTCCTCATAAGTTGTTATAAAATCAGTAAAAAATATAAAAGATACACGGTGGCCGTAAAATAAAAAAAAGGTGGATAAGAGGATGTCGCTCTGCTGTACAGAAGGTTACAAGTGGGTCACTGTAATGGATGGTGTTAAATTTGAATTTAATGATATAATATCATTGTATAAGAAAAACGATTCTGAGCGAAAACGGTCAGTCAGCCTATGGTATTACTAATATATTTGAAGATATTATTGTGAATAAAGTAATTTATATATAACCTATTTACGTGGAGCCTTGTTTTAAATGTTCAATCCTGAGCCATAAAAGATAAACATTTTATACATTTTTAACTACAAAATAATTAATAAATTATAAATTTGATAAATGTTGTCAACATTTGAACTTTAAATGCTTATAAAAAAATATTGTGCCTATGTATTTTTAATATTTTTCAACTGCTATTAGAACGATATATCAGGAGCCTTATATTTAATTTTCACGCTTTTTTACTCAACAAAAAAATTTTTATTGATATTTATAGAAAAAAAAAACTAAAAAAATTGAAAACTGACAATGTCCGTAAACAGCTCAAAAAGAGTCAAAATATTTTCAAAATTGTATGGTGTATATAAAATGCTAATATAAACATTCAGTTAAAATTTCATGTCCCTACGGTCATTTGTTTTAGAGTTACACCAAAACCAAAAACGTATTTTGCGTAAAAATTCCCGTTTTTCCTTAATTTTTCTTTTGTTTTTCGCGTCGCTTTTGAAAACTACTGGGAAATTTTTACTTTTGACCCTCAAAAGTTCCAACTAGATTCACTTTCCTATCAGAAAAGTTACTTTTGAAGAAAATCCAAGCACTTCTACTGTCCTAAAAGGTGATGACAGACACAAAAAAAAAAAAAATAAAAAAAAAAACACACATCATTGTAAAATCAATACATTCATCGCTTCGCTCAGAATCTAAAACTAGTTACTATTTTTTAAATATTCGGAAAAAAGAAGGAAAATTAAACTTTTTCCTAAAACCAGTTTTTGACAACAATAGATTATATGTTTTTATTGTAATTTAAAAATGAATAAAGTTGTATATACTATATTATATCAAAATTCGAACCAGCTAGTGGTTTCTGTATTATTTTACGTAATGTATAATACAACTTAAAAGGTATAAAATTTAAAAATACGAGGGCTCTGATGATTTGAAAACTGTAGTTGTTAATAATAATATTTGGACTATTATAATATTTATAATAAATTGTGAAAACTGACTGATAATAATAAATAATAGATTATAAATATCTATCACATCTTTTTTATATTTGATATAAAACCATTGTCCATTATTAAGGACTATATTATCCATTAACCATTGTCTATTATACATAATATGTTGGTATTATATAGCTACATAAAGTTTAAGACTCAGGAACTTCTCGTTCAAATTTTGATTCAGGTGCATCAATGTTTTCGAAAAAATCTACTGCATAGCATTTTAGAGTGAAAAACGGTGAAGTTTCTTATTAGAAACAAATAAGTTTGTATCACCACAGCTGCAGGATACTCCTTATGCGATATAAGAATCTGAATATTTGAAAATATAATGGTTCTTAAATAAAAATTCAAAAATATTAGAATTTTGAATAAAAAATGGATTAATTATGCATTAATAATGAATAAAATGGGGATGAAAAATGAACATGTTTGATGAATCACCCTGTATATATAAACAGCGTGGCGTCGACCCGGAAGACTGCAGCTCATTGGCGGCTGCAGCATATTATTAAGTCTGCGCTTTGCCATTATTTTTATCGTGTTAATTTACTGTTCATTTTAAACTTTTGCAAAGCCATTGTTTGAGGAATAATATCGCCGACAGCTGTGGTTCATATACTGTATAATTTAATAATGCAGTTGGCCGCGGAGGCGATCTTTAGAACGGCTGCAGTAGGTATCTATAATAATATATTATATTCTATTAAACTATGTCCCATGCGTGTAAAAGTAAATGAAAAGTCGAGGAGTCTGTTTATCGATGATCAAAAGACAAAAAATTTAAGTGTCACAGACAACATATTTTTCAGAACAGCTGTTATAATAGTTTTCAAATCTAAAAAAAATAAATTTTCTAAACTTGTTTTATCATAAAATATTATAGGTACGTATGTAAGATACAACAAATAATAATTTAAATGTATAGTATAGTAATGGGTACATTCAAGGCCATATTTGGGGGGAGGTTTGAGGCCTTCCCCCGAAACTTTTCTTGTACAGTTAATGAATTTAATTTATAAAACTAAATGAATTATAATAATTTACCAACACTGACCTAAAATTGTAGAAATATTTTCAACAGTATTTTATGATAATTATGCAGAATGTTGATTTATTAATAAATACTATTAGTTATACTTTTACCACAGTACACTAACAAGTTTAATTGCACACTAATGGCTGTCAAAAAAAAGTTTAGGCATAACATGTAAGTATAAATAACTATACTATTATATATTTATTATTTATTAATAATATCGCATACCATTTAAATTTTATTTTACCTTGTATGTAGTTCCATAAAATATGATCCAATTACTACAATATTAGTTTACTGTTTGATGTGTCACAACATACATGAAACATTAACTAGTGAAAGTTATTTGGATTTTTCCAAATTTTTATAATTGTGAAAACAAAATCAAATAGAAAGTCTTATACCACAAATTACGAAATGTAAATATAACTGGATAAGTATATTATAAATTACGAAAATATTATCAATCAATATTTATTAATTTTATTTTATCTGTTCAATAAAAATAGCTTTTGAAATGGATGTCATAATTAAAAAATGTATACTTACATTGAGGATCACACAATATCTCGACTGTTCAAATATTAACATAGATATAGTTAACAATTTAACATACACTACACTATCTATACTTTCCTATACAGTTTGATATGTTGGAAAATTATTGACTATTTAATATTTATGTACCAATGGATAAATTATGTATGATTCAATGAATTAAATTATTTTTAATAAAAATGTTATAGGTGTTATAATTTGAATATTAGGAATACTGAGAAAAATCAATAACCTTACCAAGTGCTTAGCAAAGACAACTTTTTCTGAATTCGACAAAATGTGAGACAAAGGTCTTAAACTTCTGGTTTATAGAGATCTTCTACTTGGTTCTGAAATCAACTTTGATTAATATTCAATAATTTTAAATTGTTTTAAATTTATCTCTATGTTCGTTACTACTGAGGTGGTTATAAGCAGGATTTTTTTTTTTGGGTGTAATGACTGAATTTGCTTAATCAATAAGAGATTTTAGATTTTACACAAATACTCTGCTTATGAAATCCGTTAAGTAAATTCTAATATTTTTTGGTTCATTAAGTGAATTTTGTCAGTATTTCAGCAAAAAAATTATTTTGCTAAATGTGTATCTTATAACAGCAAACATTGGCATGCGCAGCTGCATACCCTGAACATAAGTTTCCTTCAATATTAAAAAGATAAATAGTGACTTGGTGTGGCACACTGGCACGGTGGTTGCATTCAGTCACGAGACGTGTTCTGAGTGCAAGTACCGGATGTTTTCATTAGTTCCCGAGCTTTTAGTGACAAATCCTTGCCACAAATACGCACACGTGTTCCAATCCAACCGTACCTCCCCCTACAAACACCTAATGGCCATAGTTACCGTTCCGTGTGTGACCATCTTAAAGATCAAAAAATAAATAAATACTATAATGCTACTACTATACTTATCATATTACTAGGTATATTAAGCAAATATTCAAATACAGTTATTCCATATTTGTTGGAGAGTGTCTGGTAGGGAAAGTACGTTTGGACCAATCATAATAAATATCGAGTGATTAAAACAGAAGTTATAAGTTACAACTTATTTGGATCAAATTAGTGGAATACATTTGGATTATAAAATTATAAACACCAGGCGTTATTAACACCTAAATATATATATATATACTATATAGTCATATAGACAATAACTAATAAATTATAACCACGAACGACAGACTACCTATTGCTCAGTTTTCATTTTTACACATTTTAACATATTGCCAATTATTGCTCTCGTCCATGTAGGTGCAATGTGTATCTATATATCTGTAGATTCCTAAAAACTCCCACGATCATGGTACTATAATTTTTTACAGAAAATCAAAATCAAAATAATAATTTCTAGTAAAACAATAAAATTAACAAGTTTTAAAAATGAAGACTTTTTTATACTTGGAAGTTGGAACCCTCTCTATGCTTAAGACAAAAATACATATAAACAACTTTATAGCAAAAAACTCTGATTTTGCATGTGTATAATATTGTAATGATTAACACATTATGCTAGTAAAATTAAACCTCACCTACGGACACCTTCAAATAGCAAACGTTTTTTTTCGGGAGCTAAGTCTCGAAACCATCTACATGGCGGACACAATTCCAGCAACCGAGAGTGTCCGGCATCAAGAGGTTTCACTGCAGTAAGACTTGCGAGTTTGCTACAATTTTGTTTCCTTATCCACGCGTACTCGTAATCCTCGGCAGTCTCGGCGCCACGCCGTCACCGCGGAATCGCATTCGATGGGTTTTATTCGCACGGAGTGCGTCGATCCTTATCGTCCTTAATATTTTTATTATACCGTACACGGAACGCGAGTGCTATTCGCCGCCTCCGATTGGCGGCGTCGGTGGCGGATCGATTTGCTGTGGAACGGATGGATTATTCGATATGATATTACGTACAAAATAATATAATAATATGGTATACTGTGTGCGTGCCGTGACGATGCGCTCTCGCTGGCGATGGCGGCGGCGGTCGGGTACACCTTATAGTGTCGAGATGATGATGATGATAATAATAATAATAATAATGCGGATCGGACGGATTTCGCATCGCGTATAAAGTGAAATAATACCATAATATTATAATATCAGGGGCGGACTGCGCTCCGGAGATAATAATCGCTGCCGCTGCAGTGTGTGGCGGCGGCCGGCCGGACACACGTCGTCGTAATACGCGTGTAATAATCGTAAATTCGAAATCATAATAATAAATGGTAAATGGCAATAATGACTGCGGATGCGAGTCGTACACGATATAATATAAACCTATATACATAATCGGTGTTACATTAGATATAGTGTTAGCTAGTACAGTACTATATACTATATTTTATGGCGAGATTTTTCCGACGAAACTCCCCCCTCCACCCCCCTACCCCGTATATAGCCCCAGAACCAACACAATAGAACAATGCAACGCGATCCTACGGAATGATTATACACACAATACTATGCGCATACGTCATACACACGGATTTTTCCGATGAAAATCGGTTAGTTTCCGATTCACTTTTTTTTTTCGATTTTCGACGAGGCGGAGACGTAAAATATATATCATTACAACATAATATATATTAATATTAATATATAAACCCGTCCACGCCGTCGTAGTCACTCACGCACACAAGTCACCGGGCGGACAGAAATCAGAATTCCACGAGAGAATATAACGTAGGCGGTTATGTATAGGTAGGTACCTACTATAATCATAATAATATTTCGTCGTTGGCGATATTTTATTGTACGTCTATCACGCGCATGTGCACCTATATAATTATATTATTACGATAATATTATATAAATTATCTTTTCGTCCGCGGCTGCTGCATCGACCATGCAGGTTACCCGGTTATACCTACTACAGACGTAGTTGGTATACATATAGGGACTTCAATAATATTATAATATATAGTCGTGTATCGCACAGCACGTGTGTCCTATATACATATTATGCATGATGATCCACCGAGCACGCGTTGTACCTACCCTTTTTTCTTAATAAACTAATGTACCTATTTCAAATTCCGATTTTTTTAAAGTCCTTATTTTCAAAAGAAATGTTAAGCAATTTATGAAGAATCCTGAAGGGATATCAAAACTTCTCTTTTTAAATTAAAAACAAGATATTATTTTTATTCTAAATAATGATTGTGAAAAAGATGATTTTAACAACAATTTTAAATATATAAATCGGGAAACTATTAATTTATTATTTTTATTTATATTATTGTCCTTATTAGTACATAAAGGCTTAATCATTCAGAAACTACTTGTTCGAAATTCGATTTAGATGCGTATAGGGTGGGTGAGCATGCTCGGTGAAGTACCATGCATTCAATATTATGTCTATAACACGAAGTTACACGACACTTATACCTGTAATAGTCATTATACGCGTGTTATATTAACCCGAACCACGCGAATAGACTTGCCGCCGCGGTGTCCCCCTTTACGGGCAACTATATAGACATAATATAGTTATAACTTATAGTTGGTCATCGACATTTCGGTGAAATGTTGATAAAATATATTTATATGCGCAATATGCGCGTAGAACAATGGAAAACGTGATCGTAATACTATATTATTATTACATCCGTTTTCGCCGACAGCACGGCGGCCATCGCGATTTGACCGATTTATATAATTTCAGTCATCAACATTCACCGTTGTCGTGCGGATATATTATATGTACGGATTATTATAGCCTATAGGTTATAGTATGAGACATAAGACGTATTTGTACGCGTTTGGCCGCAAGAGTCTGCACCGCCCATCGTCTGCAGCCGCCCACCTCAAGTGAGTGATATTATTAAACCTAATTTTTAAATCCAATCCAAGTCGACCGCTATTGGATATCGGATATACGACCTATAAAAAACTATATTATGATATTTAGAAATCAACAATATCTAACGCGAAACTGAGCTGTGGTACCTATAATATATAAATAACATATTTATTATTTGTGCACTCCGCCGTTCCAAGGTATACAATATTATATATCCGTATAAAATATTGAAATCTAAACATGGCCAGTTTCGAGGACTGTGAAATGCCAATAATTATTATACTGTGTAAGTGATTTCAGATTTACAAGCCTATATTTTAAAATTCTCTTATTATGAAGTACACCTCAACAAAGATTTTGACAAACATTAAGAACAAAGAACAGTGACACTAAATACCACCTTTAAATTTGTAATTAATTATAAAAACTTCAAGTTTTCGAATAATAATATTTCCACTTATTCTCTAATTCTCTATACACAAATAAACAGCGTAGGCGTAACTAGGCCATTAAGTTAGGGGAAGGGGCTAGAGTTCTGATATTTTTGTAATTGCAAAGAAACTACGTGGTATGGTCGTCCGCTCAAACAAGTTATAATACTATTAAAATATAGTTTTTGTAATAGTTCATTGCATATGACATGTATTTTAGATTCTGAGCGGAGCGAGGAAGCTAGTGGTTTTACAATGGTGTTTATTTTTTTTTTTACCTTGTATACAAAATTTATACCAGAAGGTGTGTTTTGATTTCAACATATACTTATATTTTAGAAAATTGGATCAAGATGGTACTTTAGGGAGGCCATTTTTCGATTTTCTCAATAGTTGTTTAATACCACAAGAAAAACCACCGACAGATTACGAAAAACCACTAAAAATGGGATTTTAATTTCTAATGCTTTGTATATCACTATAGAAACGAATAAAAAATAATAATATTTTAATATTAATTCAACTTACAGGTTATAATGAATAATAACAATATAAAAAATATCCAGACTGACAAACCGTCTCCGCTAGCTCAGAATCGTTTTTCTTATACAACGATATTATATGTACAAACACACACATATATATAAATTATATTCACACGGTTTCTGGTATACGGAGCCGGTCGACACGACCGCGAAAGAGTGTCTGCCAGCGAGCGCGCCCGTTTTATCTAAATACCCTATACATGCATCGGCGGACGTAGAGATAACGGCTGTATGGCGGTGGATGCTGCGCCGTCCGTACGACCGTACCAAACGGTTATGTTCCTCGACACATCAGCGTAGAGCGTATAACTTTTATCTTAGTCTCTCTCTCCCTCTCTCTCTCACCCACTCCTTATTCTCCACCCCGTACACCCTGCCTCCCCTATACCTCTCCACCCCTCGGCGTGCACTCGATCCAATGGCGTTCGCGAAACGCATCGCCGCCGATCTCCTTCGGCCGCTGTGGTGTCCTGCATATTGCCCGACTGGGAGCAATAACCCTATTCGTTTTTACGAGTCTCTCGTCCTACATCGGCTCTCCGGGTCCTTTCAGTATCGTCTTATCGCAATCTCCCACGACCCCCTACCCCCTCCGCACCAGACACACACACACACGTCTCTCTCGCTAGCCGCCCACCCGCGTTCCCTTCGTCGGGGTTGTTTCACTCCATATCACGTCGTCTTCTCCGTATATATGCCAGTGTATGCTGCATAATGTATATAATATATACACCAACGATCATATTATTATTATTATTATTATTATTATGTATACGCCGTTGCAGCCACTGCGACGGATATTATATTGTTATATATAATATTTTGTAGTCCACATATCTCGCGTAACTCGGTAACTATATATATATATATATACACGAGAATTCGCCATTTAGAAAAATAAAAAAACATTCTCAGACAACGGTGGTGGTGAAAACACGATGCATCATAATATTACATACGTATATTGCGTAATGTGCTGTGCAATATTTTACGTAAGTATTTTGTTTTTTTTTTTTTTTTGGAATTTTACCGAATAACGAAAATGTCACAAAGAATTTATTTTTGATAAGTATGGGTAATGTAATTTCTAATTTAATTATTATAATGCGTTATTGTTTTGACTATCGAGAATTAAATAAATAAATATTTTTAATTAATAGGAAAAAAATACTGTAAATATCTATAATGAGCATACTTAGTGGTCTTATAGCTACTAGTATAAGTAAGTACTAAACCACTTTAAATGATAACTTGTCACAGTAATTTAGTTTTTAATGTTTTTAACAACATGTTTAGTGGCACAACAACACCTACTTTATGATGTTTATTAAATTAACTTTTCTCAAAATGTATGTTTTTTTTTTATATCGCATGCTTTAAATATACCTCAATACACATTATTTCAACTTACGTTGATTGTCAATTGACGATTGGTAAGAAGTTAGAAAACCACGCATCGTGCAACTAATGTTTTTCTTGTTAAGTGAAAGTAACTAACTTACTTCTCCTATTGAAGAGTAAAGTAATTTCATTTCAATTTAATTTGATTAACGAATAAATTAAATTAACATCAATACTTTTATCTGTAAGTAACGAATAACATAGGTACGCAGAACATTTATACTATGTATATTGTATATATTATATAGGTACTCAGTTTCCAATTATAATTTTTCCTTAAGGACGATAATAATAGATTCATCTTTAAATGCTTAAGAACGTGTACACTTGTAGTTTTGTTTACAAATATAGATGGGAATTGAATAGTATATTACTATAATAATAATATATAACTTTCATGATGCAAGTAAACGCTCAGTGCTAAAAAGATAACATGGTTATTTAAACATTTAGTTCGTTGTATGATTATCAAGCTTGAACTTTGAATCCACCATTTTTATTCAACCATATAGATAATAAATACTACACATTTCTAAAAATTTTTCCAAGTATTGGCACTTACTTTTTTCGAT
The DNA here is from genome assembly GCF_019925205.1 of Metopolophium dirhodum. NCBI lineage: Eukaryota > Metazoa > Arthropoda > Insecta > Hemiptera > Aphididae > Metopolophium > Metopolophium dirhodum. The sequence goes on from NC_083560.1 coordinate 110,285,216, forward strand.
TAATTATTGGTCACAGTCCGCAGGACGGGATTTCTTTCGTATTACTTCCCTCGATCCCAAATATTTACTAATCAAATCGAACTTAACCTGTCTACAAAATATATTGAATGATTCTAATATTCTATACAAGTATCTTTTTCAGTTGAAGGTACACACGGTTTTTATTATTAACATTTAATACGGCATATTGTATAATAATATAATAAATATATAGGACACATAATAGTCTACAGGTACAATTAGTATTTATAGTATTTACCGAAGTCATTCGATCGTATATAGGTACTTTTTAATTATAATATACGATGATAAAAAAACGTATTTATTTGTATTCAATCGATTTCCGGAACGATGTACAACTATCGATTAAGAGGCGTATTGCAGCAGGTGTACAGGTAGGTATATAACATATGTACATATGCTATTATTGTGTGTTGGCTATATATTGTACGTGCAATGCGTAATTATTTATTACATTATAGAATATTATTATAATACATGCGTCATGTGTGTATTATCAGCTTGCTGATATATTTTAATATTAGTATTGGATGCGAAAACTGTTGATAATAAAGAATGGATATCACACCTTATCATACGTTTTAGAAGAATGAGTACCTACAACTGCAGTATAATGAGTGCTTTTCTCCCGAAAACATATGTACGTACAACGTACACGTAATGAGATAAGGATAACAGCGGCACTTATTATTAGTAAGACACAATAGATACTGCCATGTAGGATCACAAAACTTGAGGTTTACGACACTATATAGTCGATGGGCAATGGCTGACTCCGATGGCCTTACAGGATAGAACCATTATTCCCGTAGAGTGTATTTTGTGGATAAAACTACATTGGCACTGGGCGATTTTACTTTACGAATTTTGTCTGACAAATATGACAAACAATTTTTAGGGCAAAAAAACTCTAGGATTAGTTGCACATATCAATACTTTGCACAAAATATCTTTAAAAAAATAAAATGTCTATGTTAACCATAAATTATAAATGAGAAAAAGAACCTACATAGTTAAAAAACAACAAATGATTTTTAGAATTTCAGAATTTTTTAGGAAAAGTTAAAGTTATAGGTATGCATACAAATATTAAAAAATTAAGAAATATGTATTTAAAATGTTCGGTTTTAAGCTCATCATTGTATAGAATAAATTTTAGGCTTGGTCTAGTATAAATTGAGAACGGACAACAATTTGCAACCAATAAATGTTATATTTGAACCTGATTGCTGCGTAGCATACCTATATAATATTATATCGTATATATGAATAGATAACTAAAAATGTTGAAGAAAAATTTAAGATAATAAGTGAATAGGTAAAAATTTGACGTGCAGCAGGAACATATTCCTTAGACGTGTTTGCAGAATATACCGACGATATGATTGGTTTTTATTATTATTATGTTTTGACTTTTGAAGGTTAAAGGCATATACTTTATGCGTGCGGTAGTATTATTATTATTTATTTAATGAATTTCGCAAAATAATGTGGGTATAGTTTACAAAGATCTGCGGACCATGTAACAAAATACTAAACTTGTACGAAATACGAATGCGTTCCTATACCTATTTTTAGGTAGTCATGATGGCGATCGTGATTATGTATAGCTATTATATTATTGTTGTAATATTATTATGTTATTGCTCTATAATAATGTTTTAGTATATAATAATATAATAGCAGCTGTGAAAGCATTATTGCTGCATAATAAAAATACCCGGGTTGGTAATATACGCGTATAAAACGTTTTATACGTTACACGTATAATACTCTACGTATAAAACGTATGAACTGACTAAAACGTATATGTTTTGTTTTTGAAATTAACTCTTAAACAATTAAAAGTAACCTTACTCTGCCTATTTTAGATATTAAGTTAGGTTTTTAATTTTTATAATTTGTAAAAAATAAAAATATAAAATATATTAGGTAGGTAAAAATGGTAATATAAAAATACAAATTATAAAATAATTAATAAATATTATAATATATTATTACATTCATATTACAAAATAGTAAAATACAAAGTAAACTTTGAAATTTAAATGTTGCCAATATAGAATATTTGTATTTTGTATTTTGTATACATATAAAATAAAAGTTTTTTTTATTTACTTTGATATTTCTATTCTTTATTAAATAAAACATATTAAGTAAAAACAAAACTAACTGTGTACAATGACTTAAAACTTAAACTGAAATATTAATATTATGAACTATTAAATTCATTTGATGAACTTTGATTTTTTTCGTTAAATTTAAGTGAGTAGTAAGTACTCAATAGTTTTCTGGAACGTTCTGAATTCAAACGGTTCCGGAGAGAATTGTGGATGTATGACCAGTTAGAAAACACTCTTTCTAACTGGGCAGTTGACGCTGGTAAATTCAGTAACTTATACGCCAACCCTTGTAATTCTGGATGCTTATTTTTTGCAAAAGACCAAAATGCAGTTGTTGATAATGTTTGCTTTTCAAATAATATTTTAAAAAGTCCAGTTTTTTCTTTATACTCGATAAAACTGTTTAAGCCTTCAGGACCAATTTCAGCAAAATTTAAAATAAAATCTTCAATAATATCTTTATGTTCAGGTGTCATTATTTTTCCTTGATATTTTGGATGAAGAAAATTTGCTGTTAATAAATATTTATTCTTGCATAATTTTGTCGTTTTTTATTTTTGATTCAAATCCTTCATTGTCTCGTAGAATTTTATTCGGTAAATCCAACCATGCTTCAGCTGCATCGGCGATTGATGAAGTGGATTTTTGACTGCCATTAATAAGTTCACACATAGGGTTAAATAACTCAATTGAATCAACTATTTGTTTTAAAAAAATTGTGTGAAATAAATATTTATGAACTATTTCGTTAAAAATAATAGTGCTTGTTGCTAGTACTTTCTTCATTGGTGTAACATTATTTAATACATTTTTAAATGAATCCTTTTATGTACACCATCTAGTATCGCAGGGCATTTTAATACGTCGACCTCCTTTATTTAATAACTCTTTTTCAGCATCTGGTCCATGAAATGCTATTAATAAAACTTTTGCTTTATCTATTAATGGTTTTGATACAAGATCCTTCGCAAGCAAATTGGCAGTATGACTATTGCAGGTCAAATGCGAAATTGTAGTAAGTTTGCCCATTTTTATCATATTTGCCGCATTACCACTAATTACTGCATAAATATTGGTGTTGTGTTTCTCTAAGGCTAAAGATATACATCTGTCCACTATATTACAAAGTTCTAATGCAGTTTCTTTAGTACCTGTCAAATCAAATGATTCTAAGAAAAGTGCTTCACCATTAGAACTGAGCAGTAAACAAGCAACATTTTTTGTATTAGCTGCCTCATTTTTCTAACCATCTATTAGTAAAGCTGAATTTGAATGAAACTTTATAGCAGCACAAAAACTATCGCGTACTTTATTTAAAACGCTTGTTGATAGAGTAGTTCTAGATGGTGGCTTATATGCGGGTCTTAATGATTGGCAAAACTCTTTAAAATGTACAGATTTGACTACAGAAAATTGAATATTGCATCCAAAAAACATTTTTTCCAATTTAAAGTTAACTAAATCAATTTCAGCATTTGTAATTTTATCATGGTAACGTTGAATAGTACCCTGTTCCTTATTTTTATTTTTTACCGTGACGAATGTATCAGAATTTGTTGAAGTAAAACTATCATTATAATCAGACATTTGTAATTGTTTTTCACTTGAAGAACTTGCAAGAACAATAGAATCGTCAGTTTCTAATGGAAGTGGTGAGCATACAATGGATGTATTTAAACTTAAATTTGGCATAGTTATAGATGAATTTGAATTATAAAATGGATCATCTGGATCTGTATCCGATTCAAATATATTTACATGTTTACGTTTACCTTGATTTTAAGTTTCAGATGTTGAACTTGACGCTATTGGTGAGATAGGTGAAGATGCTCTTCCCATTACTTCTAACACTGGTGGTTCTGCATTATGGTTATTTTGAGTGGGGGTAGATTTATTAATTTCTGTTGTTACTGCGTTTTATATAACTTCGAAGTATTGCAAGTATTGCGATGCATCAATAAGCGAGATTTACTAGTATTAGACAATATTTTTGAACAAAGCAAGCATTTTGCTAATTGTTTAACTAAGAATTACGTACGTATTTAATATTTATTTTAATACAAATTAAGTAATTACTAGGTACACTAATTCACGTTTTTTACCTTTGGCTTGGTCCATGTGCCGCATATAATTCACATCCCAACCACTGTGTGTTGGACGACCAGTCATTTTTGTTTGTTAAGTTAAAAATTAAAATTGTTCGTAACAAATTAAATTTTGAAATATTGTGTCTGTGTATTTCGTACGAACGCGATGAGAACAAGGCACACACTAATGAACTATACCAATTACTTAATGTCTTGTGATAAATTTAAACAATTAATGGTACACAAATAATAAATATTAAGTGTTATAAATATCACAGGTAGGTACAAGGAATTTAATATTAGTTAATTTATTTATTAATTGTATTATAAATATTAAATATTACGTAAATACGTTCTCGATAAGATAATGATAATCGTTAATAAATAATAATAGATTAAATAGATTAATATTTAATAGTACCACAATTGTCTATTTATAATTTATATTTCCTTATTTTATTGTTAGTTTGAATTTAAAGTTTAAACTTTAAATTACAAATGTATATTAAATATTAATTATTTATTACTTGTTTATTAAGGATTTTATTTTTATACGGTATAAAACGTTTATAATCATGTGTATTATACTATACAATTTATACGTTTTTACGTACGTATAATACGTGTTTTATACTATACCGTATTATACGTTTCAACCCTGAAAAATACTCAAGTAGTCAAGTGACATTACAATAGTATATATTAAAGTGTGCACGTTTACTTGAAAATGTGTATTATAAATAAACATCAATTTAATATTATAGCTACCTATGCAGATATTCTGAGAATGTTTTCCGTACGAATTTTTCACGATCAAAATAAGATTGAGGGCGTGTGCAGCAGTGATGTATTTTGAAATAATGCATTTAGAGCCATATTATTCAAAAAAGAAAACGAATTTACATAAAAGTACAGTAGATGGATATATGGATTCGAAATTAGCATTATTATATATACATGTAGGGATAACTGGGATATATACACACAAACGTAGACGGTTGCATTAGCATGTCTATGGATAATATTATGCATCCTGATACAAATCACTTAATTCAATAAAAGCTTATATTATAAAACACGTTTTTTTTTTATTTTAAAACAATTTTTTTTTCTTCTGCGGATAACCACTATCTATATATTATTTTATATTAAACGTGCTTATAATTTAGCATATAATTTATCTGTTATTATTATGATACAATTAAAATTTAAAAAAATGGGCAAATAAATGTTTAGAAATTTAAAAAAAAAATGTGACAGTATATAATTTATTAATTAAGATCTTAATTATTATTAACCATTTTTCGATATTTAGGCTGATGATGTATAAAATGATCGGATTATTTAAAACAGATAATTATGTTTTTTTGAGAACAATACCTGTTGTAGTAATATTCAGCAATCACATGCAATGTCAAATGAGTAAATAATAAATAATTATTGGTAAAATGATCCCACATTATCGTATTTTATAATATGCTCTAAAGTCTAAACTAAGCACATCTGTACTACTGCAGCAGTTTTTTATATATGACACAGAATTTTCCTTTTTTTAAAATTTGAATTTAAAATTGAAATATATTATACATATATATTTTGAAATATGACGGGAAAAATAATTAATGTGATAGCGGCTCATTGGTGCTCGACGAACTCAAAAATATTTTACTTTTAGCCCATTTATATTATGTATCCTGCAAGGATTACTGATATAGTTGACCTCCGTACAGTATAGTAAATATGTTATCTCTAATCTACACACATGGATACCTCATAGAAAAGGAGAAAAACACGGTGCATTCCTTGTGGAACTGAATTCTTAGTCAATCACTTTGAATCGCCGAATGCCGTAAATTCAACATACCCAACACCTTAGACTCAGCACTCGGACCATACACAGACACCATCACACAAACACTTAAATTCTTAAACAAAACTAAACTGTACGATAAAATTTAAAAAAAAAATTACTAATAGGTATTTATACAATAGGTTTCAATAGATAGACGGTGTACCAAAATCAAAATTAACTGCATAGAGTGTTCCCGTATATTGCATCTATATTTTTAAGTATCTAATAAAACTATTAGACTGATTTAAATTTTTTTCTCGCTTAATATATAATATAAATCCGTCGATTTCAATTAAATATCTAGATTCTAGGAGGTTTCTACTTGCGGAGATCAAAGAACCATAATAATACACCTATATAATTCGTTACACATTGTTTTTCAGATTTCGATATACGCGCGATTGACCGCGTTTTCGAAACTATAAAACTATAATCTACCTACATGTATAATATAAATATATGAGCGTGTACACGTGTATAATATATATATAATATTATGATCGAAAACATGCCGCGGTGTGTTCTTCATTAGATCCATTATATTAAATTATTATAGATTGTCCAAACCAACTACAAAGTAAAAAACGCCGATTTGACCGATAACTCCGATTCGAGCAGCAGTTTCATGTCGCCCTGATGATATATTATAATTTATAGTGTTATAATATAGGCGGCTTAAACGGATGAAGGAGCGGTGTGGGGTGGTCTGGAGGGCTGGAGAGGAAAGGGTGGGCGCAACAATTTAAAGAAATATTCTAATCTGCCGCGCATTGATGGATTTTCGTTAGAGCCCCAAGCACGTTTTATACTATTAGGTAGGTACTATTATATAATATTATTATCATCGGAATTACCACACTGCCACTATACATAATATTATTATACGTATAACGTACGCGCCATATTATATATTATTATGTTAAATGATAATTTACGGCGCACTCGGAGATGTGTTCAAGTGAATAATAAAAGCGAAACATAATATATATATATATACGATATTATAATATAGACGAGCGTCAAGTAGGCTATATCTGTTTTGTTTATAAAAAATACCATACATTATTTTCCTATTATTATTTATAGCGCAGCCGACACGTGAAACTACGCATCTACGGCCACTGTAATAATGACGATGATGATAATAATAATAATAATAATAATAATAATATTAATAGTAGTTGTAGTAGTAGTGATAATACTGTAGCCACCGCCACACACACACGTGTGTGATGCGTTAATTTACATGTCATCCATAACTTAACGCCAAGCCTGTTCAGTCTCCGTCGGTAGCGCACTCGAGTGTTTTCATCAATTAGTATATTATGTGAACCCCGCGGAATCTTGTGCTCCTGCAACCGTGTGCCCCCGCAGAGTCCTAATGGTCCTGACGGCTGTTTCATATTGTTTCCGTGTCCTTGATCTATAGATATAATATATATAGGTACTGCGATAAAGCTCACGCCACTTGTCTGGCGTCATCGCGTGAGACCTGCAGTGGCGTGGACAAGATGATTTTTTAATGTCGAGAAGACGAGGAGGATCGTGACGAGGAGGGGGGGGGCATAGACAACATTAATATAATATATCATTGATTATTATACGAGTATTACAACAATGAATGTCAGTGTGGTGGTGAAATTGCAGAATTTTATTTTAACTTCGATAGAAAGTTATTACTGCAATAACTGAGCACGACTACGACCAAGGGTGGACTGGCTAGAGAGGCTAGGGAGGCGGATGAGTGATCTCCGCCTAGGCCTGATGAAAATTTGGGCTGCTTGGATAAATTTGAACCGATAACTTATAATTATTTTATTATTAGCCCGAAATCGGGCTGAATTTTCTGTTTGCCTATTTTTTACTCCCAGACTGCCCCTGACTACGACTCATTTACAGGCAATAAATGCGATTGATGAGCGAAGTAGAACCGCAATAGATAAGTAGTCACACGTGTTTTTAATTTTCAACATTTTCTCTTTTAAAACGGAGAGTTTAAACTTTGTTATACTTTTTCAAAATACTCCAGTCTCTTATATTATAATATTAAATCAACTTTGGTTGGTATAGGCGTCCGCACAACCACACTTAGTAAAGATCTGCATGGTTCGTATTTTTTTTTTCAAGTCCAACCCGTTTAGGCCCGTTCGTAATTTAAAAAAACTATTTTAACATAATTATAAAACCATTATAAAATCCGTTGGACAAGTCAATAACCGTGTATGGATATTGTATACCTATGGTATAATATTATGTTAGTATACCGTTTCGAATTCTCGACGGTCGTCGACGATAACCGTTTCTTGGGGAAAAACATAGAAACATTTTTTTAAATTTATGAAAATTGTATATTTAATTATTTATTATTACTATAAAAGATTCTAGTTTTGGGTATAGCTGACAATGAATATTTTTTTTAGATTTTCCTCTTAAAAAAAGACTACATGTGCACACCTGCATTTTTATACGTTTATATGCCTTTATTACAATTAATACATTATATATATACATATCTATATATAACAACCGTTTAATATAAACCGGATTATAAGAGCATAATATAACACTATTGTGGTATTTTAGTAAACATATATGAAACCAAACCTATAGGTTTCTGGTATCTTGAATCGACAATACGAACAATATTATATCGATGCGTAGATAATGTGAAATTTTATTTTATTGTATTTCGTCTGCAGAAGTTGAATTACTATTTTATAATATTGGAACTTTAAAATTAATTTTTTTTTAATATTAAACCATATTTAATATATTAATTACTGCAGAGAATTTATTTTAAATATTGCTCCTGAAAAATGAATAAATGTGTAGGTACTCAACTATGCCAAACCGCCAATATTTTTTATTCCATATGACAATATATGATGGACGCGTGCATAGAAAAATTTTTTTTTTTTTTAAGAAGATACTGAATCATTTTATAGTATTTTTTTATTAAAAATCAAACAACAAAAGACAATATAATATTTTTTTATAGAGATAATTTATGAAAGATGTGTCGATACCCAACGCTGAAAACACCCCATGCATTACATGCCTTGTGCTAAGTTTAATAGCTTATTTCATTGTAGTAGGTATTTAAAATTTTATATTTAGTTGTAAATATATAATTAATGTATCTATGTTCAGAAAAATATCTAAAATGTGAATTATTTAAGTGTTATTTTAAATCCTTACTCAATCACGCCCTTTAGTATTCTCAAAAGTATCTATAACTGATTGAACCTGTTTTAATTTCCAAATATTACGCAATAAATAATATTTTATTATAATTTTAACGAATCTGTAAGTTTTTTTCGAAGATTTTTTTCGTATTGAAACTTAAACCACACATTTGTGACTGAAGTATGTTAATATATAATGCATGAACTTTCATTCGACTGATTCAACTAGAAGAGGATGATACAAGGGGCTGCTATTTAGGGCTGAAGCTATCTGTTTCAAAAGTTTTTTTCTCGTTTACATTAGTAAATTAAAAATTTACATAAAGCCATAAAAGTGTAATAGTTTATCGTCTTCATAACATTTACAGTAGGTAGTAGTGTAGCACCCATCTAAAAAATGTTATATATTATTATTATGTTTATGGTTTATCACGTATTAAAGCTATACGAGTATTTAATTTATACTTTATACTTTATACTTTATTTGTATGATATAATATTATCACTTAAAATGTATGTTATACATGCTTGCATGGTATGTTTCATGTCCTCAAATACTTTTTTCATTCTTATTTCCCCTCCCCTTCCCTTATCTGGACGCCACTTATACTTATTAAATGCGATCGTTAGAAATTCTTCATTAACTTACAATATATTATTATGCACAGTATAATAGTATATAATATATTTAAAAAAAAAATACATTTGTGTAAAGCCGATCGTTATTTGTTGCTCTTTTGAGAATAATTTAATAGTACATAATTAGAAAATATTCGATTACAAGAAAGGCAACAAAAAAAAATTAATAACTTCAATTCGAATCAAAACAATAATAATAATATTTACAATGATTATACGTTTGGTATATTTGTTACCATTCTGACCGCAATATGTTCTGAGAATTTTGTTAATTTTTCGTTAATTCATAATTTGTTCCTTTCTCTCTGTACACATATATACGTGACTTTCAAACTATATTATACCTACGTCTATACGTACTAAATACATCTATTGTGCGTTACATTGTTCAAAATGCATAAGTCAGTCACGATTTTGTAACGGGGAACAATGTTGAAGATAATTTATTTTAGAGAAGTATTGTTGCAAATAATAATTATTGAGTAACAATAAAAATATATTTACGCAGTGTGTAGAGCGGCGTATCTGATCCTTTGCGATAATTTTTACACTGCAGCAGTGAAAAAATTACGTATTTTTTTTTGTTCATTATAATATATAACGTTCATATATACTTGATATTACCCTAAAAACATCAAGGGTTGTACTTAAAAAGAATAAGGCGAATTCAATTGTTTTGAGAGTTTTAACAGTAAGTTATTTTATTAATTTGTTTGGAATTGTAAATATTATTCTTTTGATTGATAATAGCAAACTGTAAGTTCAGATGGTTAGACGGATATATATTATATTATTATTCATTATAATAATTAGTCCTTGGCATCTATGACCATTGGACGTAACAATACAATCCGTAATTAATATTTTTATGCAGCATGAGTAGGATTTATATTATATAGTTTCTAATATAATAACAGGTACATAAATAGGTAACTAATATGTAACATTAAGAGAACGCTACACATTTATTTGTCGTCTCCGTCTTACAAGTGCATAACATGGCAAATTTACGATCGGAAAATCACGTTTAACTCTGTTAGTTTACAAACTAGAGTGAATCGACCTATTATGAAATTGAATGATAAGAACATTATTTGTGTTTGTACGCCGTTTTTTTTTTAAGATAATTTAGTTTTTAAGTGAGTATGGGCTATATGGTACACGCATATCTTGCTAAAAAAAATTGAACTATCGTAAAAACCCACATATGAATACAGATAATATTCTTACAATCAAGGTTGATTCACTCCAATTTTTAAACTAACGGAGCTAAACGTGATCTGCTGAGCGTAAATTAAGCAGAAACAACAAATAGCTGTATAGAGTTCTCTTAATTGAATGACATAATAGATAATAAAATGTAAAATGAACACCAAGCATTATACGTAATAATTAAAAGTTTTTGTATCGTGTTGATTTATGTGTTTGCGTTACATTTTGGTGTGTTTCCGATACAAATTTTATGAGTTTGGAGATATTGTTTAATGTTTCAGTTTGATTTTTAGAAATTCTGAATGTTCAGCTCCTCACCTATACGGTTAGGTATATTATTAATGTGATAAACGTGAATAAGTAATACTAATACTAATTATGATTTTTGGAGAGATTTTTCTTCAACGATATTGATACCTAATTCATTATTAAATCCTTGGAAGGTATGGAAATAATAAACTAAAAGCTCAAATGCATTGATTGATTTGATTCCATACACGATTTAACAGTTTTTTCTTTTTAATCATGTTGCTAAATGTGTATATTAATATTATATTACATTATGCATTATGCTTAAAGGGGGAGTTACAACATGTATCTCGAATATTTGTATTTATCAGTGTGTAATTGTGTATTGTTTTGCTAAATAAATTATTTATATTATTATTACAAGCTCGTTAAATGTTTATTGGTAGTTTATTTACAATTTATCGACATGTGATTCATCGTATTACATTTATTTTTTGTAATCATACGCAGATAATCGAGAAGAGATGTGCCCAATCCCAATATTGCACCATCTGTTGTCGGAAATATAAGACGTACAAACTGCAGGAAGAGAATCCAGGAATATTATTGTTTCCTGGTGAGGTGTCTGATCGGCCAGTGGCATAATATTTATTTAGCGTTCATAACTGTAGCTATACGACTCGAGCATCATAATAATATGAACATTTTTTTCCGAAATTTAGGCGCGGGGGGAGACCTCCATCCACTCAGTCCCTTCTTGATACGCCATAATGAAAGAAAATAATGTCCAGAACGTCTTGCCGCGACGACCAGTCGAAAATACGATACCATGTAATAGGTATACCTATAGGTACATAATATCGCGTGCCATATAGCTGCAGCTATGAACGCAGAATAAATATTATGCCACAGACCGACTAATCCCGTCACCAGGAAACAATAATATTCCTAGATCCTCTCCCTGCATTTTCCACACACATTTTAGATTTAGGTACAGTAATTGTAGACTCGAGCATCATATATAATGTAAATTTTTTTCCGGAGTTTAGGCGCGAGGGGGACAGTTGCATCTGCTCAGTCCCTTCTTGATACGTCATAATGAAAGAGAATAATGTCCAGAACGTCTTACCGCGACGACCAGTCGAAAATACTATACCATGTGATAGGTATACCTATAGGTACATAATAGCGCGTGCCTACAATTACTGTACCCAAATCTAAAATGTGTGTGGAAAATATACGTCAATCGACGCAACCACGGTATAATGCATAATGATATAGCCCGATTCGTCAAACGGACGAGGCGTTACCGTGTCGTATCGCTGTAACGTCGCATCAAACGTTTTCGGGTGACGTAGGTATATACCCCTGCTTAGGTATATATCACTATACGGGTAATAATGGTTATCTCCATACCTGCAGTATACCTCTATAAGCATGTAATATTCTGTCGTTGCACGATACGTTATGTTGTTTGCGTACATAACGCGACGGACGTATCGGAATGTCGGATGTAAACCGACGACGACAACGACGCGCCGCGGGTATATCACAACTGCGGTTCCGTCGCTTCCCCGGGGGTCTTTCGCAAATGCGGTAACCTGTCAAAATATAAACCGCGGTAATTCGTAATCGTATTTAATAATAATGGTAATAAAATAATAATAGGTCGTCCGTCACACACACAGACGCACGTGACACAGCTACGTATTGTATTATATTATTATAATTTGACGACTGTGTGTGTGTGTGTGTGTGTGTGTGTGTGCAGTTGTATGTGTCGTGCGTTGAGTTATTGTAAACGACCGACAAATTAAATTGGTTTTCCATTCGACACGAGCCAACGATTTCTATAGCATATATAGGTATTACAATACACGCATCACCTATGCAGACGTCGCCATCACGACTGATGTTTGACAGGTGTTTACCGGCACACGTTTTATTTCGCATGCGAAATATTTCTGGGAGAAATCGAAAATGTTTTCTCTCGCAGCCTTTAACGTTCGGTTGAGAATCCGTCATACGTCCTGCATGGTCCGGCCTTCAGTGGCGTTATTATGCCGTGCCGTTTGTGGGTGGGAGAAAGATATTATAGAGTATAATTTTCCTTCTTCCGCAACACCGCGCCTGACCTGCAGGGGTGGCAAATTTATCCGTCCTCTATATAATACAGTCGCCATGGAATAATTTCAAGTTGAAGAAAATTGTTACCTACACATACTATTATCATAAACCGTTTTTATTTGCTACGTTGGAGCCCGGAAGCCGTCGTTATATAAAGATGTAAATAGTTTTCCTTCGCGGGCTCATTGACATCCGTCGCAGAGGCGTACACTGTCTGCGGTGTCCATCCATCTCGTTTGCGATACATAAATAATATGATATATTATAATATTACCTAATAGAGTAACCTAAGCCAACTGGAAAACCGGAAAGATATTCCTACAATGCATGGCGACCAACCACCCCTTCCGGATCTTCGCGGCGGTCAAGATCAAAAAACAACGCCGCCGTCGCCTCAGATACACATGCACACGTGTGGGAGGCGCGCGCGTACACACACGTGTGAGGAGACAGGTGCCGGTGCAGCGCCCGCGTATATTATAGTATACGTCGCGGTCGTATACACGCGCGTATCCCCCGAAAACGTCCGTCATTAGTGCATTTTAATTTGCCGTCCGCAACGTATAATAAACGCGCTGTATACACGGTAATGTAGGTACGGGTGCCCGAGTATAGTAATAGCAATAATAATATTATCCTACGTACACCCAAACGCGTATAGATTGAGGTGTGAGCGTGGCAGCAGTGTTTATATCAGCACACCTCTTCTATGAAATTATTATCTCTCTCTCTCTCTCTGTCGCTGTGTAATAATAATATAATAATATTACACGCCGACCCATGTTCGTACCTGCCTCCGACACACGACCTGCCTACCTACCGACTCGTCTCTCCGACATCGTGTAAAACGCGCGCACACCGCGGACACGGTATGTATACGTAATGGTTGTAATAGTCATCATCTCCGGGCGGCGGCGGCGGCGGCGTCGTTTGTGTCGGCGGCGGCGCGTTTGTGAGCGACCTGGCGCGCGCGTGTAAGACTGAGAGGAGACGACGACGACGACGACGGTAATTAGGGAGGTAATTGAAATCAACGCCTGCCTTGTAATCGAAACCGCCGCCGCCGCCGCCGCCGACACATCGCCCCCGGCGGCCGATACGATATTCACGTGCGTGCGTGTAGGCACATCATGACGTACCTGACTGTATATCGTGTGCGTTCGCGGCGGTGGTGGCTCGACAGCAGGTACGAAGACGACTACACGACGACGCGTATCTACCTATACATTATAATATTATATATTTTTAACGCCAGCCACGATTTATTATATACAACAGATCGTATACAGGGCATTTGTATAATATAACTGCGGTAAATTTTCAAAGACGTTGTGTGTGTGTGTGTGTGTGTTTTTTTGTTGGAAAAGTGTATCACCCACATAAATCCTATATGCGTAGCCGGAAATCTATTAAAATATCAGGTGGGGCCAACATATTTTTTACAACAATGTGAGCCATGAGGGATTTGCCCCTATGTATATACAACTAGAAACCAATCTGTTTTGCTCCCCTCCCATTCCCGCCTTATGTGATCCCATATATTTTTAATTTCCAGAAGCACAATATTTTTCTTAAAATCGGATATTCCTTTCAAAGCCACCCGAGTAAAATATGGTTAGAACTCCGGTCATACTTTGTATAATATATTATAACTACTATGATATACAATCGTATATTATAATAGTTTGCATTTTTTTTTTCATAATATGTAAACGCCAAACGGCAGTTGCAAAGAGTCAAGAGGTACAACTATCAAACCGTAACTTGTAACCAGTGACTCTGTATACGTGTAATTATATATCTTAAATTCAATTAACTTGTATCCACTTGTATAGTTGTATCTAGTTACATGGAGTACTACCCAATCTATAGAGTGCGACGAATGTGGCATATGTGATATACGTCACTTTCAATGACGGATTCGTAAACTGATGATTAGTGCTCGCCCGTATGCGATCACAAACCTACAAACCCACATACCTACCTAACAAAATAGTTATAAAAAATGAAATAAAAAATAAAAATGATATGGATCGCCATAGTCAAGGAGTTATATTTTTAACGAATTAAAAATATTTAACATAACGTTTATACATAAATAAATTGATATTGTATTATAGAATATATGAATATATATCTAGGTACCTCAAGGCTATAGCAAATCGAGCTCCTGCAATATAACGACTTGTTTTAATACGATTACAGCATTTTTTTTTAACTGTTTATTAATATTTGAAAGTGCAGCAAGAATAACATTGTCATAATAATAACGCATGCACCTTTATTTAGGCTAATCGATTTCAGTACCAAATTGCATACAGTTACTTTGGTACGTGAGGGTAAGTTTGTTGCGAGAGTAGTGAAAATAATTACAATTTCAGGCTCCTCCATACAGCCGGCCGCTACATTATGTGTATCGTATAATGTTTATATATTATTAATTTATTATCGGGTACTTTGTGTATCAATATCATATAAACACAATAATATATATATACTAAAAATAAATGTATAATGTATAATTGACTACAGCGCGAGTGTAATAAATCATGATCAGATGCGAGTAAACCTATAGCTATACACTTGCAGCGACTCTCGCCAATCGTAAAACGTATGCAATGAAATGTGAGACGTGCAAAACTGTTTTGAATAATTGCAATTCCAAATTAATCCACACATAATATATCGATATAATAATATACGATAAAAATATTAAACAAATTTATATACATAATAAAATACCTACGTGTTCGAAATACGTGCGATGAATTAAAGTTCTGTTTTATATCGCGTAAATGCAAACATGATGTAAATATATTATAATAATATTATATTGGTACCTACGCCTCGTATAATTAATTAGTTGAAACGTTTACATGTTTTTTATGCAACAAATAGGTTCTATAATATTATTATGTCGTATAATACGTACAATCACACACACACAGGTGCAAGCGAAAAATATCGTGCTTACGCACAAACACATATACTTACAGATAATACGTTGCTTGAAATAAATGTATAAATAAATTCCGGAAAAAGCCACATTAGTCTAAGGATATTAAACGATCAACACTTTTTGGTGGCTTTAAAATAATATTATATTAATTTTAAACTCATTAAAATCGTTTGTTAGATGGGTATAGCCATTTAGTTACATACTTACTATACATTAACATTCATAATTAAATAGTAAAATTAAAAGTATTAAAAGTACTAAAAGTAATTTTGAAATGAGTTTGTGTTTAAGGCTATGTAGACAACTTGGTTTTGTGTTAAAACTTAAAACAATTAGATGTTGAATAATTTCCAAAACAATATAAAATTACTACCTTTAAAATAACTTATTTTGACTATAAGTCTTATGGGTATTAACACCAAGTTTGTATTAAGTGAAAATCAATACGCCATCTTAATAATTTTAACATCAATTCTTGCGAAATCAACTACCTACATTTTTCTATCTGCTTCAATATATTATATGCACTAAAATATTAAAATGTAGGTATTCAATTTTATTTTTATAATAATACAAACTTTATTAATCGAAAGATGTTTTTATTTTAATCTGAATTACATATTCTTAAATACTTAATACATTCCAAGTGGCCTGGTTGGCCTCAGTCACTAACGTGTTCTGAGGTCAGGCATCAGCCGGTGTCACCCGGATGGGTGATCACCGGGTTTTTTAGTGACAAATCCTCACTACATAATACACGTTTTCCAACCTCCATCCCTCCCCCACGGTAAAAAACCGACTAAAATTACCTTCAAAGCTCAGGCTTATATATGACCTCAAATGTCGAAACCTTAACTCAATAAAAAAAAAAAAAAAAATACACTCCAAATCATAAATCCATATATTTTTATGTAATTTAATAAAAACGTTTACATATTTACACATAATAGGCGTGCGCAAACTTCAATTGCAGATACAGCTGCAAAGGCCAGAATAAAGTGGCTTATTAAGTTAAAATTGGCCAAATCATTTTTGAACATCCAAAATTATTAATTGTATGATATACATATAGGCTTCAATGTTATTGTTACTACAGTGACTATAATAAAATAATTCATAATTTTGATATAGGTACCTTTTTGTTGTAAGCTAGGTACAATTTTAAAAGCTGTCGACGAGTCCTGCAGTGTCCGTGATGTTCAAGAGACACAGCGAGAGGTGCTTGATGATGGGGCACTGTGCAGCCACCAAAACGCAGTACCCACTCCATAATATTTTTTAGTCGTTTTATTTACCTTAAATGTGTATTATCACGACAACCGCTATTTCGCGATGATTTAAAAGAAATATTAGCAAATTTTAACAGTTAGATATTTATTAATTTTTTTTTATTGTTTTGCAATAAATACAACTTTTTTGTTAATATATACAGTCAACTCGCGATATAATGAGTTTCAAAAAAGTTCAGTACTTATACCGAAAGTTCATTTGACAAAAGTCGCTACCTTTATCAAGAAGCCAACAAAATTCTTTATACCTACCGAGATTTATTAAAATTTAAATTGATACACTATATATTATAGTCACACATATTTTAATGATTTGTTAGTGTTATATAAGTTCAGCACCCTTGGCCACTAATATATTATTGTTTGTGAGCATCACTGTATGCCGTTCAATAACAATTTAATATGGGTACATTTCTACAAAGTATTTCTGTATATTATATAAAGGCGGCCACCGTTTCTTAGAGCAATTTTTTATATCTGTTTTTTTTCTTTTTGGTAGAAATTCTATTATCTCGCCGAAAACACAGAAACACGAATAGCGTGAGACACCTGTACAATGTAGGTAGATGCACACGTCGCGTTCAATAGTAGGTACCTATATTACTATTATTACTATTTTTTTCTTATATTCTATTGAACCACGCAATAAATTGGTCGTATTAGTATAATGTATATATAAACATAATAATTATATTGTGTTTTATTAAAAGGTTAAAAGAGTGTTGTAGAAAACTGTATATCGTTAAAAGAGAAACACGTTTCACGGAAGATGTTAAAAAAAAAACCTATTACATAATATTATATTGTATACTATACTGTATAATATTATACACCTATATGTATCATAATTTTAATTTTTTTGATTATATCCTTTTGGTGGATTTACACCTGACGTTCCGGGACAAATATTTTGTAGAAATAATTACACCGTACATAACACCGCATTGTCGTGTTGTGGGTTCTTTTAATCCTAGATCCTCCGGGACCTAAAATTGTTTGTACAGTGTACTACAAAATACTTTATGTTGTAAGAAATTTCAAAATGTCTATAGTATGTACTTTATTACCTGTAATTAAAAAAAAATCATTAATTGATTAATATGTTTGATTTTTATCCATTCAAACTGTAAAATATAGGTAAATATTGAATTGTGATAAGGAAAATAATCATTGAATATCGACCGTGGTTTAGCATAATATAGTTTAGTGGTTGTAAAATTAATAATATGTACAGTACAGTTTTCAATTTTGACCCTTGAAGTATAGAATGCCGGATTTTTGAATATTTGTAAAAAGTCAAATATTATGTTGATGCGTTAAAGAATAAGCATTAAAAAGTCACTCTACTGCTGGTAGTATAGGTTTTGAGTGTACCAATAGTATAGATCGTCAATGTAATGAATGTGTTTAATTAGGACTAAATAATAAATCATTGCATAGGTACGAAAAGTAATTTTTAGCGGAGACGTCTCCGGAAACTGTGTGTCAGTCTCTACTTCTAAAATAGGTGTATACTATATATTATGTTATATAGAATACACAAAATACTGGTAAATGGGTAATCGGATACATTAAATTATTGTAATATTCTATATTACTAACTATTATTAAGTCAATATAGATGATAACGTCCCATAAAACGGTGTCAATAGGTTTGTGGTATAAATATCTTAAAATTAATCGAAATATTTTGAAAATCTTTTTGAGTATATTAAATAATAATATACGAAGTGATAAAACGTTTCAAGTCCTGGTGAATTATATTTTATTAATTACAAACTACAACAGTATAACTAAAAGTCAATAAATTTCGTTTAAAATGTTAAATATACAATTGTCAACATTTGAATTAGATTTCTCAAATCAAGGTTTTTATAAAAAATAATTTGTACATTTTTGAGATTTTGACAAAATTTGAACTTAAAATCCATATACAAAAAATGTTTAAAACACTTGACCTAATTATTGTCTAAAGTTTTTGATTGTTCAATCAGAAAAAAATATAATATGAGATGTTGTATAACATAAATTGCAAACTTTTTGGCCATCACCTTAAAATGTTTTATCCACATGGTGATCTGTGAAATTATTCTATGGTATATAGGAGCTAGTATGGTTAAAATTGTTGAAGAGGTTTTTATTAGTTCTCATCTCTATTCAAACCCTAGTGCATGAACCTCGTATATGCTTACTTCACTCACATCTAGAATCCAACTCTGGGGATCCACCAAGCCATTTGACTTACACGTACCTAAAAATAATATACATTCAAACATTTCAATTCAAAATTCCTCCATTAAATTACCAACACGCTTCATGTATATACGTATCAAATCATATTAACAAAGACATATCTGTTTCATTAGTTCAAAATGTCGCCAAAACCTTTTATAAACGGTTTATGCTGCCACCGTAATCCTCTTATGACTGTAAGTGTTGTCTATGTACTAACCTGGCAGGCGACCCCCGCAAACAGACGACGTATAAGAGTACAAGATACACCTAAATGTGGTCGTGACCTACAATTATGTATCTATATAGTTGAATGATAAATCGTAACTAATTCACTTCACGAAAGTCAATGGGTGGTTTATTCAGTCAAGACAAGATAATATAACCATCACAACTTGAATGTACTTGTACAAACTACAAAAGTACAAACACAAAATGTCCACTTATAGTAGCCACGGGTATTGTAAAAAACATGTTTTAATTGTACATTTTTTTTTTTATTGAACAATAAACGCTTCAACAGCAACGATTATTACTTATATAGTGTACCTACGCAGTATGTGATTATATTTTTTTTTTTTCAAAACAATATTATTTTTTTTTTCAATATTTTGCTAAATTAAATTAAATGTATATAATTCTGACATTTTCGGAAAAATGTATTACTTGTTGTTCACTTCTTCGCCGGGTCCCAGGATTTCGGATAGTTGCTCAAGTAAACCATTTTATTTTCTGAGGTCTTCGTATTTTAAACATTCTGTCAGTATATGTTTGATTGTTGTATGTGTTATACCGGAGGGAGTTGTAGGTTGTGTGATAAAATAAGTCGGTACCAGCTATACTAATAAAAAACGAAATTGTAATTATTAATTTCGATTTAAACATTAAATGTCCGGAATGTGAGAATGTGCCGGTGAGTAAGTGTGCAGTCTATATAGTTAAATGTTATGAAATACTTTATAATATCCTATAATGGCATAATAATACTATAATAAATACAATTTCACTTAATTTTAAAAATCCATAGTACCTATAACAGTCAGTATTTTGTAGAGTGTACTAAAAAATTAAAATTTAAATACTTTTATAATTAATTCATGAATCATCTAAAATGGTCATAATTACAATACCTGTATTTAGTTTGAAATGTAGTAAATGATATTATATATTTTGAAAAGAATATATAAATGTAAAACTATGTTTCTTAGATTGTGATCAAGAAAATCATTACAATGGTTAAAGCCCAGTTTTTGAAAATTGATAATGGTAAAAGTATTCAATAAAATCTTAGTTTTTTCAAAATTAATAACCATATCATTAAGTCCGCTTATTTTTGAATGACTTATCGACTAGCAATGTATTTAATTATGTACTTTTATTGTTACTAAAGAATACATATAGATACTACTATTTAATATTATTCATTTTTGTTTTTAAGTACTGTGTAAACTTATGAAAATTCATAATACTTTATATCAAACATTTTTTATTCTGTTTTAAAAACAAATCATCATTTTAAAATCATTACATTCTTCACTAGAATCTAAAACAAATTTTGTACTTTAGAGATAATATTAAATATATTTTTCAAGTTATGGAATTGGGCCATTATTGTTTTTATAAGTTTTTCAATTCTGAACAGTTCTCTCCAATATCTAAACTCTGTCGTTCGGTTTTAAATAAACTTGCAGCACTCTTCATCCTACAATTTAACGACACAGTTGCATGGACATCCAACGACAACAGGACAAATGACGAGCGATTGTTCTATACAACTATTATACTGAACGACTTGGACTTGGAATGTGAACACATACAATATAACCGTATTTATTTCGTGAGTCGTTTAAAATGTTCAATGCACTGGTCTAGATATCCGATCAGTAGTTTGAGTGGAACGAGTTTCGAAAATATAGTCAACACAGACTCACGCTATATCCAAGATAGGACCACAAATTCCAAAAACAGTTAACCGATTTTTGATATATTTCTTTAAATTTAAAATGATTCTTAAAGTTTCTTGGAGATTTTATCCAAATATTTACCGATCAGAAATACGCATGTATAAACTTAATTAATTAGTATTAATATTATTTCTAAAATACCTATTAACGTTTATTTTTTGTTATTTAAAATTAAATATTGTTGTAACCCAATATGGTACATACTGAGTAATAGTATGATAAAATATTTTAGAGGATAGTAACAGTAGAGTAATATAATAATTAAATAATATATAACACTGACATCCGTTCTCGGGAGAATACTTTGAGATTTCCACCGCCACCACACGTCAATTATTATTGTCGTTGCGAAATTCGACAGACGTTACAGACGATTGGCCTGGAACGGGACCATACGTCTTCCGCTGCCACCGTAATCGTATTATTATGTACATGTTATCGTTGTATACAGACGATACATCGCGTGTGTCTCTCAAAGAAAGTTTCAAAGCTTTATTATATAAGTATATAAAATATATAATGTACCTACTCGCAAGTCCTGCATATACCGCGACCGTGGTCGGTGCGACCGATGTTCAATGGTACTGCAAGGGTGGTCAACCGTATAATATATATATTTATGTGCTACGCGATGGTGTGAGGGCAGTGTGTAATCGAATCGTCGCGATGACCATCCAACAACATAACAATATAACATAGGTACCAAACTTATACTGACTTACCCATCACGTTCCCCCGATATTTAGAAGTGTCTGACTTAGTAAAACGTCACGTGCTTGTTTGTCGGGGCCGTCGTTATTGTTTTAACTTGAAACTGGTATTCCCCCCTCCCTAAACAAAAAAAAAGAACAATTTTCATCAAATTTCGTTTCGATGACTATTGCACTATTTTGTCTTCCTTTCGTTTTGGCTAACGAAAATCGAATAATATTTTGCTTATAATATAATATGGTTTCCATTATTTATAGAAATAAAATTTAAATTAAACATAGAAAAAAGTTGGTATGGACTAGACGACCCATCGTGCATATAACGATGAATTTTTTTTTAAATAAAAGAAAATAATAGGTGTTTAATTTACTGTTTATTATTCAAATGCGTACAACAAAATGCAATGTAATTTATGTTTGTGACTTATACACTAAAAAACTACTGGACCGATTTTGACGAATGTTTTAGAGATTATTATTAGAGATATCATAAACGTTTACCACTTCCAAAAATATAACAACTCAGACAGCACTCTGTTATGATATTATAATATTATTAAAATAACTTTATACTAATATTATTTGTGATTATAATGTTATAATAATATTTTTAAACAAAAAATTGCTGTCTGGGAAGTACCGTCTTGTAACCTACTGTACTTCAGTGCGGCACCCACTTACCCACCTTTTTAATTTTTAACATAATATTATATAGGCAGAACCTGTCTATATTGTCATTTATAAGCTATTTAACTCAAAAATTACATACATATTAATATCAAATATGATAAAAAAATTCAATTCCTGTTTAAATTCTCACCGATTTAAATATAATTATTATGTATATGAAATATGATTTTTTTTTTCATAAAATTACGGGTTTTCGAAAAGTGATTTACTGCGCCGCCGCCGATATGAGACCAGATGAATATCCGCTGTAAGCCTGTAAAGTACTATAATGTTATACGCGTATTATTCCGTGCTAAAAAACACAAGATGGCCGATTTAGATTACTTTTGTAGATATGAAAAATAAAAGGTAATTAAATGGTTTATTTCATTTGCCGTCAGTATATTAAAGCACGATTAAATGTTTTTTTTTATGAAATATAAATATGGCCAATGGGCATATTATGTTGTATAAATGTGTGTGTGTGTGTGTGTGTGTATGTGTTAGCATTTGTAAAGCCGGGAAGACTTAAAGTGCAGGAGATTTATTCATATATTAATTTATGTAAAACGCGCGTAAAAATATGTTCATTTAAGAAACAAAACCGATTACTACGTTAATATTGTAGTAATTATTATTACGCCTTATCGTGGTGGTTTACATGCATCTAAAATAGTAGAATTAAAAGTGATTTAAAACCAAAGCTAAGTCAAAAGATTTTTATTCCATTTTTTTTTTATAATAGAATCTGAAAAAGATTGTAACACATAGGTACTTTAGTTTAATTTTTTTTTGTATGAGTTTACCTCCCACTTTGAACAATTTTGCTTGTGTGAAATATTTAATTTGCAATAAATCGTCACCTGTGGTAAAATATTTATTCTAATCCTCCTTTTGGTGACCATGATAACGAGTGCTGTACAAAAGGATAATTTAAGGTCTCACAGGATTTATAGTCTACCTCTCCAAGGTTGCTTTACTCTCGAACAACTGACCGTTCGAGGGTGAGATCTCTCTAACCTAGACAAAGTTTTACTCTTTCTCGACTGACCACTATAACGAGTACTGGAAGAGAAAGTAAGTGTCTTGCTACCTTTTCCAAAAGTGTTATTCACGACAAAAACCTGAAATAAAACTGGAACACAATTTTTGGTCAGTAACACTTGTATTGATGCAAGTATAAAGCAATCGTAAAATAAAACACTCAGCTGTCCCTTATCCGCGAACAATCGTCGCGCCTACGCTCTCGCCGAGTTCCACGACGACAGTGGACTGCCTCGTAACGGTGTTATGTACACAAATATTTGTGTGCCGCACATTTTAGCTTCATTGGATTGAGTAATTATTATTTACTTATTCGCTAAAATATATTTCAACATTAATTCTACATCTATTTTATAATTTACAATTTTATGGTTGTCTAAGGTAGAATACAACAATGGTCAACACGACGTACATATTGCGTGTACATAGTACATACACTGTACTACAAGTATTTAATATATATACAAGAAAGTAATAAAAAAGATTTCCGTGCACCGGTGCACATACGAATAAAATAAACAATGATTGTAAGCAGAGTATAACTTTCTATTCCACCTTTCCGTTGTCTAAAAAATAATGCATACCTATATACACCTGCAGAGGACGTGCTATCGTGTTATTGTCTGAATATGTAAATTTTAATTATTGATTTAATGCCCAACGCGTTGCGAGACTCGAACGAGACGCGTATTGTACTTGTGTATTAAGAAATATGTTATGGACAGCCATCATGTTCTATGATAATATTATAATCGCACCGGCCCCGCCACATATTTTGGTTTTGTACTGTGAAATCGCCAAATAAGTCCTCAAGAATCCAACCCGTACATAATAATTATTATTATTATTGTGTTTACCTGCGGTTCGGCGGGGTTCTTGAAACCTTTATTGTTACAGCGACGCCCTTCGTCTCTTAAACACCGCATTATTATTCTATTAGACATACATTAGTCTTCTTCCCCCCCACCCACCAAGATGGTATCTTTTCTCGAGATAAAATAATAATAATATTATATAACGTGGGTACCTGAGCGGTGTAGGTACCTAATAATATATGTATGTTATGATTAAAACAGTAACCCCCACGTGGGATATATGTCCATGTAGGTACCTAATATTACGGTTATTATATGTATTACAGGTGTGTATAATAATAACAAGTCACCACCTCCAACGATATATATTATTTTACCTTTTCTTGATTACTATTTTGGGGTTATTATGTTATATCACACCGTAGCGGCCACCGGAAAATTGGGCGGAATAAATAATTGAGATAAAAAAATATAAGTCACATCAGCTATAGCGTATAATATATACAATAAATTGTGATCACAATATATAATACGCCTATACAATATATATAAGCTACTGAGCTATTGAATTTAACAACAGAAGCCACCCTCAATGTTAAAGATAGGAAAACATTTTTTGAAAATAAACCTCACATAACTTTAAAACCAAAATCATTGCTCATCCACTCTGATTCTAAAATTGATTTTATATCTACGATTAATGATTAGTTCGACAATTGATTTTTATTATGCTTGACTATGTTATAGACTCTGAGCGGAGCGAGGAAGCTAGTAGTTAACATTTTTAAATTGTAGCCATAATTTGTAAGATAATTATAATATATATATAATCGAGGTCTTAAAAATATAGATTTTGTACGATTATAAGTTCAAAATACAGATTTAATTTAAATATTTAATATGAAAAATAACAGTTATATTTTGAATACTGATCATTGTTTAAGATAATATTGACAATCGAAATATCTTTTTTACATGTTGTTTTCGTGATAGTGATACTTTACAATCGCCCTTTTATTGTAAGTAATTTAAAAATGAATTACTGTAAGGACATATATATTTCACAAATTATTAGTTACCTCTATATAAATTTTATATAAAAGATATAAATTCCAAAACATTTTCGCTCTTTTTGTGCTATTTTTAGCACAACATTGTCTATGTTTGTTAGTTTTTTGTTTGATTTATCGTTATACGTCAGCATTTTTCTTTGATTTAATAATTCTTGAAAACTTAATACATGGTACTCACAAGTTTTAGTTACATAATATAAATCTAAAAAAATAAAGACATAAAATATAAAATAGTACAATAGCAACTTAAGAGGAAAATTGCAATGACAAAATTAACTAAATACATCATTAATAAAATATGATAAAGAATTTAAAAATATATCAGCATATTGCATAGTATTATAGTATTATAGTATTATACGAAATGTACCTACGATCTAGGGGGTCCATAGTAAGTACTATGGAAGTTGCTTTTAAATGTTAAGCGATGTCTTGAGTTAAAAGAAAGAACAACGACGGAGAGATAAGATATCAAGGGAATCAATTAAACCTTAAATAGCTTAAAAACATCTAGGTAGCTACATTATTTTTACGAAGTCTATTGTAAGAATAATGTATGTAAGAAAATGTTCAATATAATTATTTATACCTATTTACAATGATCCTACAATAAAGACTAAAGAGCATAGGTAGCATAGGTACAATCGTTGTCCGTTTATATAATAGGTTGACTTTCTATTGTCATTTTTTGAACACGGTTATAAATTTATTCTTAAAAAGATCATTTAATAGGCACAATAATAAATTATGACAAAATATGTAGTTTTAAAAACCTTTGTTAGTTATCAGTTATCACAATAAAATACATTCATATGGATTAGTAGGTAGATAACCATAAGTAAACATCTTCTAAAGCTAAGCAGTTAAAAAAATATATTAATAACATAATGATTTAACATAAAAAAACTCTTTCATACAAATCATATTATTTCGTAAGTACCTACAGTGTGGTAATTGTAAGCTTATAATATTGTACAATAATAATGATAATATATAGATAATTCATGTTTCTTAAGACTTTTGTTAGTTGTATATGGTATTATAATAAATAAAAACAATGTGGTGTTTTTAACTATTACCATATCTTACATTTATCATTCTTTGGATGCATTCCTGGCCTTTTTTCACATTTCCATACTTGGCTAAATTCATCTGAATTGGTCAGTCCTGCAATTAAATACAATCCAACTCGTATATTATTTGGACTGTGCTCGTCTAATATGCTTTTCGATAACGATTCACGCGTTGTTGCTTCACACCAATACTAATAAAAATGATATGCAATTAGTGATGAATAAACAAGCACGATAAAAATATATTTTTTCTGTTTTATAAATAGGCACCTATCTACTTACATTTGCAAAAGCTAAATAATACATTTGTTCATTACTGTACTGTTCAAATCCAGGTAGTTTAGGTTCTTCACCGAATTCTTTAACAAATTGTTCTAAAATCTTATTCCATAGTAAAACCATTTATCATTTTATTTAATTTATATTCTAACTATTAATATTTAACTATATTATATTTAGGTACTTAAATAGCTAAATTTAATTATAATATAATATAAAACATTAAAACTAAAAAAAAGGTTGACAAGTGGGTGTTTCTCTGCTGTACAGTAGGTTACAAGTGGATCACTGTAATGGATGGTGTCAAATTTGAATTCAATGATATAATATCATTGTATAAGAAAAACGATTCTGAGCGAAGACTGTCAGTCAGCCTATGATATTACTAGTATATATTTTGATGATATTGTTGTGAATAAAGTAATTTATATATACCTAAACTATTTACGCGGAACCTTGTTTTCAATTTCCAATCCTTAGATATAAAAATTGAACATTTTATACTTCTTTAACTACAAAATAATTATTAAATTTTAAATTCGATAAATTTTGTCAAAATTCAAACTTTAAATGCTTAAAAAAAAAAATTGTGATTATGGATTTTGAACAATATACTAGGAGCCTTCTATTCAATTTTCAAGCTTTTTTAACTAATAAATAAAATTTTATTGGTATTTTAGAAAAAAAAACTAAAAAAAATTAAAACTGAAAATTTCCGTAAATAGCTCAAAAAAAAGTCAAATATTTGGAAAATGCTAATACAAACATTCAGTGTACGGTGATTTATTTTAGAGTTTCACCAAAAACCAAAATCGATTTTCTCAAAAACAAATTTTGCGTAAAAATTCCTGTTTTTCTTTAATTTTTCTTTAGTTTTTCACGGCGCTTTTAAAAACTACTGGGAAATTTTTACTTTTAACCCCCCCTCCCCACCCCCAATTAAGTACCAACTAGATTCACTTTTCTATTAGAAAAGATACTGTTAAAGAACATCTAAGCATTTTTACTGTCCTAAAAGGTTACGAGAGACACAAAAATAAAAATAAAACATACATCATTGTAAATTAAATACATTCATCGCTCCGCTCAGAACCTAAAAAAGTTTAGCATAAAGACATTTATATTTTTTTAAGCATTTGAATTTTTGTGACATTGGTTATTTTCACGTAAAATAATGATTTCTCTTCAAACGAATATTTTGCTGTAACCCAAAAATTGCAGAAACTTTAAACTATACCATTAATTAAATTATAATTTTCTATGGTACACAATGACATTTTCAAAATATTTAGACCAATATTAAACTATGTATATGACGAACCTTTATTAACATCGTGTAATATAATTAGATATAACAAACTATTTTATTTTATAACATAGCGGAACACGGTCCAAATAACAGACAAATTTATAGTAATAACTAAATATAAAATATATAAAATAAGGTTGAACTGAAAATTATAAATTAATAAAATAATATTTATCAGACAATAGCGATGGGTTTCCATTAGTAATGTTTGTCATCCTAAATATTGGTTGATTACAGGAATAATATTGGCAAAGAGGTATGCAGAAAGGAAAAACTGATCGATACAACAGGTAGGTACTAAATCAATAAGTTTGTGTAGGAAAACTTAGATATGAACATCAAACCTATCAGTCGGGGACAATAGTCCTAATTTTCTTAGAATCGATCTGTAGTTATGTGGCCCATGGTCAATTTGAAACTTAAAAATGGACGTTGCCCTCTTTCGATTTGGTGATTGCTCTGTGTGATATTGGATTCCAAAAACCAATGGCATACCTACTCCAGAGAATCGATCCAACAAAAATTAAGTTAGGTATTTAAATAGCTCTTTACATTTATGTTGAATGTTGACAGAAAGTTCCCTATGGATATTTATGTCTGTGTTTACTCAAATAGTAGGTACCTACATACTGTGGTATCAATTTTTATAAATATCGGCAAACACCATCGAATTTATAAAACTGTACGTAAGACTAAACATTTCATATCGTTGTGCAATGGTTATGTGTATATTTGTATTTTTTTTTTTTTATATTATTACTTGCGTTTATGGGTTATTCATTTAATTGGTGTTTAAAATGGATCTGTAGTTATCTAAAATACAGGTAATAAATAGTTCAAATAAATGAAATATAAGGCAAAAAAAGAACAATTATTTGTTGAGTATGGTACTCTGAATACCACAAGGTAGTGTGCTTGGTCCGTCTAACGTTTATACTTTAACCTAACCAACTGAAGAAAAAACTAAAACAGAATAAATGTTATTGTCTCTTAATTATTATTTTTAGATGTATGATAATGACGATTGACAAATGTTACATATCTAAATAAATAAAATACATTAATACACATTTGCCGTTATCTAGCCAATATTTACCTGCTATATATATAATAATAAGTAATATTTTAGTTTTTATGCTACAATAAATTTCGTAGAATAATTTACATTATATACCTACATAGCAATGGTTGAAAAAATATACTCTGAAACTTGAAAACAAAAAAGTAAAATGTAGTCAACTTGTATTAAATTTTTTAAGAATGTAAAATATAATGGCATTAAAATGAACATTGTCACTTATAACACATTTTCCATTTACATCGCTGAATCACCGGGAAAAATTGACATTGCATCAAAATTGCAAATCAAAAATTGCAAAGGTAGGTCGCATAAACAATAATACTTTATATGAAGTCAACATATTATGTTGCAACCGCTAATCGAACTTGATTGCGTCGATATGATGTATAGTAAATTTAGTAGGTATATATTTTTTTAGATATTTACTATTTACTGCGATACATACTATAGGTAACGGAAAACGGAATGACATCTCTACGAAATTTGAATAGTTGAAATAAATTGCGTGTCTAATCTTATGTAGACTGCGTGACGTGTTAATATTATAATGTCAAAAATGTTATTTTTATGTTTAATCCAGCCCAATCATTATTAAAAAAATTATTAATTTAAAAAAAAAAACATTTAATACAACGCGGCGTGTTGTTATTACAACCTAGCTGGCTCGCACGTGTCCATCAACAATCATCATAATTTTTATAAATTATAAATATAATAATATATATTATTATAATATTATAATGTTATTCATGTTGCTGTAAATATTAATTATTATAATTATTATTAAACTGTTAATTTATCTTCGACGATAAACGCATAGGTATAACAGCGTATATACCTACATAATAATATATACTTACGAGGTTGGTGGTTTCCAGAAATATGCGCATATTATACAACTTTTTACTCACATTTTATATTGTTAAACTTCAACCACGAGGGACGGTTTACATGTTTATTAACACGATCGTATACGCGTGAACACATGTTTTTTATGCATATTTGCTTGCCTCAAGGAAGACGACGATGATCAGCATATATATTTATTATTATATTATGGTGTTTGACATGATATTTCATAGATTCCACCAGGCCTTTTTTTTATGAGTGCCAAAAGTTCATCAATTCCGCCACAAATAGTACTAGTTGAAATTGACCCGTCGATTCAACCATTTTTAAGTCGCAAGTTAAAGTATAACTTGAGCCATTGCGTTTTTTGAACTAGGAATGTGATAGAAAATATTATAACTTTTTCCGAACAAAAATTATAAATTATTATTTTGTATATTTTCATGTTAATATTGATCTATAACATTTTTAGATTAATAATATTTCTTCTTTAAACAATCGTAGGTACATAATATTATAATAATTATTGAATTTTGGCAACACTATTTATGATTTAAGTAAAAAATTAATTAATATCCAAACCTCAAAAGTAGTTTAATTATTTTAATTTAAATTTCCTTTTTTTCAATAATTCAGAAAAAGAGAAAAAAGAATTTGTAAGGTGAAAAAACAGTTTGACCCACCATGAATGCACTATATAATATTTAAAAAAAAATTTGAAAAAGGTCATCATGCATTTTTTGTCAGGGGTCATTAAATTTTTGATGTGGCTCTGCAGGATTTAGTGGAGCAATAAGTACAAGAAATATAATTTTATATAGTTTATCCCTTAACATTTTTGTTAAATTTTGAATTCGCTAATCCTTTGTTTGGATACCATAATTATGTCAGACGTAGATTAATTTTTTCATTACCTAGTTAATATACCAACAGGTAAGGAGTAACTACTAACTAGGGTAACCTCGGGCCATAATTGATAGAAGTGGTGGAATCGATAGATTGATTTGAAACTGTACTTTTCGGAATCGATGCTGTTTTAATATTGGTGGAATCGATGGGTTCCTCACGACACTATATACCGCTAACGGAAAATCTATGTCTATCTAAGTAGACCATTCCAGAGACTAACTTTAAAAGCTATTAGGAATGTATTCTACCTATTACACCCGATCATTGATCTTTTTTTGATTTTAATATCCATCACTGTGCATGAATCGGTGTAGGTCGTTGTATACTACAACGGCGTGGAAACTAATAAAACATATTATTATTATTTTACATAAATTGTCGGAAAACACAACGATGAATTAACGGTGAATAATTATTATTGTAATCTTTAAATTTATAGTGTATACCTACCTAATGCACGCGCATATACACCACCCTTCCCCGTCGCGTTTTTTTCACATCATTGTATAATAATATATAAATACCTATATGCGTGTGTGTTGCGAGTGTTATATGGGTGTATAACGGGGGTAAGTCGTAAGTGTATAATCGCCCAGCGGGGGCTTATTCAATTATAATATTTTGAATATTCCCTCGGCTCGAGGAATGTAATTCAGGTGCGGGAAAATGAGAAATAATGTCCCTAAACCGTTTTATTATTAATAATAATAATAATAATAAAAAAAACAAAAATATATATAAATTATAAAATAAACAACGCTAAGCGAGTTAACTTTTTTAATACTTTTAATGTTTTCGGAAGCCGCAAAAGGTAGGTTAGCCGCATTTAGCTGGTTTATTATTTTTTTTTTAACGTGTCGTCCGATGTATATTTTATTTTTTTCACCCTTTCCACCTTCCCCAACCGACGACCGACAACTCGGCCGATATGACAAAACGCCGCCGCGAACGGGATTACCCGCAAATGGCGAATTCGCAGTGAAATCCCTTAGTGATCCACGTCAAATGTATTTTATTCCAGGGTTAATGCGATTTTTATTTATTTATCGTCGTGTGGCGGACCCGAAACAAATACGAGTTAAGTGCACAAAAGCACACCCTACGCGCCACGCGCACACACACACACACACCTACGCGCTTACATCTGTAGTACGCATGTATACATATAGATATATCATTGTTTTATTCATGTTTTCCTTGGTGGCGGGTAGTTTTTTTTTCGTTTTTTTTTTTTTTTTTTAATGTTTTATAGGTATACACTTTATACATCCCTTACACCCACCCCTCCGGCTCAGTTTGTGGCAGTGTGCGCGTATACCACAATAATGCGCTGCTATGCCCTAACGTTGATGCCTATTCTATATATATATATATTATGTGTGTATGTGTGTGTGTGTGTGTGTGTGTGTGTGTGTGTGTGTGTGTGTGTGTGTGTGTGTGTGTGTGTGTGTGTGTGTGTGTGTGTGTGTGTTAGTATAATGTATATACACAAAAGTACACAATATTATACGCGGGCACACGACTGCGGTTGTTCGCGGAAAAACCTTTTGGGACCCGAGAGCCATTTTGTTGTGCACCGTCACTATATTATTATACGTGAGTATGTGACCGAACGCATTAAGCTCACCGAAATATATTATTGTGTCGTACATATATTATATACAATATTATACTCGCATACTCGGCGTACCTATGTATACATGATTATTATATCCGGATATACGGTCTGCACGACAACCGTCGCCGGCGGCACACGGCGGGTTCGGGAAATTGGATATGACGTTTTATTTTCGAAACGAGCGTCCGGGCGGCCGCGTTTTTTTTATGCGGAGGCTAAAAAATAAATAAATAACGTTTATGTATTATATACGTAAGCGTAGGTTCCTATACGGCTATATACCCCCGCGGATAATGCACCGCACTTTTCTTATATATACGATACCCATATGTGTACATGATTATAATATTATACTTACTATTGTATTAGGTATAAGCGGGGTTCCTACACTTTTATGTAAACAATTCTTTGTTTTATTGCTCGTGCTTTCTCTTTACGACCCAAGAAATAATGTATACCAACGTTTTAACTCTAAGTCTGTAAATAAGACCTATGAATATATAATAATGATAGTGCTAAAGGAAAAACCTTACTAGCGTCGACCGAATTGTTGTACATGCGAAACAAATAATGATATGTCTAGATAGGTAGGTGCAAAACGAGGCTATATTAAGTACAGACGGACTTGTTCGTGGATGGAGAGAGGGATATTTTGGGTAGACCATTAGTTGAAACAGAGGCGTACATCCTATATAGGTGAAATATTTAAGAAATTAATTGGAAAATTAAGAAGTAATTTATTAACTAGGAATTTTTTTAAATTAATTTATCGAAAAATCGGTGATTTATAATGGAAAAGTATACCTTAAATATGATGTAATCTCTAAAATTACTGTGGTGTGAAATGCCAACTATAATGAGTAATTATCGAAACCAGGAAAATTAAAATACAGGTGGGTACCCCCAAGAAATGATGTGTTTCATGTGCTATTAAATAAATGTTTTTTTGCACCGAGAAAATATTTATTGATGAATACGTATTGCGGTGATTTTGTTGTCAAAATAATTTACCTAGTTATTCTATATAAGTACGGGTTACAGATACTATTACTAGTGATGTTACGAACTATTAAATTTTTAAATGCCTAATAGATAAGTTTGAAAATCGAACCAATTGAATAAAAACAATTTGAATTGTCGACATTGGTATGTACGTTTTATTATTCTATAATGTTTGATACTTGATATTAGACTACGAATACTATTCTTATTTCTTAGTTTAATGGTCCCTGTACGACCTGAGCTGCCACAAGCAATTTTCTCCATCTTTCCCTATTCAATGCCAGGTCAACTGACACATTTCTTCCCAACATTTTGATATTTTACTCTACCGCATCATTTCATCTCGTTCGTGGTCTGCCTATTGGTCTTTTCTTATGTGTGATATCCGTTAGTACTTTTCGTATGATATCATTAACAGCTTTCTATACATGCCCAAACCATTCCAGTCTCTTAATTTTTATATATGATAAATTATTGGGTTTTCCATATAGTCTGTATAGGTCAACATTTTTCCTTCTTTCAAATGTACTTAACCCTGTATTGTATATCGGTCCAAAAATGTTACCAAGTACCTTTCTTTCGAATATTGCCTGTCTGCTGTTATACCCTTTCGTCGAGGACCATGTTTCATATGCATATTATATAATTATTGGTCTCAGATAGCTTGTATAGAGCAAAGTTTTTGACTTTCTTGATAGTAATTTAGATTTTAGTAGCTTACTTAAACCACAATAGCACCAGTCTCCACTAGCTATTCTTTCACCTATTTCTCAATATATTTTTACTACTTATTTTCACTCCTAAGTAATTGCGAAATTGTCCACTTTTTCAAGGGTTAAAATTATCTACTTGGAAGTTGGGCTGATTTTCGTTGCTCCTACAGAGAACCATACTAATACTATTACGTATAATATATTTGCCGATTCGTATAAAATAAGTTCTTGCTATATAGATTCATAGATAAAAATAGATATACTATGCATGCAGTGATACGCTGAAATTCGGCTGATGCAGTACGCTGCAATATGTGTTGTCGGTTGGAACTTGATAATGTGTATAATACCTGTGCGTATATGTATTATAATATAGGTATATATTTTATTATTAATTACGCTTGATTTTGAATTTTTAGAGATTCTACAAAGTCACTGAAAAAATGTCACAGTGAAATACCACGTCGAAATGCAAACGTTTATCAAAATACATTTTACATATTATTATATTATCAAACGCCTGAGAATGATGGCCATCGCGGGGAGTGTTGGCGCGTTGGCGAACGATGTGTGACGGGTCGGGTGGGGGGGGGGCGTTATAAATTACCACAAATCAGTATACTTATAATAATTATAATTTATGGCCCTCTTGAAAAACATATGCATCAAACATTATCGCATGTGACGGATAAACTTAAACAGATAGTATCGGCGCCGTGACAATAACACCGCGGTATACCGCCGACCGCTGAGGCCAATCAATCACGGACAACTCTTGGATAAACCTTGGTGTCAGTTTCGCGTCGGCGAACACCGCCAGAAACATTATTGATCTTGCTCCATCTGTTGTTTGTTGTGCGCCTGGTTGTAGACATTGGGTACTGCGAAGGGTAAAAGGATTTTTTATTTATTTTTTTTTTAAGTACTTAGCGGGGGGAGAAAAAAAACAATCGTGTCGAACAAGCGACGGGACGAGACGAACAAATGTCTGTCGTTTCGATTACGGAATTCACTCGCCGGTCCTTTTCGATAGAATAATATTATAACATCATATCATAAATGAGCAATACGCAGCACACGTCCTGCATAACGACGCAACTTCGACTGTAATTTGCTGCAGGTGTCCGGTTCTTAGAGATTTTTTCCTTGTTTACCTGTACACGCTGAAGAATTAATGTAACATCCACATGGATACTTAATGAATTACCTTTGTGTAATATCGAACTGAAATGAAATTTAAACGTAAATTACGAAATATACGTAAATATAATGTTATTGCATATTATGTACAATGTTTAGGTATACCGTATATCAGACAAACCTGTACCTACATATAGTATCTGTATATATATAAGTGTCTGTATCTCGTATATATGGTAATTAAAAAATAAGTGCTTTCACCTTTCGTTCAGGATTTGGGATTGGTTCGTTACATTACACGACATTATACCTACTGAATTACATTATTACACTGAAACATATAATTTAAATTGCCAAAGTAAATACTTTTACTTTTTGTCACGTTATTCTACCGATAGTTTTATAGTCTTTACATAGGATGTATAACCATTTTTATATAAATACATTTTTTAAGTGGTCTGTGAACTAAAAGAATAGGTAAGAAGGCATGTGCTAAATATGACTTGGAAATAATTCTATTTTTTTACAAATAAATAAATAAAAATACTATATTATATTATTATAATTACCTAATAAAGATTTGAAGAAATTGATCCTGGTAAAAATATATTATAACTCTATAGCGAGAAACAATTTTTTTAGGCTTCAGCAACTCATCAGAGCAGTTTATAAGAATAAGCCGTTTGAGATCTGACTATTAACCCTCTATATATATGACTAAATACGTGACGAACGTGCAACCGATGACGAATGATTTCATGACCCTATCGGTTCGAGAAAATTTTTTATAATTGTTGTTCATCATTGCGAAACTAAACGCGTCGTACATAGGTAGTTAAGTATATTATTGTATCATGATAAACGACCGATAAAAATGTAATATTGTGTTGTTTGTATAAGTAAGTAATAATAATAATAATGTAAATACTCACCTACGTCAAAATCTATGTGAGGATTTATCTATATAAGGCATAAAAGGATTAATATTATTAATGCATGTCCATTGTCCAGTACCTAAATAGTATAAATATAATGATTCCCGTTTATCGACGATGATTAAAAGCAAATGTTAGGTTTTGTGTAAATTATAAGTCAACGTTGTTCTCAAATCGTCGTTTCTTTCGTTAAATGATGTGACTAGGTAAATATTGCCCCCCCCCCCTACAAAAATGAATAAAAATAAATTGAGCTAAAGTTAAAAAGAATCAGTAAAATATAAATATTAATACCTTAATGTTTTAGGATATTTGCGCCTTTATGTTGTATAAAATATAAATACATTAAGATAAATAAATATACAAATATGCATTACCCTTATTTATGAAGTCAGAGTCACATTTAAATAATATTTTCATAACGTGGTCTTAAAAAAACACAAAATATGTTACCAAACAATGCATAAGGAAAAAAATAAAACTTTTAAAAACCTAGGACACTTCATTATCCATAGTTTGATTATAAACGTTTATAAATATTAAACAGGCTAAAGACTTGTGCGCATTTGCATATATTTGTTCAAAAAATAAATACAGAATAAATCTGATACGATAAAAATTTGTTTTGTATGATATCTGAACGAATTTTTTAGTTTATATTTTTAATTATTTTCTTATATTTATGCATATATTTGTATAGATTTATCGATTTTTACTTCATATTTTACAAACAATTTAAATATTTTTAATTATTAAGGTACCTATATTTTACACAAAAAATTCAACAGTCGTAATAAAACAGCTAAATATTATTGACGTTTCCCAACTATGTAGACCTAACATTAAAGCGTTATGCCTCGACTTCATACTATTCTTAATGATACACATGTCGATTACATGTCCACCTGAATTAGTGTAGACTTGTTTTGTGTATTTTCATGGTTTTATTTATAATTTATAACTTGTCCAGTTATTTCATTTTCTAATTAACTTAGTAACTCTTAAACTAGTTAATGTATCCTAATAACTTTTGGTTTTTTCCGAATAATTTTAAAACGTATACCTATGTTGTAATCATGTTTATATAATATATATATATATAACATATATATTATAGGTAACTGTAGTTAGAACTAATTAATTATTATTTATTTGTATCACGCTGTTTACAATTATTTCATATAATAATTTAGTTGACTTAAACGACAAACGTGTCTAAACCTACTAGAGCTGCCAGCTGCAGATACGCAAAAAAAAATAAATTAGGAATTGTATAGAATGAATTTTTAATAAAATGTGTTGTTGATATTTAAAAACTTTAAATGGTGCACAATCACTACGCGTAATCCTGCAGGTAGTTAAATTATATTTAAATTCTATTTAACTGAGTTGAGTTTTCATTGTTCTCCATATCGACTTAAACTTTTAGAGTTAAATATACATAATGGCCGTTAACTATATTAAGTTATAATCGTTGACTTAACTTGAGTACAACTCTATATAGTCAATAATTGTTTTCATTATGACTTGTCCACTTTTGATGTTGCGGAGTACCTATATCCTATAACATTAAATTATAATATATGCAATAAATGTCGGAGGCATAATGATTGTTGTACTATAGCACCGTCTCCCCTCAACTCTCCGAAACACACACACAAACGCGCCTGCACTGATTGTAATATAATGATGTCGTGATGGTGTGTAATCGCTTTGAGAAAATAAAATACAAAATCATCGGCGGCTGTCCTGCCGTTGCTGCAGATGACACCGTTTCGTTCCGGTATTATTGTTGTAAACGATCGACGGCGGCGATCCATCATGGGCGCACGCATTGTCATGTGATAATAATAATAATAATATGGTGGCGGTACGGTAACACCGCCCGAAACACCATGTATATAATATACCATTGAAAACGTATACTATTATATGAAATATATTATCATAGGTAGCTGTATAATATGTATTATAAACATATTATTATATTATATATTATGTGACCGCAACGGGTGTTTGTTGCACACAGCCAGAGATATATAATAATATACATTACTGGTGCAGTGTAGTGCGCCGAGTGGGGACCCGCTTGTCATCCTGCGGCGGTGTGTGACAACGTGTCAGATCGCGGATAACAGAGTGAAGATAATGTGGTATTGGCTTAGGTGAAATAAGATGGGGCCCAGGGATTGGCGTAGGTGATGCGAAACTGCAACACGGTGCACTTTGGCTCCCACCGCGACCTTAATTAAGAGGACATTTTTTATGAAGCACCAAATGATGTTATTTAACCAGTCACCTATTTCACTTCTGTGCGCAATATGAACATTTTTCTTTACACAATATCTTTATCTCGTGTACCTTATAATATATTCTAATGCAACGTTGCAACACGATCATTTTAATTCTACTCTAACTAATAAGTAATAATGTAACTTTAAAAAAAATAAGCATTCCGTTGTCACGAAATCATAACTCTAACACTTCCTTACTCACATGCAGCCAACACATGCTCAAGTCACCTTTATACAGAGACGAATCATATAGTCTATCCCTCCCTACGTTAAATATATCAATAAAATAAACTTCAACGATGACTTAAAATCATTAACCAACCCCTATTCTTATCATTACTTGAATCATTATTAAATAATAAAAGAGACAAGTAAATATGTTAATGATATAAAAAACCAAGATAACGTACTACCATCATCTGCTTCGACAACATATAAATAATATTTATTTGGCCATAAAAACAATTAAACATGTAATGTAATAGTAAAAATGTTACACAAAAACACGTAATTACTAAAATAGTAACTGATTATATAATAACAAAAGGATTTGGCACAACTCACATCTGAGGTGTAACCTCGTATTGGTAAGTTGGAGTCTTACAAATTAATTAATTATATATTTATATTTAGTTGAACAAAAAAAAATAAAAAATAAACGCTAAGATTGTAATAAACAAGTATAGAATAAAAGATAAAGGTTATTTGATTTTTGTATGCAAGAAAGATATAGGATAATAGGAAACAAGTAAAAAATCAAATTATGTCGTATGCATTTTTTAGCCATATTCTTATAAGAAGTTTGAATTAATACTGATTGATTATTCTGATTATTGATAAAACAATTATCAGTCAAGTGGCACTTATGGGTTGTTATTGTAATTAAAAATATTCATG
Organism: Metopolophium dirhodum; assembly: GCF_019925205.1. Classification (NCBI taxonomy): domain Eukaryota; kingdom Metazoa; phylum Arthropoda; class Insecta; order Hemiptera; family Aphididae; genus Metopolophium; species Metopolophium dirhodum. The sequence goes on from NC_083560.1 coordinate 110,325,565, forward strand.
CCAAACTAGTACATATTATTACCAGTTAGTGTATATGAAAAAATAGTTTTAGGCGAATTCTTTGTATATATTAATATACATTTTGAGGAGAAAAGATATTTATAAAAATGTTTTTTCCAAAGCGGAACTAACCCTCGGTCCAACCCTGAGAGGGGAACGTGAAAAAATCTAGACAAAAATAATAGCTAATCAGTACCTAATCGAAGAATACAATAGTAATCGAATCACGGTATTATCGTGGTAAAATAATATCACTCTCGCATGCCTGCAGATGGATCGACGAAATGTGAAAATGAACGGCTCAACGACTGTAATGGCGGCGACGAAGAGGATGAATAGAATAGATATGGCGCGCGTGTGTGATGCCGAAAAACCGATCCGCAGCAGATATCGCGTATTATATTATATTATGGTTATTGTAGGTAACTACCGATGTTATATTGTGCGTACCGCGGCGGTTATACTTACGTGCCTATTATAATATTATTATTGTAATACGGTTTCGACCTCGCAGTGATGAGCGTGTGTGGTGGTTTTTTTTGCGGTGTCATCACAAAAGGGATGTTTTGACAGCCTTTTCCGCGGGAGACGGGGGGACCGACCTATACCTACCCCCATCGGTCACCCGAACTGACAAGCACTGCACGGTCCCGTGCCCTCACAAGTCGCGACTGCACACGCGCATATATACGTAGGCACATATTATTATTATTATTATTATTATTATTATTAATATTTCACCCGTAATCGGTTCTTAATAGCGCGTATACCGTATATACACGAATATATTGTATGAAAGTAGCCGCATATTGTTGTGTATAATATGCGCTAAATGCACACAATGTGTGTCTATTGAAATTTAGTATAACGACAACGGCTTACACAAGTTGTGTAGGTACTACTACATATTATAATATAACGTGTCACGTGGTAAAAGTACGAACGTGACTACTCCGGGAGATTATCCGAATTTCGGGCATTTTCATCTTGGTAAAGTCTATAGAATAGAATATACAAAATAATGCGTTCAAACTTGATTATACTCGTAGTATTATAGTTACGACTTCTATAACATTAAATGGTAAATATTACTATATTATTATTAGTATACTTAAATAATAATCTATAGTATAATGAAAGTACATACCTATATGTTATAAATATTACACAACAAGTCAAAATAGCGGGTAAGTGGGTGTCGCTCTGCTGTTCAGTAGGTTACAAGTGGATCACTATTTAATGGATGGACGGTGTTAAATTTGAATTCAATGATATAAAACCATGGTATACGACAAATGATTCCGAGCGAAAATGGCCTGTCAGCAAATAATATTATAAAGTAAAATTTCATGAGAATATTGTGATTAAAGTAATTTATTTTACTATTAGACATTAGTACAACATTATGCTAAATTCGTTTTTTCCAAAAAAATTACATTTGAAAATGTCATTAGGTAGGTATTATGTGTATAAAATATAATAATAATATAATATATTTTAAAAGTTTCAAGTAGGTACCCACGAACAATATTTTTAGAATTTTGGGTTACATTATGAACTATTTATAAGAATCCTTGTTTTAATTTTCAAACCTTAACTATAAAAATTGAACATTTTATATTTTTGTAACTACAATAAATGTTTTCATGTATAGAAAATGATAAAATAAACATTTGATGAATATTTAAAATACTTACTTTTAGGTATTAGGTTATTAATTTTTAAATAATGACATAATAAGAAAATCATAATAATTTGCGTAGATACTTTTTTATTATAACCAAATGAGTTTTAATTCAAATGCAGTAAAAAAAAAATTATTTGGGAAACAAATTTAATAAACTTAGTGAAACATTAGGCATTAGGCAAGAATACATGAGATAAAGTTGGTAGGTACTGATTGATATGACATGATAACAGTGTTTTTTATTTTAATCTTTTGAGTTATTTAGTAAACATGTCAATGTTATCAATATTATATCACATAATTTTTCACTATTTTAGAAATTCTAATTATCTTTATTTTTTTATTTAAATAAATGTTTGTTTGTATTATTATTATATATTTTTTTGTTATTAAAAAAAGGTAGTAGAAAAATGTTTTGGGGGTCTAAAATTGTGGGTAATATGGGACAAATTGCTTTTTTTAGTTACAATAATACAATTTAAATCCTGTGAAAAAAATGTATTACTTTAATTAATATATTATTACAATAAAGTAGACACTTTATTATATTAACTCCACGTGGAGTTAATTAATATTAGGTGTCTCGTCTTACCCGACAAGTTCCCCTGTTGTTATATAATGGAATACCTACTTCAGAAATATATATTTTTTTTTGTTTTAAATTTCCGCAGTTCCGCATACGTAATACGTATAGCTTTTTCGTGATGTAAAGATTAAAGTTGTTTTTAAAAAAAATCCACAGCCGTTAAAAGTCCAAAGGAAAATGTTATGCGTCCTTATCGCGGGTAGCACACACACACACACACACACACACACACAAGGCGCCACACACGCGCTTTATCGCTCACACCATATTATATGGGTGTGTTTGTATGGTATCACGATCGAAAACGGTGGAGACTGTTTTGTGTATTCAAAAGAAAACAAACGATAAGGCTAAACACTGTAATTTTTACGTACGGAACCTTCTTTTCGTATATATAATAGATAATACAACGCGTGGAATTTCCTTTGAGTTCCCGAGACCCGCCTCCTCCGACCAGCGCACAACATACCTATATAGGTATCTGGTATACTATGTACAAAACACCGCGACGCACAACCACCGTAAAATGTATGTATTCCGGTGCACCTATTACTGCATTATATGATATTATATCGGATATCGTATATGTCATTATGATATTATCCTTTCCGCTATTAATTTGACGTTGCGGGACAATAGAGAATTAATATCGGGTCGGGTGAAGTTTTCGTACAAAAGTATGGCATAGGTATACACGTGCGGGCCCATTCCGTCCGACGAAATTATATAGACGTTGTCCGTTATTTGTACCTACGTAGGCATAGGTGGAAGGTAGGTGGGTATTAATACCACCAGTCGGAATATACAAGTGGAAAATAATATTTTATTTGTTGAGCCGCCCGACAAAGTGCGTTTCAAGCAGATGGGTGTACGGATATAACATGTAATGACTACACGCTCTTTTTTCTCGTTTCATTATGTTTATTATTATTATATATTATTATTCTATTAAAACCGGGAGAGCCTATGATTTTTACACTTTGTCCGGTGCAAAAATATCCCCGGGGCGAGGGATGATCCATTCTTCACACCGGCTAGTGTATCGTATACAATGTCTTTTCTGAAGAAATATAAAATGTATAGGTGGGTACATCGTAACAGGCGGGTGTGAGGCGTGGATAATAGTATGGCTGGTATCGTGTTATTATTGCAGACGTCACGAACGTCGAATAATACAAGACGAAGGACACACGTGAAATTTCAGCTGAAAAGGATTATTTTGTGCTATACATTAAAATGCCAAATTAAAAGGTACCTATAGAAAGCGTTTGCGTGTCGGCACGTATGCATTACATCATATAGTAGGAGGTATCTTCTGCAGCTATACAACATATGTATATACTTATAATACTTCTGAAGACCAACTGTCATATTATTATTGTATTTTGGTATAATGATCGGTGTTATTGGTGTGTATTATTAATTTTAAATGGTTTTTTTTTGAAATAATATTTTTGAGTTGAGTAATATCTTAAAACATGACTGCAGATGTTTCAAATGTACATCTTTCGTTCCCGTTGAATTCGTTCTATGTGGTGACAATATAATATATATAGATGGTGCTGTGGCGTCGATCAGTCTCTATACTTTGGATTTAGAGAAAAGAACATGAGTAAATGTGTGTGTAGGTATAATATTTTTAATGGTATTTATTCAACCAACACTTTTGGGAGCAGATAGATCAAACTAAAAGTTTCCTATGGCTTCTTCAAAGATATATAGGTGCATAATATATAGTATTATAGTATATACAAGATGATCCATTTGACGCAAGACACTATTTATTTCAACAATTATTAATGTTTTTAAAAATGTATATATTTCACTATTTTAATCACTATCATTGTTTAAAATTAACTTATTACAATCACAACATACATTTGTAATTCCTTATTCTAAAGCAGCATATTTTTTTGAGGTAATTCGATACATAAAAATCAAATTTTAAACGAGTAGCTTATAAATTATAGGTAGGTAAGTATTTCAAATTTTAATAGTAGAGTGGTACAAGGGTGGCCCGCAAAATATTAATCCACTACTCCGCTCATCTAAACTTTAAATATTCATAACTAATAAAATACTTGTTCGAAATATGATTTATATAGATTAAAATAATATAGGTACCAAATTATATTCTCAATTAAAAATGTTTGTTGTTATTTAAGAAAATAAAACTTAAGAAATTATAACAATAAGAAATAGTAAAACTATAATTTTTTTCCAAAAACTGTAGAGTGTTTTGTAATAATAAAGTGTAATAATAAGTGTTGTACAATAAATGGACCACCCCGTATTTATATAAATATATGTAATATAATATGGTTGTAGTGCATATTGATTTTAATTTATTAGTAAATTTGTATTATATTCAACTAATTACATTTTTAATTTTCATATTTCTTAAAAAAAATCTGTTCCACTATATTTATGCCTGCATAAAAATTATATTTTAAACATACATTTTAAAAACAAATCCAACACTTCGTTATTCTCTTTAAAAAAAAAAAAACGATACAGCTGAGATATAAGCACTGGCTCGAAACCAACATAAACCAATAATCTAATATAACGCATATATTCAGTTAAATTATATAAGCAGATGGCTTAATAGTAGGAATAATGATGATATGTTACCACTTGCTAGTATTTTTTATTCATGTTTGAGAATAACGTATACAACGATAGATATGCATGAAATTGTGTACAAATACCTTTTAATTAGATAATAATAATATTTGTATTAGTTTGTGCAATGTCCGATTATGTACGACGTATGTATGTATGTATGTATTGTACCGTTATTGTTTTGTAGCACTTAGAAAATATGTTACATACTGAACAGAAATTGTTTTGCATACAAATCCATGTAAAATATTAATTGAAAATTGTGCCTTAAATAATATTCTAAAATATCAACAAATAAATATAGGTAGGTACGAATGTCCGCGGCGCAAAACAGCATCAGCGTCCGTTAATTTATTTTAATTTAAGTTTTATTATATTATATAATTTTTCTTTTAAGCCGAATTACTCGTATATTTTGTTTGGAAAAAACATTAGATATAGTGCATGATATATTAGTCTGAACAATTAGTCTGAATCTAGCAGTTTGAAAAATTTGACCTAAATCAGAGATAAACAAAAAATAATACAATTTCTAACTATCGCTTTTTCTATGGTATTTTTATTTTTCATTTAATGAATCCCGCAGTGATGGCAGCGGCCAAAAATATATACACCTATAATGTATTGCTCGGGTATATATATGAACGTACATTTATTATAATTAAGTATGTATAATACATAATATGTTATCTTTAATGGTGTGTTTTCAAATGACACTTGACCGGAAGCTTACTGTGGAAACGGATCGTTAAATTCAATATCGTATACGTCATTACCTCCGATGAATTATTCAATAATGTGTACAAGTGGTTCTCGAATATCTCTCTCTACAGGAGAGAACGCGCAGCAGCGACATCACAACGCGGCCATCTGTCTGTATATACTATTTTTATTAATCGGCTTATCAGAAATTTGTTCAGCAAACGACTGCGCACGAGAGAAATAACCCATTCAGCGTTACAAAACTCGTATTTCTAGGCCCCCCACAAAGAGGTTTCAGGTGCTTAAGAAGAAAAAGAAAAAAACAAATTACAGAAAATCGCTACCGATGGTTACCCACCTACCCACCTAACGGCTACTCGTTTGAGCCGCTATGTCATAACAGCTTAATGACAATATTCTACACAGCATAAACGGAGTAGCTGTTGCAAGTCTGCTGCAGCAGTTGTTTTAATCTTATATCGAAGCTGCTCACTACTAATATACCTAACGTCACGGTGTCGTGTGTTTCGTATTCGATAATCGCGAGCTTAGTGAAAATAATAAATACATTATTAATAGTAAAATGTATGTCCAATGACAGCAATCACTTGATGTCGTTTTCGTACTTATAAAACGGCTATGCGTAGTGATATTTTCGACTACAACAGTTAGTTAAGTCGCATAATTATATGATGATATACGGAATGCGTTGATACGAATATTAGTTAAGTAGGTACTAATACCTGCATAATTTGTATTTGCTACCTTTCCATTAATATTATTACACTACAGTTAGGATAACCGCGGGACTGCAATAAACCTAATCGTTCTTAAAAGTTATATAAGATTTACCGCGTCATGTGCTGCAGCTATAAATTATTGTATTTCTCGTGATCGTAATAAATTGTAATTTGCCTTGACGCGTATACCTAGGTAAATATTAATATTTTATAATATATAGCCATTTTGCATGTAATAAGGTAATATATATGTATAATGATAATAATAACAGCAATAATAATATATTAATATAGGTAAAGGGTAAATTAAAAGTCTTCGACTTAAAAAATTCATAGTTTTTTTAAAAATTATGTTATTGCGGTTGGCTGAAGTGAAAAATATTCTTAAAATTATCTACTTGTAATATTATAGTGTGTAACGAAATGTGTTCAATATGACAGTGGAGGATCAAGGCTATCGCCCGACCAACATTTATCGGAGGACGTAAAGCTCTCTGTAGTTGCCATGTCGGCACGAACTTGTAGCAATACTCGCTTATCATTAAAAGTCTCGTTTATCAGCAACAAAAATAAAAAACAAACTTAGTGTAAAAAACTTGGCTATATTATTTTCATCATATTAAATATGTTGTTTTTCTTGCAGTTTATAACTGTTGCAGAGCCATATATAAGTTCGCAATACTTTTAAATCACTCTGTATAACAAGTACGTACGATGTACCTATGCTGTATGTAATCACTTGTCACTTCTCAATAAATATTTGTATTGTATTTTTAATAATACAAGTACCTTGTCTTCACAGTTTAAATTCGTATTTATGATTAACCACGTTTTATGTACAGGACTTCGATAGCCATAATTTATCACAGCACATTGATACAATGTAGAGTTGGAATAAATTACACGGTTATTAGGTAGGTACATATATATATTTTAATTTCCGCGTTCCAGCAGTTGTGGATATGATTTTAATTTTAAAACAGTGAGCCGGATACGGAATCGGTTATTATCGCTTCACTCTCCTACAATATATAGGCGTAATAATGCATTAAGTGTGTTGTATGTATAATTAGTACTGACAATTCGAAAGCAATAATTGCATTAATCGCGACGTTTCAAAAACAATTTCGAGTGGATCTCAGCATATTCTATTGTGTTCTGAATTAGTTTTATATAGACAACAATAGACCATTGTAACTCTGTGCAATCAAAAATTAGCCATGTGCTGAGTGTCAATTTTCGAAATGTTGTATAGGTACATTCGAAACCGCGAATGCCTATACATAATATATGAATAACAATTCAATCACTAACTAATCAAAACTATATCTTCAACTAGATATCCAAAAGTTTTTGGACCTAACAATGTAGGTATGCTTCATATATATATATTATATATATATTATATACCTTTCACCTATGCAATATATTGATACAAAATGTTATCCGTCTCTCTTACCAAGATTCACAATTACTGCACTAGATTAAATTAGTTGATACATAGCTCAACCTAATAAAGTTACTTATACTCATTAAATGTATTGACTATAAGAAAATTAATAAAAGGATACAGGAAAGGAACACATTTCTATATTGTTCTATTAAATAAATCAATTAATTATCTTTAATCAAATATATAGGTAATTCTTTATTACTTTATTATTAACTTTCATTAAATTATAATTGCTAAGTCATTATTTATACAAATTATAAATACTGATTGTTATACAAATTTAATATTATTGAAACACATCAAAATATGGCATAATCAGGAATGTTACAAAATATGAACTTAAATATAAACAAAATCAATCAAAATAAAATATTTTACATATCGAGTTCAGCAGTTATACAAATTATAAATACTGATTGTTATACAAATTTAATATTATTGAAACACATCAAAATATTATGGCATAATTAAAATAATAGCAGAATATTCTTTTGATTATGTGGACACTTAATATGACATATGGACAAAATATTATGGTCTTATAATAACTGTAAAAAATATTTTATAATTATATAAAGTTGTAATAATCCACAAAAGTAAATTGTGTTATTTTTAAGTAGACCGTATGTGTATTATAGTATTGACAGGTCAATTACCCGATGTGTTACTAAAAAATGTATCGGTTCCAAGAATTTTATATTGATATGACATTTGAGATAATTAGAGCGGACAATGTTCGTTATTTATCTCCTTGATTTAATCACATAAATATAGCCTAAACCGGGGACCATTTCAGACGTGAAAACGTGATCGTATATGTTCAGAGTTATTGCGAAACTCAGTAGTATGTAAAAAAGCCAAATCATTAGGTCCAAGGTCGAAGGTCGAACCAAAATTATAATTTATTTTAAAAATTAGTTATAAATATACGAATATACCATATTACCATATACAAGACAAATGTATAAATAAAATATTTTTCTCTGACTCGTTAGTAATTATATTATTATATTATAATTCCTAATTATAAATTATAATACGTAAATATCTCATTTTCAGATTGAAAATGAACTACCTATAATAAGTATTTGATTTATATTATTGAAATTGAATCGAATTTTATATTGAGGTGCATAGACTTAACCAAGTTAACCACGAAAATGAGACTTGGAGGGCATTAGAATATATATTTTATATATATTCGTTAATTCCGAATTCCCAGCTGAGAAACGATAAATGGGTCATATTATTCCTCACATTATTCCTCCTTTAAAAAAAAATCCAGGACTCTCGTGTCCCCCGACTTAAAGGTCTGATTACTATTTCGTCTATGCTGAGTAGGTTTTTTTTTTTCTAGTAAAAAGTTTTATGTATATACATTATAGTATGATGCATATTATCAAACGATCGAGTCTAGTAAGTATTGGTATTACCAATACCGGGAAGAAGTCATTATACCGCGCGTGTTTATTATTGTTACCAGAGGCGTATTATGAACAGCCGACAACCGTGTCAGCGAGCACTATAACTCGCAATATTATCTTTCTGTGGCAACTATATAATATAATATAGCACTTGACTACTTCTCGGTATTCCACCATAAACCTAATACGATGTTATTTCCATTCCGAAGTGGTTATCATATAATAATACGAAAAAATAATTATTTCGTTCGCATGTTTCGACATTTACATCGTAATTATAAAATAATTATTACCATTTTGACCGCGCTAGGACGTCACGTTCGTGCATCTATATCTTCTATAATATGTGAAAATTGATGATTTGTTGTATGTTCGTCCTCTATAGACTCAAAAACTACTGGCTCGTTTCCATTATATCCAAGTTATATCGATAGATTCCTTGGGACTCGAGAAGGGTTTGTAGCTTCGTTTTTCAACCCATGCTATTAATTAATAATATTAAAATTATAACTGCATATTCGTTTATAACTACCTGTAATTAATAGTTGAATTATTAGTTACATGTGAAAAAAAAGTTACATACCCACCGCAGAAGATTGCCCATCTCGGTTTCATTATCCCTTGGACAATGCCGAGTAACACGAATAGTTTATATAGTTACTGAGTGTAATAGAAAGACCTGAATAAAATGAATAATTTTTTTATATTTATAATTTGATTACTTACGTGCATTACACTTATAATATAACGTTTTATATTTTTATTTTTAAAACTGAAAATACAAAAAAATAAATGTGATTTAAATTTTTTTGAAATATTCAAAATGACTAATTTGGAAATCTGATTTTAAGAAAACTATTGATTGTAAAAACATTTATCCAAGTTAAATGGTTTATTTTTTATAATGTTTTAAAAGTCAAAATTTCTTGAAATAGGTATAAGACTCGTTGACTATTTTAAAAAATATTTAGTGCCTAACAAGTACCTATTTCAAAGTTCTCATAAAATATTTATAAGAAGTTTATACTTTTTGAATTTAAAATGTTTTTTTACGATTGGATTAAGTTTACTTAACAAAAATAATATGATTTCACTAAAATTCGTATTTTAAGGATGGGCTGACAAAGAAATGTAGATTGAATTACCTAAAATTACCTAAAACCTATATGAAAGCCTAATACTCATCGCTACTTCTCTCAAACGACAAAACATGGTATATGAACTTTAAATTTGAAATACTGGCCCCTCTAATACTCTATAGGTGTGCAATAAATAAGAATGGTTTTTTAAAAAAAATGTATAAATTTAATGATGCGGTTGCACAGAAAATTTGTTTCGGATGTATTTTATATTTTATCTATACGATCCAAATAACTGTGTCAAAAATGTGTGCAGAGTTTAAGAATGGGTAAATCCAAGGGTATTTAATTTGTCACGCGCGGGCCGCGCAGGAGCAGCCTGTTATAATATTATTATATATCGAAGGCACGTGACAGTCGTTGGACAGATGGCTCGTCGTCGCATTATATTTTATATAATATTTCAGTGTATAATATAATATTATATAGTGCACTGCTACAGTTGAACTGTTAAAGATATTATAATATTATACTGACGACGACGCGAAGTTAATAAAATATATAATAATATTATCGTAACACCGTAGGGCGCCCCTCACGGTTCGGTTTTAAACAAAAACGAAATGATAATAATAATAATAGCCCATAAGTATGGGATCTTTGTCCGGTCCGTGCAGCTATATAGTGACTGGGCGCTGTGGTCAAACCTGCACACAGTGTCAGCGGGGCGCCCGCGAGTCCTGCGACAGCGATCGCCACCGTCGTCGTCGACCTCACCAGCAACAACGGCCACCGCTCGTGTGGTATTATTGTCGTCGACGCCGTATAATAATATCGTATTATTATTATTATTATTATTATTATTATACATAAATAAAATCCAGCTGGACTCGGTTAAAGGATCGGTTTTACATATATTATTACCCACAACACACGTGCATATTATATAATAATATAAATACCTAGTGCCTATATACATAATAATATACACTTCCCTCTCGCGATTGTCATACATACATACATACATATGGGTGAGTATATGGTACGCTCTGGTACAATGTCGTACGCTGCGATGCGTGTTATATATTATGTTGATGTCAGAATGTGTTTACCTCATAATATTATATATCGCACAGTGTGGTGCGCGCGCGTGTGCGCGTAGTGTATTAATATTATAATATTGTACAATATTATATTGTTGCTTCATATACGTCGTGTCCGGAGACCGTATTAAAGGCCAAAGGGATGATTTACGATCGTTATAAAACAAGTATTTTCTTTTTACGACCCACCCCGGTCCGCATCGCTGCCTGTCGACAAACCGTTTTTTTTATTTTTTTTTTTTTTTTGTTGCCTATATCGCACGCACTCGGCGCGCGACCAGTCCGACGACTTTTGCTATATCAATAAACCGATAGGTACACTTACATTATGATATACTATTATATGCACACGTTTTCGTAATGGACGATGACGACGACCACCATCGCGTAGTTGTTGTTATACATAAAACAAAAAATGCCCTCACCCTTTCACAAATTTATTCGCGTTTTTCGTTTCCCCGACGATGTCCGGTCGAATCGCATCAATAGGTCAGCCGCGGGTATGGCCTGCAGATGTATAGTGCTGCTGTAGGGTAACCGTGTTAGCCATCATACAAGGTAGACGGAAACGCGTTACAAATCCACCATATATATAACGGTCAGAATAGCCCTCGACCGCATCACTCCGAGCATAGATTAAAATAAAACTATATAGAGATACCTATAAGCAATGCTAATGCGTTAATTCCTCGCTCAGTATTATTTTTAATTGCCTCCTACCTCATCCATGCACCAATAGCCAAATCCATATTACATAAAATCCAATTAATCAGCGATAAATGATTGTAATGACGTTGCCTATCTATGGTGTTATTTAACATATGCTTGAATAAGATACACGACTACACGAGTAGGATATCTCAGGAATCATTTCAACATAATGTTTTCCAGAGTATGACGTCGATGTATATGTTAGACCGTTTTTGAGATTGACTACGCCATCGACGGATATACACATTATTATAATTTCAACAGTATTAAATATTAATTATCGAAAAAAGCGTTAAATAATGTATTACATAGGTATACTTATATAATTATTTCGTTCCAACCGTCCATTAGGTGTATATTATCCCGTCGTAGAGACGGTAAATGCACATTTGATATTTTCTACTTACCGTCAATAAAGTCCCAAAATTTCCTAATACATTTTGCAATTTTGCAATTTTGAGATGAAATTCGCAAGTTATTTGATTTGGTTGAGGTACGGGAATAATGGATTATACAAAGGCACCGCATAAAGCGCGTTCGTCCATCGAATTTCCTAAATTAACTTACGAGTACACAATTAATCCAAAACTTGAACTTACAATTTATTTTAAACGAATTGGTCACGGTGAGATGTGTGGGGGCCGAAATCGGATTCACGTTAAAACTCAGAACTGGCTAATTTACAAACGTCGCAGAATAGAACTAATACAAATACAAACTTGTACACACAATACACTGCAGTTTATTTAAAACGATTTGTTCTTGTACGAGTTGGGGACAATTGGTGGTAGGTAGTTGGCCATGTTGCCAAATTCTAGTGTTTTTCTTTTAGAACTCAAGCTTAGCAATTACGCAACTGTAGAAAGTTATATGATAATATAATATTTTAACGTGTAATAGAATTATAATGGAAAGCTTATTTACTTCAATACTTAATAACAATTAACGGAATATAATAATATTGACATTTTGGAATATATTATACATAATATATAGAGTGTAACAGAAACAATTGACAGGTGTAATAACTTTTATTCTAATATTTTTTTAGATTCTAGGCGGAGCGATGAATGTGTTGAATGTTTTACAATAAATATAGATTCTTCATAAAAAAAAAATTGTTGTCTGAAAGCACTTTTATAGTATAACGAATCTCCAATCATTAACTTTGAGGGAGGTTTCTATAGAAGAAGCAAATTGAAGTTTGTAAATTAGTGGGTAAAAAATACAAAAATATTTTTTTAAATAATCAAGAAAAACAAAATCTAGAATTTTTATGCAAAATCTATTTTGTTTTATTTTTGTAATTTAAAAATGATAACTGTATAATTTTATTATTTAAAAAATGTTTTGATTCTTTCTGTGCTATTGTAGACATATACATTTCACATTTCATAGTTTTTATTCGATTTCTATATGATAAAATGTTTATTTGTGAGTTAAAAATCTTAACAAATCGATACAATGTTTCTCAAAAGTTATTCTTTCCATAATTAAAAAATGCAAACTCACAATCTTTCTATAAATGTAAATAAAGTAATTTTTGCTTGTTCAAAATATTTTAAAATTCAAAACAAGATTACTCATAAGTTTTACATATACCTATTATACCTACAGTACATAAGTAATTTAAAAATTTCTGAAAATTTCAATAAATTTTAGGTACTTGACAAATTACTATAAACAATTGTATAATTTAATATTACAAATAATTTAACTACCTATATTATGTGGTATGTTCATTATTAATGTTTGTTTTATATTTTGTCTTATTTACTTTAATTTTTCAATAGGTACCTACTTACTACTTGAATATTATACACCTACTTAATATATAACATTTTAATCATTGGTGTGTTTAATGTTGAGAATTGTTTTATTGTAGGGGTAGAATTAAAGATTGTTAAAGATTTAATGATTGAAGGCTAAAAAAATATTTTGTTTCTCCCCTTACAAATAAAAACTAGTTGGTGCTTGAATAATTGTCCTAATTTAATTGATATGTGGATATAGATTAAAAGTTTTATAAAAAAAAGTAAAATTACAATTAATTGATCAACTGAATAGATAATTTTAAGAAGAGTTGTAACTGTAGTCTTAAATTTTATATTATATATTCTACTAAATGTTCAATCATGTTTTAAATAAATCCAAACTTCTCCATCTCTAACAAATAATAGAAGAAACACTTTGGTAGGTACATATTGAAATTGAAATTTTTGTATCTTTTTGCTGTTTATATTTTATACTTTCTATACGTTGGTTTTTTTATAATAATATTATATTATTGTAGTCGGACAGTAGTTGGTGTAATAATATACGAACATTTGCATTAAATAATATTATGATTTATGATGCCCAGACAGTTTGTTCGTATATTTAACAATATCTATATACTTAAATGTATGTACAACGTCATATAGATATGCGTTTATTCGGCTGCAGACTACATAATATAATAAATATTATATTGGCTCGAATTCCGTGTACGAAAAACATTGTATCGCGATCCATTGCAGGCGGCACCAGCAGACTTATATACAGGGTGATTCACTAAGCATGCTTACCCCCTTTTTTCTTTAATACAATGGTTATTAAAAATCTGATTTTTGAAATTTAAATTTACCTAAAGAGTAAAGACTATATTTGTAAGATATTAATATTATTTTACTACTTAAGGAGTGTCCTGTGGATATACAAACTTCTTTTTTTCAAATGAGAATCCATCTTTTCTACTGTAAATTACTTATCAAATAAGTTTTCGTGCCAGAATAAAATTTGAACGAGCCGTTTTTGAGTTATTAACCAAAGATAATAGGTCAATGATAATGGGGGCTATGGTGATTTGAAAATATTAGTGATTTATAATTTACTATAATCTATCAACAATCAACATTAATCATTTGTATAAATGGTATAATAAATAATAGAATCAATATTACATCTATTTTATATAATAAATATTCAAGGGCACCCATAGGGGGGGTGGGATGGCCATGCCCCCCTCTTTTTTTACTAATGTTTGTATATTAAGTATTTAAATGTATATATATATATATGTATAATATACACCTAGCCCCACCCCCCGTCCGGTGAAAATTTCTGTGGTCGGTAAATTTATCCATATTAGGTATAAACATTTTAATAACTAATAATTATTCACTTGGATTTCGAACTAGGAACATTAACATTTTCGAGTTTAAAAAACAGAAAATTGTATCGCCACTCTTTATGATGTATTTTAGTACAAAAAATTTAAAAGTTTGAAAATGTGCTCTTAAGTAGGTATATATTTAAAAATTCTAAATTTTTAATTCATTATTAAATGAAAAATGAGGGATGAGTATGCTTGATGAATCACCCTGTACAATTCGTACATGTTATTTTGCATTATATTATATAATATTATTATAATCGCACGTAACGGCCACACATAATGGTCGTCGTTTGATAAGTCCGGTCACCTATACCTATACATTATATAATCAGCATCATAAAATATATATAACTATAACAATACAGGTACTTTACAGTTTACGCGTGTCATTATATATATTATATTATATGCATGCAACATTTTGTAAAGCCCAGCTGGAAGCGATACATATTATACTGCTGGCCGCACGCGAGTATATTAATAATAATATAATATAATATAATAATATATGATGTGCCCACCCCGAACCGACTTAGCACCGGCTATCACGGACGGCGACGAAAATACCCCGACTACCGTCTATATATAATATAATATACCTAATATTATGTGCCTACCTATATATATATATATATATATACGGACAGCACGAGAGAAGACGTGCAGAAGTCATTTATAATTTTGGCAGAACACTCTCGCCCGGAGGTATACCACCGAACAATAATGATAATAATATAATACCATAAAACTATATTATGCTATCGTATATTGTATATTATTATTATTATATAATGAACTATATAAGTCCTCGACACGCCGTCCGATACGCGTGGTCTGGTCCGGTCGCTTCTCAATTGTTGCGAGCACACCCCATCCCCCTCTCGACCATATTATCCTATCTGGTCAGTTTAATATTATTATTCGATTCGGTTTTTATTATTATGTGTCGTTGATGTCACCACACGCGATCTACTTTCCAGCCGCGAAATTGCGTCTGCGGTTATTTCCGTGGAGCGAATATATTATCGTCGCCGGAGCCGGACACAATGGACACAACGACAGCCGTTTTTAAGTTATATAAATAATAATATGGTCATTTTATTCCTATACCTAGGAAGCAACGACGGTTTTATTGTGATAATAATATACTCGCGGGCTACTCGCTGCCGTCCTTTATAATTTTTGTTAAGCTTATATTTTATTATAATACGTATTGTTATAAACTTTTATAGTATATATTTGATAAAAGGCAATGTATGTGTGTGTATGTGTGTGTGTGTGTGTGTGTGTGTGTGTGTGTGTGTGTGTGTGTGTGTGTGTGAGTGTGTAAGCGATCCACAGTCTAGAACTCATGGTTTTGAATTTGGTACATAAGTAATAATATAGGTACCCACGAATGTTCACCTCAAAATAATTTTGGTAAGGTTCAGTTAATTTTGCTATGGGTTTCTTTTCACGAAAAACAAAAAAATTTTTGTTTGTATAGCGTTGTCATTGGTTACAAAAAATCAGTGGTGCAACCAGAATTTTCTGAAGGGGGGGGGGGGGAGTCGAACTAAGAAAAAAATCTGGTACCTATAATCTATATAGCCATATTGGTACATACAATACATTTTACATGAAAATATCAATCAATGTTTAATAATATTTCAGAATTTGAGAAAATACATAATATACTTTTATTAATATTTTTGTAATAATTATTTTAAAAAAAGTAAAATAATTCATAGCGTTAAATCTAAACGACGATTCGAATTAGCTAGGTAACTTATTTATAATTACTACCCTATACTACCAACAGAGTACATCTATAGTACTGAATATCTGTCGTGTACAAATGATAATGACAAATTACATTTAAAATGTTTTACATAGATGTAGTATTATGGATATTGGATATTATAAAATATAAATTTATATTGATTGTATATTATATTATAGGTCGCAACACGCACACATTTGACAACGAACTGGTCGGTGCCCGGTGGGATTGTACTATAATATAAAAATATATTATTATTATTATTATGTATAACTCAGTATAAGTAACTACGTTTTTCGTCGTCGATAATAATAATGCAATGACATTATTAATTTTATATTTTATACCCGCTGAAATGGTCAAAAAAAGAATCTAAAAATACCACTGAAAAGTACCTGTAGATTTTAATATTCCATAGAATAATGTCATACAAAAATATCGAAAATGAAACGATTTTATTATAAAATAAATCTCAAAGTTTTTAAATTGACAGTAAGTTTCAAAACGGGATTAATACGGGACAGACTTATTGATAAACGGGACAAAATGTGTCCCGCATAACTTTTGACGGGACAACGGGACAAGAAAATTACGAAACATTTTTCTATTTAACACTATTTGTACCTATAATCAACTGTCATAAATGTTGTTATCTTAATACGAAACTATCACAAAATTATTATTTTTGTTGCCAATAACAGTTTGTGTAGAATTTTCTTATTCTAAATTAAATAAATTAAATAAATAAAAAAAGATTTCTTATATAGCCCATTTTAGGTATGTTCCAAGGGCGGGGGTTGGCCCGGACCAGGACCCCCCTGGTTGCGCCACTTCATTAAATACAACGTTTATGATTGGATATATTTTTAGACTGTTTTTTGTATTTGTTCAAAACAACCCAAAATATCTGTGCAGTTTACATTTAACCCAGTTTAAGGTGGATTAAATCCATGGGCATTTCATTTGTCACGGGTCATGCAGGATCAGCTAGTATTATATTATTATATACCTACGTATAAATCATTGGTGGAATGAGTAAAAGAAAGAGGCTTATTTAATTGTATAAAAAAACAATTGATGTTTTAAAAACATAAAAATAACTGATGTATGACTTATATTTATTTTTAACACTTTTCTTAAGTTTGGTTTCACGTCTGTCTGTGATCAAATCTTGCGCGCTCGATTTGAGGCACTTTTTGAAGATGAAAAATTCTGAAAATTGGTATAGACCTTGGTCTTGGATGACAATACAATAATCCGTTGTCATTTTGGGACATGGACCAAAAAAAAAAAAAAGGATTGTCCCCACGACGTCGCCGTAATATCTCTCGCAGATATTGAACTTTCTCTCTTCCCCAAAAATAACCGCAACCTCTTACGAAGCAAGTATAGGCGTGTCCTATCCATTATTATAATATCTATGGTAACAACGGTAATTATTACCAAATAACATTATACCGGTATTCTGATATAGGTACCGAAAACACCGGATACCGATATTCTTTAAACACTACAGTCAGCAGTGAAAATAAGAGCAACAGACTGTTCGTAACTTCATGTTCTTAATTATTTACTTTCAACTAAAAAGTAGAAAATAAAAAATAAAAAAAAAATTTTTAAAAACACACTTTTCCATAAAAACATTTAAAAAAAAATTTTAAAAATTGCACTAAAAAGACAAAAATAATTCTCTGTACTTAAAAATAATGAAAAATTTATTGATGAAAAATTTAAAAGTGTGTGGTGCATCATACAAAACATTAAAAGCCGAGCTAAGTCTCACATACACTTCTTTGTTCAATCCTGTTTATAAGATAGTGACTGGCAGTATATGTCAAGTATAAGAGCAAAATAATGAAAAATTTACTGATGAAAAATTTAAAAGCCAAGGAAAGTCTCACATACACTTCTTTGTTCAATCATGTTTATAAGATAGTGACTGGGAATATATGTCAAGTGTATGAGCACCACACACTTTTAAATTTTTCATCAATAAATTTTTCATTATTTTTAAGTACAGAGAATTATTTTTGTCTTTTTAGTGCAATTTTTAAAATTTTTTTTTTAAATGTTTTTATGGAAAAGTGTGTTTTTAAAAATTTTTTTTTTATTTTTTTTTTATTATAATACTAAATTAATTTTTTTTTGTATTACTATTACATAAAAAAAAACAAAATCATAATGATCGCAAAATGTTTTGTTTTTTGTTATGAATTTATGATGTATAAATTCGGTTTTAACTTACTAAATGACTGTAACGTCTGTACTTTAAGATAATAAGATTCATAACTGGTTCAAACCGTTTTTCCTTATATTCTCGTAATGAGGCAACAAGTAACAACCAACAATAATGGTACTGACATGGAACCACTTGTGAATAACTTTGAATTAGTATTCAAATATATTTAATATTTAAAATACATTTTTTTTTAAATTGTATTAAAACTGCCTACATCAAACCCCTTAAAAAGCAGGTGAGTGGCGTTCTCGAAGAGAACGGTACCTACATGCACACGCACGTATTATTTACTGGACGTAGGTACCAACGCATTTTCAATTCAATTTTATTTTTATTAATAAATAATATTAGAGTACATTTAAATTTTCCCAAACAAAATAGTAATAATATAATCCGTGCTCGTTTGTCGGTTTTTTTTTTATATTTTAATTTTGAAACAAATTATAATTTATAAGTATACATATTTAAACTGTTATATTGTATCTACATATATATATTACGTATAATATATACTATATAGCTCGCTTTAAAATATTAACGAAATAAAACGATAGAACACGAATTATTTATTAGTTTTTAAGTATGGTTAATACATCAATATACTGTGTAAAATAAAAATAACAAAACTGTATCGGAAATGCAAAACATAAATTTAGTAGCTACCTACATAACATAGTGCTACTAAAGAGGAGGCCAATTTTGATACATAAAATTTTAATGACATCTTTTAAAAAAAATTAAATAATATGTTTAAATATTAATTCAAAGTATCTTAACAGTCCCAAATAAGAACTATTAATGATTTCTGCATAAGTCATTAAATAATAACGTGATTATGTAGAAAAAAAAAATTTGCGTAAAAATGAACCACTATGTCCGGTAAAGTGTCGGTTAACGCTAACCGACTGATAACAGATTTTATTACTGGTGGAATTTGGCCGGTTAACTTTGACCGGACATTGTAAGAACGGCCCTTAAGCTATAGTCATTGTTACAAGAAACCAATTAATATATATTACACAATTAAAAATACAATATTTGTGTTGTCATAAGGTTTTTTTATTTTATTGAAATTATTAATACAATAAAAGTTATTATTGCATTAAAATTCGTTATTTTGATGTTTTTAAACTTGAATAATAAAATCTTATTTCGTATTGATGATTTAACCATAGATTATATTATATTATATCTATGATTTAATAAAAAATAAAACCAAATGGACAAGGCCACACAGAAAATAGTGTCAATTTTATCGTGTAAACATTTTATTGTTTCCTAACCATCTAGCGTCTATAATTTAAGACGCTAAGTTCTTTTTAGCACGAAACCATTATTCTATATTGTAGATTGTAATCTCGTAGGTAATATTGTTAATGAAGATGTCATTAAAGTTGCCTAGACAAAACCCCTTAAAAAGTGTTGAGTGGCGTTCTCTTGTAAGACAGGGATAAAAATACATGTGTAGCAGTTAAATATTACGTAGGTACATATTAATAATATAATAACGATAATAATTAATAATATATATCATTATAATGTACCTAGTATTATATATATATTTATACAAGTAACAAATTCAAAATATTAAAATGTATATTATATTATATTTATTATATTATATTTTATTGGCGTTTCCACAAAATATTCCATCCAGCCACTACATACCTCAATTTATCACTTTATATATTGATATATACCTACCTATACGTTATATTATATGAATAATAATTTAGTATTCGGAATACTTTGTTATTAAAATATATACCACTATATTATAAGATTAATATAAATCAAATGTAGGTACATTTTGATTATAAATCTTATAATTTAATCACTTTGTAAAAATAATTTTTAGTGAAAAAACTAATCTGATTAAACTGATTTTAAATACAGTTATATAAGTTTAGAACATTATTTAAATGAGCGTTTGAGTAAACTAATATTATTATTCAAAAAATGTAATAATTTGGTAAAAATGTGTAACACATTATTGTTTTTAATGGTATCTGTTAATGGTATCTGGTAATGAGATTACCAGTGTACCGTGATATATAATGACCCGAGAATCAACTCATTCATACCTAATAATGACCCGGGAATCAACTAATACATAAAATAGGTCTCGAGAATCAAATCACCTACTGCGTCGAGTTGCCCTATAAAACTTTGAGTACTGAAAATATATTAATACGATATTATTCTTATAAACCAATTTTAAATGTAACGGTTTTCAAAATATCATGATGTATTTAAAATTTAAATGAATAATATAATATTAATTATTAATTATTTACCTAGTAAACATTTTTTTTAAATCTATTGTAAATCTAATTGAATTTTTTTTATTCTGCAACGTTTTAGAACAGAAATATAAATTCAATCTACGACTTTGAGGGGTGTTTCTAGTAGAAAATTATATCTAGTTTGGGTACTTTAGGTCAAAATGAATCAGTAATTTCCAAAATCAAAATATCCCCGCAAAAATATTCCATGACAAAATATCCCGCGTAAATAAAAATTCAAAATTTTAACCTATTTTATAAAAGTTGTATACATATTAATACAATAAATTTATTATTTACATTTATGAAACACAAAAAAAAGAGCGGGTAAGTGGATTTCAATCTGCTGTACAGTAGGTTACAATTGGGTCAATGTATAATGAATTGTATTAAACTTGAATTCAATTATATAAATATCACTGTATAAGAAAAACGATTCTGAGCAGAGACGGTTAGTCAGTCTGGATTTTTTATATTGTTATTATTTATTATGTGTTAGAAATTAAAATCCCATTTTTAGGGGTTTTTCGTAATTTGTCGTAGTTTTTCCCGTGGCATTAAATTATTATTGAGAAAATCGAAAAATGTCCTTTTTAAAGTACCTACCATCTTGATCCAATTTGCTAAAATATAAGGTACTATACGTTGAAATCGACATATAGTAGAACCCTTTCTGGTAGACAAATTTAATAAAAGATAAAAATAAATAAAAATAAATAAACAACACTGTAAAACCACTAGCTTCCTAGCTCCACTCAGAATTTAAAACAATTAAAAAATGTTTAAATAAATATTAAAAATATTGGTGTACACTGAATTATCTGCCTTTAACTATAAGTAATTTATTGCCATTTTTGCGGTGGATAAATTCAAGCATTTTTTTCTTTTAAAATTATAAAATAGTTAATTAAATAATATAATTTAAGACTTTTAGCTAACACACATTGTAGGTAATGATATAAAATGTCAAACGACACACTATACCATTAATAAAATAACGAATAACAGACAATGAATTTAGATAGGTATAAATGCGATTATTGTTGTGCGCAGGAACTGATCCGGGAGGGGGGGGAGGGGGGTAGGGCCCCCCCAGACATATTTTTTTATGAATATAAAATATATTATATATTAAATAACAAATAAACAAAATCTGGATCCGTGCCTGGTTGTGCGATTATTAGGTACTTCTAATTTAATCGCAACTTTTATAATGAAGGTTAAATTTTGAATTAATATTTACGCGGGATATTTTGGCGGGAATATTTTGGTTTTAAAATATTTTGTCGTGGAACCATTATTTTTAATACCTTTAACAAGAACTTATGAAGAACCTTATACCCATTACATCTTCAAGATTTTTAACCAAGGAAAGATTTTTCTTTCAAAAATTATTGACAAAAACTAAAACAACAATTTAAAAACTCTAATGTCTATAAATTTTACCTCCTACTATGTGATCAAACGACAAAATATTCTAAAATTCACCCAAATGCAAAAACTACCACAAATCAAAAGAGTATACAGCGACAGTGCGGCATCATATCAATTGGGACGTCGGAAAACGGTACAGGGAAAACGTTTTTGTAGCGATATGTTTATATATAAACGCAATATATATATATATATATATATATATATACACGCAATACAGCTACAATATGCTATACCTATATAGTATATATTATGTGCTTGGAATTTTACGACCGTGGAATAAAAACATCGGACCGTTTTAAATCGGTCCGCGTTTATTAGCCGAATTATCCGCGTCACAGCCGGCGGCGGTGGCCCCGCGGCCCGGCTGACGGATCTCGGCGGAAAAACGCTAAATCAGTGCCCGCGCGGCACGAATCGGCCGAGGGGATCGGGATGATATTAGAATTATGTACGCGAGATAAAACTCTCGCGCGTTTTTCGACGCAGTGAGCGGCGGTTTTTTTTTCACAGTTTAATTTAAACGTCACGACGCTGCCGCTACAAATCAACCCCCGAGACCGACCGAGAGATAGTGTTGAAGAGGAGAGACGGAGACCGGCGGCGGAGAGAGATAGCGAGAGAGTGCGAGTAGAGCAGCGCAGTATAATATACATGTAGTCATCGTAATCGGCAAACGGCGTTCGTAGTCTTCGTCGTCGTCGTCGTATTCGTCGTAGTCGTGTAGTCGCAGTCGTCGTCGCACCGAAACGGATCCAATTACACGGTACGCTACATCCGATCGCGTTAAGCCTCTCGCTAGGCCCTCCACCGCTCCCGAGCCCCCCTCTACACCGCTGTTTATATATGCCCTCCAGTCGAACTCACCGCGCTCACTAGGCTTACGCGAGAGCTCCAGTCGTACACAGACACATGCGCGAGTCTAATATAATATGCACGTATATATTATGTATGTATATGTATGCTAGACGCCAGTATTATAATTGTACGCTTACACACACTTATATATACGACTCGAGTGCGATGTGTATGTTTCGACGCAGATTCATCCCTTTCGCCCCCAAGGGAAGGGTTTATAATATACCGCGCCACTTCTCTCGTCTACTAAAAAGCTCGCGTCGTAAACCCAACCCCAACCCCCGCCGCCGAGGTCTAGCCGACCGTTTCGCAGTCGCGTACGAAACGTATATGGTCACGTTTCTTCAAATCAACAACGACGTTAAATACAACTTAATAATTATATAATAAAAAAAACCCATCCTGCAACCTAATTGCTACGAAGGTACTGCATGACACGGAGTGCAGCCACCATTCGGTTGTATAGGATTATATACTGATCCAATTAGTTAAACACACTGCACGTCACACATAATATATTAATAAACAATATACTTATAATCAGGGTTGGGATTTTATAGCATTTACATATTTCTTATGAGATTCTTAAAAAATAGCAGACTAAGCTAAAAATGTGTTTCATGATACAGAGAACTCGGATTAAAAATTGTATTTTGCTCTTTTGGCATATTTTGCAATTTTTAGTTTTTAGTGCTTTTTTGGACTTTTTGAGACTTTTCTGCATTTTTACCTGTTTTTAAATCAAAATTGGTCATATTTTATGAATTTATATTTTAGTAAAAGTGTTCTTAGATTTTTGTCAATTGAATTATTACGATAATTTCGTATAGGTATTTGCTTCTAATTTTTTTTATCTGCTGATTTTGTTGGGTTATTTTTGTCGATTTCTACTCCAATTATTAATTGCCGATTATAAACGAACGAGCGTTGAATGCGCTGTATAGTCAATTCATTTAGATTATGATCAGCGAGTGACTAAATTATTTTAAATCTTAAGTAACTACCTATAATTATTTGTAAGTGATTAAAAAACTATTAATTAATAAATTTCATTGTTTTGCATATTTTGTTGTTTTTATTGTATATTTTTAGCACATATTTAGCAATATTTAAGGTAATATTAAAGCGCATATTTATGCAATTTGAAGTGCTATAAAATCTCAACCCTGCTTATAACATTTATGTACCTATTTATCCTTATAGGTCTGGTAGACTGGAACATTGTTTTCGGTTGATCACATTCTAATAGCGATTGCAAACTCTCCCGGGTCAACGATAACTTAAATTCACCGCAAGTATTTTTAAAATTAATATGTAGTTACCTAGTACCATTGATTATAAAACGTTTTTTGTTAGTTACTTATTTGCAATGATTGAGAAAAATACCTACCTAGGTAACGAGTTTGAGTACCAGAGTACCTAACTACTTTTACTTATTATAATATAATCTTTAAATAATCCTCTACATCCCTATTTTACGAGTCGTGTGGTACCTGTATAGCAATAATGAAATAAGTCGGAACTCCGTATTAATGTAAACGATTTTTATTAAAATAAATTACAATAATTAAACAGTCTAGCAGTAATTATGTTATTATATGGTATATGAATGAAATAGAGTTCCAATGATCAAATAAAATATTATAAATCTAAATAATAATGTTACTCGAATATTGTAAGTTACAGAATAATAAAATTATTTTAATTTCTATATGTGGGGCATAAATCCAAAACGTAGGTACGTATAAGGTATTATATTTTCAAAATTAGTTATATATTGATTCTTAAAAAAAAACTTTCTTATTTTGCTCTGTTAAAATCAATTCAAAATGCATTAATGACGTCAAGCCGCATTACAAACAAAACAAAAGTAACTATAAAAAAAATTATCTTTAACCTGCACATATATAGGTAATCATAACAATAATCCCTATAATTTATTAATCAGTTTGTAATGCACTAAATGCGGCCAATGAGGTCTATGTAGTCGCGAGGCCTGTTCTTTATAATAAAAAAAAAAATAATATTCGAAAATTTCTTTAAAGTGTGATTATGTACTTTTTAAAAACTTAAAATTACCAGAAATATTATTTTTTTATAAAAACAATAAAAATTTTAAGATATGGACTTGTTGTATTGATAATTTTATTAACTACCTAACTATTTATATTAACATACTTTTTTAATAATAAATAATTAGGTACCGATGACAATAATATTATTATTATTGCATTTCATACACAAATACACTATAAGTAGTTGAAATAATGCTTCGATTTTCAACTTCAGAATCTTTTCTAGTGGGAAAGTGTATCTAGTTGGTAATTTAAAGAATATTTCAGTGTTTTTCAAAAGCTACAAGGAAAACAAAAAAAAAAATTAAGGTAAAACAGAAATTTTTATGTACCTATAGGTAGGATACAAGTTTTTGATAAAATTGATTTTGATTGTTTGGTGCAACTCAGAAAAATAAACTGCTGATACAATATATTTTTTTAAATTATAAATTATTATCATTGGGTCGTTTTCAATAAATATTTATATTGATTTTAACCATGATTTTAATGCAATAAGCCATAAGGTCATAATGTCATATTACATTATGCGGCCATTATCGATGTGTTTTTCAAGAAATATTAATTTTTAATATGTTCACAATTTTATAAATAGATAAAAAAATATCAATACATTTTACAATTTGCTTTAATTATTTCGTTTTATGTTGCTACTGACAGTACCTATATACGTCCTACGATATTCAACATTCTGCGGCACTCAATAGATTTTTATACTGCATAATGATACTATATATTATCATATCACATATTGTTTTGCAAGTTTTTTTTTTATCGGTGAGAAAAATTGCCACTAAAATATAGCATTGGGAGGGGGGGAGGGAGGGCTTTAAAAAAAATGTGTACCCAGGGCCGCAAAATCCTAAATACGCCACTGGTATCTATAAATATTTCATTTTTCATTTGTCAAGTCTATCTGTTATAACTAAAGACCGGATTTATATGATTTTACATTTGGGTCTATGCAGTCTTATGAGAGTAAAAAATGTGGACGATTCGTTCAATTCTGAATGCGTGGAAAAAAGTTTTTTTTTTGCATATTTGAGAATATTTCATGGGTTAGAGAATATTTAACCCATTTAGCATATTTTGGAATATTTTGTAAATTGTGAGAAAAAATTTGTATTCATTTTTAATTTTAATATTACGGTACCCAGAAAAAATATTTTTGAACAAAAAAAAAATTTTAAATATTTACATATTATCATTTCCAACTCTTACTAAAGTGCAATAGTATTCCATAAGAATACGCAACTTTTAATACCTAATATAATACCTCATTATTAAAATAATATTGGAAAAAAAAATTTTTAAATGCATTTTAAAGCAAATAATGATGCTTATTGATTATTTTTGCATATTTTTGCACATTTTAGCATATTTTTTAAATTTTTAAAAGAATATAATGAAAATATTTGAAGGTTTTTCAGAGAATATTAGCATCATATTTTAGGTATTTTAAGAGATTATAAATCCGGTCTTTAGTTATAACATACCTACCTAGCGGCTAGCGCTTTTTAAACCACATAAATTAAGAATTTTCGACTGAAAGTATATTTAAGTACACTTTTACACTAAAGGTACATCCGTACATCGTAGATACCACATATTTTGCAATATTTTAAAATTGTTTCACTTACTGTAAAAAAGAAACCACTTGCGCTTCAATTCGGTAATCGTTATATTATAGTAATATACAACGATAATCCTAGGGAACGGCTTATCTATCATAGATATTAGATCTATAAACTAATGGACAGCGCATAGAGAGAGAAATCACCAGACGGGATCGTTAAGATAGAAAAGAGAGGTTTTGGCCGTTACAGTCATAGATAAGGTCATTATAAATAATTTATATTATCTTTATAGAATAAGAATGTTTATTATCTATGGTTACAGTGTGCCAAAACGTGTTTTTTCTCTCTTATACGCTCACTTGTTAAGTTTTCTCTCTCAGCTATGTCGTCTGGATTAATAACCAATGGCAGTGTGGGAAGCGCTGTCCGTTAGTTTATTATAGGGCTATGCTCTCAATATTACCACGAACTAAGATCTTAGTTCATGATATTACTCGATGGACCGCTGGCGCAGTATCGCTATCGTGTTATCTAACTTTCCCAAACTGATTTCACTGTTATCGACAATATTATTATTGATGATACAGTCTTGAATTTACGAACATTTTAAACCGTCATAAATTATTTAAATAGCATTATAATTTATATTTAAAAGCACAATAGGTAACGACTCGACTTTTGACATGGATCCAGGGAATTTCATGATGAATAAACAAGAAACTCCGGGCGACATTTGCAAATATAAGATTTGGTTTGATGACGAAACATAAAAGTGAGTAAATTATTTGTAAAATATAATTATTATATTATATAGGTTGTTTATTTGTTTCAGGTTTTTAATGTACCTATGTTTAATTGAAGATATTGATGTGAAACTGTAATGATTAGCTAATTCTAGAATGAAAATTTAGAAAAACGGAAAAACTCCTACCCAAAGTACTCAAATGCACATAGTACGAATGTGAACAACACAAATTAAATTGACTGAATTGGTTGACACTGAAAATCTGAGTGATTTCGACGACATTTTGGAAAAAATAAAATCTGAATAATTAAGTATAATACAAACATCTTATTTTGGAAGTACCAAAGTAATGCACATTGTGTTAATTTTGAGGTAGATATAATTTTAACTTTTCGTCAGTGATTTATTCATAATTTTTTTAAGGTGTACGCTCAGCAGTCAGCACATAGGCGTATATGGTGGGCTTTGGGGCCCTACACCCCGTCTCAAAAAAAAAGTCTAACCTAACCTAATTAGTTGTTATGGTTGATTACAATAATTAAAGTACAAAAGTAAAACTGTACAAAAAAAAGTATTTCGGTAAAATTTTCACCAAACTTTTTTTCCAGACTTTTTTTCAGATTATCGTTAATTGATATATTATCTAGCCCCTCGCAGATTATTATCCATATTTACATTTATGCATTATATGGAGTTAAACTTACTTTTTATTGTATAATTCTGTTCTGTGTGCTATTTATGAGGTAAAAAAAAAATGGATCTCTACAGTCTACATACTATACTTGTTAAAATGTTAACTGTTTTATTTTAAAACAATTGGTAATATGATAAAAATCTTAACGTTAAATCAACAAACTAGTGCTATAGGGTACACTGTGTACCCGCATATAAAAACACCACTGCTTTTTGTAGGTTATGAAGTATAACATTATTGGTATAGTGCATAGGTATTGCCAGATTTCATTGCAGGGTATGCAAAACAAAAACAGCTGCTCTTCCCTCCAAAAAAAATGCTGTAATAAAATCGTGAATTTTGTCATTAAAATATGTCTTTTATTTTCATAAAAATATTTATAGCATTTTAAATATGTCTTTAACTTTTTTAATATTAATTTTTGTTTTCAGAGTTAAAAATAAATGTTTAATACATAAATAATGTGCTTGATAAAAATTAAAGCCTAAAGGGCTGTGAAGAGGATATAAATGAGGCCTTTCATGGGGTTACCAAGTACTCCGTGTATACCCAATACGCATGCCTTTGGTAAGGTTTTTACTGTCACACTTGTATAGTTTTGTATAGTTGTTGTTTTTGTATCTATAAATTATTAAATAAGTTATAGAGTAGGTGCTGCAACAAAATATTTTTTATAAAATAAGATTACTTGTAGTCGATATTTTTCTACTTCTTCTATACAAAAAGTTGAAAATATACTTTTGATAGAAAAAAAAAACAAAAATAAAATACAGGACCTATCTATTTTTTTTTTTTTTATTGATCTTTAAAACAACTCGGCAGCAAAGGCCATTAGTTCACAATTCTTAATAACAATTTAGATAATAGGGTTCATAGATACAATTATATTTTGTTAATAAAATTAATTAATTTAAGAAATTTAAGTGTTTTTTTGTTCTGATCAGGTTGTGGTCCGAGAGTTAAGTCAAGGGTTTCGGTCAAGTTGAGGTCCATTTGCTCCTGGTCGTAAACATGACATTCAGTCAAGATGTGTTTGACGGTGAGATGTTGGCCGCAGAATTCACAGAAGGATGGTTCTTCATTGGACATGTAAGTCCTATTCTTAAACGATTTAAGAGGCCAACCTATCTATTTGTATCTGTTTTAATATAATATATTATAATAACAGGTATTTGTTTACAAATTATAATATTCAATTTAGGTAATTAGTTTAGTGTGATCTAGTCCCTAATGTATAATAGGTACGGTAGACTTTGATTGGCCATCATATTCACAAATAAATGTGTTTTTTCAGTTGTTTAAATATACAACAAAATAATAAAACATATATTTAATAAAACAATCTATTCTAATTTTATAAAATGATTAGTTACAAATATAAGTTTAATGATAGAGAAACACTAATATCCATCAACTGGTTAAGATAATTAATAATAATTGTTGTACATGTAATCATATGAAGTTATTAATTTAAATTGACCCATTGGTAATGGTAGAAGAGAGGTAAAACGATAACCAGGACAGGAGAGGTTTACCGATTCCATTGAGGACCTGGATTAGGGCATTGTGATTAACTGAATAAAATGCCTTATTAAAATCAGTGTAAATGGCATCTACCTGTATTTTCAAATTAAAAGATTGGTATACATAGTTGTTAAAGACTAAATTACAGGTAATGGTGGAACGACCAGGGCGAAATTTCTTTTTTTAATGATTCTATATTTATACCTGTACTTAAAATTAAATAAAAAATAAAAAAAATAATTTAAAATAAAGTGAAGAAACTATCTATTTTTGATTGTACTTAAGAATCTTCTTATTTAATTTACATATAGGCCTGAAATTAAAATATATTTTCATGGTATAGGTACAACTAATTTTTAAATTTTTTAAAATTTAATACATAATAATAATGTAAAGCCATATTAATGCTAAATTTATAGATTTCTCTTCTAAAATAGAATTATTGATCAGTACACTTGAATTTCTAGTTTGTTGAAACACTTGAAAACATGTAACATATATTCTTCTACATCGACATTTTGTCCATTTCGTTTCTGTCACCCTGATAAGTTAAAAAAATTAATTCATTCTATAAATTAATAAGTTTGAAATACCGTAAAAATGATAAGAATGTTCATAAAAGTGATTCATTTATCCAGTACATAGTGATTCTTATAAAAGGTCAATTTAACATTAGTAACATAACATTTGGTTTGAGATTTTCTTTTTTGATTTTAATAAACGATAAATTCTATAAACCAGTGATAACATTAAGCATAACTCAATGTAATATATTAAACAATATTAGAATCAATTATTAATATTTAATAACATAAATATCTCTTTTATTTGTCATAAAATGTTTATCTTTATTTATATATAATTAAACCAATTATTATCGTTTTTATTTTTGTTTCAGTTAGATCTAAAGTGCATACAAACATTGACTGCTGAAATAACATTAGATAATGCATTTGAAACAACTATAACAGTTTAATGACACAACATATTTGTAAATTAATTGGGTTGTAAGGACTTTTATTGCTCAATATGTAATATATTTATTCTAATAATTCATCAAAGAGAGATAACAATTTCAATGGATATGATTCGTCAGGCATAGTAATGGTTCAAAATCCAACAATCTAAAAATATTCCATTAAATGGTCCAATACTCCAAGAAAAATCGACTAAATTCAGGAAGCGTTATAATAAGACAGATTTGCAATGTTCTTTTTATTGGATTACCCTTTTTCACCAAAGTCACATCATTTTTGGAAAAGTAAGTGGAGAATCAGCAAGCGTTTCTGCTGTTTTGGAAAATTGGCTGGAGCACGTTTGGTTTAACTTGTGTAAAAATTATACAGATTGTAACATTTATAATGCTGATGAAAATTGATAATTTTTTCGTTTACACCGTCTCAAACATTACATTTTAAAATTGAAACTTGCAGTGGAGGTGAACTATCTAAAGAGCAATTCACAATTCTTGTGGCATCTAATATAAATGGTTCTGACAAAAAAAAAACTGCTGGTAATAGGAAAGTCTAAGACTGCGAAATGTTTTATAAATGTTAAATACTTTACTGTTGACTATAGAAGCAATTAAAAAGCATGGATTACCAAAGACATTTTTTCAAATTTGTTGAATGAATGAGATAAACAATTGGCAATGTAGAAACAGTATATTCTATTGACTGTAGACAATTGTTCAGCCTATCTTCTATACAAAATTTCGATTTTATAGTTTATTTATTTAATTTTTATTTTAAGTTGATTTTTCTCCCTCTAAACAAGAACTTTGTACTTCAGCCTATGGACCATGGTATTATCAAGACACTAAAATTATAATTTCGAAAACAGTTGGTACTCAAAATTATAAATCAAAAGGCACCAGGAAAAGAATCAAAAATGTCCGTATTGGATGCAATTTTAACGGTCTCAGATGCGTGGAATGCTGTTTCTACCACTACAATAAAGAACTGTATCCTTCAAATTGGGTTCCAGGCTGCGGTAAATGTCAAAGCAGAAAAATAATCAATAAACGAAAATTTGGACATAGTGCTTCCCTGAAGTAAACTTACAAAATATTGTTGAGGTTGACGCTGCTCTTATGATCAATAAAGAACCGAATGAAGAATAAATTGTAAATTATATTTTAAATGTAAATAAGGAGCTGACAATTAGACCAAAGAAATTGTATATTATAAGGCCCCATCTTTTTTGGAAGTGTATTTTTAATAGAGCTGGGCCGATACCAATACCCGATATGGTACTATCGGTTTATCGGGTATCAGGTTTTTTTTAAACCGATAATTAAACTGATATAATGCAGTCGCATATCAATTTGTATGTAATGGTGGTGCTTATACCGATAATGTTATTTTTTTACATATTATAATATAAACAATAAATAATTTGGTAAACATATCAAACACAATTTAAATTAAATTTTGTTTATTTAATTATTTTTCCTGCTTACCGCGGTTATGATTTTATTGATTAAGATAATATCCCAAAAATTATTAATTATTATAGTATCATTAAATTCAACTTTTAAACGTATAAATATTTTAATTTTTAATTAATAATGATTTAATATTTATTATTTAGTATAGTGATTTCAAGTTTGATTATTTTAATATTTATAATCTTCTATCACTATTATATTGTTTTATTTTTTTGTCCACTTATTCAACTAAAAAAATATTTAAAGTTATTAATTATTATTTATTAGCTATACACATACAGCTATACATTTATACTATTATATATTATACTATGTACATAGTACTATTACTGATTATTTTTCAAAAAAATTGTAAACATAATTAGGTTAAAATAATATATACATAATCCCGTATTAATACGTACTTATTATTCATAAATATATAATATAGACATGTGTGATAATACATTTGTAATACAAAAACTTTGTTAAATCAAGTTTTTTTATCATCCGGATATAACAGCCTGATTCAGAAGGTCCCTTAAAAATCGGTATAAGTAGATTCTACCGTATTAAAAAAAATATTCAATCTAATTTTGAGGAAGCAACTATTAACATACAGCATCAATGAAGAAGAACCTGCAGTAAATCCATGTTGCAACCCCAAAGAAAAGAGCATTTTTACCAACAAATATACCTGGGAACCCATGCAATTTTGTAATAGATGCCCTAAAATTTAAGTCCCAGATCATAGGGCCCGTATTTTAATTAAGGTTAAGTACTAGAATTAAATGTACATTTTTCTAATATACCTATAAAAAGACATAATAAAACGTACAATATTTTTAATTTGCGCGGAATAACTGCTTATTATGATTTAGTATATTTAAACAATCAATTTTAGATTTATTTGTAGATAAAGCTCAAATAGATGTAATTTATACAGATTTTGAAAAGGCATTCGATAGGGTTAACTATTCATTATTAATTTACAAACTAAAAATTATATGGGCTTAGAGATTCTTTACTTTCTTGGTTTAACTCATTTCTAACAAATTGTTTCCTAGTTATTAAATACAAACAATTTATATCTAATTCAATAAATGTATTATCAGGTGTTGCCCAAGGAGATCACTTATCTCCATTACTTTTTTCATTTTTCATTAACAATATTAATAAAGTTCTAAATTGCTTAAAATAAATAATAAAATAAATTATTTGCTGATGACAGTAAAATATTTAAAAAAATCAATTGTATTGATGTATTTTATTGGAACTTCAAGCCAACTTAGATAATTTATATAAATGGTGCATCAATAATGGAATGTCCTTAAATATTGATAAATGCTCCGTTATATCGTATTCTTTAAAATAAATACTATCTTTTTTAATTATGTTTTACATAATACAAATCTAACACGTAAATATATTATTAAAGATCTAGGAGTTTCATTTGACACAAAATTATCTTTTAGGAATCATGTGGATTTTATTCATAATAAAGCTTTTATGAAGCTGGGATTATAAAAACGTATGTGTTATGATTTCAACGATAGTTCAGCTTTAAAAATATTATATTATTCTCTAGTATATTGCACCCACTGGGATTTTTTTTAATGAACAAAAAATCAGTGTATAATAATGTAAATATGTGACAACTTATGTATGTATAACATAAATTTAATTTTGCACCCACTGAGCTGATTTTCTGCGGGCGTCCCTGGGCACTCAGATAGTATTTGTCAAAACCATAGTCTAATAATATTTAGAATAAAGCATATTATATACCAATTTCATGGATTAAGATCAATATTTGTGCTAATTACTGTCATTCACTGTAGTGGCATAATTGAGAATATTTCATGAGGGGGGGATATCAAAATAAATTTGTATGGCAAATTTCACATATTACCCTTATCATAATTGTATATCTTATCACATGATGTATACATAAAATGTATGTATTTGTTTTAAATTATTATTATTGTTATTATTAATTAATAAATTATATTTTTTTTAGTACCTAGACTCATTCAAATTTTTGATAATAACTAATATAACATAATAGCTACTGAATGAACTGCATAGATTGCAGTAATTTTTAAATACATTTTTAACTGGTGCCTATTTAATTTTGCATAATTTTAATTGTAATGCTAAAGTGTACAATATAGGTAAATGCATATTTTGTACGATCTTAAAACATTTAATTCCGGGCCTAAAAATGTTTGGTATTTTAAATAATTAAAAAATGTAATAATTACGTCAGGACCAGGCTTCTTTTCAAAAAATTCAATTAAGTATTATTAGTAGCAACTTTCCTTTTTTAAAATTATTGTCAACTTTTGAAATGTGTATTCAACAAAGAAATAACAGTCCGGAAAGAGAAACAGATTTTATTAATGATGTATCAACAACTCTAGAACGTTGCAATGAACAAATTTAACATAATAATAAGTTACGTATAAATAAATGTTCTTCAGCTACTAAAAAGCGTAAAACTAAAACACCAGAAGATAATATTGATGAACAAATTTTCAGGAAATCAAAAAAACCAATTGACCAATTTTTAAATATAGGTACATAACCTTTAAAACTAAACTAGGGACTCTAAAAATGCAGATACTATTTGTTTTTATTTTATTGTATGATTTTCATTTTGTTTTTAACTACAGATGTGTTCATTTTCTTTAGACATTGGCCAGAAAAAATAAAAAAAACACTTGTTTGACATTAGTTGTAAACTAAATTTAAAATAAACAATTTTTTAATAACTTACCATTGTTTATTAAAACCTAATAACACTATTCAATTGTACATGTTAGTAACTTCTACATTTAAAAACTTTATCAATTGATTTCGGAATAACCATTGTTGTAGCTTTAGATAATACGTGGCTAATTTCGACATAGTCCCATAATATAATTTTATCGATTATTGTCAAAACGGACAATGTCAAATCCAATTTTGTGATACTGCATCAGAGACAGTAGCTATTCTAACACAAGTAACATAATCATGACATTGGTAAAATATCTCAATTTTGTCAACATGTGATATTGCAATTTTTGCACCAAGCTACAGCTTATATAATATATCAATCATACAATAATAATAATAATAATAATACAATAAATGATTAAACATGTAAATATAATATAATTTTAACGCATTATTTAAATCGATCAATTTGTTATAACTCATAAGTATTTGAAACATGTTTATTACTTCCTAATTTATTACAATTTTAATATTACATTTTTTTATTCGTATCATACAACCACAATAAGACTAGCTAATATAAACAAATGGTGATAACTGATAAATCATAAATACATAAGTAAAATAAATAAGTACATAAATACAATTAACACCATTTGAAACAAAATAACTTTATAGTAACATAATTGTCAAAGTTAGTATCTACTTAGATATTGTGATTATTTTTAGTATGACAATAATAATAGGTATACAATATGTAATATGTATAATATATCAAACATAATGATTCAAGTCAAGTATCTATAATATATATTTATTAATATTAATATCTAAAATAACACATAATATAACATTACAATTTACAATTATGGCATTTGAACAACATTTGACACATGGAAACCAAAATTAAATTTAAATTTAAATCTCCTTCACATCTAAAATATTAAAAATTATACAGTTAAAGCTTGTAATTATAGAAGCATTTAAGTTGACCTGATTATACAATAGATATTTATATTTATTAAAGAATAATACTTTTTATTCACAAATACTTGTCTCAGCTTATTTGCGCGGTTAACTATAAACATATGATTAGACACGATCAAATTAATAAGCTCCTTATACTGACTTATTAAAGAATAATATTTAATAAATTATTTTAAATATATATATAAATGGTTGATAAATACGACACCAGGGACATTATACTATAGATTCCCATACCAAGAGTTGGGAAAAACTACTAATATCCCCACTAACTTTAAAGGAACATTACAAATATATGTAAACATATAAATATAAAAAAAAAAGAATAAACCTAATTACCTAATTAAAAACTAAAAAACAAAACCATAGAAAATAATTATACATTAAAATAAATTACATCAGACGATTTGAGGATTAACATAAATGTGTTTCTAATGATACATTTAGTACCTAATACATTGTAGGTATACTTATGTAACATGCATATACACATGTATAATAATAATAATAAATGTAAATTTAAAGACAATGTGTAAAACATACATACCAGATAATTGAAAAAAAATGTACTTAATAAATTACTTGAATTTTAATGTATGCGTCAAAATTTAAATAAAATGGTTGAAGGTGTGTATTTTGAAACATAATTTTTGTCATTACACTACAATGTACTTAAAAAAGCACGATACAAGCAATTAGTATGTAATTATATGCAAAATAATTGAAAAATTTTTTACTGAAATTATAAATATTTGAATTTTTTTATCGAAAAAGTGTAATAGGAGTAATAAGTGAAGAAAAGTAAGTTATATACAACATATATCCAATGATCAAGCTATCACATAAAAATAAATACGGGTAAAAAGTTAAGTATATAATGAACTAAAATTATAATGTTTTTAAAAACACTGGGGGGCTAAGTGTTAATCTCCTATCATCATTTTAAAACATCTTAAATGGAAACCTGGACTGTCTTCAATATGCACGTTAGCATGGATGATCATAAAATACATGGTTTTTAGTTTAAGAATGAAATACCACTAATAAAAACAATAGCTATGTATAATTAAAACTTGAAATGATTTAATTTAAAGACTTTGGTGAAACTACGAACATAACTGAACCAAAATTAGGAGCTATTCCGTCAGTGTTTGTCCATGGTCAAAGGTCAAAGGTCTAAGGAAATATGTTTGTCTACTAAATGGGAATCTCCTTTTACGACCATTTATAAAAAGTCCACATTTTTAAGAAAAATAAATACAATACAATAATGAAATGAAGTCACCCAATAAAAAAAAAATCGTCCAACAATCAACAACTTTGATAAATCCACTATTCGACAAAAAATACATGGTTTTTGATTTAAAAATGAGATACCACTAATAAAAACAATAGCTATGTATAATTAAAACTTAAAATGATTTAATTTAAAAACTTTGGTGAAACTACGAAACATAACTGAACCAAAATTAGGAGCTATTCCGTCAGTGTTTGTCCATGGTCAAAGGTCAATATTTATAGGTAACCATTACTTCCAAGTGAATAGATAAGAGAGATAGATGTCTGGGATGGCTAGCTTATGTCTAAGATGGCTGGCTTAATGTCTAGAATAACTGGCATAGGCCGGTCCGAAAAGTCTTCAAACACTGTTGTGCTGCAAAATTGCAAAACTGTCCAAATTTTTTCAACCACTTACAATTGCATAAAGCCAATAAAAATATGTAAAAACCTAAAAATCCGCTCCCTAATGATAGGTATCCATTGTACCCATACGAAAATTGTAAAGTAAATGTCGAATTACAAAATAAACTAACACTAATATTATTGAAAACTGTATCATTGCCAAAAACACTAAAACGTCATTACATACATTGGGCATTAAAACTTATTGTAAAAATGAGCAAGCAATAAAAGCTAAAATCATTTGGACAGTAAAAAGTGTGATTTGTAACATGTCTAGTGTCTACTACTTTGCATATTTTACGATTTTTTAGTTTTTATTGCTTTTTTGGGATTTTTTGAGACTTTTTTGCATTTTTACCTGTTTTTGAATCAAAATCTGTCAAAATTTTATGAAATTATATTATAGTAAACGTGTTTTTAGATTTTTGTCAATTGAATTATCAAATAAATTGTAAATGTACCTATAGATTAAGTTAATAGGCCGATTACGATGATGCAACGCCGTACAGCGTTAATATATAGGTTTTATATAATACTACGATAATTTCGTATTAGATATTTGGTTCTAATTTTTGTTATCTACTAATTTTGTTGGGTTTTTTTTGTTGATTTCTACTGCGATTATTAATCGCCGATTATCAACGTTGTATTAGTCGTCTCGTGTGCCTGTACTCGTGTGTTGCGTTGTATTTTCGCCGTTTATGTGTAGTAACTTTGTTTTAAAATGCCAAAAGTTAAATCATCTCTTTCGTGTAAACTCAATAATTTTGTATCAGAGTTCGGCGAAGAAGTGTTTAAGGTAGATGACAATGTATTATTTTGTCAATTATGTGAGTGTAAAGTGAACAGTGAAAAAAAATTTAACATAACTCAGCACTTAAAAACAGATAAACACATTAAAGCAACGAAGCGCCATCAAAATAAAATTGAAAAAAAACAACAGTTTCATACGAGCTACCAAAAAAACTCTTTTAATGTCGATTTATGTAAAGCATTTATAGCGGCAAACATTCCTTTAAATAAATTATCTAATCCAATATTTCGACAATTTCTTGAAACGTACATGAAAAATCCGATTCCAGATCAAACCACGTTAAGAAAGTTATATGTGGATAATATATATAACGAGACTATGGAAAACATTCGTTCTAAATTATCTTCTAAGCGAATATGGGTCAGCATCGATGAAACAACCGATGTCGAAGGACGGTATATAGCAAATGTGATTGTCGGCAGTCTTAAAGCCGACCGTCAAGGTGTCGTATTTTTACTTCATACTGAAGAACTAGGAAAAACAAATTTTTCTTCTATCAGTCAGCTATTCAACAAGTCAATGGGTATATTGTGGCCGAACGGAGTACAACATGAACATGTTCTTTTATTTGTATCAGACGCCGCACCATATATGGTAAAGGCAGGGACGGCTCTCCAAGTTTTCTATTCTAAAATGCTACACGTGACGTGTGCAGCCCATGGTTTGCACAGAGTAGCAGAACAGGTTAGATCTCATTTCAGTACAGTGGATAAGTTAATAGCAAGTGTTAAATAAGTATTTAAAAAAGCTCCGAGTCGGTTACAATTATTTAAAAATGAACTTCCTGGAGTAAAGTTGCCGCCAGAACCAGTTATTACACGTTGGGGAACCTGGCTTAATGCAGCTACCTATTATTGCGAGAATATACAAGCTGTTCGTCATATTATTGGATTACTCGACCAAGAAGATGCGATTAGTATTCAAAAAGCAAAAAAATGTTTAGACAACCCTAATCTTGAAAATAACTTGGCATACATTAAATCAAATTTTTCTATTTTATCTGTAGCCATTGATAAATTGCAAGCGAAAAATATGTCCTTAGCTACATCATTAAATATTATTGAAAATATCGAAGAAACACTGAAAACACTAAATGGTGAACATGGTAAACATATTTCAAATTAAAAAACGTTTTAGAAAAAAATAGTGGTTTGTCTAAATTAAAACATATTTCAAATATCTTGGATGGCGAAGAAAATACAAATATTGGTGAATTACTTGGTGAACTTACATGTAGCGATATTGTATATTTCAAATATGCACCAATTGTATCAGTGGACGTCGAACGTTCATTTTCGACGTACAAGACTTTGTTGGCAGACAACCGCCGTAAATTCAAATTCTCCAATATAAATAATCTGGCCAAGCATTTAATAATTCAATGTAACACTCAAGGTAAACATTTTAAATCGCTTACTTTTTATATAAAATTTTTTAAAATAATTAATAGGGTAATTTTTTTACAGACCTTCAGGATTCTGACCAGAGTGACTAAACCATACGTATACCTAATAATTTCAAATTTGTAAGTGATTACTTAATAAATTTCTTTTTTTCATATTTTGTTGTTTTTATTGCATATTTTTAACGCATATTTAGCGAAAGTTAAGGTCATATTATAGCGCATATTTATGAAATTTTAAGTGCTATAAAATCCCAACCCTGGTCATTACATACATTGGGCATTAAAACTTATTGTAAAAATGAGCAAGCAATAAAAGCTAAAATCATTTGGACAATAAAAAGTGTGATTTGTAACATGTCTAGTGTCTACTACTTCATGTGTTGGTTAAGTGATTTATTTTCGTCCGCATTTGTCAACCACTTAAAATTGCATAAAGCCAATAAAAATATGTAAAAACCTAAAAATCCGCTCCCTAATGATAGGTATCCATTATCCCTATACGAAAATATTACAGTAAATGTCAAATTACAAAAAAAACTAACACTAATACTATTGAAAATGGTATCATTGCGAAAAACACTAAAACGTCATTACATACATTGGGCATTAAAACTTATTGTAAAAATGAGCAAGCAATAAAAGCTAAAATCATTTGGACAATAATAAGTGTGATTTGTAACATGTCTAGTGTCTACTACTTCATGTGATGGTTTAAGTGACATATTTTCGTCCGCATTTGTCAACCACTTAAAATTGCATAAAGCCAATAAAAATATGTAAAAACCTAAAAATCCGCTCTCTAATGATAGGTATCCATTGTCCTTATACGAAAATTGTACAGTAAATGTCAAATTACAAAATAAACTATTGAAAATGGTATCAT
The DNA here is from genome assembly GCF_019925205.1 of Metopolophium dirhodum. Lineage (NCBI taxonomy): Eukaryota > Metazoa > Arthropoda > Insecta > Hemiptera > Aphididae > Metopolophium > Metopolophium dirhodum. Next base: position 110,366,946 of record NC_083560.1, read on the forward strand.
TGCGAAAAACACTAAAACGTCATTACATACATTGGGCATTAAAACTTATTGTAAAAATGAGCAAGCAATAAAAGCTAAAATCATTTGAACAATAAAAAGTGTGATTTGTAACATGTCTACTACTTCATGTGATGGTTTAAGTGACATATTTTCGTCCACATTTTTTCAACCACTTAAAATTGCATAAAGCCAATAAAAATATGTAAAAACCTAAGAATCCGCTCTCTAATGATAGGTATCCATTGTACCTATACGAAAATTATTTCTATCACGTGAGTCCAAAAAAGAAATTAATAAAAATTGATTTTTACAACATAATGTTAACACCAATAAAAATTGTAAATAATGGTCTGAAAATGGTAAAATTACCAAAAATCAAAAAAATAGCAAGATATAAACTTTGTATTTGAACTCGTTGATGATTAATTTATATATTGTACTAGAAAAGTTATAAGCTATAAACTATAAAAAAAGTTTTTAAATCCTACAAAATCTTAGCCCTGGTTTTGGAATTTATCATATATTATTTAAATTATCTTAGTTACAATTATTAAATGGGTAATTGTTTTAAAATATTGACCACTTACAGCAAGCATATTGTGGACTGTCCATTTGATATGTTGATTGAATTCAAATTTTTGATTGAAGTTGATCAGAAAAAAAGTTCATTTCAAATGTAATTACAGAAGGTTATTTCTCATCGGTAGGTTAGGATTGGTTGTCTCTTCAAAATTGTGTTAAAATTATAGAAAATATTATTGATCTAGAAGTTAATATGGTCCGAATCCAAATTTTTTTTTCATTCTTCAATATTGATGTTGAGATAATTTAAATGAGATGCTTTGTAATTTTTTAATTAATACTTGCAGATACTCTAAAAATAATAATTTGTATAATTAATAAAGTACAAAAGTCATCTTTATGGGAGAAGAGCTTTGTTCGATTTTTACTTACTAAAGATATCTACCAGAAACAAAAAAATCCTAGGTTTTGGTACTAGGATCTATAATGGTAAAGCTACTATTTTATAATTTTGTTGGTTCTGTGAGTCCGCAGCACGAGGAGTGACAAAACCAATTTTGCTAAGACCATCGTGCATGTGCTATATTTTTTGTAGAATTATATACAAAATTACTAGGCAAGTAGCAATCATCATATTCTGAGTGCAAATATATTAGATCCTTGGAGGCGCTCGCAGTAGTCGGTGTCAGACCAGCCGTACGGCAGACCCCTAGCTATAGTAATATGACTAGGGTTAGTGTTCAAATTTACAGTTGAAAAACTTGTAATTTAAAATAAGATATCCTGGAATACCACAACCAACCTTCACTATAATACAATAGAACTCTCCATTGTCTAAAACATACAAATTATACTAAAAATTAATCAGTTATAATAAATATAAAATATAAGATAGATTCCTACCTTCCGAACAAACCATATTAATTAAAGATCTAATCCGTCTTCGGTATGTCATTTTTTGAATAAATCCATTAAATATAGACCAATAACATTAGTCTCCATACTACCCAATTACTTTACCAATAGGTTTTGACATTTCTGCTGTGTAATTGTTTGTAAGTAATTTAATTCCAACTGAAACAAAAATAATAATTGGTTTAAGCCGTCGTTCGCAAAGATACACGTGACGCGACCAGTGGAAGCAAGATGGCGGGAAAGGTGTAGTCACGCAGAGCGTTGTTCCGCGAAACGGAGCGGTGGTGCCAACTAACTGCTGTGCGGCCGATGAGAGGGAGTACTGTGGTGATGGCTCACAACCACGATTTAAGATTATCTTAGGGCCCGTTTTACAATCGTTAAACTAAGGTTAAGCCACTAAATTCAGCTGTAAAATCAGTGGGCTAGGCGTAACCGAGGTTTAAACTATGATTGTAAAACGGGCCCTTAATCGTGCTCACCACATTATTATTATCACTATGTCAGTTTATAGGTTAGGTTAATAATATTGTAATATTGACTATTGCCATTCTCATTGATTTGGTAGCTTTTAAGTATTTATTTGTATACTTCTTATTATTATTGTCGAGGAAAGAGAGAGAGCCGGGTCTGGAGAGCCATGGCTTCAGCGTAAGCGTCGTTCCATGACGACAGCACAGTCGGTAGCAGGCTTGTCCACCAACCCAGAGGGGCTGATGAGGATAGAGTTTTATGGCGGTAAGCCGTCACATTACTCCCCCTCGGAGAAAATAAAAAGTTATAAAATTTTTTTTACAGTACCTTTATGAAGCTTGTTTTGAAATTTGAAGGTCGAGGTGTTGATCGTTCATGGTAGTAAAATGTTGATGGAATTTAATGTTCAAGGAAGAATTAGCGCATTTAAGTAGTCGAATATATTCTTATGTGTACAGATGATGATCGGTCGGTCTGCGTCTCGGTGTAGGTACACGTGGTTGAGATAGTGAGAGGTCCGGGCGCGATTACTAATAACGGTTTTCAATGGACGATTGGGAAAACGTGGCTTCGGAATGATCGGTCGAGCAACGCGTGTCGTGTTAAGACAAAAGAGGGCGCGATGACAACGTAAAGCGTTCGTGAGTAACGGGAACGGCTCAAAAGGGTGTGAACGACGTCCTCGGTTGAGATTTTGAGAAGAGTGGAGAGCGAGCCAGGAACCAGTTTCGGCAAGCCACGGCAATAGTGTTGACGCCGCGCCATGACGGGGCGGTCCATGGTCAGTGTGACCAACCTAAGCAGGAAATGGGAAGAGAATATTATGGTGGTTTGCCGCCACAGTAAATTATTTCAAATAATTACTGAAAATGTTAGAAATACGAAACCTTCCAAACAATTTATTCTATAACTGACTGTACAATCAACAGCATGATTTGATTATGTGCAAACCTCATATTTAAACACTTTGATTCGGCGTAATACAAGGGAGATTAGAAGAAAAGTAAGTTATATACAACGTATATCCGATGATCAAGAAATCACATATACATAAATATAGGAATAACGCTTTGTATAAAAATAAAAAAAATTATAATATGATTAAAAACACTGGGGGGCTACGACTCTATCACCCATTATCAACTTAAAGCGTCCTCATTGGAAATGTTGACTGTCTAAAATATGAGAGGATGCCCATGAAATTCATTGGTCACTTTGTAATGCTGCTAATTTCATTTTACTGCACTCCGACCTCGAAGTCCGGTCTATGGGGTCACAGCTCCATGCCACTTGGCAGAGAGAATGACACGGATGTAAATTATCAACAGAATGATTTAATTAATCTTTGTAATCGGTGTTAAAACAAATCTTACTTTAAAAAAAATATTTAGATTTTAATAAGTAGGTATTAACCTATTTAAAAGTTCTTATAAAATATTTTTAAAAATTTTACTTTTTGAATTCAATGTGTTTTTTCTACTGAATTAACTTCACTTAACAAGTGAAACGTTGAACTGGAGAATTCTATAAATCAAAAATATTAACTAATTATTTACTTAAGTAAAATAAGATTATAGATTTCCTTAGTCCGTTAATAATTCAAGAGTAAATTATTTTAAAGTTTAGGTATTCATGCCATTTTCAATTATAATTTGTAATAATGTATGTAAAATTAAACAATATTAGTATCAGTTAATAATATTTAATAACATAATTATTTGTGTTGTTTTAATTGCCATTAAATATTTATCTTTATAGGATCTTTATATAGAATCTTATAAATTTTAGTTTAATGTCATGTTTTTGCATTAACATATATTGACTGAACATTTACTTTTTAGATGATGAGTTAGATAGGCATTCATTTCAAATTAATAAGTTTTATTTCAAAAAAATTTGACATTTTAAAAAATTATAAAAAATAAAGCACTTGACCTAAATGTTTTTACAATTAAAAGTTAAAAACCAAATTTAGAATTTGGCTATCATAATCAGATTTAAAATATGTATTTCATTTTCAGTATTAAAGAATAAAAATTAGGCATACATAAAATAAAACTAAAATACTTGATTAAAATAAAAGTTATTCCATTTGTCAGGTCTTCCTATTACACTCTGTCTTACTCTAAGTAATATTCAGTAACTGATAACTATTTTATTTATTTAAAATAAAAATAAAAATAATACAAACCCTAGTAACCCTAGTACCTTAGTAATATTGGATTCAAATTATTCAATACAACAATGTTTCTACTTCAGCTTTTTTTCAACAAATAAGTTGAGAATGTAATGATTGATAATTTCATATTTTTTATCGTTTTCATCATTGTAAATATATCACTATTAATAATTAACAAATATTCAAAAATGAATAGTGAGAAAACTTTTATGTGGATTATTTACCAAAATTTAATAATTCGATTAATTGTTGGCCAAAAACTAATAGAAGTTTATTAACAAGTTGTCAGCTCACCCATCACAATTAATGTATAGTTTGTTACCTACTTTAATCTAAAAAAACCATCGTACTTCATAACATAGAAATAGATATAAATAGTATAATACAATCATACACACTTGTTGGTTTTGACTTTTGAAATGTATTTTCAGCAATGATCAGTAAAAACAGCTGAAGTTGTTATAGAACATATTCTAGACCTAAGGTGTATGCATTCTTAAAAGATTGGTGTTTAGTCATGAAAGCATTAGTCCAAAGGTCAGTCTGAATGTGTTGAATGTTTTCTGGAAATGTGCCTCTTCAGTTTACATGGTACCGGTACTTTTATCATTTTGCAAAATACCGCATACAAACTAGAATAAAAATATAAATTAATATTATAAACTAAGTAACGTAGATGACTAAAATTGACAACAATAATAATATTTTACCGTTATATAAAAAGCAACTGATAACTAAAAATTATAGTTTTTTGTAGTCGACAAAATGTATTATTAAAATTGTATGTTTGACGAAATATTATTTTACACTTTTATCAGATATGGAAAGCAGTATATAATTTAATTTTACTACAATGTGCAAAAAATATCAAAATTGATATGATTTCATGAGAATTATACGTTAAAAGGTAATTTAAATTAGGGTGTTGCACTTGTACTCTGTTGTTCAAAAAGTAATCGGGACATTGAAAAATGTGTATAATTATTAATTGGTGAAATAATGATTTCTTCGAGTAATTCAATGGTATCATTAAAAATCGGCAAATGGGCAGTTAAGGAACGCATAAGTCATACATCTTTACACAATTAATTAAAAGTTTTACAAACTCACACATGTCATAGTGATTTGCCTAATGATCCCAGAACATAATTAAACACTCATCGATCAATGCAAATTAAAGAAATCAATTTTGGACATTATTGGCATTACGACCTAAATAAAGGAATAGTTAACATTTTAAATAACTTGGAACAATATCAGATTGATAAAATTGAACTTATGATTGGTTTCTTAATTAAAGGCCAATTTTAGGAAAGATTTTAATAAAGTATTTATTATTGACATATATTATCATAGTCGTTCAAAAAAAGCTGAATATGCTTCAGAGTTTTTAGAAGATTTTGTTAATGAGGCTAAAGAGCTTATTAAAAATGGCTTGGAAAATAATGGTAAAATATATAAGAGCTGTCTTAAAATTATTTGTTCAGATGCTCCTGCGAAATCTTTTATTTTTGGTATAAAAGGACACTCGGGTTACTCGAGTTGTACTAAATGCCCCATGTAGGTAAATATTTTAAAACAAGAATTGGTTTTTCCAATATTCCAAATAGAAAGATGAAGAGTTTATCTGTAAATTGTATGAAGAATATCATTTGAGAACTAGTATATTAGAACAAATACCATAACTTGGGCTTGTTACTAATATTTCATTAGATTAGGTATTTACATTTAGTGTTACTAGAAAATATGAATAAACTTATTATTTTATAGTGTTGTGATGACTTAAAAGTTTGTCTTCCATTCAGTAAAATAGAAAAAGTGTCTGATTTTATAGAAAAACAATTAGGCCATATCACCCATATGAATTTTAAAGAAAACTAAGAGGTATATGACATTATTGTCAATGGAAAAGGACAAAATTTCGCCAATTATTATTGTATATTGGACCAGCTGTGTTTAAAAATATTTTATCTCCAGAAGTATATAATAATTTTCTTTCCCTAAATGTTGCTAAATCAATTTTTGTTTCTAAAAAATCATGTTCTCAAGAATGCTATTTAGTTTATTCACAAGACTTAAAACATTTTGTTTCTACTTTTTAAGTAATTTATGGTGAACATCATGTTTCCCATAATATACATGGCCTATTGCATATCATAGATGATGCTCGACATTTTGGTTGCTTAGATACATATTTTAGCACATTTTTATTTGAAAATTATATGCCAAAATTAAAATTACTGCTAAAAAATTTGATAAACCACTTCAACAAATTGGACGATGTCTTCAGGAAATTGAGACTAATTTTAGAACTGATTTACATAATAATTTTAATGAGAAACAGTCATATTTGTTAAATGTTTATACAAATGGACCACTATTAGGATGAGTAGACCCTCAATATTCAATATTTAAACTTAATAGAATGAAATCAGTAATTCAGAATAAGGCTAATAATTGTTGTGGCTTAGACAGTGGAGAAATTATTCTTATGGAAAATATTTGTTACAACACAAAGTACAAAGACCACGGTGCAATTGGAAATAAGTTTTTAGATAAAAGAGCTCTGTACACTCTACTATGTTTATCAATTCATATTGGTATTTACGAGGTATCAAAATTATCACATATAATATAGAACCAATATGTGGTTATTAAAATGTGTTAATCTAAAATATTTTGGTATTCCAAAGCTAGGAAATTATAACAGTTTTGCAGTTTTCCCTATTTTACATGTAGATAAAGATGAAAGACCACAACTTTGGCTATTAAACAATTAAACATAAAATTAAAATATAAATACATTTCAGTTGATGAAATAACACATCTCCATAACTGTATTGGTACCTAATAGTGTATATTTTAGAACTTTGTTAAGATTATTTGTATATTTTAAATAAACATTAATAATATCATCAATACCTATAAATTTTAATGTTAACAGAAAATATTTTGTGGTTGAATTAAGAGATAGCGTACAACTTGTTCCAAATAATTATTTTCAAATTGTACAGAAATAAACTCAAAAACATACAATAAAATGTTCTTTAACAGTGTACCGTATAAATTCAATTGGAATACATTTGAAATTGTTAAAATTTGGATTTCAATGGTACTTGTTTAGTTTATAGTTCTATAATCTACCTAATACTTGTCAAGACAATTAGATTTCATTAGAGCCAAGCAAAAACTAAAGCTTGCTACTGAATTATTGGAAATTGAATATATAAATTTAGAATATGATGAAAAATTATCTAAAAACAAAAGAAGAATATTAGCTGCAAAAAGAGCTAAACATAAAAGAATTTCTCCTGTAAAAAATATTAAACAAACGATTCCAAAAAAAAAAAAATATATATATAAAAAAATCTGTACTGACAACAACTAAACACTTCATTTGTAGATTGTAACTAAATTGTTATGTATTAATGTATACTTCAGATGATCCTCAATTTGTTCAGCATGACAAAGATAATGCAGTCCCAGCTTGGTCAATGTTGGTTAGCTCCAATTATAAGACTTCTTGAGATAAAAAACCTTACAGATCCTTACAATTATCAAAAATCAAGTTTTTACTTTTAGTAATTATTAATATTTACAATATTTAGGTAATTCATTAATTCATATGCCGCACTCCTACATAATCATTGCTTCATAAAATAGATATCCATAATATGTGTTTTTCTTAATTAACTTCATTAAAATATTATTTTCCTAAGTTAATGCATATGTACAAAGTGAGTACACTGAAAAGGCCGATTTTCAGAGTTCAGTTATGCCTAAAGTGTAAAACAGATTGAAAATGAATGATTAATATATTAGAATCAAGTACCAACACAACATGAAATTTTTTTAAAGAATAGGTATTTCCTTAAAATTACTTCCATCCCTTTTTATTTTTCCTCACATGTTTTCTACTAAACGTACCAACGTTTTAGCTTTGTCTTATTGGGAATTTCTACACAAATTTTTAAAAATGTAATTTATTACATTTTAAATGTTAATTTTTTTTTTTATTTCCATAGTGTTACCACTCTGTTGTTCCATGAACTTATGGCATATTGATTTTAAACTAATGATCTTAAGTGAGTATTTTTATTTTAAACCATTATAGAGAAAACATGTTTTTAATATCAGCTGTTTAACAGCTTCATCCTGTAAATAATATTTACCTAAACATTTAAAAAAAATAATTATATTTTATATTTTTACAACATTAAAAAAGTCACCATTAGAGCCATCAATAAATAATCATATGGCTGAATGTATAATATTATTGATTCGTTTTTATAACTATTGTTTAAGTTTATTATGACTTAAAATATATTTTAAATTTTTTGGGTGCTTCCAAATCTCCTATAAAGTCCAAAAAGATAGTTGTGGACAACTTAAGTATTAATAATAGTCCACTGCATAGTAAGTATAGTGTACATAGTTTTTGTAATTTAATTAATATATTAAATTAATTTTGAAGTTTCTAATAAGATCATTAAATTAGAAAAATTACGAACTTGCATATACTTTAAAGTATAATACAGTTAACTAATTTTTATGAATATTGTTTTTATTGTTTAATTGATGAACTAAAATAAATTTTTAGGTGCTTTAAAATTTCCTATAAAGTCTAAAATTATATGTTAATAACATAGGGCCTCCTAGCCCGCCCTAGTTGCGCCACTGGGTATGAGGGTTCCCCTATTCATAGAGTACCAACCATTATCCATATATGAAACTTTTAGAAAAAAATTGTTATAAATAAATACGTGACCTCAATACCTAGTATACAATATCAATATAATAATCATAAGGGAAACTAGAACATTTTATTAGAACAGACCAAATAATAAATATTAAATATAAAAATAATAATTCTAATTACAAAATAAGTTTTTAATTTTATATCATATCAAGTCAGTATGTTATCCAAATATTTTCGAATTAAATGTATAGTACTGATGAATATATTTTTTCCAATAATTACAAATGGTTACAAATCAAAAAGAAAACAATAAATTTAAATCGATTTGTTTAAAAATAAATACTGATATCCAAAACTCGAAAAATTAAATACTGATATTTGAAACCGAAATAAAAATCGGAAATAATAAATACCAACTGATAATCGAAATCGAAATAGTTTTACTTTTACGCTTTTTTTTTAAATTTCTGATCAAACGCTCCTAATAAATAGATCGATGTTTTCAAAATAATTGGTAATTGGAATATAGTAAGTGTCCTTGGTTGGAATATTCAGTTATGCTAAATCCTAAATGCCGTTTTTTACGTCCCACTAAGTTGCTTATCATAAATGTACAAAAATCATAGACCTTATGCCTACTCTGAGTATAAGGTCTATGATAATTAATAATAATAAATGACCTCGGATGACAATGGCAATATTACTAGATTAATGTAATATGGAAACTAAGGAATATACTAATAATTATATACATGGATATTCACTAACTTACGTCACAATTTATTTTGTATTAATGTCCAAATACGGAGAACCCCTGGTTTTGCGCGGTTATTGCGCCGCCGCCGTGCCTTTGCATTCTATTTGTAAGCGCGTATACTGTAAATGCCTACTAATTAATTGTCTATTATGGCGATAATATTCCTATTAATATAGATCACGGATAACTAAGATAATATAATGGACTGGAAACGAGCAGCTTATCACGGCCTCGAATGTATGTACAAGTGGCAAAGTGCGGGGGGGTCACTATGCGTTCCTGGAGTTCACAGCGCCCTCTGCATTTAACACGAACTAAGATACAAATTGTGTAGCCAAATAAAACCACCGGTAGCGCTGAAAACTTCAAAAACCGTGTTCTCATCAGCCAAGTGACACCTTTTCGTGGCCGTCCCCCGACCCCCGCCGACCATGTCGTTACAAGTCCATTATATCTTAGTCCGTGATATAGATTTAAAAAGTGTTGCCACTTGCCGCAGTCGCCTCGCCCCTCGCCAGCCGCTAATGTTTGTGGTTGTTTTAAAACTTTAAAATTCAGATACATTTTAACATTTATCATAATATTTTTGTCAATTTATTATTTATTTTAATAGAAGCATGAATCTTGGATTCTCTATAAGTTACACGATGCAATATAAATTAAATGAGGACGATATAATATAATGTAATTGAGATTAATCATAATTTAATATTTGAAAATACTTAAAGATAATTACTTACCAAAGTAGGTAGCCCGCCAATAAAGATGTTGGGTATCACTGCATTGTAGGCTCTAGAGCCTTAGACCGAAAATGTGACAAACGTTTAAACAAAACTTAATAGATACAAATAAAATGTGTGTTTATATATATTTGTTTTCAAGGATAATAATAATATTAGGTACATACTTAGCAAAGTAATATTTTGTTTATAGAATATAAGCTGTTATAATATGTAACCTACTGTATTATGACGACTTTCCAACAATATGTGTTAATGTAAAAATAAGTTCACAATTTTGGATTACGGTTATTCGCTGTTCAATTGTGTTAAAACTAAATAAAAATATAGTAAACTGAGGACAAATAATAATATTTATTTTTTATTAGTGGGTAAAAAGCAATAATACTTAAATACAGTGTTAGTGATAAGATTGCAAGCTTTGAGTAGGTACTTATCAACAAATTATAGTACGATTGATGGGTGGGGTAAGTAATAATGACTAAATAATATTTTTCATTAATAAATATATTAAGTAAAATAATTTCAAACTGGTATATTTAAATATTTGGTTATTGGTGGAAAATTACTTTGAAGAAAACATCGTACTTAGAATATTAATTACCATCATACTTGACCATTTTTCACTTAAAAAATATTAAGTTAGCAACTTGCCTAAGAACTGATGTGATACTATTTATCACGTCATTACGAATCACGATCATGAAGACTAGAATAAACTCTAGTCTTCGTGATCACGATAAACTCAAAAATTATTATTATTTAATACTGATAAATAAAACAAAAAATTTCTGTAAAACAGAGAACAATGTTTAATGTTTATGTTCAATATTTAATTGATTATTTTAAATTTTAAAACTGTAATACCTAGGTTTTTTCGAATTATCTATTTAAATTTTTTTGTTGAATCTATTTTATTCACAGTTTAGTACAAAGTATCACTGCAATGAGTGAAACATTAAGAATATTAAAAAAACGATCTAAAAAAAGAAAAAAAATGATTGCAAAAACAGTAAATCAAGTAAAATATATTATCTAAGTTATTTGTAATATATATAGTGTTTTTTTTTTTACAGTTGGGTTTCTCTGATGTACAACAGTTGAGACAAGCATTAAATCCTTATAGGAAGACCAAAATGCGAATGCGTTCAGTTAAAAAATATAATGCAATTGCAAGGAGTCCAGAAAATACTTTTGGAGATTCAACACCATTTCTGAAAGGTACAAAATCGTATAATCCGCACAATGATTACTGTCAACATTTTATTGATACTGGTCAACGTCCACAAAATTTTATTAGAGATGTTCACCTAATTAATAGATTTGAAGAACTTCCTAAGCTAAAAGAATTAGTTCATCTAAAGGTATAGTTTAGATACATGGGTATTTTATAAGTTCTAAAGTATTACATTACTATTTTTTTTATACCTAACACATTTATATTGCTAAATATCTTAAATCATTGGTCTTGTAATCTCTAAACACTTATTCTATATTATTATTAAATTCTGCTATACACAGAAAAAACATATTTTTTTTAAATTTGAACAATGCAATTTTCTTTAAATTATTTATTAATTATTGGATGTTATAATAGGATGAACTTGTATTGCAAACTGCTACTCCGCCAATGTTTCTAAAGTGTGATCTGAGCACATATAATTTAGAAAATTTAAATGTAAAATTTGATGTGATACTTGTTGAACCACCTCTAGAAGAATATCAACAAACATTAGGGACAACCAGAAAAAATCTATGGAATTGGAAACAAGTAAGCTTTTTCAATATTTATAATAATTAATAATATGCTTATGCAAATATACTAAAAGCATCGCTAAAAATGTTATGAATTAATAATGATGGTCCCTTAAACATGATTTAGTGGTCTCTGTTTGATCCTTTAAATTTTAGTGAACCATCAAATGAATCAATATTTTGTACAGCCCGGTAATAGTGCATATTTTGTAAAAAGTTATTTAATTTAATATGGTCAGTGCAAATCTTGAAATTTTAATAACAATTGTACCTACAAATTAAAATGAGTATACATTTTATAAACTGTCACCATCATGACACACAGACACAGTCCAACTGTATTACAAATGCCTTTTGGTGGGAAGTGGCTTGGGGTGTGCTTAGATACCTAGGGTTTAAACTTACAGTACAAAAATCATTATGTAATGATGCCCATTGTGTAATCAGTGATGTTTTATGTATTGTCTCGTTGATACTTGTTAAAAATACCTAATAATAAATCAATATTAATTTTTATAATTATTAATGTCCTCATAATAGGTAATGGACTTGAAATTGAATGAAATAGCAGCTCACCGTAGTTTTATTTTTCTCTGGTGTGGTTCATCTGATGGTTTGGAAAATGGCCGTGATTGTTTACGTCACTGGGGTTTTAGACGTTGTGAAGATATTTGTTGGATTCAAACAAATATTAAAAAAGTTAACCATTTAAAATACTTAGAACCAAATGCTCTCTTCCAGCGTACCAAGGTAAAGTATCATAACATAACACAACAATTTAATTTTACCTCATGTTATAACTCTAGGAACATTGCTTAATGGGTATCAAAGGAACAGTTCGTCGATCTACAGACGGTGATTTTATTCACTCAAACATTGATACTGATTTAATTGTTAGTGAAAAAAATGAACACGGATCAACAGAAAAACCAGCAGAAATATTCAATATTATCGAACACTTTTGTCTTGGAAGAAGAAGGTATAATAATAGTCTGTATGAATATGTTTTTAACATTTGACTCAATTTTTTTGTTTTAAGATTACATCTGTTTGGTTGTGATGGTACTATACGTCCAGGATGGCTAACTCTGGGACAAGAATTGACTAGTTCCAATTTCAACATTGATTTGTATAAAAGTTATTTCATCAATGGTCAATTAACAACTGGATGTACTGATCGTATTGAAGAATTAAGACCAAAATCTCCACCTTCTTTTAATAAAGTGCCAAAATAAATGAAAAATATATTCCTTATAAGAATAAAGAATAAGGGTACAAAAATAATATAGTTATTATTTATTTAATGTTTTATCTATGCACTAATAACAAATATATATATTGAAATCTTGTTTTATAAATATAATTTATTCATTTTACAGGTGTGCAGTACTGCAGTAATATAGTCCAAGAAGTGGTCTGAATTGCCAGGTGAAACTTCAATAATAAAATATAGTCTAGAATGTTGAATTCTTCAACAGTCTTGTATGTAGTTAAATCATTACACAAATTAAACATTAATTTGGACATTATATACATTCAATACTAAACATTTTTTAAGTGTTTAATATAGTTAATTTTAGATTCTGAGCGGTGCAAAAAAGCTATTGGTTTTACAATGGTTTATTTATTTTTTTTTTTTAATCTTTATGCAACAATTTCTACCCGAAGGAGTGATTTGATTTCAACATATAGAACCTTATCTTTTAGAAAATTGGATCAAGATGGTACTTTAGAGAGGTCATTTTCTGATTTTCTCAATAGTTATTTAATGCCACAGGAAAAACTACCAAAAAATTACGAAAAACCGCTTAAAATTGGTTTTTAATTTCTAAATCTTTGTTTATTACCGTAGCAATGAATAAAAAATTATAATATAATATCAATTCAACTTAAAGGCTATAATAAATAATAAAAATATAAAAAATCCAGACTGATAAACCGTTTCCACTCAAAATCGTTTTTTTTATACAATGATATTATATCATTGGATTCAAGTTTAATACAATCCATTATACATTGACCCACTTGTAACCTACTGTAAAGCAGATCGACATACACTTATCAGCTTTTTTTAAATATGTGGTCAAAAGAAATGGAAAGAATATACAAAATATATTTATATATTATATGTTTTTCTAATTCAATAATAAATCTAGTTATACAATTAGAAATCTGAAAACATATTTAAATTTGTTATAAAGTTTCTTTAGTGATATCCCCTTAATTAAAGAAATTGTTTTTATAACTTTATCAATCAAAATTACATAGAAATTCATCAAAAGGCATTTTAAAAATATCATTTAAGTACAAAATATGTATTTTACATAATAAGTTGTTTAGTATGCTAAAACTGAATTTTATGTTCTAAACTATATTACTATAATATAATAATAAATAGTACAATTAGTTTAAGTTTATAAGATTATACTTTATACTGTACAACTATTGACTTAATAGATAGACAATATTATTTTATCTATAAAATAAGTAACTAAATTTAATAAAAAAAATAATTTAGTATAGTACAATATTATATACATATTTTAAATATATTATACATATATTTAATATATAAAATATGTTTTTGTTAAACTGTTTAAAGAAAACAATTTAATATATTTCAATAATTTTAGTTATATTTTTTATTTACAATAATATATTGTTAAAATTAATGAAAATGGTGTGGCACATGTTTAAGCAATTATATCAATCACTACATTTTTAATTCAAATTTTTATTTTGCTGTTTAATTTTTTAATATATTGTTTAATTTACTTTACAACTTTAAGCAAAAGTTAATAGATTTTATTCGTTTAGTAAATGACCCAGGGCTTTACTATTTAAACAACCAAAAGATATTTATGTTTAACAAGTGTATACATTTTGTATACTATACATTAATTATAAAGTAAATCAAAAACTAATATAATTATAAGAATAAATAGTACAAATTATAATTAAAATAAAAAGCAGCCATTTATTAGTTTAATTTAAAAATCTTCACGATTATTATATTGAAAATGTTCAAATTCCTAAGTGATAAATCTTTTACCAGACTAACAGTTTAACCAATAACAATTAATAAAGCTGATTACATTTAGAAGAAAAAATGTTTCTTAAATTATATAGATTTAATACAATTACACTCGAGTGAGTATTAAACAAGATGAATGCATGTTCAGAAAAATATTTTATTTGAGAATTTAAAAACCATAAATTGATACTATTTGTTTTATTTGTGTGAAGTTTTGGGAAGAATAAATATTATTTTATTTGTGAAAAAATACACAATTTAAGTTGAAAGGTGAAGGTTAAAATTAAATATAAGTAAAATTTTGTAATTATAAATAAAAGTAATCAATGGGACAAATCAAGTGAAACACTTGTATATGTTTTGTATACAAAATGCTATTAATACCGGATGATTCATTTAACATTAGATACTCATTATTTAAAAAGTATTAATATTTCATTCAAATTTTTAGAATTAAGACAATTTTAATTTGATCTTTAAATGCAGAATATTTTTCTGAGTATTTTGATACATAAAAATCGGATTTAAGATGAGTAGTTTATGAGTAATAAGTATTTAAAGTTTTGACGAGTGGAGTAATGGACCAGCATTTAGCAGGGTACGTATAAGCTATAAATTTTAAACTGCTTGTCCTAAATTTGATTTATATGTATCAAAATCTCCTTTGGAATATGAAATTAAAACTGTATGTTCTCAATCAAAAAAGTAAAAACTTAAAAATGTTGATGAAAAAAATAAAAAAATATTAAAAAATGTATAGTTTTTTAACATGTTTTTTAACAAATAGAAACCATGTAAACATTTTTTTTTTTTCAAGAAAATTTATACTTTTTGAAATAATGAGTGTTTAATGAAAAGGCATACCTAAAATTAATTACAAGTTGCAACATATTTATTTACAATTGAATATAAATCAAATATAAAGACAAATTTTGTTAGTTCAGAAATTCTTGTTTTTAATGACATACTAGATTGTAAACAAATGTTTATTTCCATTGAGTATCTATAACCAAATTTTACCACAGTTCAAAAACAAACAAAATTGTGTAAGGAAAAAATAAACATTTGTTATTCAAATTTAATTATTTTTCATTAAAATAAGGTCGATTTTAGATTTATAACATCTGGTTGTTCATGTTGATATTTATTTTCATTATTGCAAAATTTTAACAAAATAACTAATGAATTCAATCGTCTAAATCGTCAATCTAATACAGTTACAATTTACAGACCATGTCTATTGATAATAGAAATATGAATTCCAAAAATGTTTACTATGTTTATACTTATGATAATTTATTAGGTTACTAATTAACAGAAAAGTAAAATAACAATATTATTATTTATGGTTTTAATAGAAAAACTGAGGTATTCAATTTTGATATGCTCTTTAAGACATAAAATTAGAAATAACTTAATTTACATTTGGCTATTACTGGAAAGAGTAATATAAAGTTATAAATTAGACATTGCAAAGGACATTTTTTTTATAATTATATAGTAGTTTAGGGTTAGTAGACATTAATTAGTTAGTTATTAATATTTTACTGTATTAAACAAAATATAACAAGAAGTAATACACATTGTGTCATCACTTAACTTATGTTTTAATATTATTAAGTTGTATGTCAATATATTAGATAACTATACTAGAATTTATTGTAGGTAAACAAACACAAACAATAAGTATATATTATATTCTGGTCTCAAAAAGATAGTTGAATAATGATGCATTTTTTTTATATTTTTCATGAATATAATATTATTATAAGCTGATAATAAATATTGTTAAATACACATATACAAAACAAAACTGTTTTTGAAATTTAAGTTATAAAATTAAGGATTTTCTGTCATTAACAGTTCACAGTCATGGAATATGTTTTTGTTTTATACTATTCATGTTGATGTAATTAAAATATAATTGACAAAATATTTTTGTTTAAATAAATTTGGAAGTAAATTGTCTTAATACCTACTCATAATAAATCCTTAATTGTCTTGCGCACATCCTTCAATATTTCTTTTAACTTTTTAAATGTCCCTACAGCATTTGGTAAGTTATCATGTTCTACCATATCAGACATTCCTTTAGCAAAATGTTCATGTGCTGGTCGATTTCCATATGAAGAAAAGTTTTTGAGGACCGGAGTGCCTAGTGTTTCAGATTTCACATCACCGAATTTCCTTTTTAATGTTGGTGTCACGACTAATTCATTGTCCATCGTTTTTGAATTGGAGACATTTGATTGAGAATCATTTTGAGTATCTGCACTACTCTCAAACGACATTGATACATTTTTCACATCAATTCCTGGCACTATTGCATTAGAAAGACACTGAAAAATACAATTTTATATTAACAAATTAGTTAAATCACATTTTCTACTAATTATCACAATAAATACAATTTACAAGAATAGAATATAAAGTAAAATAACAATGTTTTTTTATTTTAAATAAATAAATTACCTAAATAAAATTTACTAAGTCCCAATTATATTTTGCTTTGCCTCAATATAATAAAATGTAGCCTTGATTTAATGAACTATAATTATTATTTGAACAATCCTAACTTCAACACACTAAAATTCTAATAAGTCTTACCTCTTCATCATTGTTGTCAGATCTATCTTCATCTTCAGTAATTTCTCCATCTTCGGGTGATGAGGGTGGTTTATCCTTTAATTCTTTTTTGGTTTTTAAATTCATGGTGTTTCCTTCAACTGAGCTTTCTAAATTATTTAAATATATTTATATTTTAAAAATTATAAAGTAGTTTACATAATTTGGTAAAATAAACATAAATATAATATAGTATGTGTGTAGTATATGATAGCCATTTGTGTAAGGAAATCAATGATTTACAACCAGTGCTAGTCTATTTTGTGTTAAACTACTCCTATCAAATTGGGATATGCGTTTTATTACTACTCCTCACTGTATATGGCAAGTAAAATATTCTATATTAGCCATTAATTGTATATACTACAAGACCATTATATATAATATATAAACTAAAGTTTTATTTAGTTTCAAAAGCATGGAATGTTATGATTCTAGAATTATTGTTATTTTTTTCAGTGAACACTTTTTAAACATTTTCAAGCAATTTCAGAAATAAATCAAGTTTAGTTGAGACTAAAAAGAGTTATTTTTATTTAATACCTGTACTGTAAAATAAAATACAGAAAAGTATTGAATAAATGAAGAATTTGAAAGCGTAACTATAAGAACCATTTAAAGTAAATTTTTGAATACAATGTTTTGTTATTTTTTTCAAGTTTAATATTAATACACAAATGTAACTCTACCGGTTTTAGGTAGAAATTTAGTATCAACCTATTTAAATTGTTTATTTATTTAACAAGAATAAAATATAAATATTATAATATTCTGGTTAATATGTAATTCAATTAGATTAATTAAATAACAATACTGAGACTTAAATACCCATAAAACACTTGAAATTTAATTTAGTCAAGTAAAAATAATACCAAAAAAAAACTTATAAATACCGATATATAATTGTTTTTAAAAAAATAAAACGTTGTAGATGTCAGTGCAATATTTATTTTCTCCCTCAGACCCACACACAATATAAATAGAGCGCATTCATGTAAAATACTTTTTACTTGACCTTAAAATGACTTACTACAAATATTATACAAAGCAATATTATTGAGGGTTAGACACATCGGTTTTACATTTTTTTATTTTACTTTAAATAATAAAAATAAAATTGTAAATTTAAATAGATATTAAATTGTTTTGGATCATATTTTGAAAAATCGATATGTCATACCATATCATTGTCTTTATTTTTTGTAATGGGTGATTGTACTCTAAGACTACTCAAAAAAAATAATTTTGAATGTGTGCTGTCCATGTTGTGTATGGGACACAGAGATAAAACAGTCAGTGCACCGACATCCCCATTAATCATTACCATTAGAGATAGATGCAAATGTTGTGTCTTGACTTTGACTACTAGCTCCAGACAATGCAGTACCATTTTTACCAATTGGGCCAACTTTTAATCTTTCATACATATTTTTGAGGTTTTGATCTGGATTATATTCAGGACAACCAAATTTTTTCCCTTCCTAAAACAATAATTCAAATATTACACAACACAAAGTGCCAAAAAATGTTTAAGATAAATAAATTTGATCATTTAAAATATCTAAAAAAAAAAATAAAACATTTAACTAATTAAGTCACGATTTTCTAAATGTTACATTTTACTTAATTATTTATCACATTACAACTTGTTAAAAAAATTTACGTCAACAATATCTGGTGGACAAGGAGCGTTAAATCCAGGATATTCATGTAATTTTCTTTCATTGATATTACAATGGAAGTAATCATTTATTCCATTTTCTCTGCCGGGAAGAGGTAAACCTAAAAAAAAAACCAATATTAATGTTTTATTCAAATATTACAACAATATAATAACAATCAAATTTGACTGATAATTTCAAATTAATAATGGAATCACAGATTATATAAAATCAGATAAGTAGTGCACTTAGTAGATATAAATATAAAAATATAAAAATCTTTTTAGTGCCTTGTACGAGTATGATAGGACAGGAAAAATGTATTTCTAATTAAAATTATTTGACTCAATCTAACTTATTCGTGGTTACCAATAATTTCACCGATATAATTGGTATACAGTATACACTTATTTAAAATGTATATATGCTGACAATGTGGATTTATACCTCTCTGAGCTCGACCAATCAGATCTGATATTTTAAAGTATTTTTAAATGCAGTTCCATCAAATTTTATATAATATTTATTAAAATTAAATATGTTTAATTGTTAGTTTAAAAATTTTAAATATTCACCATTTCTATGAAGGATAAATAATAATTTGAATACTATTATTAAGTAAAAGACACTTATAATTACATTCATTGGGTGTAGTAAATATTGATATCCCGGAATATTCTTCTCTAGCTTCTTCAAGCCATCCACTAGGATAACCATGCTCTCGCATTCTATAAATATGTACTGGGAGTCCATTTTTAGGAACACCCAATGCTTTTAACAAATCATCACTTAATTTACCAGGTGTTAAATCGCTCCATAAAGTTTTAGTCCCTGCTACAAAGTATCGTACATTCTTATGACTGTTAAATCTAAATTACAATAACAAATTTAATCAATAATTAGTTTATTATTCTAAGTTTAAAGACAAAGTACAATTGATTTTTGTCAACCAATATTCTTGTCAATCTACACTTAATAATCTAATAAAATATATATTTGATTAATCAATTATATTATCAAATCTCATTTTCTGACGTATAAACACAACATAAAACTAGATAACTTTTAGATTTTTTTTATAGTTACCGATTTTTATAGTTTCTACCAGCAGAATTTGATTGATATTGTTGATTTTTTTGATTAAGAAAAGCCTGTCGGTTTTTTGAAATTTTCCATTGAACTCTGGGTTCTGGACAACTATGCAATGAATGCTTTAGAGAATTGCAATTCCAACATGAATTTTGTCTTTGTGGCACAAAATTATTTTTTCCATATTTGTTTTTATTTGGTGATGTCTATAACAAAAAAATATGTTTTTTGAAATAAGTAGAATTTTATAATATCTTTATTTTATTATATTGAATGATTATATTTTTGTATTTAAAATAAGATATAAAATATAGATATTATACCGACAAAAAAGTAAAATATATTAATGTTACCAAAAACTGAATTGGGTACTATTATCCTAGAATTGTAATTTCAATTATTATTAAAAATGAATAAGTATATTCCAAATATTATTAAATTCTTAGGGTAGCAATAAATGATATCGATTGATTTAACAAAGATGTGACTTTTTTTCAAGGTACAAAATAATTTGTTTGGAAGCCGTGAGTTCCTTAATTTTATAATTGATTTTTTGAATAATTTTGTGACTAACCAACTAAAAAAACATATTTTTGCGTGCCTTGAAAATTTGGCCATTGTCACAATGTATAATAATAATAATAATATTGGATATATTATGTACTATTAAAATATGTATAATGATAATAAACAAGACAAATATGCTATAGTATTATAAAAATGTATACTGAGCTTCTGCTGTACTACAGTGTGAATATATTACTTATAAACTACGTGATATAGTGTGCTTTTTTTATAATTCGATCAGATCTAATAAAAATACTACTTTAAATTTCAACAAAACTAATTATGTTTTATTGTTTTGTTATGTAATTCGAAAACTAAAAACTATATGGACTTGAAACCTTCTCTTAATATTCATATTAGGATTTTCTAGACATGATTTACCTTTCAAAATATTTTGGGTCATTTTGTGCTATTTATAAATATTTGATATTTTCCACTTTTTTTTCAATCTATTCATGATAATATTTTTGTATGTCGGTAAAAAACATTGAAAATGTAAGACAAGGTACCTCATAACTTGTAAAAATTACAAAAATATGTAATAATTTTGAAGTTTAAAATTTCATACAGGATTAAAAAAAAAAAGGCCACGTCATTTTTATGAACTATGAACAATTGAAGTTTATATATTGACGACATTGGTGTATTCAGACAGTAATAACGATATCTCGTCAAAATATTTTTGCTATTTTGTTTTAATTCAAAAAACTTTAATTGTAGGAACAAGAAAATTCCTCTATTATTTATTTATAATTTTCTAAGCATAATGACATTTTGATAATACATATTTAGATAAATATATTTAACTCTGTCAAACATCTGGTAAATGTTATATATATAATATATAACAAGTTGTTCTTATAGTAATTAAAATATTGAAAATATGTAATCACAATTTTGTAAGCATTTGCAATTTAAATGTTGACAACATTTGTCAAAATCATGACAATTCGCATCTTATTTTATAGTTAAAAATGTATAAAATTTCCAATTTGTATAGGTAAAGCTTGATTAAATTTAATATAAAGCTCCTCATAAGCAGTTCTTACTGAAACTGAAGTATCTAAAAAATATAATGCACGCATAACCAAAATTGATTAAGAGGATGTCAGCACACTGTTTGTTTTCTCTGTGGCCAACGCACAACTAAGACAAAATGGATTTACACATAATAATTTTTTTTTAATCTTAGAGTAAAATCTCCCATTACAAAAATTATAGAGAACAATATTTTTGAAGATATGACATAACAGTTTTTCTAAATATTGTCTAAAAACAATTTTAATTTACAAGCACGTGTTTACTATGAGCCGTTATACTGCATTCATTCCAAAATATTATGATAATTGAAAATGTAAACCAAGTTATTATCTAAAAGTTATATTAAATCTAAAATTCATTTGACTTTAACAACCTACTATAGTTACCTAATAAAAATACTATAAATTACCTTTATATAATTGAAATATGACCCATGTAAATATAAGCCCGTGTTAAAATATATTTTAATTACCTCGTATTGTATTGAACGATTTAGTCTAAAGTTTTTAGTTTTGTCTATAACAAATAAAGGTTCGGTTGTTTCTTTTGGTTCTAAATCATTAGTTTTTGGATAATAATCTTGTCCTGATTCATCTTTTGGTCTATAATCACTGTATAGTTCTGAATGATCATACGGTCTTGGGAAGTCATATTGTTCTGTACCACTGTATCCTGGCTGTAGCTTAAAATCTTCAAAGCCTTCATTTGTAGTATATTCACATTCCATGGTCCCATCGTTTGCATTCATAATGAATTTTGATAGAATACCACTATAACAAATACAAGGTATCATATATGCGAATTAGAGTATCAAATTGGTATATTGTATATTAATTTGTGAAGGTATCATATCAGACAAGTACTTTTGTTACAATACTATATTTTACAAATATCAACAGGGAATAATATGCTAAATCATCGCACAAATCACAATGCATACATACATTGAAGTGCTCAGGACTAAAATGTATTGTTGTATATTGGACACTACGTGTGAAATTGATACAGTGTTGAGTGTTGTAAGTCTCAAGATGTAACTACGAAAAACATTGACGAAAAAAACATTAATCCCATCCCAAACACTTACCATCAAAATATTAAACAAACAGCACTCAGTGATCCGACTGGATTTAATATCCCAACCGTCTGGATTGGACGTCCCAGTTATGAAATATTTAATTATATTATTGCTGTTACAACATTACCGATGAAGAAATAACACGATGTCCATGTTAATTAATAATTAAAAATCAACGCCACGATAGACAAACGAGATGTGTAGATATAACATAATATTATGTGCATCTTAAATCGTGGTTATCACTGGCGAAAAGCGGCGACTGGGCCGCCATGATATCACGACAACAACAACAACAGCAAGAACACCTCGGGTCGGACTGTTCTAATCCTACAATATTATTTGTTACTAAAAAAAATTCGGTAAATTATACATTTTCAACACAATTTTTTCAAACACTTAGGTATCGTTGGCTTTTTGAAGTCCGTTCGTGCCGATGCCACAAACGACGAATTTATGTCTTAAGACATGTATAATATATTTTAATTTTTTCTGTGCCTGGTTTCGGTGCTATCTAGCGGTGATTAATATTAACTAGTTTTATCAAATTGTTCATCAATTATTTAGCTTTAGAATAATAATATTTTAAATTAATTTTTTTTGACTATCATATTCATGTCTAAAATCCGAAGTCGGGTGACATACAGACGTACAGTGGATACAAACTTGTACCTCAAGTTTCCATTGCATAGATAACTTCGGGCAGACTTACACATACAAACACTACACGTCATAATATATTTTATAAACAATATTTATTTTTATAAGTATTCATATTTTTTTCAAAATAAATTAAATAATCTAGAAGGTTTTCCTTACAATAATTGAAGTTGTTGGACGTGTTTGGCTAATTTCTGATTTTTGCCTTCAAAGAAATAATAATGACAACGTCTATACAGTTTGATTCAAATACTATGAGAGGTACCTAATAAATTATTACCTATGTAGCTTACATTGTTAAAAATTAGTAAAGTTTTAATTACCTAAATTTTTTTCTTATGGAAACAAACACAAATAATCTATAATTTTTTTTCAAATTGCATATAAATTATATAGGTAGATGTCATTCATTTTTACAGGTTAATTTACCCTGTTTGAACACACAGACATGTAGACATTTGATTATATACCAGAATTAATAACCAAAAACCCAAGGCAATTTTACACACTTTGAATTGCCTAAAAATTAATAAAGCCTTTTAATTTACTTATTATGTAGAATATAGCTTAAAGGCTTATTGACTATTCTCCTAATTTAATTATTGAGGTTAAACAATACCTATACATACAATTTAATACAGTTCTCAACCTTTTTATATCCCATTAGGTAAAATCAACAAAATTTTAAATGTTCATGTAAGACTTGAAGCCTTGAAATTAGGGAAACGTATAGGTATCCTAACCTAACCTAACCTAAACGTATAGGTATATTGTTTGATACTTATAATAATTTAAATTTTTTCTTAAATGTCGCGTACCATTATTTGAAAATCACTGATTTAATATAAACATTGAAGAATTTATATAAATTGTTAACACATTCATAAATACCTAAATAAACATTTGAATTTAATAACCAATATTTTAGATTTACCTAATTTTTTTATTTAGTTTAATTTAGACTTATATAGTCAATTATATTATGTTTGTATAATTTTGATACTTTTTTAATTGTCTTTTAAACATTTTAGTTATTTTGGCTGAGATTCTGGAATCTCTTACAACCTGTGAAAATGCGTTGAATTTAGAAGATGCTAAGAGTAAAGCTGGTAATGATATGCTAAAAGTTATGCAATATGTTTATCCTATAGTTGTTAGCACTCAGATGGATGTAATAAAAAAATATGGACTTCCTGAAGGACGAGAAGGTAAATAAAAATAATTATGAACAGTGTACACCATACCTCTAATCATGGGCAGATAGGGCTACCCAATGGGCCCCACTCCGTATTGGGGCAATGGGGCCCTTTTATATTGTTTGATGTAATGACTCCTTGACTACTTTTTTTTAAGTATGTGTCCTTATAAAAATTTCCTGGTAGAACAAAAATGGCCATCTGCACATGCCTCTAATGTCATAAACTTATTACAATTTTGTGAACTACAGTTTTTCAAATAACTAATAATATGTTATGCTATGTAACTTTAATGTTTTATTACTCTATTAGGGTAGTGCTGTATTACACTATAACTAACAAATATAAAATTTATTGTCATTGAGAAATGATATTAAAGTATTATCATAGGGTGTGTACTTATAAATTTAACTACCCCCAAACAAATTATTTAATATTTTTTTTGTTTCTATTCAAATTTGTAAAAAGTTGTACTAACTAGTATATAATTTTTATTTTCTGTTCCCTCGCTTACAAAAATTATGTATATGTCGTAGGCATAAAGTCAAATCAGGCATTTTATTAAATGCCTAGACATATAGTCAAAGAATTTAATGTTTATGCAATTTCACTATCGGCCTAGACATTTAGTTAAATGCCTAGTCATTTAACTAAATGTCTATTGCATGTCAGCAAATAATAAAAAAAACCTTTTGTGTTATTTTAAAAATTTAATTATATTTTCTATCAGTTTTGTATTGCTATTTTATATATAAAACAGCTATGTATTATTTATTAATCTGAAAAACACGTTGGTATATGAAATAATATGTTTCATTTCATGTTCATTATTACTATTGTTTTAAAAATGAAATCATAAATATATACATGTAATCACTAATTAAATGTGATAGACGTAGATGATAGTACGAGTATATTGTATACCCTATAGTCAGTATAGAACGAGTAGTGAGTACTATATATTCTTATTAAATAAAAATAAAAGTTCTGTTGGTTTTTACCTTGGTTGTATGAGAACCATATCTATATTGAGTACTGTGGGACAAATTATAATCTTATCAATTATAACGACAAAAATATGACGTTACGGAAAAAGATGCAGAACATGCGATTGAATTGTACAATAATTTAGTTTAGTACGTGTATTATGTTTACGTAAATCGTATGTAGTGTAATCGTGATTGCATGTAATATTGTACAATATAATTACATTGTAATATAAAAAGAATTATTGTACAAATTTTGATTGTTTTTATTTGTATTTTAAAATATAATATAATGTCACACTGTGAATTGTTTTATGAAAAATTAATATTAATTTACGACAACATAAACTTCTTAAACATAAAATTCTTTGACTATATGCTTAGGCATTTAATAAAATGCCTGATTTGACTATATGCCTACGACATATACGCCACTAACCTCAACCTAACCTAATGTATTATAATAAACGTTAATTGTTTTTTGTATGGCAATGACGTCGCTGCCAGATCTGTTTAAGAATTACATTGACAGCGCTGCAATCGCTTATTAATTATTTTTCAATTAATACATATTACAACATTTACACAACATTTATAACAATTTATAAAAAAAAAATCTTAACTTCAATTTATTATTTGATTTCTGTACACTCTGGATGCCAAGGACTACTTTCCATAGCGATTGCTACTTGCTAGTATATATATGTAAATCCGTGAAAGGCTGAATGTATACAGCATTAGTTGTTTTTTTAATTGTCATAAGACATATTTATACCCATTCACACACATAAAGAGTATACTTAAAATTAACAAATAATTTTATCAATATTAATCAAATTTTTAGCCACCCTCACTTATTTTAAACCACTACAACAGCTCAACCTCAAAGTAAAACTAAATTTCAATAAGAAGATTGATATACTGGATGGCTTACAACAAACAAAATATTATTTTATTTTTAACATGGTTCTTAGTGTTTTATTCACTATTATTTTATTTTACATATATGTTTATCTTGAATTAAAAATAGATTAATTAATTAATTTCCTTCTAGGAATAATAAAGTTTACCAGAAGTGTAGTGGCATTTGAAAAAGATGATAGAGTAGTAGCTGATCTTCACCGCCAGATACGATCATTTTATTTACCACCAGTCAATGTTTCAAGTGCTGTGACTTCACATGTGTAGATTAATTATTTTAATTATAAGAAAAACTATACGAACGTTAAAATAAACTATTGAATATGTTATAATAAAAATATTTAAAAGCTTTTAATAATTTAATTTTTTTCTCTTATTAATAACTTAAATGTATGATTAAATTGTTATAACATAAATTCTACTTAGTTTAAATTTCTAAATTAAGTATTAGAATTGACTAATAAAGTAATAACTAATATCCATTAAAATGTATTATACATTTAAAAGATAACATACACTTTATATGGTTTTTTTTTTTTTTTAATGTACCTATTGTTTTATTTTAATTATCTATATTGATTATTAGTTGTGTTATATACAATATACATTTATATTTTTTATACTATTTACAATATATATGAACAATTTTTGGTAAATTATTTTGTTTTTCTCTCATGTAAAATATTGATGTGTTGTGATGGTATATTGTAAATCAATGATAAATCATAAAGTCCCTGGCTGACACCATTTTTCAAATTTATTGACAATTGTCTGTAGTTTTTTTTTACAATTTGTGAAGCTATATTGTAGTTTAAAATATTAAGAAGATGTCAGCGCACTATTTGTGCCACGTCTCTCTCTGTCCCACGCACAACATAGCAAAATGCATTAACGCAGAATCAGTTTTTCTGTTTTTATGTAATCTTAGTGTAAAATCACCCATAACAAAAAAGATAGAAAATAATATTTTTGGGTGATTGACATCGATTTTAAATTTTATTGTTATTTAACTTTGTATTCGATTTTAAGATAAACAAAAAAAATTTTGTAAATTTAAATTATCTTTAATTTGTTTTGAGACAATATTTAAACAAATTGATATGTAATTTCCTCATGAATATTATTCTCTATCTTTTTTTTTAATAAGTGATTTTACTCTAAGATTACTTAAAAAGATAGATAAAATGATTCTGCATAAATGCGTTTTGTCTATATTGCGCGTGTGCCAGAGAGAGAAAACAAATAGTGCACTGACATCCTCTTAACACCTTTCATAACCGCGGTATGTCATAATAATAAATGTGCAAGTATTAGGTGATAAATAATATCAAGGGAACCATTGGAATCACTGTAAATCAAATCTAAATTTTATTTCCTATTTTTAATATTCTACGCACATTTTTGAGCATTCTGCCCGAAATTGAAGTATAAAAAAATTGTTTTCATTATTCATTGTAAAACAGTATTACATTGGTTATGTATTTTTTTCAAGGTTTAATCATAATTTAATTACAATAATAAAAGTTTATATTAGTTAATGTTTGTTTTATTAAGTATAAATAAGTAGTATTGTATCCACAAAATTTATACAGCAGGCAACATTATAATTTATAATTAATTTTATATTACTAAGGTACTAGTTATTACTATGGATGTATACTTCAATTCATATTCTATATTAATTATAATAAAATATTTTAAGTATGAAAAATTTGATAACTGATAAAATAATTTTACGATTTAAATTATTACCCATTGCGACAATTTTATTTTACATGTTACACAAATTTATAAATTGTTTGAAACATGTTCTAATGTTCCACCAGGGCCTATAATTAAGATATTTTGCTGCTGCACACCTAATTCCAAACAAAAATATTTTAAAATAATGAACATAATAGACCTAGTAGTGCACATACAGTGGCGTGCCCGTGAGAGGGAGGTTAGGGGTTATATCCCCTCCAATACATTTTTATTTGTTTGGTCAAAAAGCGTGAAAATATAACACACGGCTCGTAATATATTTTCACAAAAACAGTTGAAAAATATTAAAAATATAATTTTTTTTATAAATATTTAAAGTTTTAATTTTGACAAAATTTATTAAACTTAAAATTTGAAATGCGGGTAAGTGGATGTCATTCTGCTGTAGAGTAGGTTACAAGTGAGTCAATGTATAATGGATTGTATTAAACTTGAATTCAATGATATATGATAATTTGTATCCAGGATAAATAAATAAATAAATAAATAAAAACCATTGTAAAAACAATTGTAAAATGATTTAGTAGTTAAAAATGTATATATATTAATAATAACAATATAAATATAGTATACACTATCCTAGGCTGCCAAACTGTCTCTGTTCAGAACCGTTTTTTGTACACATGATGTATATCATTGAATTTAAATTTACAGTCACCCACTTGTAGCCTACTGTACAGCAGAGCAACTTCCACTGCTTTTTTTGTTTATTTAAAATAAAAATGTTGTCCCCCCCCCCCTTTAAAATTCCTAGGCACGCCACTGTGCACATGCCACTATAACTTCATTGCACAATTGTTTTTGCTATTTATTAATAATTAGGTACTAGGTAGTTTTAATAAATACAATCAAAATATGACTAAACATTTTAAATTAAAAACAAAATAGCTTGGGTTAGTATACTTATTATATTATAAGCCACCTAGAATATAGTGTAGTCGGTATTATTTTTAGTATTAAGGATTTTAAACAAATACAATATGCTAATTAGTAATTTTCAATAATTTAATTGAATATTAATCAAATAAAAATGTATAAAAGCCGAAAATAAGTACTGCACACTTTTAAATTTGCTACTGCATATTTAATATTAGCTACTGCACACAATTTTAGGCCCTGTGTTCCACTGAACAAACATATGTTATTTTAGTAATGTGAATTCTTTTAAAATACAAAATAGATACTATTTCAAAAAAAATTAGACTATAAAACTTCTATGTCAATTGGAAAAGTTTTCCCAATAATAAGTAGGTATATAAAAAAAATAGGTACTTATGCTTTATTTCGTAAAAAACTAAAATGTTTACATAATTCATTAAAACTATGAAAATTTGCAAATTATTTTGTAGTTAAAAATGTATAACATTTTTATTTTAACATCTAAGGAGTATTTACAATACATTTTTATTTCTAAAATGTAAAAAGTTTAGCGTTAAGTCATACATTTAAGATACAAATCTTAATTCAGATCTGAGTGGAGCGATGAATGTATTGATTTTATACAATAATGGGTTATTTATTTTTTTTGTCTGTATGCACGATATACGATAATAACAATTATTATACATACTAAATTGAATATACAATAAAAAAATAACTCAATTTCCAATTTGATAACTATTATTTCTGATTTGTGGTAGAAAATCTAGAGGCCACTTTTAAGAGTTTCTGATAAATTTAAAATAACCAGAAATCCAGTTTTTTTCAAAATAATCGTAAAAAACTAAAAAAAAAATAAGGAAAATTTATTAAGTAATTTATATTATATATTATATTTACGTGGAACCTTGTTTTATATTTTTAATCTATATCTTTAAAAGTTAAATATTTTATATATTTTTAACTACAATATAATCATTAAATTTTCAAATTTGATACATTTTGTCAAAATTCGAGCTTTAAATAGATATAAAAAAAAATTGTGACTTTGTATTTATAATATTTTTCAATTAATATTGTAACAATATATCAGGAGCCTTGTATTAAGTTTTCAAGCCTTTTTTACCCAACGAATAAAATTTTATAGACATTCATAGAAAAAAAACAAAAAAAATTGGAAATTAAAAATGTTCATTAACAGTTCAAATTAAATCAAAATGTTTTCAAAATGTTATCGTGTATAGAAAATGCTTATATAAAAACCAGTGAAAATTTCATGTCATTTATTTTAGAGTTCATAATCTAAAATTGAAAATTTTAAACGTCTATATATAGGTATTACAAATGGATCAAAAAGCGTCAAAATATTTTGAAAATTATATCGTGTATCTATATAAAATGGTAGGTAATAAAACATTTATAAAAAAATTCCAAGAATAAATCTATATAGTATATAATATGGTTATTTGTTTTTGAGTTAGGTAGGTATACCTAACTCAAAAACAATATTAATTGAAAAATATTATAAATACAAAGTCACAATTTTTTTTTATAACCATTTAAAGCTCGAATTTTGACAAAATGTATCAAATTTGAAAATTTAATAATTATATTGTAGTTAAAAATATATAAAATATTCAACTTTTATAGATATAGATTAAAAATATAAAACAAGGTTCCACGTAAATATAATATATAATATAAATTACTTAATTTACAATAATATCATCAAATATACTTAGGTAGTATTGTAGCAATATCCACGGTTATCTACACGATGAGATGTAATGTAATAACCGTGGTAATATCATAGGCCGACTGACCGTCTTCGGTCAGAATCGTTTTTCTTATATACAATGATATTATATCATTGAATTCAAATTCAACACTATCCATTATAGTGACCCACTAGTAACCTTCTGTACAGCAGAGCGACACCCACTAGCCCACCTTTTTTAGTTTTATTTTCTATAAAAGTCAATAAAAAAATTTTCGTTTAGAAAATACTTTTCTTGGGAATTTGAAACTTTTACTTATGTATTATTGTATATTGTATTATTGTATTTTATTGTATATATAGGTACTCTTATCTACACAATGATTTAGATTAACTTTATGCTATATTGCTATTGCATACTTATTTGTTATTATGTCTACTATTGTGAATTGTGATAGGTAAATCCAGCGAATCAATTGTTCCCCACCTCCCATAAATTTGATTTAAATTTTTTTAAATTTTTTAAATTTTAAATGTTGATTATTCGGAATTGAAATTAATGATATTCAAATTTGTGGCCTGATCGATCTCAATGTCCATTTTCAGAAGTAGGTAGGTATGATCAAATTATTAGGCCCATCCTTAGAATTTAAAAAAGTAGACATAAGTAACTACAAAGTACCTACAAACAAATA
Organism: Metopolophium dirhodum; assembly: GCF_019925205.1. NCBI lineage: Eukaryota > Metazoa > Arthropoda > Insecta > Hemiptera > Aphididae > Metopolophium > Metopolophium dirhodum. The sequence continues at coordinate 110,398,900 of NC_083560.1, forward strand.
GAAAGCCTACATTCTTTACCTCTCAAGGTAGTTTTAACAAACAATATAACCTTAAATTGCTAAGATAGTATTTAAAACATATATAATAGATATCGATGAATATTCAAGGGCACTTAGATACTATGGGCGCAATTTAGAAACCAAAAAATGCCGGGCGAAATTTAGTATAGTATTTTTACTACCTAGGTACCCTAATGTGCAGGGAGCAATTTACAATCGCCCAACAATGTAACGCATTTACGCCTAGGTAGAGGATAAATGTATTATAATATACTAATAATTTAATAATACTATCATATTTTAGTCTGCGTGGTGGGATACAGCGTAACAATAACAGTACGTTAGGTATCTGTGTCAGTATTTTGTTCATAATATGTAGTACGGTACCTACATCATGTTATTATTCACACCATTAATTGAAACGCAAATTTTCCGATGAAGGTCGGACGCATCGCACACGTCTATTTTAGTTTATACAGAGTGATTCTTTTAACAGTATTAAGTAAACACTCATCGACTTGAAATAATTAACGTTTTTGGAAATAATTTTCAGATAACTACATAATAAAATAAAATAAAATCATAGTCACAACTAGGGGGGACTGGGCTAAGCCCCCCTTCCCAAACTTCTCATAGTTCCATCAAGAAAAATTAGTTTTTGAACTCATATATATATAATATAAATAATAATAAAGTACTTAGCATATTGCTCAATAAAATATTGTAGGTACCTACATGACATGTACATATTCAACGCCAATGCCGACGGAATCATCGCGCAATAGACGTAAATTCATGACATAAGATTATAAGAATGGTACTTTGTAATTTTTATATAAACTGTTTTGTTAAGACGTGTACCTATGCAAGTTTTATATTTGACCACCGTGGATAACTCTAATTATTATACAGTTCATATTATAAGTACCTTTTTAAAAACTTGGTAAATAATAATATATCCAACTTTAATTTTTTTAAGTAAGACTTGAAACAAGTCGTAACACTTTCATTGGGTAGTAATAATAATAAAGGTAAAAATGAAACTAGAGTAAAGATAATTATTATGTTATTTATTATTCTTATAATAAAAATAGGCAGTGAAAAGAGGGGTAGAGACAAAGCTCCATCGCGGTACTTTGTAGGCTTCAACCCATCCAAAATGTTAGTAGTTGAGCCACTGTACAGTCGTTATACGAAACAACATTTTATTAATAAAAAATGATACCTGTATATTATAGGTAGACTTTTATTGTCATTGTGCAAATTTTTAAGTTTTGTAGGTACTTTTATGAATGACATTGTGAAAAATTTTTAATTTTCAAAGCTTTAGGTGCTTTTGAGAATTGTAATTTATATAATTTAAATTTCAAACAAATAGTTATTAGTTGGGTACCTAATTAGTTACAAGCTTACAACATATACAACTTATAACTTATAAGTATTTTAAGTTTAACAAAATTTTAAAAGAAATTATTCTGCTTAGGAGTATAAAATTAATAGTGTGGGTATATTATTTATATTAATATATATTATATTATGTTGTCATTTTAAAAAGTAAAAAAGGTTAAAAATGGAATAAAAATATGATTAAACAAACATTAGGTTGGTATTATAAATATGTATTACCTACATTTTCAAACATTTTGTTTTTTAATGACTTAAAATTATCAAAATAAAAATACTGTCCAAAAACGCCTACTATCACTCTGTATAGTGTACTTGTATAAATTAATATAAAATATGTATATATATAAAAAATTAAAAAAATTAAAAACATTCTTACTATCATCATTATTACACAATAGAAATATATAATAGGTAAGTATTATATTGTGTACATATATAATAGGAGTATGGTATATTCGTGTGCCTGGTGAGTATAATAATCGTGTGTTCGAAAGTGTTCGCGATCCGGTGTTCGTAAATAGTAGGTAAATACTATAATAATAGAATATAATAATATGATGTTATAGTTAATAAAATTATAAATTCAATTATAGTTATAGTCCATAATAATATAGCTACCACACGTACCGCGGTTGCGTGTTACATTACATTATTATACCAGCTACTATATTGCAGTTATGCCGTATGTGTAGGTACACGTACACTTACATATTTAAGTTAATATACGTTCTATTACTATATTAACTATAACTTATTGTTATACACTATGTAGGTAGGTATATATATATATTATATGATTATGTATATTAAACTATATGGGAAACATAATATAAACATATGACAGATCTATTAACGCGTATTTAGGCATATCGTGCAGGTGCGTTTAGATATGGTAGGTAGTGAAATAGCGAATATTTTAATAATGACTATAATATTTTATATTTAAAATTGTAATATGTAGGTACCTACGTGTACGGTGCCACGGTGGTGCACTGATTAAAAAAAACATTCATATTATGGGCGATAAAATTTCCAGATTAGACTCTCACAAACTATCTATAAAATTTTATTTTACTTTTCACCTCAAATCAAAGGTGGGCATTATTCAGTATTAACTAGTTAGCTCAATTTCTTATTAACTTATGACCTTATGACCTGTTTGATTGACAGTTGAAATAACCTAGCGTTTCTCGGTTGATATAAAAATAGTCCATCAAGTTAGAAAAAATTATTCGTCTTTATGGTTTTTTGTACGTAAATATTAATATTAAAATAAAAACATTTTTGTTTTTTTTCTTGATATAATAATTTTGTATATAGATATATTTTAGTAGATTAGATAGGCATAATATTAAATACCTTCAATTGCTATTTGATATAAAAAAAATTAATATTTGTTAGATTATTCATTGGATATGTGTATAGTTTAAATATTCAATAATCATGTAATGTAAAATAGGTATTTATACATTCTATCTACAATACGATAACAGTTCAATAAAATTGTTCATTATAATTTAGGAAGTTCAAAACAACGCATTTGATATTTATGTGATCCACATAAAAAAGTAGATTAACTTTTTTAAACTTAGTTAAGTTAATATTTTTTTTCGTAACAACTTTTAACTTATCGAGTTAAATTTATAAATGTTGACTTCTAACTTATTGATCTTTTGTTCTCTTAACCTAACCAAACTTGAGTTATAGTTATTTTAATTAACTTTCCCACTTTTGCCACAAATTAGCTATGATTTTCAAACACTGAAAAGTCAATAAAATCAATAATTTGTCTATATTTTCTTCTTAAATTTTGCAGTATTTTTTACTACATAACTATATTGTTGAAAACCGAAAAAGTATCAGTTCTTAATTTTTTTAGTCATTCCGACATTTTTGATGAATAATAATACTAGTAATAAGTTATATGAAAATGAAAATATTTATACCCAATTGTTTAGTTATTAATAACTATTTTTGAAAAATAACCTACTCGTAGATGTTATATCAATAAAATACCTCATTAAAAATATACGGTTGGCCAATACCCAATTTATTGGCGCAACTAGGGAAATGCAAAAGGAGCTTTAGCACCCTCGAGTTCTAATTTACCACACCTTGTTTTTTAGGTCAAACTATCATTATTATAGTAAAATAGGTATCATCAATTTTATGTTTTTAAAATATGAAATACTTACTAAAAAAAATCAAAACTATTTTGGTAATTCTGTTAATTTGTTATAAATGATTACATATTCCTATAATGGGTGGATGATTACTTATTACGATACATATTATGGAAAAATGGATTGCTCACGAGCAATTTTTAGCTAATAGGTGATATCAACAAGCTCTAAATATATGGTAGACTAAGTATAACTGCAGGTAACTCACCATAAGTTATAACGGTAAAATCTTAATATATTAATAAAAATAGTACTATACATATATATTTTGTCTTTATTATTAATATGAAGTGTGTTAAATTGTGTTAAAAGTTTTCAAGTATTGATTATTATAGATTTATAACTTTCAAAATTATGTAATTTTTGTAATAGGGGGTATGTGGGGGCAAAGCCCCAAACAGATCTGTGAGGCATTTACAATTATAGCACCCCACGTTTTAGAAGTCTAGTCGCCTATGACCCAATTCTAGTAAAAATTACAATTTATTATAACATAGCATAATTACAGATACGGAGTGCTTGTTAATTTAACTGTTCACTGTTTTAACTAATTAAATTATTGGGAGTGGTTGCGTACTTGCGTTAACAAATTGATGTGAAATTCAAATAATAAAAACACATTTATATTATCCGTTGACGATATAATAATATTTGATAATATGTACCTACCTATCACAAAAATAAACAATATGATTAGTATACAACTAGTGTGTACTTACTACTTATAGTATACTGTGTACACAATATAAATACATTTACGTGAAAATATAAATAAACTAACATCGCATATTCGCATATAATGCATAGGTATATAAATTTAATAGCGATATATATAATAGGTATATATATCATATATCTAGGCGTTAACCCTTAAGTATATATGTATTTTATTACTGTAATATAATAAATTAATAACATCCATTCTCATATTTCACACAAGACAAAAAAGTTGACACAATCATGTTTTAATATTATAAAGTACCTATAAATATACCTACTGGATACGTAGGTACACTGCTCCCTTTAAAATTAAACTTGTGCTAATAATGTTAACTGGTCACTGTAATATATTATAATTTATAATAATATAATACCTATAGGTACCTAATAGTTAATACTCTAATAATTTATACTGCCATAAGAGCATAAGGTCATTGTATCTAAAGTTGCGTAGCAGCAATCCGGTAGCATTATTAGAACATAATAGTATATTGAACTACTTTATTATAATAGGTAATACAATTATTTCAACTGGGTACCTACCTTCCACCTTATTTTATATTGTATAATTTACACTAGTTAAGTAAGGTGGAGTTCTCGCATAAATATTTAATTCAATATTATTTTTATTTATCATTTGCATAAAACATTTAATACTAGGTTTATAAAACTTGCCCATTCGTAAGTTCAAGAATTAACATCAGCATTTTATTTTAGGCAAAAAAAATCTAACTCGCAAAACGCAAACAACTTTTTTAATGTCAGTTATTATTTATTATAAAGTACACCGTGCGCCGCTTAGAATCCATTTTTTATACTATACAATATAGTATACTTGACATAGGTACCTATGTCCTATGCTCTATATGAATATAATTATATTTATATCCATACAACCAATATTAATATTAATATATGGTACGGGAGTTATTGTTGTATAATATAGATTATAAAAATACGCATGACATTTACTTGCAATTCAAGTTTTAATAGATTATTTTTTCAAGAACTTAAATTAACTTTGGTTTTTATTTATTAATATATTATAAATTATAATTCATGGTAATTTTCAGAAAATATCATGATTTGCAAGGGGTAAATCGTCAACGTGTTAAAAAATAAATATTTATTATAATTTATAAAATAAAATATGTTACGTGATATATTAATATATTATGTAGCATTATTTATGTTAGTAGGTATATACTACCTATAATCTATATCATAGTCGACAATCGATTTACCATTGTTAATAATTTATTGTTATAATTGGTAGTTTATACCTACTTATATAGTTATATGTAGGCATATATTCGCATATTTATCAATATATATAATGTAGCTAATATCTTTATTAAATTATGTTTAATTATAAACGACAAATATAAAATCTACCTAATAATATCTTGATCTATATAATTTTTACATATTATGGTTATACCCTTGGAATAGGTATTATAGGTAGGTATTCAAGTTGTAGCCACTTGTAGCCTGTAAGTACCTACATATTCTACCTAGAACCTACCTACACGGTTACACGGTAAGCGTAGACTAAGTGTCTAGTCGTCTAGGTAGGTATATTTAGTATATAGATACTGAGGTACCTACCTTATACCTATATTTAAATAATGAAACTTAAAAAATGCACAATGCACAAATATAACAACTTATCTCTCTTTTTCATAATCTGGCTATTCTCTCTCCCTCGCTCTCTCTCACTCTCTCTCTCTCTGCTCACTCTTTGTTTCATACATAAGTTATAGGTATATTAATATTTTATTTTAAAAGAATAGTGAACAATCATTTACTTTTCTTAATATTAATTCTAAAATCACCATTTTTTTTAGAGAGAGTATGGACGACTTATACAAATAATATACACCGAAGACCAAATTCACTATATTTTACAAATAATAAAAATAAAAATATATTTGAGTATAATGTTTACTACTCTGTTAAGTACCATGCGAGTTATAAATACGCAATTAGGTTTTTTGTTCTGCGTATAATATTGTGATAGGGTTTCATTCTGCAATTAAATTTGTAGAGGTCGTACGAAGTTTTTTCATTTATCCCATTCATTCTTGAAATTTACATAATATGTATTTTTTTCCGCGAATAGCCAGAAATATATAGCCCTGGTTATCCAGCTGAATATCGTATTTAGTCTATCCATTTGAAAATTTGACCAGCCTCTTGTTGGATGCAATCATACTATGGCAGTCCGTGCAATCGTATACATCTCCCTATATTTTGCTGTGCAGTAAGAATGTAAGATTATACGAATTTCAAAAGTATGCACTTTGGTAGTTTAGTACTTTAGTCATGTACCTAATTATATAGACGTCTAATGATAAAAGAGTTTCAACTGTTTCAGGAATCTATACATATATTATAATATAATTAGCCATTTCTCATTAGGTACTATTTGTTGTTATTCTCGCTCTTATTTTTTTTTAAGATAATAAGTATAATACATACATGTTTTAAAATCCTATTTACAATCATGTTAAAATTTAAAAGTATAAAATATATAGTTAATAATTATTAATTATTATTTAGTATTCTTGACACTCTGGAAGCATTAATTTAAATATAAGTTAATAATTATTTAAGATACATATATGAACTAAAAATACATAGATTGTCAATTTCAATAAATATTACGGTTTAGGTAGGTACAATTATTAATTTATCATTTTATTACCACTTTGAACATATCTACATTGTTATATTTACAATAATACCACCGTCCACCAATCTGTTATAGATTCAAATATATATTATTATAGATATAAACTATCATAATTTATAGTAAACTATAATAATTAAATATTAAAAATATAAAGGACAAATTGGGGATTAGGTACCCGTTACCGGTCAGTCAATTTACGAAAAAATCATTTTTTGAGGTAGGTAAATACTAAATAGGTACCCAGTGTATACTTACACGACTACACGAGTAATTCTTTGGTTACTGTTATTGTAAATATTACATCAAATATGACAGGATGGCCTGAGAAAACATTTCAAGCTAATAAATAATTAATAATAATGGTCGTTCAGGCACTATTTTTAGCCTATATCTTTAAGTTATCATATTATAGACAATTTGGGAGGAGAACTCTAGAAGCTAAGGTTTTGTAAATGTTGTAAGACAATAGGTTTTCAATACTATTTTTAATTTATAGGACAGCCGGTATAGGTTTTGAACGATTTAAAAAATAATTAAACAATTCCAACCATATAGTTGTGGACTTATTAAAATGACTAATTTATTTACTAGGCAGTTTATTTATGTAAAACTATTGCATATAGGTAAAATTTATAAAATTAATAACCTACTGATTATTTTATACAAATAAATGTATAGGTAATATAGTTGATAGTTGCCCAGGTCAATACTAATGCCAAATGCCAATAGGTCACTGGCCACGCCGACAGCCGTCTCTGTCAAGTGATTACAATATGAATTATAGTATTTTACACTATATCATAAATCTATATTATTTCTTATACAATAAATTAAATTTTACTACCTATAAGAGAAAGGTATGATTATTTACGATATTTTCTGTATTATGTTCTATACATATATGTAGACATGCAGTTAATGTTTTTATACTCAAACTAGTTATAATAATTTTAACAAATACAGTATATTAATTAATTAGAAATAAAATGTAATAAACATCTATATGAGGTATATATGTATCTAGTTGTAATACAATAAGCACATAAATAATTTAAATAGACGATAACGCAGTAGCAATGGTTATGCATATGTAAATTATAAATATTAAAATATATAATTATTCTGATAATATTCTCAAGTCAGCCACTTTAACGATTACAAATTTAACGTTATATTATTTTTTTAATGGCATGCGACAAAATGGTTTGAACATTTGGCCATGTGGTCATGCATATATACATAGTTATTACCTATATTATACAGCTAGCTTATTATATACCTATATCCTATAGGTAGGTAATTAAAAACATTATTACATATTTACATCAGCTACATATGCCTACAATTAATAACGATGCTCTCCCGTTATTTTCGAGGAGACTGCAAATTATAGGTATACAAAAATGTGATATTTAAACCTATAATCATCTGGCCAAACTGTATAAAGTTATAGGATTCAAGTTTTGTAAACAGATTTTGATTCATTAAAAAATAAACCTTGTTTTGATTGAAGCTATAATTTTCATTATTTATTTTCAATTTGAAATATCGGAGACAACAAATGTCACTGTAAAGTCCCCTTAAAATAAAATGTTAACTATAGGTGAATGAATGTATATAAAATATAAATAAAAATATATAGCTATATAGGTTTGCCAATATGCCTAAAGAGCAAAAACTTGAGAAATCCAAAGGCGTTTGAAAATATATAGGTATATCCATATTATGTATAGGCCTAGTACCTAGTACCTACTTAATAAAATATACCTAAGGTCCAAAAAAAAAAATCATTGCGTCTCTTATTTCATTCTTGTTTGTTTTTATGGCCTCGGTTCAGAAGCTTCTTTGCGAGTGACAATCATCTCTCCGTTATGTTGATCAATACGACAATTTATACACGTAAGTTTCGTGTAGATATGAATGCTGTATCCATGTGACCATGTTACCTATGCATTATTATTTCATTTAATTAATAGCTAGTATACCTAATGATAAAGTGATATAGTTTTATCAACATAGAAATTAATTATTTTAAGTTTTATTTAGAATTGTAATATAACGCTTTATCGTTTTTTGTTAATCATTATTCACTATCGTAATTATTTCCGTATAATATGCATGTCGTGGATAAAAATGTAATTTTATCGGAACACGATAAGACTATATATAGTATATACTAGTATACATGTATACATATTATAATATATGTACGTGTCTACATAGTAGATATTAAATAGTATGAAAGTATAGCATAAATGAAAACAAATTAAATGATGTAAAACTGTAAAAGTCAATTCGACGATTCCTCAAATTTTTTTTATTATTTCTTGGAGTTCGAAATGAACTATATGATAGGATTGCTCAAAGCCCAACATTTTTATGCTCTCCCTTCAGTTACGCCACTGATTGTATATATATATATATATACGGAGTGATCCATTAAACGGCCATATTTGACTAATATTATTTCATATAAAATTAATGTTTTTGAAAGTAATTATTTTCCATAATTTTAAGTCTATAAAAATCAAAAGTAGGTAGTTTTTTAGTTATAACATACCTATAATATTATTATTATAAAATTATGTATTTATGTATCAAGTTAAGATGAGCGGAATAGCTATAAGTATGCCTATATAGCAAAGGTGGGCATTACCTATAACTAGTTAAATAGTTAAAGTTAAGTTAATATAGTCTTTTTAACTTAACTAGTTAGTTAATTGTCTAATTAATTAATAAACTTGACTATTTTAATTGGCTGTTGAAATAATTTAGCGTTTCTCAGTAAATAATATATTTTTGAAATTGTACGTTCTTATAGTTTTATACGTACCTAAATATGAATATAAAAATAATTCAATAATAATAAATACAATAATATTATAATACAAACATTTCTTGATAAAATAATTTTTAATATAGGTAAATATATTCTAGTAGACTATAGATATATAGGTATACTAGTAGATATATGACCTTAACATGCTATTTTATACAAAAAGATTAATATTTATTAAATTATGAATTGAGATGTGTATAGCTTACTTATTTATGTAAAATAGGTACCTATACTGCTGCAGCTGCACTATATACCTACATTACGATAAAAGTTCAATAAAATTGTTTACTATAATTTAGGAAATTATAAAAAACGCAGTCACTCTTTATGTGATCCACATACTACTCAAAATAAGTAGATTAACTTTTATTAAACAGAGTTAAATTAATATTTTTGTCCATATTAACTTTTAATTTATAGAGTTAATAACTGTTAAATAGGTATAGATAATAGTTATAATAATATGTGAACTATGTTAACTATATGTTGATTTCTAACTCATAAACTATACTCGTTTAAAATTCGGTTTGTAATTTTTATAAATCTGCTTTGGAATAAGGAATTAAAAATTCATGTTGCCGTTAAAAAAAGTAAAAATTAAAAAATTAAAAAAATTAAAATGTTTTTTTTATGACTTAAAATGATGTGAAAAAAAATATTCGAAAATGTTAATATAGTTTTTGAAATAATTAGACTTTTCTTATGTTTGATGGATCACCCGGTATACAGTCAAACAATCAACGGTAGGTACCTACGTTCAATTTTAAGTTGTAAAAACATTACATCGGCACAATTTCCTAACATTTTTGTTTTCAAAAAGGCATGCGTCAGTAAAAATCTGCAATAAGTAATAAAAACGACAATTTTTTTTGTTTTGTTGCAAATGTTATTAAATTTTCCAAGGGAGGGGGAAATTATATTCCACCATCTATGGTCTATGGGTGGTCCATGGCCTTGACATATACTGTAAAGGATCGGAGCGTCCGGTGCAATATCGCGTTTGTTGGTACCCCCACGGCCCGCACGATCGTCCATCTGTATATTATATATCATCATAGCAGGCTAATAAGACGTAATCGCTGAACTGGTCGAAACTGAAACGTTAATCGTGACAACTGACAGTCGACAGCTGATGATTGCGGCGACCGACATTAAAATCATAATCCTTATAAGTTATAACTTTATACTATTATAATAATCCATGATATTTATTTATAGCAATAAAGTAATAAATTTAATATGTAGGTAATATTGTAATAACAATATTAGCTAAACATATTATACCTAGTCAATAATAAAAATTTATTAAAGCCAATGTCCGTGACTAACATTGGCCGTTATAGGTGAATTTAATAATATGTATAGATATTGTACACAATTGAGCAAAAGTACGGCACGTTCGGTGCAGATAGGTAGAGGTACCTATAGTATAGGTCCTATACATACAAATTCGGGCCTCGGGGAATTGACTTATTTTAAAAAATGTTAATTTTTTTCGCGTCGAACGTCGACGAATTCATTTTAATTACGGGCCATAGCCGACGGGTGATGACATCAACAACAACAAAAATAATAACAATAATAACAATATTGCGTAATACGGTAGGTAATAGGTATGTCGGGTCGGAGCATCGCACGCGCACCGAATAACATGTTCCGTATTATTATTAATAATATACCACATACCGATGGTGGAGGCGGCGGCGGCGGCAGGCGTTTGTCGGAACGCTTCTGGTTTCTTCCATGATCGCATCGTGGGCGTGCTGCACCGCAGTGTCGCAATGTCGCGTCGACGCGCCGGCGGCGGTTCGCGGGGCCGCCGAGAGGGCGTAAACCGTTTTTGGCTCGCGCAGTGATAGCGAGTCCGATAATTTTTTTTTTCCACAATCACTCATCCCCGTCTCCCTCGCACACTCTAGTTGTAAATGTTAATACGCTATCAGTCCCGTCGGTCGGTCTCTTCCTTGCCGTCGGACGACGCGACCGAATTTCGCTCCGAAGCTGCGTTTTTTACCACAACCACTGCAGTCGTCCTGCTTGAGGCGTGACATCATTTCGCGCTCGTTTTGTGCGGACCGCCGTCCAGCGACCAATATTAGCGCGATCACACACGCCGACGACGACCGGAAACGGCCGCGCGTTTACGCCACTTCCGTTTTGATTTTGGAATGACCAGCGCCGAACGTCGTTCATCATGACTGTTGACTTTTGCGACTATTTTTGGGTAAATATTTATTTATCGTTCGTCTCTTATGTTTATTAGCGTCCATCGAATCAATAATCGATAGTATCCATTCTACTTATCTTCGTCTCTCGTCAACTAGGCTGTGTTGTTGGATTTCGCGGTGGCCGGACATAACTTAGTCGTTTAATATACGTTTTAAACGCACGCATGTCATTCATACCACGGACATACCCTCATACCCAGTCGTAATTGTTTCTCATTATGTTTAGTTGACTCCAATCAATACCAATTATGTTTTTGACCCCACGGCTGTATTTGATGTTTTTATTTATTCTACCTATTCGGTGTTGCTGCACACGATGATCTTACCGAATAAATTTGATTCCTCGACTGATTGATACTATAATACAGCGTCTTATAGTTATGTCATTTATATTTTTGTGTCTATGTCATATATAGTTTCTATGCCGCTTGATCAAGCAGTCGATTAATACGTTTGAATCGACTAATAAGTGTTCTACGACCAGAATAATTACTCTATTAGTATAATGTATTTTAATGTACCAAAAACCCTCAATACTAGATAATATGCCTTATGAAATTTGAAAATAGGTATTTTTATTTGTATGGTTTTTCAACCAATATTATACTGCCCTGCTAAACAAAAGTACCGTAACTTGAAAAAAAATTAAAAATGAGTTAGATATGGCATCTGATAGATTTATCAATTTTACACAATATTTGTAGAAAAACTACCTACTCCTGAAATTATATTGAATAAGCTATAAACTCAATTATTATTCTTTGAAAACACTGTTGGTAGGTATCAAAATACATTAGAAGTACTAAGTAAGAACGCTGCATCTCACACTTATCAAGCCTAAATGCCGTAAATATGTTTATAGATACGGCGTTTTTGCATAACACTATGTTATTATCAGGGCTCGTAAGTTCATGCACTTGCATATAAATCTTGCTAAGTTGTATTTAATGCTAGATGACATAGAAATCCATTTCAAGGAACCACAGTTAAATATGTGAAGTCTTATTTTGCATGTTTTTGCATATTTAGAGGTTTTTTTGCCTATTTGACATATTTATGCATATTTCTATTTTATCAGGCATATTATACATGATTTTGATATTCCTATTGATATAATCATATCAATATTCATTTTTTTTATGGAAAAAAATCAACATTTGACGAAAAAAAACGTGGTTGTCAGATTTAATAGATATTCACGGTCGTCGTGAACTATTTATTATTTGTTTATTATCTTACAATTTACTTATGGCGTTTATCCTTAGTAAATATAAGTATAAACGGCTTGTATTGCTAAGTTATAACATAAAAGTAACTTTTATTCGTATAATAAGTGAATAATACTTTTAAATCATTATTTTTATTGCATTCCTCGTAAAAAAAAATTTTGAGGGATATGTTTTATACTAAGTCAAATAGACTAACAAATAATAAAGGTGTAATAAAATGAAAACAGAATTTTTCTCAAAACTAACATGTTGGTTTTTACGGCACTTTTGCTTAGTAGGGCAGTATAGGGACAATAAAACATACAAGGTTTAATTGGGTATAACACACTGCACCCCTGGAGGTTAGTAGGTATTTAAAAAATAAACTTGAAAAAATAAAAATATATTCTTTATTTTCATTTACTTAAATGTGTAGTTACCTATTATATTATTTCACCAAATAATCATAATTTTCAAAATATTAAATTTTTTTATTAATGAATTAATTAAAAAAAATATATTAGATATTAAAAGGATGCTACCCATGTGTTTGTTGTATCCCTCTTATAAACGTACGACATAGCAAATATTCATTCACTAGCTTCAATTGTTTGATGTTTTTTTTGATTTGTGAATACACCAATAATCTAACTTTTAAGTAAGAATACTATCTGTGCTAAGGCTTAATGCTTGGCTTTTATCCGATATTTATAACGCCTGTACAATGAACAAATTAAATGTTTATTTTCAAACATTGCACATATCAATATTTTTTTATAGTCATACCTACCCAATTAATACTGCAAATGAATGACTAATTAGTTATTATTTTCAAGCTTTTTATGTATAATAAAAATTATATCGCTTAACAAAATTGTCTGACTTTGGTTGAAAAGATTTTTATTTTGATTCATTAACATGTTTGATATGCCTTACCCAAAGCATTTTAAATTCTAAATAGGTACAGTTTGTTACTATACAGAATTAAAATTTAAAAAAAAAACAATTTTTTCGATCATTAATGATTTAGTTGGTGGACAAATATTAAAAATAGCTTTACTTAGAACACATACCTAAAACTAATAATCAATAACTTTTTTCAATATTAAAATCTGTCTGACCAAAATCCTAAAGTTATGTTAGGCAATTATTTCTAAATTCCATATTTTTTATGATGAGTAAATGAGTAAAAACATTTGGTTTTTAATTGATCTATGGAACACATTTGCTTGTTAGGAAAACTTCAAAATAAATAAGACTATTAAAAGTAATTTATATTATAAGTAAACAAAATAAATACCTTTATTAATCAAACTAGCTAGCTAAGTTCTATCTAGTAAATAAAAAAAACACTTAGTTGAAATATAAGGAGTTGGATACTTTCAAGGTGTTTGCTACATGACCCCTTGGCAAAGCATAGCGGTATATTTTGTCGGTAAATTTGAAAATTACTAAGTCCTACTGATATGTCTTTTCATTCTGTGTTTTTATGTAATTATATCAATATAATTATGCTTACTGTCCATGTATATTGTAATAGATACAAATTTCATAAATAAAAAATTGTACAAAAAAAACTTGTACTTATAAATTTTTTATAGGTAACAAAAAAATTATATCAACAGAAGTTGGCTCACTACATTTTCCATATTTCATAAAATATTATGTCCAATGTTATACATTTTATGTAAAATATATTGAATACTTATGAAGTACTTGTATTTTAAAATGATATATTTTAATTGAAATGAGGTAGGTACCTTTGTCATCCTTGTATAGTTAAAAAAAATCTCCATTTTAAACGTTGGTACAAAATTATTAACTTTAATATTGGTATTGAATATTGAAAATGTATGATACAATGAGCATAGTATATTTGTATCATTTAACATTTAAGTCATACAATTTTGTAAAATTCTAAGTTACAAGCATTATATATTTAAATTTAAAATGTAAGTATGTATGCTTAATTTTTGTTTTTCACATAAATTTAGTACTCATTAATTTGTACAGCAGTAAATCAGTTGTCTTAATCTGTTGCGTAAAAACATTGGCCGGAATCAAAGTCTAATCAGAGCATAGAGCAAAAATCTAAATCTGTAAAATAAAAAAAGAAATTTATACAGTTAATGCCTATACTATTTTGTACATGTAGTTATATACCCCTAACAGCCAACACAAATAATAATTTAAATTTTCCAACTGTTTTAGGGTGAAAAAAATAATGGATTCGACATTTTGTACCATAATATGAAACATGGATTGATTGCTAATAAGGATCTATCAGATTTTTTAAGAGAAAGGTAAATTGATTTTTTTTTTTGTAAATACCTAGCTAATATAATCCATAATATTCATAGATTAAACATACATAGATAGCCAACGACTAGTAGCATTTCGAAACCATATTTTCTTGGTGATCATAGTTAGCGCAGTTAGACATTGTCTATAGTATCATAGGGACTTGGATACTATGCCATGATATTATATTGACAATGTCTAGCTGCATAATCTATGATGACCAAGAACATTTTTTCCAAACGCTACGTAGTCTTTGGCAATCTATGTATGTTTAATCTAAGCCGTATGCAAATAATAACTGAAAATATATTGTATTAACTATCTAAATGTATATATTATGCTTAATGAATATATTATTATTATTATTAGGACTAACATTGAAGAAACATGTTCAAAATTACTTGCAAAGTTAGCTAAACAAACGAGTAGTAGTTCAAATACCGGGACATTCAATCCCTTATGGCAATTACTTCGTCTATCTATTGAGAAATTAACCACAATACATATACAGATGGTACATAAAGTCTGTGAATTAGTAAAGGATGTTACTAAATACACAGATGAATTGCAAAAAAAACATAAAAATGTAAGTAGAATTTAAAATTTACAACTGCAATTCTTTTTAACTATAACAAATACTTTAGGTTAAAGAAGAACAAAGCGGAACTTTAGATGCTGTACAAGCCATTCAGTCAACCACATTAGCCTTACAAAAAGCAAAAGACATTTATGTACAAAAAGGTGGAGAGTTGGATAAACTCAGAAAAGATAATGCATCTGCCAAGGACATTGAAAAAGCCGAAATAAAATTAAAAAAAGCTCAAGATGATTACAAAGTATTAGTTGACAAATATAGTAATGTAAAAGAAGAATTTGAAAAAAAAATGAATACAGCATGCAAGGTAAAATAGTTTTTTATTTCCTAAATAACAGAATGAATATTGCTTCTTAAACTTATCGAGTTAATTTAAATCTCTTACATAGATTTTCCAAGAAGTTGAACAGTCACATCTAAAACAAATGAAAGATTTTCTCAACGTATATACTGAGTTAATTGAATCTAATCATGAAGAAATTGGAAAGGTTTGTTAAAATTAGTATTTTAATTTAGAATATATGATAATCAAAGATATAACTTGTACTCTATTAATGATTGAAATATACAAGTTATTGCATATTGACTCGGATTGTTATCATCAGAAACAAAATGGCTGCGTAAAGGGATATCTCAAATATAAATTTTTCTTATCATCAAAAACACTTTGACAAAAGCTATCAAATTCGAAATTCCCGCGCATGTATACTCGATTATTATTGGCTCCCTTTACACTGCCATCATTGTTTTTATCATCAAATATTTAATTGAGAAGGGTCATAAATGCAATAACCTTGTATATTTCAACCATGACTATTAGATTAAATCAAACAAGTATTGCATATAATATATAAATAAATGATTTTGCAATGTCTAGGTACATGTTGAATTCAAAAAACAATGTTTAGAAATGACTGTGGATAAATTGTTGGAGCAATTCGTTTTAACTAAATATACAGGATTAGAAAAACCAGGTACTTTATACATTACACATCTTTAGGGTTAGGATATTTATGACTTAAAAAAATCTAAAAATATATGCTAATATGCTCATAAATGATCAAAGATACTCTTAAAATGGTCAATTATGGCATATAAAATGTGTGAAATATTCTATTTTTCATTATATATTTAAATTAAAAAATATACTTAACATTTTAATAGGAACTAAATGTTTTATATTCTAGCGCTTTTGTGAGTAATGATACCAACAATACCTAACTATGGGTAGACCCCCATATCAAATTTTGGGCCCCCTGTACTAAATGTTTTTGCTGGCCCTATAAAATATTATTTAATTTCAAATAAGCGTTCCTATTAAAATTTCAAAAATTAAAAATTCATTTCAACAGGCTCTTGTAATATTCAGGGTCTTGTACTCCAGCTCTAACATTGCCCCTCCCCTTGTAGAGCCTTGACTAAGTGTACTGCCTACAGGCAAATGTCTTTAAAGGCGTGTGTGATATGCTTGTGTAGCTTATATATACTGTATGCATGCATGTATATCCTAAATTTAATGATAAAAAATATTATTTTTAAAAATGTTCATTGAAATCTAAAATTTAACATTCTCATTTCTACGGACGTATTATTTGTCGTGTGCAAACATACCATTCTCTGCTATGGACGATCTATTATGTTTCTTCGTCCATAAAATAAAAACGTAGGTTATCACTTATCAGCTTGATGATTATACTGAAAAATAACTAATTTAACATTAATAATGGTGGGTAAGTGGATGTCATTCTGCTGTACAGTAAGTTACAAGTGGGTCACTGTATAATGGATTGTATTAAATTTGAATTCAATGATATAATATCATTGTATACGAAAAACTATTCTGAGCGGTGACGGTTTGTCAGTGAGGATATTTTATATTATATTTATATTGTTATCACTTATTATCAATACAGTAGCCGATAAATTGAATTAATATTGTAAAATTACAACAAAATAACTATAATAGCTATTCTTGGTTTTTTAATCTATAATTTCGTCCAAATTTAAACTTAAAATAACTATAAAAATAAACTGTATAAATGTATTTCTTAAATTTTTTGGTAACAGAATTAATTACTTCCGTGGAACTTTGTTTTAAATTTTTAATCCTTAGCTATAAAAGCTGAACATTTTATACATTTGTAACTACTAAATAATTTGTAAATTCTCAATTTGAAAAATTTCATCAAAAATCAAACTAAATGATTATTAAAAAAAAATTGTGCGTATGTATTTTTAATATTTTTTAACTGCTAATGTAACATTAAATCAGGAGCCTTGTATTAAATTTTGACCCTTTTCAATAACAAAATCGCTACATGAGAAATCAAGTGAATATCCAATGTTGTAAAAATATGAACGTCAAACGCTCATAATATTTCATTTGAATTTGTGGTAGAGTTTTTTTTTTATAAAATTAAACAAATTTATGAGAAATTTTGTGGTGGCAATATAGTAGGATCCTTGTATTACATTTTCAAGCATTTTTACTCAGCAAATAAAATTTTATTGACATTCATAGAAGAAAAAACTAAAAATATTGGAAACTGAATATATTTGTAAATAGTTCAAAATATTTTGAAAATTTTATCGTGTATTGAAAACACTATTATGAATAACCAGTTATCATTTCATAAATATAGGGTCATTTTTTTTAGAGTTACAACAAAAACCGAAATTGATTTTGTCAAAAACTGATTTTACGTAAAAATTCCCATTTTTCCTTAATTTTTCTTTTGTTTTCCCCTGCATTTCTGAAAACTATTGGGAATTTCAAATTTTGACCTCCTCAATGCACCAATCAGATTCACTTTCCCATCGAACAAGGTACTGAAGTTGAAAATCAAAGAATTATTTCGACTACTTATCGTGTACACACACACACACACAAAAAACATACTTCATTATTTCACATCAAAATTAATACATTCATTGTTCTGCTCAGAATCTTACAATAAAAGTTTTTATTTTCATAATGAAAGGAATGATACATATTTTAAATTTTTATTATATCTAATGATTACCAAACTGACACAACTTTTAATTATAGTACCTATAATTGGTGCTTTTGATAGATACTAGTATTTGGTTACCCCGGTAGTATAAATTTAAAACTAAAAATTAAGTCAATAACATTTTTTTTTTTTAAACTTCCACATTCGATAAATTAAATCAACATGTTGAATGCATACTAACGCTATTTGGCGTCATGAGGATCAATCAGCCACTGTCTTTGAAGCCATTTGGCGTCCAATATACATTTAGAGTAAATGGCTTATTATTCCCTACACGTGGCTAAATGTTATTTTATTATTATTTAGCGTGGATTAAACTCATGTTTTTAAATATGTATACATACATTGTTAAGAGCAGTTTCTTTATTTTTTTTCTTAAAAGACTTGTTTTTGCTTTTATCATACATACCTCGTAAAAACTGCATAAGACTGTCAGTCAACGTGTTAAAATAAAAAGTATGCTAGACCTCCTGCAATACAATTATAAATATAGATGCTTCTGTGTTATACTATACATATTTATAATTTGGTCTGCGATTAGGGTACTTACCAAAAGTAATAAAATTTAAAAGTTATTTAGTCATAAGCATCCTAATCTTATATATTATACTAAACTATGCGCCAGGAGAGAACATTTCTGTTTTGCGCATGCAGGTTGCGACCAGTCGGAGGTCCCATTTTCTCCACTTGTGCCACGATGGTATAGATTGTATATTTATATATCAAAGTGTCGCTTAAACTATTGAACATTAACGTGCAGTAGTTGTTTAGGGGGGGATCAGATTTTGGTCAGGTCATGGCAATGTTCGCTCCTGGCGCAGAGTATACTCTGAAATATGTAGTTATAATATATTTTTTAATTGTACTTAACTTCTTACTCTAAATTGTTTTTACCTTATCAAGAAAACATCGAATTTGAGGAAGTTTGTCTGAATAGCACTTCTAGTAGTTTGAATCAGGTCCCTGACTCGTCAAGTGATTCAAAATCAATTCAAGGGACCAATTCACCAGTATTCACGAGTACGCCACAAAACTCATGTGCAGCTAGTGTAGCGTCTGAAAAGCCTTCTACGGCAAAACGTGAAGGTAATTGCCGTGTAAGAGACAAGAAAGATGCTACCAATTACCAGTCCTCCAGAGCAACATCCTTACTCAATATATTCATCTCCAACTCCCATGGTATGTTCATTTAACAATAAATTTTTTTCAACCTCGCAATTGGCCTACCGGAACTGCTATTATAGTAGAATTTTTTTCTGCACCGTACCAGCAATCGGTAATATCAAACATCTATTTAGTTGCTTTATACGATTACGTTTTTGATGTATACTAGTTAGTATGACTTGACCAATCCTCTTAATATATTAGTGTTCATTTTCTTCATTATTTCAATTTCATTACTCTTAAACACTTGGAATGCAGTTGTATTGAAATCATTTTGATTTTGCATCATTTTAATTCTATCTCTGTTGAAAAATTGTTTAAAAAAAATTTTCATTGAAACTTTGTTTGTTTTTTTCATGAAAATCTTTGATATTAATACAAACTAAGTACTTACAATAACAGAAAAATGTTAATAATTCAATAACATTGAAATGTTCACTCGACAATGTCTTATGCCAAAAATTAAATGGCAAATTTAAAATATACCTATTCATTACTTCTTCTCTTGGTTTATGAGTTAGGTATCAATGAAGTTATTTAAAAACATATAATTTTAACTGCATGGTATTGAAGGAATTTGAGAATGGTCTACTATAATTGTTTTGATTTACTATACATTTATGGTATATTATTATTCATTATTTTTGAATATTGTACAATTATTATTTATTAATTATAGCTACAAGGAAATCAAAAAGTGTAAAAATAATTAAAATTAACAATACATGAATTTTATCATTGGTCCGGTCCAAAGTGTGGTTCCATATCATATTATACTCCTGTTGTATTGAAGAATACCATACAACAGATTTATATATTTTATATTTATCAACAAATTTATGATAAAATAATCGCACAAGAATTTTGTTCGTAATTGCTACTTATAGTTAATATGTTCTTATACATTTTTAGTAATTTGTGTTTATAATAATTGTTGATTTAATTTTATAAGCTATATTTGTTGGTTTTTAAATATTTTTTGGACTTTTATTTACAATTTCAAAGTGGTCTTAATTTTATTCTTTTCATTTTTTTATTATAGCAATATTGTTTTGTACATTTTTATTCATATTAACTGTAATATATTACAAAATACTAAGCACAATATCTATGCTATTCAAAATGTACATATCATTGATCATTATTCATTATTGTCCTGCCAAATTATGTATAATGCATGCATATTATTTATGTGAATTAATCATAAGCTTTTGTGTTGTTATTTAAGTAAAAGCTGTGTTACAGGTGCTTTTTCAAAATCAAACAGAACTGTCAGTTTAAGTGCTGATCACACAGCTTATTCACTTCCTCAGAATTCTATTCGTGGATCAAAATGTAATTTGTGTTTATTATTATTGATCCTTAGGTGTAAAGTTTCTTGCATGTTTACATATTTTTGTAGCATTTTCCTTTAGATCAATGAATTTCTGCTCCCTTCTTAAGCGCTGTATTCAGATTTTGTTGAGTTCTTATACTTGGTATTTACTGTTTAAACAAATATGAATGAAGTAAGTTTCAGATAAATTACATTTGACAGTTAATAATTAAATAATTGAAATAATAATCCAGGTACAATATTTTCTAATTTTGTTAAAATTAGTTTTGTATGAAGTAAATATTTCATTTAGAATGTAGAAGTATATTGTGAACGAATACACTAGTTACTATTTTGAAACATATTTTATACATATATATTTATCTTAATATTTCTTATAAGCAAATTATCGATGTTGTATATAATTGTATAATAATGATCAAATGCAATTCTATGCTTTTATGTTTTTATTATTTGTACGCATTACACTGTTCAATAATAATACATTTTTCTATCTGAAACAAAATATATCTTAACAAAATTCAATTAAAAATAATGATCTAAAGTAGCATATATAATTACGCCATTAATTCAATTTTTTTTATATTATGATCTAAAAATATTAAGATGTGATATTTTATTAGTTTATTAGTTAGTAATTATATTACATACATTTAATCATGAAGTAATTGAATTTATTAACTTCAAATAAATTAGCCACTTTTGTATTAAGGAGAATGGTCAAATAGTATACATATATTTTTCTGTCGTTAGGTAGACTAGATAGTGTTTTATGCATCGATCATATTTAATTTAAAATCTTCAAATACTTTTTGTATTACATAATTATCTTCTATGAATTAATGGAAAAAAAAATACATTAACTCATTATAGTTTTATAAATAGTTTATTTAAATTATTTATTTTGAAAGTTATCAATAAATTCATAAATTTGTATTACATATTTTTTAAATATATTTTATTTAATTTTTGGACTATATATGCGATTTATAAATTATTACAGTTAACTATGCTTTTAAGACTAAAATTAAATCTTTTTTATTAACATATCTTTACATTTAGCATGCTGTCATACAAGTAAACAACCTTCAAGTTAACTAATTTCAAGGTGGCCAAATATATTATAAGTGCGGCTATAAGTATAATTTTATCACATATTAACTACAGAACATTCCGAATTCTTTTCATCCTTTATAAATCCTTTGAAATGGCTTTTATTGTTGCATTTGTTTTAATTGATTACTTATATTATTTATTTATAATACAATTTTATTTTTATTCTAGTTGCATGCATGTTGTTCACAGTTATTTTATCATTAGTATTATTTATTGATATGATTCTAAGTGCCAAATACAAAGAGAATCTAGTATTATAAGAAATTCAATATATTTTTACTATACTTTTATTATACTGTTATACTCATCTCTTTGTATTGTGTGCTCAATGGTTTGTATTTTCCGTGTAATTTGGTTAAGAAATTTAATGTGTTCAGGGTTTTTAAGGAGCAGACGAGACAAACGCAAAGAAAAGAAAACTAAAAAGAAAAAGGACTCTAGTGGTGAAACAATTGGCAAAGAAGATAAATCTGACAAGTAAATAAAAATTGTGATATAACATAAATTTTATTATATACTAAATTATGGTATGAATTTTAGTGAAGAAAAAGAAGAAGAGCCAAAAAATAATGCTCCAGAAATTGATGATGAAGGATATTGTATTCAGCCATCAGGACAATGGACTGTTGATAAAGAAGAAACATTTGATTCCTCTTCTGATTCAGGTTCTTAATTTGTACTTGATGTAATGCAAAACCAAGTGTACTTATTATGAATGACTTTATAGATGAAGAAAGAGATAAAAGACTACATGTTGAGATAAAACCATTAAGCAATGGGGCAGGCCCAATCAGTGCCAGTGTTGATGAATTAAGAGCTACTGTTGAAAACATATCATTATTACCTTTAGGAACACATACTTTAAAGGTAACTAAAAGTAAAAACAATTTATCAAATTTTACTTAAAATTATAATTTTTAGAATCGACGAGGATCAGTTAATGATGATGGTACCATGAAACGTTCTAAATCTGTTTCTCAACAATTGAATACTGTGTAAGCAATAATTAAATAATACATTAATTTTTATCTTTATAAACTACAACAATACAATTATTTATGTTTTAGAAAAATAAGTAATGATCTGATAGGACTGAATTTGTTTCAACCCAGCGACCCCACTCCTAACCCAGTTCAGCAGAGTACTTCAATGAATAGTCCTACATTATCATTAACTAATAAATCCATTTCTCCGCCAAATGTTTTTCCTGTGGTTTCAAGATATGCCGCAGGTAATGAAATATATTAGATATTTTATCTAATAAAATACTAAAAAAAAAAGTACCTTATAATAAAATTTAAAATTGTTTAGATCTAGGCGACTTGTTTTTCGATGTTGGAGATGCTCAACAGTCCACACCAAAACAGGGACCTCCATCAACCACTCCTCCGGTGTGTTCTATTTCTATTCCTCGTCCTCCTTCACGGCGTGAGGTAATTATAGAACTATTTAAATATTAATGTGATGGATATCAGACATTTTACTAAGATTTACTTTAAAATTTTAACCTAAAGGCTTATAAGTTATAACAGTCTATTTAGGATCATCACCGCTTCCCACACCCTCTTTCACTTCTTTCTATTCTGTGCAGTTTTCATATTTACCAATGGATTGACACTCTTCAGATCCTTTTCTACTCTATCATGCCATCTCTTTCAGGACCTACCTCATGGTCAAACTCCGTCAACTTTTTTTTGTGACCTTAACATGTTGACTGCTATACTGCTATGCCGCCACCGGCGTATGCAGAGTACTGGAATACAACAGTATTTTTACGGACGCTGGCGGTCACACCTTGTTATTAATTTTTATGCCATATGATCGCTGGTGGCCATAAATTAATATCGTTTTCTATTATTAACTTTTCCATGGCGCTACATTATTGCACTAAAAAAATTTCAGTGGCTTAGCGGGAATCATTACAATTTTTTTGATGTAATAAACATATATTTTTATATTTTTAATTTTTTTTTTTCAAATTTAACAGTATAAACAAATCTGTAATGACACTGCAATATATACTTGGCCATGATAAATATTGTGTTACCGTCGGTGGCCGCATGGCAATCAACGTGTTAATGAGTGAAACCTCTGCTCGCCAGACGTTTTCTGTTCATTCCACCATCTATCTGCCTGAGAAATGTTGTAGACTTGGCTTATTTTACAACGGCTGCAGACTTTCATTGGTTCTTCTTTGAAATCTTGTAAAATCATTATTGTATATCTGATCATTTATTTTTCTCAGTATTTTCCTCTCAAAACTTCTGTAGTTTGTTTTCATTTCCTTTAGTGCTAGACCATGTCTTTCATGCGTAATTCACTATAGGCCTCATTTACATACAGTAAAAGCACTCCTTTGTACGTCTAGATAGCAACTTGGAGGAAAATATTTCTTTTATCGTGAAGTAACATCTGTTTGCCATATTCATTCTCATCTTGATATCATTTGCAAATATAGTTTTTTTTCATTAATGTTGACTCCCAAGTACTTAAAGTCCTCTACCGGATCGAATGTAAAAGCTTTGGTGCAAAGAGTACCGTTCATCGTTGTGTTTCTATAATCATCACCATTAATTTTGTCTTGTTTTCATTAACAAGTAGTACCATATTGCTTATGGATAATATTAGCTTTCTTGCACTCTCCTTAACCTTCTTCTAGTAGAATAATATCATCTGCATAAGCGAGCAGAGTATAAGGTTCTATTAATTCTATTTCTTTGGTGTCTGGTATGTATCTAACCACTTCTTCTAGGGTTAGATTAAACAGCACTGGGGACTACACATCACTTTTTCTCAGACCAGTCTTGCATTTTAATAATGTCGATAATTCTCCCAACAACATATTTTACAATAGGTTTGTTCATTATACATCTGAATTATTCTCACTAGTAATTTATTGGGTATGCAAAATTTGTTTAGAGCTATCCACAGTTGCACTTGTTACTATCATTACATTTTTTTTTACATTTAAATATAACACTGTTAATATTTTTTTTAAAAAGGGTAAGTATTTAAATATTTATAAAACTACTATACTAAATAAATATTTTTAATATTCTTTAAATATATACATTGTATAAAAATGATACATTTTTAATCAGTTAAAATAAATGTTTATTTCACAGAACAATGGACCCCGTAATCAACTTAGTCCAATAAGTATTGGCAGAACAGATAGTGTGTCAAGTCTTGATTTTCGATCTTCCGGAGTTTTAGGACCATCTAGAGGTCCATCACCATTAACGATTGGCTTATGTGATTCCATTCCACTGGCTGTTGCTTTTCATGAAATAATCCATGCATATTTCAAAGGATCAAATGAATCAAGGTATTATAATTACTTTAAGTGTTTTAAACATCAAAAACCTTCTATAATGTTTCATTAAAAAAAAAAAAAAATAGTTAAATAAAATAAAATCTTTTATCGCTACAAAGTTGTGTTATATCATACACATTGTATTGTGTTAAGTAATCCAAGAATATCAGGTACTCAATGCTGTTAATTTTTTACTTAATAAGAACATTTTTACAGAGATATAGAATTGTAGCCTAATATATTTATAAATATTCTTCTTAAGTAAATAATTACAGGTCTTAGTAGGTATCTTATTTTTCCACGTGGTTTTGCAACTGAGGTGTGAACCATGATAATATTACTTCCACCTCAGCTGCATCATTTATTGTACAATAATTACCAGAAAATTATACAAAATCATCCAACAACAAATACACATACGTAACACATACTCCATGGTGGCCAGAGCCTACATAATTTACTTATGATAAAAATAAATTAACAACTACCGTCGACCGACAATCACGACGGAATAATGTGCTACTCTTTAGTTTACCAGAAGCTCTTAATGACTCATCAAACTCAAGCTCGGATTCTACTTCTATTCAAAACATACTTGATGTTCTTAATTTAAAATCCAAACCAATTTCTGTCACTCGTCTGGGCAAACCTTCTTCTTCCAATACTACCAAACCTCGACCAGTAAAATTACGTTTCTCGGATCAAAAAGATATTTTTGAACTATTCTTATATCAAAATAAATTAAAATCAAACTCTACCTGGAAAGACATTCGCTTCTCTTCTGACCGAACCAAACAGCAACAAGAATACATGTCTCACCTTCGCCAAGAACTTCTAAACCGTCAATCTAATGGAGAACAGGACCTCATCATTAAATACATCAAAGGCACTCCAAAAATTATCAACTCATAAAACTAATTTCCGTTCACAATATATTCAACTGCTACTATCAAAATGTAAGAGGTCTTAATACTAAATTAAAACTATTAACCAATACAGATTTCTTAGATTTTAATATTTTAGCTTTTACCGAAACCTGGTTACATAATAATGTTAGCTCACTTGAACTTGGTCTCGTAAACTACGAAATTTATAGATATGATAGATCATTATTATCTAGCTCGTCGACCAGATGAGGAGGTGTCTTAATAGCAGTGAATAAAAAATGTAACTCCTCACAAATTGAAATTGATGTAAAATCGTTAGAATTATGCTTTGTCTCTGTAAAAATTAATAACACTAAAAATTTAATCGTAGGTTATATCTACTTTCCGCCAAATTCTCCTTCTTCTTTGTATAATGATTATTTCTCTATTTTAGATAACCTAATTTCTTCTCGTCCAAATGATGATCTTCTACTTTTCGGTGATTTTAATTTGCCAAATTTAAATAAGGCATCACTAAATGTTAACTTAAATTTATTCTCTCCTGAAGCTATTTTTTTAGAAAACCTATCATTACTCAATCTTTTTCAAATAAATACAATTTTCAATAGTTATGGTTCAATACTGGACCTTATATTATCCAATTCTAATTCTCATTCTATATCTTTAAATAAGGATTCTATAGTTCTAGTAGATAATTATCACCCTCCTATTTATGTCAGCTACTCTCAGTCCTACACTCCCTCTCCGCTATCTTTTTCTGAAGAAACCTACGACTGGTATAAGGGTGATTATAATAATATTTTATCTTTCCTTGGTTCAATAAACTGGAACGAGTTTTTCAATATTAATAATGATATTACAACCATAACTGAAGAATTTTATTCCCTCCTATTCTATACAATAAACACTTTTATTCCTAAAAAAAGATACTTCAAATCTAAATTCCCCTGTTGGTTTTCTAAAGACTTAATAAATCTAATCAAATTAAAAAAATTCCAACATTCAATATTTAAGTTATCTAACTCACAAGATAATTACCAACAATTCTCTTCCACACGTGCTCAATGTAAATCCTTAAGTAGATTTGATTACTCCCAATACTTAATTAATATTCAAAAATCTTTTAGATTTAGACCTAAAAAATTTTGGTCTTTTATTGAAAATATTAAAAAATCATCTGGTCTTCCTAACACAATGTCTTTCAACCATATGACAGCTGATAATGGTCAAGAAATTGTTGACTTATTTAGTCAATACTTCTCTTCAGTTTATAAAGATACAGCTCCTACTACTATTAATTTTCAGTCTAATATAGTTCAATCAATTGATTCGTTAAACTCACTTCACATCGAACTCCTAGAAGTTTTCAATGAATTAGATATTCTATCTTACAAAAATGCAATTGGTCCTGATGGACTCTCTCCTATATTTTTATTTAACTGCAGATTTATACTTTCACCACCTATCACGTATCTCTTTAATTTTTGTTTAAATAGTGGCTCATTTCCATCATCTTGGAAATCCACTTATATTAATCCGATTCTTAAAAAAGGTAATAAATCATTTATCTCAAACTACCGTCCTATATCAATAATTTCTATTCTCCCAAAAATACTTTCTAAAATAATAAATAACAAGCTTATGCCCATATTTAAACATATTTTAGCACCACAACAACATGGATTTCGCAATAAAAAGTCATGTCTTACTAATTTAATAACTATTAAACATCATATAATAAAATCTTTTTCTAATAATCAACAAACAGATGTTATTTATACAGATTTTGAAAAAACTTTTGATAGAGTAAACCACTCTTTATTAATCAATAAACTGCAGGAAATCGGCTTTGCCAATCCCTTGTTATCATGGTTCAACTCATTCCTAAGTCAAAGAATACAATTTGTCAAATATAAAAATTTTATATCGACACCTATAAACGTAATTTCTGGTGTCCCCCAAGGCGATCACCTTTCCCCTCTCCTATTTAATTTATTTATAAATGATGCTGTATCATCCATTTCACACTCAAACATTTTATTATTTGCCGACGACGCAAAAATTTACAAATCTATTACTTCCCCCGATGATATTAAACTTCTTCAAAGTGATTTAGCTTCATTTAACGAATGGTGCATTTCAAATAGCCTATCATTAAATATTGACAAATGCCAAATTGTTACTTACTCCAAAAAACACAATCCCTTACATTTTAATTATCATATATGTGACATTAACCTACATTGTTCATCATTATTTAAAGATTTAGGGATCTTATTTGATTCCAAACTATTATTCAATGCTCATGTATCAGCGATTAAAAATAAAGCTTTATCTGTATTTGGTATGATAAAAAGGAACTGCTCAGATTTTCGTGATCCACTTGCTCTCAAATGCCTTTATACCTCACTAGTCCGTTCTTTAT
Organism: Metopolophium dirhodum; assembly: GCF_019925205.1. Taxonomy (NCBI): domain Eukaryota; kingdom Metazoa; phylum Arthropoda; class Insecta; order Hemiptera; family Aphididae; genus Metopolophium; species Metopolophium dirhodum. The sequence continues at coordinate 110,428,334 of NC_083560.1, forward strand.
TAGAATACGCTCCACTGATTTGGGATCACAACAATGTAGGACATAATGATCAACTTGAAAAAGTTCAAAATAAAGCTCTCAGATTTTTATGTCATAAAATAATGTAATATTCAAAGAATACCTCACTCTGGTTATGATAATATCTTAAATTTGTTAAACTTAGAATCTTTAAATGTTCGAAGAAACTTATCCTACAACACGTTCCTCACCAAATTGCTAAATAACGAGATTGATGATTCATTTTTATTAAGTCAATTAAATTTCAAAGTTAATAGCCATTACACTCGTAACAATCATTTATTTTATATTCCTCATTCATCTAAAAAGTTTACGTCATACGATCCGATATATTTTAATGTCTTCGGGAAATAGTTAATTATTTTAATGAACATTGAATGTATTTTTATTAATATTGTCATTTATTATTATTATTATCATTATTATTATTATTATCAATATCATTTATTATCATTATTATATTTACTATTATTTGATATATGAATCTCTTAAATTTTTATTATGTCATATTTTATTATTTTAAATTATATTACATTATTTTTATCTACAAATAATATATTGTGAATTGGACTTTCGTCGTAATGCTCGTAACAATCATTTATTTCATATTCCTCATTTATCCAAAAATTATACGTCATATAACCCCATTAATATCTTAAATAAATAATTAATTATTTTAATAAACACTGAATGTATTTTTATTATTATTACTATTATTAATATTATTATTATTATTATTATTATTATTATTATTATTACTTTTATTCGATGTGTTAATCTTTTCATTTTTTATTATGTTAATATTTTAATTATATTATATTATTGTTATCTATACAAATATATTGTGAATTGGACTTTTGTCCGTATTAATAAATAAATAAATAAACTATAGGTTAGATTAGCTTCATCTAATCTGTCTCTCAACTAGTTGCTCTTTATCCTCTCTGACGGATAAGATGTTCTCTGCTGACTTATAGAACACCATAGGATTCTTCAGCCACTTGCAGAGCCCTCCCGAGCATGTACAAAATTAAGTTAATATTTTTGGTATGATATCACAACTGTATAATAGTAAAAGATTTTTTTTTACTCGTGACATTAAGACATTGAATACAATGTTTGGGTACATCGTGTTTTTAAAATAATACCATGTTTTTTAAGATTTGTCAATCAGATAATTATTAAAATGTTATTTTAGGTGTCAAGTAAAAATGTTTGGAGATATGATGGTATCGTTTCCTGCAGGTATTGCAAATATTTTAGCAAATAATCCAAATCCAGCAAAATTAACATTTCGATTGAAGAACACTACACGGGTGGAAAATATTCTTCCGAACAAACAATTAGTCTTAACGTAAGGAAAAATTGTGACAAAAAAATATAATAAATAAAAATATTTTCAATTTTTTTTTTTTTCAGTGATAATTTATTTACATCTACTGATTCAACTGTTTATGAGTTCAATATGCCTGCTTTAACTTCGCTATTACGTAAACAATTTGAACAAAATCCTGTTGCATCTTACTTTAATGTTGATATTCTTAAATATCAAGTTAGTTCTATTAATGTCATGATAATTAATCGACATTTTCTAATTTTTTATTGTATGTTTTAGGTAAAATTGCGCAATACTGCAGCCGCTTCATGTCCGTTCCAATTAGTTTCATTTTACAAATGCAGCAATACTTATACGGATCTTAAAATTGGCTACAAGTTTAATAGTCACTCTATGAGTGTTCCTTCACCTTTACTAAATGTTACTGTTTCTGCTAATTTGAATTCAGCTATACGCAATATGCAGTCTAAGCCGACTGCCCAATGGTAATTTTGATCTACCACAATTTTGTTGAATCGATAATTTTATTAATTGTTTTAAACATAGGGCATCAGATACAAAAACAGTAAGTTGGAGGTTTGCCGAACTCGCTCAATATTCTGAAAGTCAAGGTTCCGGTTCACTAAAGGCAAGATTTGAGGTTGACAGCTTATGCCCAATATCAACTATAGTAACTCAATTCAACTGTGAGGGTACTACATTATCGGGACTTGAATTTGAGCTAGCAAGTAGTGGTTATAGAGTGTCATTAATCAAAAGACGTTTCGTTGCTGGTAAATTTCCATTATTAATTATTCTATGAACCTAATAAATATGATACGTTGTTGAATAAAATTATCTCATTAAACTTTTTAATATTATTCATGCATATTAAATAATGTTTCATTCAGAATAAATATTGATTTACAATATTTGCAAACTTCTTTTTTTTTTACTAAGATCCTTATAATTTATCTTACATGTATACATTTACATTGTAGGTATTATAGCAATTAGTTTGATTTCTTTTTTTATATTACTGAAAGCTGTCATAGACACTGATATTTTATACCCAAAAATAATCACATACTTTTTTTTTTTAAATATATACTAATTTATAATTATTAATTTTTTCAGGTAAATATATATGTGATGGCGAACCAGATCCAAAAAGCTCTACCCAACATTCCACTGTGTCATCAGATTGTTAATTATCAGTTTCTTTATTCTATGTTTCCATTTATATTTTTTATTTTATTTAAACTCGAGTATTATAATCTCAACATATCTTTTTTGTTGACTATGTTTTTCTTCATTATTTTAGTTCACATTAATTATTTTGATGAAATAATTAACACTATAAATTAACTTCAGCTTTTAAATATAATTTGATTTTCCCTTAATGCGGAATTATAAATACTATTAGTAATTATCATGCTATTAAATAAAACTGTCTGCTAGTAATTTTACAGTATTATCTACCATTTTAAAATTAAAATTTTTTTTAAAAAAAATAACCAATGTAATAATAATGATTATTAGTATTTATATAAATGTATTATATAAAACTATATATTGTTTCCATTTTAACATATATTTCTCTCTGACAAAGAAGACAGTTTTATTACTCAGCATTAGTCAGTAGAAACATATCTTTAAACTAACAATAAATAAGTAAATTAGTTGAATTTAATACTAATTGTTTTTTAAGTTTATTCAGGGATATCAGGAAAAAATCTTGATAATACATTAATGTTTAAAATAAATTAGTATTTATAAAATAGTATGCTGTACATTTATACTTATATTATATTATTCCATATAAATTTAGCAATAATCAAATTTCTCTTCTAGTTGACTATTTTATTTGTATACCAAAACAAAATACAATAGATCTGATTGTAAAATCTCTTTTTATTATTATATTATTATTATTTTTATTGTTGTGATATAGTTATCAATATTAAGGTTCTGTTTATGCTTCCTTGTTAAACTAGTTAGTTTTTGGTAACAATGTTGTATGTTATCGTTTATTGGACTTGTGATTATAATGTGGATTTACAGATAATACCTTCTCAGACACCTGTAATAGGTTAACTGTATTTTGAATTTGTTGATTTGGACCAATGTATTATGTAGATGTACCTCAAAGATATTACATTGACAGCTTAACTTTTTAAAAATCAAAATGTTAGTTTAAAAGTAATTTGTTTGTTGGTATTCTTATTTTTGAATACAATAGTGTTATATACTATAATTTGTACTCAGATATAATATTTATTTGTGGCTCAAAATTAAAGTTAACTGGTAATATTAATATATTATTATTGTATGTGAAGATTACTATTTTTTTAGGTTTAATATATTGTATATATATATTATATTATTTATTACATACACAAATATATCAAATAAATATACTTATCCATATAAATATATTTTTCATTTTTTATATTATTATCACTTAATACTTGAGTTGATTTATTTATTATGTAATAATAAATATATAGTTATTACTCCTTAATAGGTATTTGTAGACATAACAAATTCCCTAATTACTTGTTGTGTACGCCTGTCCTCAACAAGTGTTACAAATGTCAAATACTGATATTGATAAACTGGTTTTATTTATTGATTTTATATATATTTATAAATATGCTCTATTATAATATAATTATAGCAATATTTTTTCAATAGTTATATATTAATTTCATCAATATAATTTGTTATTAAATATTATGTTTAAACTCAAATTTGGAATGGCCCGATTTTTGGGAATAATAGTATTAACTATTATTCAACATTTTCTTTCATAATGTAATGAAACCTCTAAATTGAAGCATGTATTTCTACTTTTTCTAACTAGTGAATTGCATATAACTTTTAAAGATAAGCAGAAATGATTGAAAGTTAAAACATAATAATTGTTCACTATAAAGTATTATTGTTACATAATTTGGTGTTATACGGATGTGCATTTGCATGCATTTTTATTGATTTTTCTTTTCTGTGCTGGAATTAAGGGTTATTATATTTACATTGTCCGACTGTCATAAATAGCATTCAATTGACACTGATTCTTGTCTTGCGGTCTATTTTCTTCCGCCATCTACATGATATATAATCCCTTAAGGCCTTAATATAGGGATTATTCATGTTTTATTTTGAACCTAGGCCTTTTTTTAAATTTTGCAGCTTGTATGATTATTTATTTATAAATGTGTATGTGTATATTTCATAAACAAAATTAGGGATGAACGGGAATTTTTACTCAAAATCTGTTTTTGAGAAAATCGATTTTGGTTTTTGGTGTACCTCTAAAACAAATGGACGTAAATACATGAAATTTTCACTGGTTGTTTATATTTGCATTTTCTATACACGATAATTTTAATTTAAAAAATATTTTGATTTGTTTTGAACTGTTTAGGAACATTTTCAGTTTCCAATTTTATTAGTTTTTTTTTTCTATGGATGTCAATAAAACTTTATTTGATGGGTAAAAAAGCTTGAAAATGTAATACACAGCTCCTACTATATTGTTACAATGACATTTGAAAAATATTAAAAATCCTTAGTCAGTTTTTATTTATTAGCATTTAAAGTTCAAATCTTGACAAAATACAGAAAACTCACAAAAATTAGCAAATTATTTTAAGTTTAAAATTTTTCTTTTTAAATCTAAGATTTGAAAATGTAATACAAGATTATCCATAAGTTTGTCTACCTTTATCAAAAAAAAAATGTCTACAAAAAAGTCAAATTAAATTTTTATGAGCGTTTGAAATTCATATTTTTACAACATTTGATATTTACTTGATTTCTCATGTAACAATTTTCTTATTCGGTTGTATTTAAAAAACGTATGACTGTAAATACTTGAACGTATTAGCATTTTCTGTACGAAATAAAATTTTGAAAATAATTTGACTCTTTTTGAGCTGTTTACGGACATTGTCAGTTTTAAATTTTTTTAGTTTTTTTTTCTATAAAAATCAATAAAACTTTATTAGTTGTGTAAAAAAAGCATGAAAATGTAATGCAAGGCTCCTGATATATTGTTACAATAGTAATTAAAAAATATTAAAAATACATATTATGCACAATTTTTTTTTTATAAGCATTTAAAGTTAGAATTTTAACAAAGTTTATCAAATTTAAAATTGTATAATTATTTTGTAGTTAAAAATGTATTAAATGTTCAACTTTTATTGCTAAAGATTGAAAATTGAACACAAGGCTCTTAGGCTCCACGTAAATAGGTTATATATAAATTACTTTATTCACAATAATATCATCAAATATACTTGGTAATATCATCGTTTTCTTATACAATATCATTGAATTCAAATTTAACACCATCTATTGCAGTGACCCACTTGTAAGTTGTAACTTACTCTATAGAAGAGCGACATTCACTTTTTTATATTTTATTTGTTTAAAGCAACTTTTTAATTTTTTATCCAAATTTACCATTGGTTTTCTACAGATATATTGTACCTTATTAATTCTAAAAATGGGGAAATAGCTTAATTGTTGCAGATAGTGGAAATAACCTATGGAGTTTTATCTCTTGGTCTACGCTTGAAGCTAACTACATCACAAGCTGTAATTGTTGCTTGTTCTATTTTACATAAAATTGCATTTGATAACAATGATTTAGAAGCGTAATATTACCACCAAATGAAATAATCAATGTTAATCATGAATTAATAGATCAAGAAGGTTGTGCAAGACATTAATTGATAAGAGAGTATTCCTCTAAACTATAAACGTTAGGTATCTTTATTTGAAACATACAAATTTTGATTTACTTAGATTAAACTTTTATTATTTAAAAATTACGAATTATATACTAACTTATATAACATGTATACTATTATAAATAAATATAAATATACATTTTTTTATTAGTTAAATATTTATATAATATTACTACTATTAGGTACTAATAATATATTTTATTATTTATTTTTACTTACTATTTTATATTAATAATAATATATTTTATTATTTTATTTTATTTACTATTTTATATTAATAATAAAATACTTTATTATTTCATTTTAATTACTATGGAATACAATAGACCCCTATAGTAACGTATTTACGGTTGGTAGGGGGTCCAAGGGGTCCGACCGCATCGCCGCCGAAAAAGAACAAGGAGAAGCGACTAGCACCGTCCTGAGACCCTGGTCTCTAAGTGCGTCCGAAGGTTATGGTAAGACTAAAGTTTAGTACGTTTTAACTGAAGGATTAAAACATAGAGTTTATATTATATAATTATATAATATAATAAAAAAATAAACTACCTCATCATTATATGATTGTATTGTACTATACATACTATGGTTCAAAAATCAAAATATATACATTTTATATGTACCTGACCTATATTTTTGTTAATTTTTTTAAGAATAAATAACTAAAAATAATATAATTAATATTCAGCCAAATCTTTTATTTGATGACGAAATATCAGAGTTTATTAATTATCGTCGAAGACCTTACACGGTACGAGATAGAATTAATCATATTATGATGAAATGGGATGATCATGATTTTAGAATAAGGTTTAGACTTTCTAAACCGATTGTTGAACAAGTCTTAGCATTAAGAAGGGACAATATATCTGAAGAAAACCAATGGTAAGTTTGGATAAAAAATATTGAAAAGTTGCTTTAGACAAATCAAGAATAAAAATAATTGTAGGTACTTCCTATTTTGTACAAAAATAGTAAGGTAAAATGTATTGTATTTATCAAATTAAAATATATAAGTTTGCAAGTATTTTCAAGTATTCAACCAGCATTCATTACACCATTCTATATGTATTTATTTATAATTATTCCACATCAATATGATACACATATTAATGTTCTTAAATGGCAACCTACTAAATGTTGGAATCGGTCAATACAATTCCAAATAATAATATTTAACTTTTTAATAATACCTATGTTTTAATTTCTCTTTATTTCTAAAGGAATTGTGCAATATCATCTATGGACAAATTATTATTAACACTGCAATTATTCTATGCAACAGGAAGTTTTCTTATTACTGCTGGTGACTTTCTCGGTGTTTGTTAATCTTCTGCTTGTATAATAATTGTTCGTACTGTTAGCACAGCTATTGCACGCCCATGTCATCAATTTATTCGTATGCCAACTACCGTAGAAATATAGACGTATAATATAATATTATAATTATTATTATTGTATTATTATACGTCTATGGACCTAGCGTATACGTTATTACTCGTACACGAGCAATCTGTTATCCTTGCTTGTCCACGTTCATTATTTCGTATTCTTGAACAGCATACCACTATACGAGTAACGTAAACGACCGATTTGTATACGAATAACTCGAACGTACGAAATAGGTACTAAAAAAAAAATTAAAAATGTAAAGTTGTTCTCAAATTGCTCTTACCCGTATTAGCTATAATTTATTTATTACTAATAGTGGTACGCATATTTTCTTGTGAAATGGATTGAAAAAAAAAGGCAGAATCAGGCCTCTGGTACATATTTTTATCAGACATTTATAACATCACTATTATCGTTTATTACACATTACTTATAACATGGATGATATTTTATACTTGAGAACTTGATTAATTTATACCCAATACCATTAAGTATAATATTATATTGTACAATCCATTATACTCAATGCTAATACATTTCTACTATAGGTACATATTACATTCTGTATGCTTCCATCATGGACTTATTGTATTACTTATTTCTATTGGCTTAAAGCTCAATAGTTGTGGCTTAAAACTATTTGGTATTTAAGATAAATCTAATAGTAATATCGCCAAATATTCAATGGCCCACGTCCTGACACCAGCATACCAGGCCAGTCCAATCTTGGTAGTTTAGGGTTGTACACATTTTCATGATCTTTTTTATTTATTTGTTTACAAATTTTAAAATAAATAAATAGTTAAAATATTATTAAATACTTGTATTTTATTTGTTATCATTATAAGTTTTAATTAAGTAGTACAAAATATGAGTTATTGTAACAATATTTGTAATGAGATCCATAATACACATACAAATGTTTTAAGTTGTACCTTATAAAAATGTAATTTAAATAGAAGATGTAACAAAAGAAATAAAAATAGGTACAGTAAACTCTCGATCAACCACTGAATAGTGGCGCGGCAACCACAAATAAGCATGTTCCCGCATTGGGAGGCCAAAACTTGAAAAAAAGTCCATCTTTCGATTTCAAAATCCCTGAATGAACGGGATTGTTATCAGGAATAAATGGAGGAAAGTTTTTAGACTTGCGAAGTTCTCTACTGATTTTTTATATTATTTACATGTATACATAATTCTTATAGTTCAGCAGAAGACCACAGATAATCGAGAGTTTAAAGTATTGTGTTATAATTTAGTAGTAGGTAATTAAATTGTTAATTAACCATTAATAGATGTTTAAATATATATGTACATGCTATAAATGGCCATATAATGTTTAATAACAATACATGTACGATTTTGAAAGCATTTTAACAGTAATACATACAAATTCATTTTTATAATTGAGTTAGCTTATCGAAATGACAATCGCAATAAATATAATTCATTTTAAATAATCTATCTATGTCAAGGATTTAAAGGAAATATAAGTTATTACATTATCTTGTTAATATACTTAAATAAAAAAATCTTAAAGTTATTAAAAACAAAAATTAAAGACAGGAACCATTTTTACATTTCAATAATATCTAAGTAGGATTAAGTTGGAATAATAGAAAAAATATATATACATTTTACATAATACCATAGGCAGCTAAAAAATAATTAGATCGAACGATGACTAACAAGGGTCATCAGTTGGTTTGTATAAGCTAACATGGGAACTTGATTGTTGAACAATTGGTGGTGAATCCCGAGCCTTATTGTTTGGCGGTGGAACAGGTATAGAACACGGTCTTTCAGATGGTTCAACGCATTTTATTGGGTCTTCAATTGTATCTTTCGGTTCTTTAATTGGTAATTGGACAGGCAGGGTAACTGTTTTTGAATGTTTGTACGAGACAGAATTTTCGCCCAGAACAACAGAAGCGTGTGTAAGTAACGGCAAATTTATTTCAGGTGATAAATTGCCTATGTTGTTATTCAATTTTTGAGGAACATTCAAACCTAAACAAATAAAAAATATTTTTAGTAATTTAATTATTTTTAAAAATATAATAAGACTTACAATCATTGAATAATTGTTCTTGACTTCTTTTAGTGGATTCACCAGTACCACTGTCTTTGCTGTTGGAAGAATCCAATGATTTATTATCGGCACTATTGATCAAATTTGACGAAGGGCGTCTTGCTTTATAAACGAATAATACCCAAATTGCGGATATAATTACTATGCATACAATTATTGCAATAACGATAAATCCAAGAGTATATTCGTGAATTAAACTCCGATACACTAGAAAGTTTAAAATTAAATTAAAACAATACAATCTTACATAGTATGCAAAGTTAGGATTTCAATGCAAAGTGCATCTTTTTTTTGGTGATCTTAGGAAATGTTTTCCAAGTATAATATAATTTGTTTACTGAAATAGAGACTTTATTGGTGAAACTTTTTTTTACATTTATTTTTGTATATGTTTAGAATTAGATTACTATAGATTTATAGATTGCTCACTTCCTGGTTTTTTGGTGGCCCGAAATATTTACTCCCGGTAAATGGCGAGGCGACGTGACTACTAGCGATTACATCGAAACATGACATTACTAACCACAAGCCCGCACCCAAACCATGGCCGCCCGGGTCAGTAATGTTGTGTAACATTATAATCCCTAGTAGTCTCGTCACCTCGACTTCTTCCGGGAGTAAATATTTAATGCCACAGAAAAACCGGCCAGTGACCAATTTATAGTATTTATAATCAAATATCAATGTTAATAATAAAATAGAATATAGAAATATTTTAATTTCACAATATAAATACATCGAATCTCCTCTCGAAAAAACATTCAATATATATATTCCTAATCTATCTTAGGATCCGATCCTTAAAATTTAAATATACATTTCTTATAATTTTATGGGAGGGAACATAACTAACATAAAGATAATTAAAATTTCAGTACTATTTACATAGGTAATATACGAATAATTTATTGAATTTGTGCTAGCTAGTTAGAAACTTATTTATAAAATAGTTTTCATTTTAATTATGAAATATAATTTTAAATTTAAAAGGAGTTTTGATTAATTATATAATTTGTTTAAAGATAAAATGTTTATGATATTGAGTACATTATAATATATAAAATATCTATCCAGTTGGTGGTAATATTTATAAGTAAAAATACCATATCTTAGTGGTTATTATTTTATGTAAAAGAAATAGAAATTATAAATCAATTAATAACTTAGTGTTGATTGTTTAACAATTATTATTAAGTTTTTTTGTTTTTAATTTTATATTAATTTTTATTTCACATTTATCACCTTTTTCATTTTATTTTAATACAAATAAAGTATTTATCAATAAAATATTTAATATGTACACAATAATATTTACATGGCATAACTAGAACATCAACTTTTTGACTGTTTACTCCTAAAGAATTAGTTATTTCACATTGATAAGTGCCCGAATCATCTGTATTTGCTTCCATTATAACTAAAAGTTGATTTTCAGCAGTAAAAAAATGTCTATTGCTCAAAGTAAGAGAAATGCCATCTTTAATCCATCTTATTTTTGGTTTTGGAGATCCATAACTTAAACATTCTAAAACGACTTCTTCACCAACCCTAACTTGTTTGTTGGACATTTCAGTTTTAAACCAAGGGGGTTCTGTGAAAAAAAAGAGAATTAGCCGACAATAAATAACATTGTATAAAAATGAATATAAATAATATTTATATACCTAAAACATTAAGTGTTGCATTTGCAGCTATCATTCCAGCAACATTTTTAGCAGTACAGCTATATATGCCCATATCAACTAATTTTACATCGACAATTAAAAAAACATCATCCCTAGCCATAACTCTCATACGGCGCTCTTGTGCAGCTGGAAAATCAGTTCCACCATCTTTTTGCCAAGATATTTGAGGAACTGGATAACCATTTGCAGCACATTCTAACTTAGCAGTTTGACCTGTCTTTACTGAACTATTTCCAGGAACTTTAGCAAAAAATGGATAAACTAAAAATAAAAATAAAATAAATATTCAACTATTATTTTGCTAAATCCATTTGAATACTTACCAACAACTGATAAAATTGAACGATTAGAATAAGTGATGCCAAATTCATTGGAAGCAACACATTGATATTTACCACTTTGTGACATTGATATATTATACAAGTTCAAAACAGAAAATTGAGTCATACCATTACACTCAAAGGATGAGTAATGGTTTGTAGAATTCAATTCTAAATCGTGGTTATCTTTTTTCCAAACAAAGTTAATTTTTTCATTAGATGAAGAATTAACTCCACATTTTAGGGTAATGTTTTGCCGTTCAAGAACCATTTTTGATTCTGGATGGAATATTATCATGGGTTTTGGACTGTTCTGGACTAAAATAAGAATAAGTGTTATAGCGCTGTAATTAAAAAATTAAGATCGTTAATATTTAATACTTACGACATACGAAGTCTGTCAAGGGTACTTCTATCAAATTTTTTCCTTTGTTTTTTTCTGGGAAGCCACAAAACGCATTTATGAAATCAAATGGTAACTTCTCAAATATATTTGGTTGTTTAAGCCATGCCATTGAGCAGTCACATACTAGTGAAGAACTATTTAAATATAGATATACAAGTTTAGGCATGAATTTGAATGCTTCATCCTGGATTTCTAGGACATTATTTTGAAGTAAATTTAATTCCTCTAGATTGTCTAAACCAGTAAAGGCTTCTTTTTTAATGAATAATATTTTGTTATTAGCTAAACTTAATTTTTTCAAATTTCTTAGACCAATAAAAGTTTCTTTTGCATCTTCAATTAGCCACGACAAGTAGTTGTGATCCATTTGACTAAAAACAGAAAATGTAGTTTTATAAAGCAAATGTGTTTCTACAAATAGTAAAAAGAATGATAGTTAGTATACTAATACTAATCTAACTACTTCGAACCTAACCTTGATGTTATCAATCTTCTATCTATTGTATACTATAATATTGATATCAGATTGTAAACATTGTCCAACCTACTTGGCTTCAAAAACCCATACACAGTAGAATATAGAGTTGGGCATCTAGTATAGTAGTATATAACTGTGAATAGCATTGTAATAAATGTCCATAGATAATATATAATTGTGTAATATATAATTATGTATTATCTATGTAAATCTTTGCAACTTAGGCCGAGGATATATACTTTTTATATTATTAGGTAAATTAATAAAAAATATTGATATATTTAATACTGGTATTATAGTATTTAAAAGAAACATTTAATTAATTGGAAACTATTTGTTGTATAGTTCTATAGACAAAAATTTATAATATGTTACAATTTATATATTTATGAAAAAAAAAATTGTAAATAAAGAGTTTAATGCTGTTATAAAGCTAATTAATTTTATAAATCAATTTCTTAAACTTTCCCCAATGCTGGAATAGTAGATAACATAAAAAAATCTATATCATACAAATACTATTGTTCATAATTAAAGACCGGATATAATTGAGTTAAAAATATGTCAAAATTGCACTAAAAATATGTTAAAATTATGAAGAAAAGTATGTTTGTTAATTTAATACAATTTTATTACTTAAATAATATATGGACATTAACATATTACAGAACTATAAAATACTATAAAAAAAATATTATAAAAAAGTATTTAAGGATTAAAATATATTATTCTTCTGAAGTAAAATGTATAATTATAATATACATTCCTAAATTTTGTTTATGAAAATTGTATCGTCTATTACTTAAAGTAATATGTTTAATGTTTATACATCGAAAAATTACATACAACATCAACATTTTCTATCGTAGTATATTTAAAACAATTTTAAAAAAGTTGGCGTTATATCTAAATAAATATTTTGATTTCTGACATAACCTCAGAGTAAGTCTTAATAGTTTTCTCTTCTTCATATTTTTCAAAGACATTTTTAAATTTATCCTTAACTTTTTTCCCATTGGGACCTGGAATACTTTGGCCAATAAAATTATTATTATCGATATATTAATAATATCACAACATTCATATGAGTGTATGACCTGAGTGTAGCTATATAACGTTTATCTACTATTAAGGACAACCATGATGTGAAAATGTACATCATATTTGTATTTTTACGTGAAGTATACAAAAATTATAAAAGATTGCAATAAAAAATTAAATAGGAAGACTATAATTATTCCGATTGGTGTACATATTTGATTAAATTTATCCGGTCTTTAATCATAATATATTATACATTCTTAATATTATCAAATTTGTTTAAAATAAATATTTTTTTTTTTTTTTTTATTTAAAATATAATTACAATCTATACAATTTGGTACAATAAGTAATTTAGATAAAGGTATTTACATGTCGAGAATAACAGATAGGGGAGGGCACTCAGTAGTGCCACCCGACAGATTAAATTAGAAGGTCTCTAGGCCAGGAGCGTTTTAAACGTCTCTGGGGGTTATCAGGGATTGTTAGAGAAGATATGCGTTTTATTAATGGATTGTAGTGTTGGATTAACTTGGAATGAAAGGAGACGTAGTGAGACTTTGTTAATTGAGAGAGCGATGGAATATTTAGATCTTTGTGGAGATTGTTATTTGTGATAAACCATGGAGCAGAGACAATTTGCCTCAGACAGATAGACTGGAATGCCTGGATTGTTCTCGTGTTGGAGGGTTTGGCAGAGCCCCAAATCTGGATGCCATAGGACCAAACAGGTCTGATGATGGTTTTGTATATTAATAGTTTATTTTTTAATGATGTCTTGGATCTAAGAAGTGGGCGGAGTAAATGGAGTCTGGAGTTGACTGTTTTTCTTTTTATTTTAAGGTGTTGGGCCCATGTGAGGCGCCTGTCAAAGATCAAACCTAGGTATCTTATTGTCGGGGTGATTGGGATTTGATTATTATTAAACGATACAGAGGGGCAGTCCCCTGGTCTAAGAGAGAAAGTGATAAAGGATGATTTAGCTTCATTAATTTTGATCTTCCAGCGGTTTGACCATAGTTGAATCGAGTTGAGATGATTTTGTAGCCGGAGAGATACTACCTGGGGGTCATGGTTTGAAGCCAGGATTATCGTGTCGTCAGCATATGTACCCAGTGATGTATGGGGAGAGGTCGGAGTGTCGTGGGCGAATATAGAGTATAAGAAGGGAGCTATGTCACTTCCTTGAGGGACTCCAGCTAGTATTTGGAAGTTTGATGAGTAGCTGTTGTTAACGCGGACACAGAAGGTGCGATTTTCGAGGTATGATTTTAAGAGAAGGTAGTAGGGGGCAGGGAGGAATTTTTTGAGTTTGAAGAGAAGTCCTTCATGCCACACCTTGTCGAAGGCCTGAGCCACGTCAAGGAGTACAGCCGCACAGTAGAGTTTTGATTCCATGCTGGTAGAGATTAAGTCGACAGTGCGGTGGAGTTGGTGGATGGTGGAGTGCTTGGACCTGAATCCAAATTGGTGGTTTGGGATGATGTTGAGTTTGTCCGATAGTGGAAGAAGCCTTTTGAGGAGTATTTTTTCAAAAATTTTTGCGAATGTGGGGAGGAGAGAGATTGGTCTATAGGAAGACGGGATATCAGGCGGTTTGTCCGGTTTTAGAATTTGGATTATGTTTGAATGTTTCCAGGCTGTAGGAAAGTAGGATAAACGAAACATAGAGTTGAAAATTAGTGCTAAAAGAATGATAGATTTTTCAGGGAGGTGTTTGACAACTAAGTTGCTTATTAGGTCGTGCCCAGGGGCTTTTTTGGTTGGGAGTTTGCGGATGATGTATTAAATTTCACCCGGGCTAGTATGTTTGGCAAGGAGGGAAAATAAATATTAGGTATATAAATATGACTAATTATATACAGTATGTATACTAATATAACTTACAGTGTTCGGATCATTGGTGTATTATTAAATGATCCTTCTTCAATGAATGATAATCTATTGTTATTTAAATGTAGTTTATGTAATTTCCTTAAATTTTCTAAATTACTCTTTTCAATGTACTGTAGTTTATTATAAGACAAATCCCTAAATAAACAAAATTATACATATGTGTATTAATTAAAATATACTTGTATTTACAATAATAATATCAATATGAATTTTTTAAATAGTTTTAAGCATTCAAATCAATTATTTGACAAAATAGTAATTTTAATATATGATGACTTACAATTCTACAAGGTCTTCACAATATTCCCATCCACTTATTATTTGATCTATTCTGTTATAACTTATATTTAAGTAGATAAGTGAATTCAATCCATATAACCAGCCTTTGGATATTTTGCTCAAATTATTATCTTCTAAATGTCTGCATTTAGAAAAATAAAAAGTTACAAGAACAAATTAATAAAGTTGCCATTATTGAAAATTAGTTTGATAACGCATTAAATATAAAATATACTTACAATGCTTGTAAATGCATCAATCCATAAAATGATCCATCTTGTAAATCTTCAATAAGATTTTGTCGAAGTATTATTGTTTTTAAATTTACCAAGTCCTTAAATAATAAACCATGAATGACAGTTATGTGATTTCTACCTAAATCGCTAAAAATAACAAATGTTTATTGAAATTAAATGTAAATGTTTCAATAGACAATAGAAGTTAAAGAAAAAAATATGTATGTAAGATGCATACATAAATGCAAAATCAATACTTACAGTGTTTCAAGATTTTTAAGTTTTTTGAATAATCCAACAGGTAAATTGTTCAGCTTATTATGGGATATTTTTAACTCTACTAAGTTTGTCAATGTGTCCAAGCAATTTGCACTTAAATTGGTGATTAAATTATTGTTTAGATTCCTAAATATATATATAAATGTATAATAAAGATACAATAGATTCATTAAAATCCATATTTTAGTTTATTATAATTGAAGAATGAGTTGAAATGTAGAATGTTATACTAACAGTATTTTCAAGTGTGTAGATTGTGAAAAGGAATTATCATCCAAAAATGTCAATTTATTTTTGTTCATGTCCAAATTTTTTAAGCTAGGTAAATGCTCTAGAGCCTCCAATTTTTCTATTTTATTATGTGCTCTGAAATCAAAAATTTTAAATTTAACTTAATATCAATATTAAAATACAACATTTGATAAGCGTTAACAAAATTAAACTTACAAATTTAAATTATTGACAGTCGATCTGTTTACAAATATTGGAAAAGATACAATAGAGTTCTTAGTAAGTTTCCTAAAAATACAAAAAGTCAATTGTTGGATTTTAAATAATTTTTTAAATATAAAACCTAATAAGTT
Organism: Metopolophium dirhodum; assembly: GCF_019925205.1. NCBI lineage: Eukaryota > Metazoa > Arthropoda > Insecta > Hemiptera > Aphididae > Metopolophium > Metopolophium dirhodum. The sequence continues at coordinate 110,445,121 of NC_083560.1, forward strand.
TTAACATTTTAGATGATGTTAATTCTTAAGCATTATACAAATAAATCATAAGATAAAAAGTGTTAACTGACTATGGAATACAAAAGTACAGTAAATACTACCCAGTATATAGGCATGACTTAAGTAAAAAGTGAAAAAAAATGTATTTCAGTGCATCACAACTATATTTTTTATTCTGAATATATTTTTGATGAATAAAATAATATAATTTTTAAAAGTACCTAAATTAATAATGATAAGAACCGTTAACAAATACTTGAGTTGATAATATGAGGGACATGTTCAATGAAAAATCAAGTTATATAGCTAGTACAAAAATTAAATCCTAAATTTTCTGTTGAAAGTTCATCTAAAATAATCAATTTTATTCCTGAGGTCCGTTCTTAGTTGAGACCAATCTTTTAAAAATGATTGTAGTTGCTTATTTTTATACAATAATTTACATTTTATAATTCGTTTTTTGCACAACAGTCTTTTTTTTCATAGATAAATGTAACATGTCTAAACAATAATACATAATTATATATTAGGCATTCTAAAAGTATTAGATATTAAGTTAATATAGATAATATTTTTATACACATATTCAATTTATTTAACAAAATCTAATCATTGGTTAGGTATATTTTGATTTTTTTAAAAATTTACTGTGTTCTAATCAAAGGATATGTTAATATTTCTTTTTCATATTCAATGATTAAAAAAATAGTATTATTGCATTTGATTTTTAGATTCTGGAGCTTTGAACGTATTGATTTTACAATAATGTGTTTGGTTCTGTCTGTAAACATTTTTTTCTGATCGATAATTGAATTTAATTGGTATTTTTTAGAGGTCAAATTGAAAATTTATAGAAGTTTTCAAGTGTTGGTAAAAACAAAAATTGGTGATTTTTAAGCAAAACTAGTTTTTGAGAAAATAAGTTTAGTTTTTTTGATGTAACTTATAAACTAATAACTTTAAATACTTTTAATTTTCACCGGACATTTATATTAACATATTCTATAGACCAAATAAATTTCTTTTTGAGCTTAAAACCACAATATTTTTTTGAGGGTCTGAAGTAGGAGTTTCAATAAGTCTGTGTTTGAAATTTTTTCAACATTAGATCAACTGTAAATAAAATTTTTTTTTTATTTTGTTGTCATTAAAAAACAAATAATTGTAGATAGTTGATCTTTTTAAAAATTATTTATTTTATCATTTTCTATACATAATTACATTTTCAAAATATTTTTATCCGTTTTGAGCTATTTATAAACATTTAAAATTTCATTTTTATAAACATTTTAATAAAATGTTTGTTTAATCAAAAAACTTGAAAGTTAAATACAAGATTCCTCAAGTTGTTTTAACAAGTTTTAATAACTGTTAATATTAAAGATAAATAGGAATGATTTTTTAATAAACATTTAAAGATTCAAATTTGACAACATTAATCAAAATCTCGATAATTTGCAAACTATTTTGTAATTAGGAATTTATAAAATGTTAAGTTTTATAAGCTAAGAATTTAAAATTTAAAACAAGGTTTTTCATAAGTGGTACAGTTTTTATACTGTCCCTGAAAAATCTAAAAAAATATACAAACACATTTTTTTTATGTAGATATTTGTTCAAGTTCAGGTTTGGACAAAATTAGATACTCAAACGAAAAATAACTGTTGTAATTTAAAAATAATATTATAATATAGGCTAACAATAAATATCTATATTATAGTAGCATTAGTCACTATGTTAATTTACTTGTCACATATTGACAAGTCACCAAAATACCATCATATTGTCATTTGCCTATATGTAATAATAGTTTAATCTAATTTTGTTAAATTATTGATATTCAAAATTAGAAACAAAATATTATTGGCTAGTAGTGATTCAATAAGTACTCTCCAAATTCAAATACAAAAATAAGTTTGCTATATTTACAATGATAAAACATTATTATTAATACCTTATTAAGCCTTTACCTATAGTTTTTTATTAATATTTTCTATTAATAATTTTATAAAATTATATACTTGTATCATAATTCATAATAAACAATAATAATATAAAATGTAATTACAGTAGAATACCTATTATCCGAACAAGATAATACAATATATATAAATCATTCCATACAATTATTATCGAACGCTGATTATCGGCTATCACCGCTACAGTGGTATTTTGGTATAAATAAATGTTAATAAATAATCCGGATATTTGTGTATCCGGACCATCCTTGAAATTAATTTGTCTGGATAATCGGTGTTCTACTGTACTAGAGTAATTACCTAAATTGTTACAAAATAATACATTACATAATTTAAATAGTTTTAATATTGATTACTTACAATGATATTAGATATGGATAACTATTAGTATTGATTGCCAAAGTTCCATCAATCTTATTAACACTCAAATCCCTAAAAATAAAAATATAAAATTTAACTATAGAAAAAATGTAGGTATCAAGATCTAGATTACAGTTTTTTGAATGAATTTCTATATCTAGAAGAATCATTGCTAATAAATTCAGAGTAATATTTTTAATAAATAATTCATTTAATTTGATTCGATGCTATAATTTGAAGTAAAACCAAAATTCTTGGGCAAATTAGGTTAGATTTAGTTTAGATTATTTTAAAAAGTTATAGGCTACAGACTATAGTGCTATACATTAACGGTAGGAATATTTAACATTATTATTAATCTTTCTGGTAGTTATTCTCAATCACAGTAAAATTGTCTTATGTTAAATAGAAACATCGATTTTTGTTACCATACATGAGGCATATTTTTTTCCAATTAGATTTAGTATTAGTACGTTTTTTAAAAAAATTTTTTGTATCTTTTTGTTGTAATTGTACATAGGTAGGTAGGGAAGTTTTATAGATTGTATCTTACCATCTTACTTTTTTTAAGCATTACTATTATAAAAATTAGGTAATGATTAAATTTTAAATAGTGGCTCTCATTTGGTCAACTTTAAATTCAGACTTTGGAGTCATAGTTGTGAAGTCAAAATTACTTTTAAATGTAATTTATAGAAAATGCAGTTATTTATTTATTACAATTTTAACGGGACTAGCCCTTTAAACTTGGCACAATACTACTACTACTAGTATTAAACTAATTACTTTTAAAATTTAATTTAGTACATTAGGTTCATAGGGAAACAATATTAAGTACCTCGGTAATATGCTACTGGACTGTTGTCATAATAAATGTGATATCGAAAAAGAAGCAAGAATATTTTTATAGTTTATACAGACGATGGATTATGTACAAATGACTAAGTACTAAGTGGAAATTTGGTTACTTACAAAGTTTCCATCCATTGAGGCAACCCTTCAGGAAATGTGTTGAGCATTTTTTTGCTACAGTCGACATACGTGCCGAGACATTCACATCTCTTGGGACAGTCCTTTTTGGCATTGCAAATCAAGACTTCGTAGAAAAGAGTCGACACCAACAACAAGTATGCAACCAACATGATCGTATCAAACAGTTATGCTACACAAAACGATTGGAGTCAAGTGAACGGATGCTGCAAAAACGGTAAGCATTAAGTGTCTATCTTCGGCCCAGCATTCAACACGTTAACAGCGCAGCATAATGATGAATAATCCTGACACTTCATGTCGACTACCTATTCGAGGGAGCCATATTTTTTTGTTCACATCGCGAGTGCACAAACACGGACAAACAGAAAATCAAACTCCCGAGATAATATTCAATGCGCGTGGAAGACGTTATCCAAGTACGCCTACATCATTCGAATTTCTAATCGTCATTCGCGTCGGCAGGAAGGGAAATAACGCACGAAGCACCAGCTACCTAAAGCGGCAACAACCTACTAAAAACAGTAAGCACATCAGCCACGGTAATGACTAATGAGAGAATGAACCGTTATCACTAATTCCTAAACGACGTTGATAGTGGTTTTTTTTTTTTTGTTGTTGTTTAAATTTAAATAATACTGTAGCCTGTAGGTTTTGTCAAGGACCTCCTATACACAGTTACCATTTGTGGGCGGGCCCGTTCGCACCGTACACGAGAAACTCTACACCGGCGGCTGCCGACCGACGCGACACCGACGTCGTGCCGACTGCCGAACCGTATAATATTATCTACTAATATATTATTATTATTAAAAAATTATTATTATTATAATGCCACGATATGCGTATCCGGTGTTTTGGTTTACCATTTACGAATTTGTTGGCCAGCAGTAGACGCTTTTTTGAAAGATATTTCTATGGCGTCACCTCTAAGCGCACGATATAAATATATTATAATATAATGACTTCAAGACTCATTAATCATTATGATCTATTGGGTATCATCATGCTTAAAAATTTCCGTACCAAATGCATCCACAAGAATATTATATTTTGTCATAAGCACTAATACATATCTGCATAATATACAAATATATATGAGTGTTGCACGGCTGCGTACAGTAAGCGTAGGTTTTTATAAACATTTTCACTTGTTTGGCGATGAGTCGAAACTCGAAAAATTCCTTTTCAAAATCAGATACCTACAGCTTGTGTAGCAGTGGTAGGTAGAATAATAATAATATATAGGTATATACTTTGTTGGTAGGAGTGGTGGTGGTTATGTAAATATAATGGTGTTGCTGAATGAATCACTGTGTGAACCCACCCACCCACGTACCAACAATAAAAGATGTTGCACCTGTTGCCCTGTGACCTGCTGTATTATGATCGTCACCTGCGTCCTGCACATAATATTTTAATATATTTAATAAAATATGTGTATAAGAGAGAGTTGGGCACGCACAGACGGCAGTTGTTGAACACAATGAATACCTACTTATATTATACGAAGACTGCTTGGTTAGTGTGACAACGAGGCATTATTCTGATTTAGGCGGCATGCACAGTACCGATTTTTTTTGTTGTTGTGCAGCTACATATTCATGTATACAATATTCTTGTCTGGCCGGCACAATAAAATGTACCTACAGATTTGAATATTATTAATCGTCTTGCAGCTTTTGTCCCGATTTTGTGATTTCAATGTAGTCTTAACTTCTGCAGTTTATCACAAAAATATTTAAAATACAAATATTTTATTTTATTAGCATTTAGAATATTTAATTTTAATTTTGTAGGAAGACGCAAGGCTGTCCTAATAAGGAATTTATTTATTTATTTGGCGATACCTGCATCGCTTTTACACAAAAAAAACACATCTGGTCACTTTATACTTGATGTTTATCGCCATAACAAGATGTTCACATGCAAGACAGTAAGACGTAATTATTAAATGAAAAGATACCACGGGCTAGGTACTTCTCGTACATGGGCAGTCGCCAGCCAGACAGGGGGCATATCCGCATATCCTAGCACTGGTGAATCAGAAATAGGTATGCCATCACAATTCACCGGGCACAGATGAGGATTTGGTATTTTCGACGTGGAGACAGTTTCTTATTAGCATCTTAAGAATAACGAATGTCACGGATTATTAGATATTTTTATTAAACAGTAGATAAACGTTACGGTCCTCTATGAACTCATACATTTTATGGATACAGATGAATTTTACTATATTTCAAAAAATTTTAACTGCTAAGCATCGTGGTAATCTATTGAAGGCGGGCAAGTTAGTGAAAATAATTAATTTAAGCCAAGTTATGTAAGAGAACACAAGATCGATAATAAGTGAAAAGTTTAATCAAGTCAGTTAATATAATTTAGGTAACAAATATTAATTTAAGGTAATATAATATTATGCCTATCTAATCTACTAAAATATATATTCATTTACTATAAAATTATTATATCGAGAAAAATAAAATAAATGTTTGTATTATTATTACGGTACCTACCTATTGGGTTATTTTTATTTTAATATTAATATTTACGTATAAAGCTATAAAAACGAAAAATGTCAAAATATGTTTAACTTGATTGGATTATTTTTAAATCAACTGAAAAAAGCTAAATTATTTCAAAAGTCAATGAAACTAGTTAAATTTATAAGTTTATTTGAAAATGAACCAACTAGTAAATGCCCTATATGTCTATTGATATGACATTGTAAAAATCAATACATATAGAAATTATTTAAAATCACTAGACCAATTATGAATTAATTAGTAGGTAGGTAGATGCTTATTAAAAATAATAATATAAATAAATAGGGAAGTATCAAGTAGGTAACTATTAATATATCATTAAATGAATAATATTATGATCAAATTATACAGTACCTACGTAACTACTACGTATGATTATTGAGGCGGGCAACCAGTGCACGATTACAGCTGTGTGAATTATAAAATAAGTATACAAAGAATACGTCTGGCGGGGCCTTCGCGGTGAGAGGGTGGCAATGAAAGACACACCATACACAATAGAATCCGCGAGTGTATTTTCAGATTTTTTTTTGTCACCGAGTCCTGGAACACCTGTCTACAGACTGGTGAGTCGAGTAAGGTACCTACATATAATTTTAAATTCGAGTAACGTGAAGTTTATATATTATATGAGTATACGGAGCACATAATATAATAGGTTAACTGTATGGGACTATATGAGTATAATATGAAAACATTACATCATATTTGAACTATTTTGAACTCTGTTTTTTTTTTTTTTTAATAATGTTATTGTCATTGAAATAATAGAAGTTTATTATAATAATATATAAAATATATTGGTAATCCTCACGTATTTCCAATAAAAAATACCTATGTGGCTATGTACGTCTATTGTTTATTGCAATGTAATACTATAGTGTTGACAACACTCAACGATAACTGGAAACATTCAAATATACTCAAAGTCAATATCTCAACGCCGAGTTGTACAATATTATAATCGTTATTGATATATTGTTCATAAAAAAGCAAAAAATACCTATGATTCCTAGAATTGTAATATTCGCAATAACCAACCATAATTTTATTATAAGACAATTCCGAATTCACAAAGAATGTGTCCATGCGTCAGCTTCAATTTATAATCAAATTTATCACTCACCAGTTACCGTGTGGCGTGTACTATAACTACTAAGGCCGGGGCTTTACACGGCGTATTCCGCCGGTCGGCTTGCGTTTTCCGCCGCGGATGAAAACGCGGTGTATTACGTATTTACGTCCGTCATGGCGTCATGTATTGCTGCTCCGATATAAACCAATTAATTTTGAATTCGACGGAAAACGCTGCGGAATACGCCGTGTATAAGCCCCGGCCTAAAGAGAAACCCAGACGGCAGACGTTAACAAAAATAAGAATAGTCATAGGAAAGTCTCATATTCCAAGCTAACTTATACGATGCAGGTCATTGTTCAAAATTTAGTCAACATCGTTGCCTGTATAGCTGTACAAGTCATTTCCATTTCCAAGTAATATAATAATTGTCAATATAATTATTGTTATAGGTACACACGCAATAAGTCTAATTTAAATTTAAACCAACATATTAGGTACAGTTGTAGTAATAAGTAGGTAGGTACTAAGTTGTTCTCTGTCCTCAAATCTAATAATATGTATCTTTAATAAATAATAAATATACCTTGATTTAAGACATACGGATTTTTCTTTTTTAAGCTACTTACTTAAGTACTCGCTCCAACTGTGTACACAGACGTTACTTCAGAAGCTTTTTTTAGAAGTAGAAGTGACCGATACTCATAAAGTTACACAGGTTCATAGTTAAGGGGGGATATTATAAAAAAATAACAACCTTAATGTACAAAATAAAATATAGTATAAGTACCTAATATCTACATGGTTACATACTGATATTTATAGTTTGGAAATTAATTTATATTAAATCATAGCTATATTGTAATTTGTATTACAAATTTAATTATATTGGTACATTTTTTTTTTAACGTTGTGTCGAAGACCAGAGGAGAAACTGCTGTGGCATTGCTTCTCCTCCGGCCACCATCGTTTATTGTTGCAAGCAAAACATTTTATTTTAATTTGTTTGGTTGCAGCCCCGCTACCTGGCGGACTTTCCTTAGCGTGTGCTATAGTAGTATAGAGTATATTTCGTGTCCACCAGGGAGCAGCGTTAGGAGGGTTTACAATCAAAAATATAAATTGCTCAGGGCGACGGAAGGCTTGAGTCATTGCCTCCTGAGTCTTCGTGACCCGGCTTTCGTCAGCCGGTCTAGACGACTCGTACAGGGAGAGGGGAGGGACGTCTGACGGAAAGTCCCCGTCACCTTCCCTCGGCCGCCTGCCATGCTGTCTCAGGTTATTATATTGGTACCTGTATACAGGTATATAATAAAGAAACACGGTTTAAACGGTAATTTTTGAGCCAAGTGAGACGGGTTTTATTAAACAACAATGCATGCAAATGAATAAGTACCTACCAATTGTTTAGTGCCTTGATGAACTATAAAATCACGGTTACAATTGAATAACTCTACGCATATATTGTTTATTCAATCAATTGAACAATACAATGTAATATAGGTAATATACCTATAAACACTTAACAGTCCTGGTTGTTAGGATGGTTTAATTCATTGAAACTATATACCTATTAGGTACAATATAATTTGTACTATCATGTATAAGGTTCAAGTGTTCAACTTAAGTACTCGCTGTCACAACACCGCAACTTGCAGCTATTATAATTTATTTATATATTTGCCAAGGTAATAGCCATAATTGGCTCAAGTACAGTTATTTAAAACAATTTATGAGTAAATATTATAACAAAACTGTTTATAGGTAAACGGTCACTTTGTACGGTCCATTGTTCAAAATGTATAACGCGGACACTTTGTACGGTCGGGTAAAAAGGTACATTGCAGAACGCGGACACTTTGTACTATTATATACATAAAGTATATATATTATAAATATAAGTTATATACCTAAGTTAGCAAGTAAATAATACTATATATTATATATGACAAATTTTACTAAGTTTTTGGACGGTTTTGCGAGCAATACAATTGGATGAATGTGGCAATAGACTTCATAAGAGACAAAAATCCTATACTGCTGGCAATAATAAACTATTAAATTTATGTAACAAACATCAAAAAAAGGAAATAACATATATGGAATTTTTAAATTCCATATATTATACATGCAGTTTTTAAAGATTTTTTTAAATATTAAAGAATGGAAATTTTATATTTTTTAGATCGTTAATTTTGACGAATTATTTCCATATTATAGGTAAAAAATTATATTTTATTTGTCATTATGACATATTTATATTGTACACATTTTTAATTTGCTTTAAACTAATATCTAATATTATAATACAATTAAGATTTATAATAATATTATTGTTTGTTTGATTATTTTGATCATTATTAATATACGATGAAACAATTTACTTTTTATTTTTAGTTTTTCTATTTTAATAATTTACATTATAATTTATAATATTATATATACTTACTACTTAGGTATATAACTTATATTTATGATATATATATACTTTATGTATATAATAGTACAAAGTGTCCGCGTTCTTCAATGTACCTTTTTACCCGACCGTACAAAGTGTCCGCGTTTCGCACTTTTAATGCTCGACCGTACAAAGTGACCTAGAACCCTGTTTATAAGATAATACCACATAAAATAAAACTAATACGAAGCTTAAATTATATTGTAACATTGTCTATAACTGGTTAACAGTAAATGCGTATTTAGTAATGGAAAAAAGTCCAATCAGGACTTTGTTCGGTGGAATTTTATGTGGAAAGAACTATAAGTTCGGGAATTGTCTATTATAATTTATGGATATATGTGACGAAAGTCAGTGGAGGTGGCCAGGCATGGATCTAGAAATGAAAAAAGCGGGGGGGGGGGGGGGGGGGGCTAAATGAAAAAAATTTTTTTTTAATAACTAGAGGGAAATATTTTACACCCCGCATCGATCTCTGTTTTTTAATATTTTATTCTCAAACTTTATAATATATCTAAAAAAATACAAAATAAAAAGCATTTTTTTACAATTTTTTTTATACAATCGATTGAAATAAAATACAAAATCAGTAATCAATGCAGACTGTAGGAAGTTTTCTTCTTTTAGATAAAAAAAATAGTCATCAAAATCCGACAATTCTACTAAGCTGGAGAGTTATTCCTGTAAAGTCATTTTTTTTTATATAATACACCCTATACACCCCCCCCCCCTCCCTAAATAGGTATTGGGTAGTAGATACGTGGAAAAGTCTTATAATTGAGGGGGGCAACTAAAATGTAAAATTTAATTTCCAAATTTTATAAAATTGTGGAAAATTTGAAAAACTGGCACCGGGACCCTTAATGTAAAAACTAATTTTGAGCTTCGAAGGAGTCAGATGTAGGCAATTATTAAAGCATGCGTGTGCGCGCGCCGTGTAAGTATGAGTCTATCAAGTAAGGTTCTAATTTGAAATATTTCACAACAAATAATATGCTGACAAAAAAAAAACAAACTTCTATTAGTCCAATTTTAATTTTGGAAAATTATTTGAACTTGATTGCTTTTTCTCTTTTTCTATGTTGTAGGAAATAGATTTTTGATATTTTGGATGGTTTAAGTATTTATAATAAATGTAGTATGGTTCCAAATATTAATTTATTTAATTTCAAAAAATGATGCACTTTAAAGGGCCAACGAGACAAAAAAATAAAAACGTTTTTCCTACAAATCATAGGAAAGATGCTAACGAAATTGAAAATGCTAATTCAAATTATTTTTTAAAATTAAAACTGGACTACACGAGGTTTATTTTTTATTAGTTTATTGGTCTAAACTCTAAATGCTTGACAAATACAATCGCTTAGAATTTCCTTAAAATATTATATCAAAATTGAAAATGTTTTTTTTTTTAACAAATAACTTAAATAACATTCAATAGTAAAATATATTCTATTATTCTCATAATATTTTATATTATAATATTACTAGTTGTTATTAAGTTCTAACTTATAAGTCATTACGAACAATCTGAAGTATTATTTATTGATTGATTAAAAAAAATAATTAATTTGCCCATAATTATTGAAAAGTAAAAATTTGCAGTGTTTTTAAAAATGATCAGGAAAAACAAAAAAAAAAAGGGAAAGTAGGTAAATGCTCAGCTGTATAGTATAGAAGTCAAGTGTAGGACGTAGGTATAGGTACCTCGTCATTAAGTAGGTCGCTGTAATGGGTACTTATGTTAAATTTGAATTCAATGATAAATCGTTGCATACGAAAAACCTTCTGCACAGAGACTGTCAGACATAAGCCTATTATCATATAATTAATATATTGCTATTAATTATTTTAGTAATATTTATTATATCTAAACATTTTGAAAATATCATTGTGTATCTATATAAAATATAGTATTATACATAAAAGAGTAAAATCCCAAATAAAAATATTTTTAAATTATTTACAAGTTATAACAAAATAACATAAATCGTTATTATTCGTTTGAATATCAAAAAACTGCGTAAAAACAGTAATATAATAAATAAAAATTTCATCAAAATCACGAAAATAAATAAATTATTTTCTACTATAATATATTAATAAGTAATAAAGTTTTAAGTTAAATATCATATGTATTTCTTTTAATTTATTTTCATCACCATGAGGACAACCTCAAGCAGTCGGAGGATTCTATCAAGTTTCCTTCGGCATAGCCATAAGTTTCATACGTTTTTATTATAGCTATTAAACAATTTTCAAGACGTCTGATTTTTTGGAATTTTACGAATCATTTACAAAAAATTAGTCAAAATCACGACAATTTTCGAATTACTTTGTACTTAAAATTTCTTTTCATATTATCTAAGATTTGAAAATTTATTTCAAGATTTCAAAAAAGTTTTTCTGCTTAAAATAAAAAAAATTTTATCGGAAAGTCACATTAATTTTTGTGATTATTTGAGGTTCAAATTTTGATGACATTTTGGATATTTATCCGTAATATTTGTTGTAATTCAAAAACGAATAACCGTAGATACTTGAACTTTTTTCTAAATATTTATGTTTTCATTTTATATACATTTTATTATTTTTTTTTTATTTAAATTAATACCTATCGAAAGATTACTGGGCCTCACTGAGAGAAACTCGTGTGGAGGCCCATGGTATAGTTTTCAAATTATGTTGACTGTTTTTGAGATATTTATAGATATTTAAAATTTTTTATGTTAATCAACATTTATAAAAAAAAAATCATCGTATATTTTAAGTTGTTTTATTTTGAAAATTACACGATGTATAAAAAATGCTAATATAAAATTTTTTAGTCACTTTTGTTATACTTGCTTTTAAATTATATTATATACTTTAAAGTTTAAACCATATTTATTACACATTGAAATATGTTATGTAATTAATAATATTGTTATTCACGTAAAAAATCATAAAAAAATATCAGTTTCATAAACATTATTTACTTATTAGATATTTATTTCGTATTTATATTTACACACATACCTATATAACCATGCCACCCCTTGAGTTGCTGTAAAGTGTCAAAATCAAACTCGACTACCACTTATCAAATATTTACCTGTATTCATAAGTGTTAATACTTTTCTTGTTTTCTATATTATATTATTATATATAGGACCTAACATAAAGTAAATATTAAACTTTTTGGTTTGTGTTATATAGATATAGAAAAAAATTACAAAATACAAACAAAAGTAGTATATAACAATTATGTAGGTATAATATAAAGGTAAATATAGGTACCTAATATAAAAATAAAAATAAATTTCTTTAAAATAATTGTTTTCATTAATTATTTGATTGGTGGTCATTAAGTTTGATTGTAAAGGCAACTGGCAACAAAAATATTTTATAAAAGTTATATTTTTAATACTTTTTATTTTTTATACATATGTATAACATAAAGAATGTTTATTAAACATATTATTAAACTTTTTGTTTTGCCGAAAAGAGAAAGGTACAAATTTGATCAATAACGATTATGCCCTTCAATTGACTATTTGAGTACTAAATTTAACTTGAATTAAATTCTACATCAATTAAAATCTCTATAAATATTGTTGTGAATGGTGTAGTTCTGTTATACAAATTAGAAAATGTTATGTATGAGGTTAGCAGTACATAGTTTAATGTGAAATAAATAAATAGGGGGCTAGAACAAATTTCAATAATGTCCAACAAGTCTATATAAATATTGCTGAAGGTTTTTTGAACGGTTTCAATAAAAATATAATGTTTTGTGTGAAATTAGTAGTACCAAATTTAAGGTTGGATAGTTAAAAAGGAGCTTCAACAAATTCCAACAATATCCATTTAGTCTATTAAGACAGTAAGTTCTTTATATTATTAATACGTTTTGAAAAGTTCTGCTAACAATAATTGAATAATGTTATGCCAGAGCTCCCACCTCTCAACAATTGTTTCAAACCAAAACTTATGAAGATACAAAATAAATAACAATACAATATTATATATTATGAATAGGTTCCTAATTACATTAACAAATTTAGTTAATTAGGTAGTTGACTTCAACTTAAGTATAAGTACCTATAATATACAATATGATGTAATCACTTATAGATAATAATTTAGATAATGTCTAATGACTAATGAGTATAATGGTTGACAGAAATTCATATTGTATAATTATAATTGATGACATACAATTGTTCAGTTTGTATCTCCGTAAGGCTCTGCCCATATTTGATCCACTACTAATGACGATAATCCTGATTGTTTAAAGTTTTCATAAACTCCCCCAGCGACTTGAATACCAAAGTTGGTAATATTTTTCACATTTAGTGTAGGTCCATCTATTATTTCTTTACCCCTATAATAGGGGTGGAATTGTGAAATTGGCATTTTTACTGTGGTATCTGATTCCGTGTTGACCTGTTAAAATCATTGTAAACAAGTTATTAAGCATATTATAGGTTGTAAAATATATATACCTATTAAAGTTACATTTGTGTGTAGTTTATTATAGGTAGAGGTAGGTACCTTAAATTTTTGTTCGTAAGTTGGGTTTGGCTCGTCATTTAAATTATTATGCCTTAAAATAATCTTGTATGTAGTGGCATTTCCCGCGGTTTTGCATACAAATGATATATATTCATATCCCTCAAGGTTTAATTGTGTTAATGTACGGACGCCACTGAAACATGCACCGTTTGGTAATGGATTTAGCAATGTGAATAAGATTGCAGACTGACTAGTTTGAGTTTTATATAAATCAAATGTTGCTTTTGACTTTCCTGCTGATCTCACAGTGTCAGATTGTTCTGTCCAGTTATTTAAATCGGTCGCATTTTGAAAATCAAATAACAACAAACTTGATCTAAATATCAAAAAAATAAATAAAAATAAAATGAAAATATTAAGCTGTTATTAAATTATTGATTTTTGTATAAAATGATAATATAAAATGTAATGGCTGAAATCGCTGTAATGGCTGGACGAGTAAGTAGTGTATACATTATTCATCAAATAATATGAGGTAGGTATATTATATTATTATATGCCTACCTCATATCCGTTTTTGAATATTTCAAGTATTTCTTTATGAATTTATAATATACTTACGATACACTATTTATTTTTCTATTTTTCAAACATAACTAAATATTTTATTATGCACTATTATAAAAAACGAATATGAGGTTGTCTTCGATATATTGTTTACTTATTGTTTTTTTTTAGTGATCCTGCTTTAAAATCGTAACTTCATATAGTCAATAGAACAACTCAAACGAAATATCATTATTTTTCGTTCTGTGGTTGTTTTTGAACTATATGTTCTTACGATTATTTTGTCAAAAACATTTTTTTTTATTTTAAGTACAAAATAAAAATTTTGAAAAAAGTAAGATTATTATTAGTAGATTATTATTTTCTATTGTGACATAAATTATATTTTTGAAGTTCTATTCATTTTTTGAATGAGCAAAATATTTTTCAAGGGATTCCGATGTATTCAAATCGAATTTGAAAAGTCTAATCTATTAGGTTTAAAGTTTTGACGAGTGAAGGGGTGTGTCACTACTGTCACATATCAGTTAGGGGTAAGTACCATGCAAAATGTTTGGTTTACTCTGTCAATCAAAACTTTAAACAGGTATGAACCTATGTATGAACAAATTAACTACTTGTTTAAAATTTGAGTCTGTGGATCCAAATTCTCTGGAAAATATTCTGCTTTGGAATAGAAAATTAAAAATGTTAAGTTGTTATCTATAAAAAAAGTAACACTTAAAAATATTAAAAGATATTACACTGTTCAGAATTATTAAAACGTTATTTATATTTTTCATTTAGCGTTATCAACATTTTCAATTTAGCTTTGATTTGTGTTTGATATTATGATTGTTATAAATTATTATATGTTATGACTTATAACAGCTGTTATAACATTACTCTATTGCTCCATTTAACAAGATGATGACTTATTGTATATTTGTATCGTTAAATTCACTATGTATACGTTATTATATTATATCGAATAAAAAACGAATACACTGCATGATTTTTGTATTTGTAAACATTTAACCTAATTATATGTACTAATAATTACTAACAATCACTGCCTTCATTTGATATTATTGATGAGCACCTTTCCTTAAATATTTAATCATCACAAAAATTGGTTGCAGTGTAATTTTTTAAGTGCACTTATCAGAATTTCAGAATGATCGAAAATATAATAATATTATAAACACCACAGCTCCAGAAATGCTCCAGCTGTAGGAATAATACATGGGTAGAAATATTAAAATCAAGTTTTTTTATATATATATATGTTACTGTGAAAGACCGCAATTGGTGAATGCTGACTGTCACCGGTTAATGCCAACATACACTAAATTCATTGGTGAATGTCGATTTATTGATTAAATTTGTGACCTTAGTAAACATACACTAGTGAATGTCGACATTTATACAACAATATTGGTGAATGTTGGTAATGCCGATATTATTTAATCGCAATTATAAAACAGGTATTATACAAATTGATAATTTTGATAAATAATTTTGAATAGAGAAGTAGCAATCACCAATCTTCAAGTGCAAGCTGTAAAAATGTTGCGAACTTCAAAACAAAAGTTTCAGCCGGTTAATGTTGGAGAAATTGTCCGTATTCGAGTTCCAGATGTTGATCGTAGTAAAATGGATCCCCAAAATATTTTAGCTGTAGTATTAGATATAGTAGATAATGATTTTTATAAATTAGCTACCAAAAACGGTGTTATAAATCGATTATACACCAGAAACCAGTTTTCAGTGTGTAAAGAAAATTTAATATCAATCACTGATGTACAAAGGGATGTACAAATTTCTTTAAGGGAAGCTTCTACATCAAATTCATTGATTGGTGGGCAAGGATATACAAGATGTAACTGTAAAACAAAGTGTACTACAAAAAAGTGTAAATGTAGAAATGTTGGCATTTTATGTAGTACACAATGTCATGACAGTTTGTCATGCTGTAATAAGTAATATTATAAAATAATCATAATTTAAATACCTAATAATTATACAAATATAATATTTTATAATATTGTTTAATAATAATAGTAATAATAATATTTTTTTTGATTTAATTAAAGATATTATGTTGTTTCTACTTTATAACATAAATTACATTCAACTATTAACTATATGTATAGTACTTTAATAATAATATATGTGCGAATACGTATCTATGTCAACATTAACCAAAATCTTGTTGTGTATGTCAACATTGTCCAAAATCCTAACGTAAATGTCAACATCCACTAGTAAATGTCTGTATTATTTTAGTTTTTCAACATTCACCAATTCATTAGGTGTATGTTGACATTCACCAGGTGACTGTCAGCATTCACCAATTGCGGACATTCACAGTAACATATATATTAGTACTTATATTACCTATAGATAGTAAATTTACGCTATTACATTACAATATTTTAGTCTACATGGTATGGCGTATAACCATAGATTAAATAATACTATTGTAATTATTTATAATCAATGGTATAATTGCCGCATAGTTGTGCGAGTGACGTAATATATTAGGGCATGTTTTAACCACCACACAGTCTTATAATTGTATTTGGTATTTATTGATATATACTTACACCGTGGGATTTTGGGCCATAATTGCCGAACGAGAAACTTGTACTGCACTAATCGAAAATAAAATTAACACCTTCAATTTCATCAACATATTACATATATCATATATTCAACAGATTGATTTCTTTTGTGAATTGAAAAACTATAATCCTGAAACCAAATATTAATAATAATTAAAAATAATTAAATAAATATAAAAATAAGGAATAAATGTACAAATACAGCTGATTGAAGAGATCATAATATTATATATTATTTTATAAGGTATATCAACGAACTAATGACCACTTTTAATTAAAGATAAATAATGATACAATATGATTAATGATTATACCATGTCACGACCTATATTTAATATGATCACATATACCTACATATTATATACTATGTATAATTCACTTAATGAAATCGCTCATAATGTTTTAATAAACAATATTATTCGACCTTTTCGTAAAGTGGTTAAAATGAATCAATGTAAACTCTTATATTTTTATGTTTATAAAATTGTATTTTTATAATAATATAGCCTATAAGCCTACCTAAACATTTAGTTTTGTTAGTTATCTTTTTTATAGAATTTATTTATTTAATACTAAAATTACTTTATTACTAAGACATAGGAAATAAAAATAATACATTTATTATGATAACCTGATATATTTTATACATTTTTATTTATTTGCACAAGATTGAGAGTTATAATAATGACTATTGCACAACATTTTTTTTTTAATATGCCCATATTGATGTTAGACAATGTGTTTTTAATTCACAAGAACAAGATGAAATACCTTATCCACTTGTTCTAATACAGTCTCACAATTAGTTTATTTTGTCATTTGTTAAAAATGTCTCACATATTTCATACAACCACCTCATTTAACGTTTCTATAATTAGTAATCAATTTTTTTCAAAATTATTATGCACACAAAATATTAATTGGGTCTGTAAGCCTGTAGTTTATTGGAACAGCCATTATTATGCAACGTTTATATTCATTTTATATTGTTAAAATTTGTTATTTAGTAAGTACCTATACAATGCTAATTGTTTGTTTATTTATTTTTTTTTTGTATTAATGTAATAAATAAATTAGAGAATTTTAATAGGATCGATTCCACCAATATAACAATATATCCCAATTTTTGTTTGTTTAATATATTTTTAAGCAATATGAGTGTTTTTTTAATTGGACGTTTAACAAAACACTTGAATATTCAAATGAAATTCATCATTTTTTAGCCTTATAATGCGTAAACTATAATTCGTTTCAAATGTCTGTATGATCCCATGAATTCCCGCACGCGTTCCCGAGGATTGCTTATCCCTAATAGTGACCTAGCAGCGTACCCTGACGAAGTACACTCGACACTTACTACCTATAATGCAAAGCCACTTCTATAGAAGTATATATGGGATTTTTTAGTTTTTTTTTTAACAGTTGGAAGTCTAGCTTAGCCACTACCGTTGACTTCGTCACCGTATTGCTATAAATAAACTAGTATATGTAAATATATAATATAATATTTATTGTATATCATTCATCGATGAAAGCGCTTCTCGCGTCGGAGCCCGAGACGTTGTGCTCTCTGTTCATTTGTTGTTTCTATTTCTTTCACTCGATGAACGTGCAGCTAAAGTCCCGGGAGGGCTCCGGATTGAAAGTCATTGTGTAGATGTTGGGGGGGGGGGGGAATACATAGGTAACCAGAATTCCATCGTCAGAAACACGTGCCCGATAGCACACGATTCCCAACTTATAGTACACGCACGTGCAAGTACGCGTGATGCATCTATAGACACCGCCCGTTCAACTCGAGATGCAACATTTACGTCACATCAACGTGACATTAATTTCGAAAAATAAAGTCAAGTGAATATAATTTAAACATTTCCGAACAAACTATACTAAAAATAAAAATAATATTATACATTCTTAATTTACATTGGGCTGTAGACACGAAGTTTTGGAGTGAACAATAAGTCGTAGGCCAATGCCTAACATCGGCGGTTAGAACTTATTGTCACTGATCACAAAAGACACCACCTTGGCATGCAAAAAAACTATTGTGGTACCTCATGGAAAAAAATCATAATATATGTAACGGCTCACTCTGTTCAGTTGTACCTACTATTATTATTATTTTATATTCTTTTATACTTTACATAAAATATTAACAAATATTAATAAATAACAAATTGCGTGTGTAAATTATTTCAAATTATGGATAATATCAATAGCTGATGGTTATTTACGTAATGATAATATAATATATAGGTTAGGTACATTTATTTACCTACCTTTTTGTAAAATTATTTGGTTATAATAGCTTAAATTGTATTTTTATCCTTCTAATTAACGAGTGGGGGTAGTTAATAAATATTTAAATAAAAATCTGTAAAAATATAATGTATAGCCAATAATTTAAAACGCTCGTAAAAAATTAATTTGACTTTCAGTAAACTATTTTTTTGTTCTTAAATGTATAAACAAATTTAAGGGGAATCTTGTATTAAATTTTCAAAGTTTAGATACAAATAGAAACAATTTTATGAATTTCCAACTCGAAATAATTTGGAAATTTACGTGATTTTGATGAATTTTGTCTAAATTTTAACTTCAGATGCTCATAAAAAATATTGTGCTCAGAATCTGACACTATAGTTATAACGCTGGTCACTGTGAACGCTCTATCTAAAATAAGAGTATTTGGAAGTTTTAATTGACCCTATATTATAATCAGTTGATTGCGGTAATTTTTTTATAGTTAGTGATTTTTCTAGAGATTCGATTTTCGATTTGCTCATTAAAGAGTTTTTGAATAGAACTGCGATAAAAATAATTGTTACCTAATGAGTAACAACAATCATTGGCAGATAATAATTTATTATTGATTTAGAATTTAAACATATTCAATAGTATGATTTATAGCAGCGTTCCATTTCTAGCAAATAATTAATTAATTTATCGAATAAGTATGTCGATTTTTATTTTTGATAAACGCTTATTGATAAATAATATATACATCTCAACTATCGAATTAACTATTCAATACTTATACACTTTGCCAAAGCTTAAAATAAAACAAACTTAAAAATTACAACAAAAATCTATCTAGTTAATAATAATATCCAGAAAGCAATTCAAAATCACTTTGCATTGTGAGACGTTTAATATTGTTATTGTTAGGTAAAATAAAATACTGAATAACGTGAGGTGGGGACGTCAACTCTTACTGAGGTTCTGACAAAATCGACATTTTCATTTTCCACCATTATGATACCTCACAGTTCACTTTTCCTTTAATGGACGTCTATTAAAATATTAATTATTATTAGGTACTATTAAATATAATAAAAATATATATAATTTAATGGTTTTATTGAAAAAATTGTAAATTTGTATGATTTATAATTTATATTATATTACACCAAGGTGTTACTATGTTAATTACAATTAGAGTATAGAAAAACATGATTTAAAATAAATAAATATATATTTTTTTTAATACAGTGATTTTATTTAAAAAGGAAATATTGTACCACGATGAATGTAATAAAAACTAAAAATCAATACAACAATGACTTTATTAAAATATAATCATAAATGAAACTTAATTAAAAATACAGAAATTCAAATGATGCAAAAACAATTTCAATATTTTGAATTCTCAAATATTTTTAAAAAGTAATTGTATTTATACAAAGGTATATAAATAATTTGTAAAAGTTTAAAACTTCTAAGATTCAGGAACATTTTTAATTATAAAGCAAATTTTATTTTATGAAAAACTGATGTATCGTAAATCGGAGAGTGATTTTTAGCAGTTTTTAATTATAAAATCTATAGTTTTGTGCAAAATCGATTTGAACACAGTTTTAATAATTAACTATATCTATATTTGAAAATTAAATAATAGCTTATCCTTTTGGTGGCCGAATGGAAAATGATATTGAATAGAGGGTCCTTGCATTATATTTAGAGCTATTTTTAAACTTGAATGCCCAATTATATTATATTAAATTTGGCAAATTTTGAGTGATGGTGGTCTAGTTTTCGGTGTGTAAATTACATACGAAAACACTAGAAAATGTAAAAAATACTTGACAAAGCTTACATATTATTTGCTACCAGGGATATCAATGGTAATCACAGGGTTTAAAAAAAAAATAATTTCAAGTTATAACCATAAAATAATAACCAACATTAAACGTAGGTATCAATAATTATTATATTCAATAGCTTAATTATTGGTTCTTTTATATAGAATATTACAGAAAGTATAATTCAAAAGCTATATATTATTATAAATTATTATAGGTACCTACCTACGATTACGATTATGTAATTTTATATTTTATTTTTTTAAATTCACTTTATAAGTTCACTGGTGGAAAAGTGTACCGTTCAATTTCATACTGGTAGAAAAGCGAATCGACCGCAGTTATCTGGTATGGCGGAAAAGGGAAACACCCATCATAGTCGTACTATATACGTATATTATTATACCTATTGTATTATTATATCTCCATTCTACAGAGTGATTCTTTTATCAAAAAACTTTCATTTTCCTGGTTAATTTACTTATAAGTTTTTGAAAACATTTTATGAATCATTTTTTTTATCATATATTTTAATGTTGAGTATATCTTTTACATCAGTTTTGAACTTTTATTTTTGAGTTGTTTAATTACTATGGAGAGGCACAGGGGTATCTGAAAAATGTTAGTGCATGCGCACTTATTCACTAATCAGTTCACTCTATTAACTTAGTAATCCCTAGCAATTAAATCGGAAAATTATAACGATACATTTTTATACGAATATTTTGTTGAATATAAATTATATAAAAAAAAATATTTTAAAAAACACTTAAATAAATTAAGAATATTACCTACTGGCTACTGTTTAGAGATAAAAGAATCACATTGTATACACATTATACTGTACTGACTAGGATGTGTAAACAATATAGTCGGTGGTTTTGGAGTCACGTTCGTGGTCGGTGCATTTGTACTAACTATGTAGCTGTTCTCTCGCGCGTGTGACTGTTGTCGGACAAGACGACGTGTTTAACTGTGTAATAATAATATATTATATTATATTAAATATACGATCGATAGCCTTACACAATGGCTATGTATGCGGGTTGCCAGCCACGGTAGTTGTCTGCGCCCTGCACTTGGCCACGTCCTATATAATATTATGGGTCGCCTGCTCTTATTTCCCTCGTATATACGCAACCATTGTCACGCGATATATCGTCCCCGGTACACGAATTTGTGATGCTGCAGGAGGGTTCAAGTAAGTAGATAGCGATTAGAAAATCCACTCAACGTTTATATATAATATCACGTACCTATATATAAAGACTCGATAAAAGAAAAGTTGAGCAGCCGCTTTAAGATGAAAATACGGATTTTCGTGATATTTATAAAATTTCAATGCCTAATATACCATCCTAACAATCCTAATTTCTCGTATTCAACGTATTCAACCTATCACCGTAGGTGAATCAGTTAAATTTATAAATTATAATTTTTTTTTACTAACTTTATAGAATTGATTTTATTTGGTTTTAAAATAGGCCCAGAGACCACTGAAACAGTCCAATCACGGCTTAACCCAGAATCATTTACCATTCCCCACTTCACAAGTATTGATTTCACGAGGGTTTTGATTTTGAAAATAAAACGCATTCACCGTGATGAGTTGAACTTTCGAGGGAAACATAGTATTAACAACCTTTATTTTAAATATTTAACCATATTATTATATTATTATTAGTGTTATACTGTTATTCCTTTATTATAGATATATTAATCTATAACTGTTAAGATGAGTTAAGTCCTAGATTAAGGTTTTAGCTATAGTTACATTTTAAACAAGTGTGTGTCGCTCTGCTGTACACTAGTGTACAGTAGGTTACAAGTGTTTCACTGTATAATGGATGGTGTTAAATTTGAATTCAATGATATAATATCATTGTATACAAAAAACGATTCTGAGCGAAGACGGTCAGCCAGCTGCCATGCTGCCAGCCCATGATATTACTATAAGTATATTATTTGACGATATTATTGTGAATAAAGTAATTTATTTTCCTATTTACGTTGAATCTTGTTTTTAATTTTCAATCCTTAGCAAGTTAAATATACATAAAAATATAACATATACAAATAACTACAAAATAATTTTAGATTCTGAGTGAAACGATGAATGTATTGATTTCACAATGATGTGTGTTTTTTTTTTATTTTTTTTTTTATTTTTTTTTTTATTTTTTTATTTTTGTGTCTGTGTACACGATAAGTAGTCGAAATAATGCTTCGATTTTCGACTTCAGTATCTTGTTCGATGGGAAAGTGAATATCGTTGGTGCATTGGGGAGGTCAAAATTTTAATTTCCCAGTAGTTTTCAAAAGCGATGTGAAAAACAAAAGAAAAATTAAGGAAAAACGGGAATTTTTACGCAAAATCAATTTTTAACAAAATCGATTTTGGTTATTGGTGTAACTCTAAAACAAATGACCGTAGATGCATGAAATTTTCACTGGTTGTTTATATTTGCATTTTCTATACACAATACAATTTTGAAAATAATTTGACTTTTTTTGAACTGTTTACGGACATTGTCAGTTTTCAGTTTTTTTAAATTTTTTTTCTATAAATATCAATAAAATTTTATTTGTTGGGTAAAAAAGCTTGAAAATTTAATAGAAGGCTCCTAGGTTATTGTTTCAAAGGCAGATGAAAAAAATTAAAAATCCTTAGTCACAGTTTTTTTTT
The DNA here is from genome assembly GCF_019925205.1 of Metopolophium dirhodum. Classification (NCBI taxonomy): domain Eukaryota; kingdom Metazoa; phylum Arthropoda; class Insecta; order Hemiptera; family Aphididae; genus Metopolophium; species Metopolophium dirhodum. The sequence continues at coordinate 110,468,973 of NC_083560.1, forward strand.
ATACACGTTTAAAGTTCAAATCTTGAAAAAATACGGAAAAATCACGAAAAATAGCAAATTATTTTGAGTTGAAATTCATAAAAATTTTTCTTTTTAAATCTAAGATTTGAAAATGTAATATAAGATTACTCATAAGTTTGTCTACCTTTATCAAAAAAAAAATGTCTAGAAGAAACTTAAATTAAATTTTTATGAGCGTCTGAAATTTATATTTTTACAACATTTGATATTTACTCGATTTCTCATGTAACAATTTTCTTATTTTATTGTAATTAAAAAACAAATGACTGTAGATACTTGAAAATTTCACTGAATGTTCATATTAGCATTTTCTATACACCATAAAATGTTGAAAATATTTTGACTCTTTTTGAGCTGTTTACGGACATTGTCAGTTTTCAATTTTTTTAGTTTTTTTTTCTATAAATAACAATAAATTTTTATTTGTTGGGTAAAAAAGCGTGAAAATTTAATATAAGGCTCCTGATATATCGTTCTAATAGCAGTTGAAAAATATTAAAAATACATAGGCACAATTTTTTTTTATAAGCATTTAAAGTTCAAATTTTGACAACATTTATCAAATTTATAATTTATTAATTATTTTGTGGTTAAAAATGTATAAAATGTTTAACTTTTATGGCTAAGGATTTAAAATTTAAAACAAGGCTCCACGTAAATAGGTTATATATAAATTACTTTATTCACAATAATATCATCAAATATACTTGGTAATATCATAGGCTGACTGACCGTTTTCGCTCAGAATCGTTTTTCTTATACAATGATATTATATCATTGAATTCAAATTTAACACCATCCATTACAGTGACCCACTTGTAACCTACTGTACAGCAGAGCGACATCCACTTAACCACCTTTTTTAATTTTAAATTTGATAATTTTTGGCAAAATTTGAACTTAAAACGTTTATAAAAATTTAATTTGACTTTCCAGTAGATATTTTATTTTTATAAATTTAGAGATACATATGAGAAATCTTGTATTAAATTTTAAAATATTAGATTTAAATAAAATTTATTATAAATTTCTACCAAAATAACTTGTACATTTTCGTGATTTTTACGTATTTTGTTAAAATTTAAACTTTAAATGCTTATAAAAAAAATGGTGACTATGTATTTTATTATTTTTCAACTATCATTGTAGCAGTGTGTTAGGAGTCCTGTATTAAATTTTCAAGCTTTTTAACCCAACAAATACAATTTTATTGACATTTATAGAAAAGAAAAACTAATTGGAAACCTAAAATGTCCGTAAACAGCTCAAAGCAATTCAAAATATTTTGAAAGTTATGATGTATAGAAAATGCTATTATAAACACTCAGTGAAAATGTGTTATAGAGTTACCGATTGTTAATAATTATTAATTATATTTGTGATATGTTTATTTTATCGAAATAATTCACACCAAACACTATCTAAAATATATGTTGACAAGCAAATGAAATCAATTAAAATGTAATAAAATAATATAAAATTGAGGACAAAATAAATTAACATATCTTCTTAAAATGAAAATTGAATTCGTTGATTTCACGTTATTTAAAAAATAATTAAGTCAAGTTAGTATAGTTAACAGAAACCAAAAAGTAGGTTAGTTAGTAAGTTAAAAAATTTAAGTAAAATTGATTTTTTAACTTAACTTGAACTGCTTATAACTCATTAGTGTTCATACTTCATATTTTGTTATAAAAAAAACATTTGGGCTTTAAGTGCTTGAGCTTTAAACTAATAAAATGTAATACATATTATTATTACTTATGAGTTTTGTTAAGAATTATGATCAGTTTTGTGAATTCAGTACACTAAAACGTAATTTTTTACCTATACATATATAAATTGTACACGATAACTATTATTTATTTTCCCTATCTGGTTAATAATATAACAAGTTCCTCTATTATACACAAATAGTAATTACACATTTATACGTATGTATTCTGTACTTATAACATATTAAAAAACAAATGGATAAAATAAAATATCTAATAAGACTAAAGCGTTTCTTTAAATTATTTCTTAAATCATTTTTGGGTCTCAAATTTAAAAAGTAATATTTTAAATATAGATCTTGTTTTTAAAGTATATTTTTTTGTAATCCTTTAAATTAAATTGTTTTATTACATTTTTATAATTTTATAATTGGTGTTATAGTTTTCAAACCACTTGTCAATCATATTGTACGCATATACGTCGTATATCCATATTAATATGTATGTATCATATAAGACATATGCTATCTGTGCAGTGAATTTATACATAAGTATTGATTTTAATGTTACCCTGACGTGTGAGAGATATATATTTATAAATACGACTGCGATGCCTATATTCGTAATATTATTGAACCATTGGTATATAGCATAAATTTAAACAAAATGTATCACGTACGTATCTTAAACTTAAATGATTCTGAAAAGTTACTTATATTATGTTTTAAACTTTATACCAATACGGATATACAGTTATTAAAGCCTTAAAGTTTAGGTGCCATACAACGAATAAATAGGTAACTTAAAAAGGAAATTTAAATTTGTGTAGGAATAAAATTTAAATTTTGATTATAACGAGTACGAAATCGACCATATACTATTTCTGTCGACTTACTATCATAATCTAGGTAGGTATACTTGGTATATACAGGGTAATTGTTGTAACAGTGATTGTTCATTATCTTGAAAAGTATTAAGTTTTAGAAAATATTTATTTTTACATAATCTAAAAGCCTGGAACTCATAACATTTTTGAAAAAAATTGTTTTCCGTTCTTTGTCATTATCGTTTTAAGTTTTCTAAGTTTTTACCGTACTGAATAACAGCACACATTTTAGATTCTGAGTGGATCGATAATTATTTATTATGGTTTTATAATGATGTGCGTACTTTTTCCGACTGTCGTCACCTTTTGGGGCAGTAAAAATGCTTCAATTTTCTCTTCAGTATCTTTTTTTGGGATAAAAGTGATTCTAGTTGTTAATTTAGAGGGTAAACTAAAAAAAGTAGTTTTCTAAAGCTTAGGATAAAAAAAAAACCTAACCAGTTTTAGACAAATTCGATTTTGTTTTTTGTATAGTAGCTCAAAAACAAATAACTGTAGGTATTATAAATTACACAAAATGTTTAAATGACCATTCCACACATGATACAGTTTTCCAAATATTTTTACTATTTTTGAGCTATTATTTTAACATCATAAATTAAAAACAAATTTTAAACTACCTATATTGTCTTTGAATAAATTTTTGCTTAGTCAAAAACTTGAAAATGTAATACAAGGTTCCTTATAAGTTGTTATCATAGTGAAACTAAAAATAAAATAGTTGAGCTTATATTTACAATAATTTATTATGAGCGTTTAAAATTAGAATTTTGACAAAATTTGTTAAAATCACTTAAATTTGCAAATTATATTGAATTAGAAATTCATAATTTCTTAATTTTATCTCTAAGATTTAAAAATGAAACACAAGATTCCTCAAAAGTTTTTCTACCTTTAACAAAAAGAAAAAAAAAATTAACGAAAGTCTCTATAATTTTTGATGAGCGTCTGATGTTCTGCAATGGATATTAACTCATAAATTAACGATTTTGTGATTTTCGTATTTTGTTTTAATGATACGAAAATAAATAATTGTATCTAAATATTTAACATTTTCAGCAAATGTTTATTTTATAATTTTCTACACATGGTAATACATTTTAAATACATAAACGTTTCAAAACGTTGACGTACCTAATTCTCAAAAATTGTGGACTTTGGTAGGTAAATAATTATCTTGTAGTAACAAATTCTTCAAAATGCAATATTCTTACTTAAGATTTGAAAATTCAATACAAGATTCTTCATAAAATTATCATATACAAAATATTAATATTAAACAATATTGAAAAAACATAGTCACAACCTTTTTTTTATAAGCGTCAAAAGTTAAAATTTTAAAGAAATTCGTAAAAATCTCAAAAATTCGCAAAATTTGCAAAATATTTTTTAGTAAAAATTTTTTAAAATTTTTAATTTTTATAGCTAAGGTTTGGAGAGTGCAGGGTTCCTAATAAGAACTAAGAAGATATTAGTACTTACACATAAAAATATAAATAAAACATGATAATATTTCATAATAGTTCAAAGAACTAATTGGTACTATAGTCTATTCCACGAGAGATCATGCCGGTTCTGCGTATGCAGAATGATCCCGTCGTCCGCGATGAGCCGTCTTATCGCCTCCATGCGTCTACATTTTACCTACAACGAACGCACAAGTGCTGCTGCCGCCGGCGAACGCCAAATGTTAAGAAATTGGTGGGGGATGCGCAGCGCCGACGAAATTTCGTTTTCCCGCGGCATGATCTCTCGTGAAACAGACTATAGTATATTAGGGGGTCAAATGTTAAAGACTCCCAGTATTTTTCAATATAATAGGGAACAATTAACAGAAAACAACGTCAAAATCACGAAAATATGTATATTATTTGCAGTATGAGAAACTATATAATATGTTGATTAAGTGTTAAGTTAAATAACACATTTTTTTCAAATTATATCACCATTAGGACAACCTCTAGCAGTCATGGGATTCTATCAAGTTTCTTTTGGTTTATCCAGCGGTGTTATACTATTGCGTAAATAGATGGATCACGATATTTTTGCAGGTTTTTTTTACATTTCAAAATGTTTTAAATGTTCAGCATTATTTAATGCTAAGTGCTTTATATGTTTTTCTGTACTAGTAATTTGAAAAATAATATTTTGTAGGCACTAGAAAGTTGTTGCCACAAGTCACAACTATTATATACCTACTTATAATTTTTTTAATTTGATACAAATATTTAAATATACAATGAAATAATTTTTTTTACTGGGTCAAATTCAAATGGTTTGAAAATGTAATTCAAGGTTCCTTATAATTTTTTATAATAGCATTTTAAAAATATTAAAGATACCTTTGTAAGCATTTTGAAAAATTCATCAACATCTCGAAAATTTGCAAATTATATTTTGTTGTTAAACATTTATAAAATGTTAAATTTTTACAGCTTATGATTGACAATTTAAAACAAGGTTTCTCACAAGCAGTTCATAATTTCATACTGTAACCAATCAATTAAAAAAATTACAAACACTTTTTTTTTAGTTATTTTAAGTTCACATTTGTACGAAATTCGAATATTTAAACGGAGAGTAACGATTTTAGTAATTTTGTTGTAATTTAAAAATACTATTCGTGGGTACTTTTAAAATATATTATTATATTATTTTATATACACGGTGGTCGATGACATACAAGTAGGTAATCGATTATCGGTTTGTCAATATTTGTAATATTTTGTATGATAATATTATATGAGGTAATACTAAACAATATGTCAATATTAGAAAACTTGGCAATTTGCATACAAAAACACGATAGGTAATAGAGACCTATAGTCTATACCTACTTAAATTTGGGGGGGGGGGGGAATTGCGATTTGTTAGGTAAGTATGTTCATTACTATTTATACGTCTAAACCCACGTGACATTTGATGGTTAAGAAGAAATAAGTCTATTCAACCTTAAGATTAATAATTATTAATTAATAAAATATTGGATAAGTATTATGCACATTTTTATTATATACGATTAGAAGGTTGCGGATCAATTTATAAATAAGACGTATAAGTTCATGATACTCATGATTCATGAATATGCAATTATCACGCTGTACATTGCCTCAATTAGACTTCAAAGTGCATAACTATATTAATTCATCAACTGTAAATTAAACTCGATAGGTACCTGAAATATAATGTTTGATAACACTTCTAATAAAAGTATCTGCATAAATATTTAGATGATAATGGCCGAAAAAAATGTTACAAGTTAAGTAAAAGATCGTCTTGGAATATTAATAATAATAATTATAGGGAACAAAATTATTTCACAAAGTAGGTAGGTAGCAATCTGTTAAGACTTAACGAACGAGTTGATTACCAGCAATTATTCGTGTGCCCAATAGTGTATAAACCGACGTTGTGCGCCTTTGGTAAAAAACTTTTAGTTGAAAAGTTTAACAGCGACCGCGAGTCAAAGTCGAATTAATTATGGGAACAAACACCCAAATAACTTAATGCTCAGCTTGTTTGCCATACAACATCATCCGAGCGGAGTCTTGCGGTCGACTGCGGCCCGTGGCGCTGTGTTGAAGCACCGTTGTACGAGTGAAAGGGGGGGAGGGGAGGGGTGACGTTCTGGTCCGTGGAAACGGGGTAAGGCGAATGTGGTTAGAGGGGTGGGAGGGGTGGTGAGGAGTGGAAGTCGAACAATATTTACCTTTCCGGTTTTCTGTGGCGGCCGAGCGTCGACCGGTGTAGAACAGTAAACTGTAGACGATGAGCGAGCCAGCTGTGAATAATAACAAAAATAATATGATTTGTGAGTTCGGCTGTGCGTGCGAGCAGTACGACGCGGACGGAGTGACTGCAGCTGCGGCAGCTGCCGTCTGCCGCTGCACTGTGTCGCGTCCGCGGTTTATAGACCGTGGAGGGAGGGTCATCGTGCCGTCGGCGGCTAATGATACGCACATAATATTATTATATTGAACGTTACGTCATAACAGTGATAGTCAAGGTGGATATATTATATATATCTATATATCCACCTTGGTGATAGTATTATTTATATTATACCGCCGCCGGCATCGTCTTGATAATATTTAATATCAGACGCTCGGGGCATTGGCACAGGGCCTACTATAGCAAAAGCCCCCCCCCTCCTCACCCATGCAAACCATCAAAGAAAAATAATAATAATATTACATTACATGGTCCCACAAGTTTGCAAGAAAATTTTATACTACTTTTGAAATTTTTAACAACACTTTTCGAGTACCTATACGTAACTGTAATACAATATTTTGTAACTATATCATATCAAAATGTATTATGTGGAATCTAATTATACCTTCTCTATAATATGTTGTACAGTCTGTAATACGAGGTTTTGATATTTTAAAAGCTACATTATATATATTTTATATAACTCATTCAAATTAATTGTAGGTATTGAATGTTCCATGCACATAGGTAAGTGTAAAAACCTAATCTTATATCCGATAGTACTTACCTACTTTAATATATAATATATACTTTAAGAAGTAGGTATATGGTATATCTAATGACTAGTCGTAGTATATCGCAGTCTTTTGAAAGTATTCAAGTACAAGTCGATAACTGATAAGGCGATAAAAGCGGCCCAACTGGGAATACCGGTAAACGAAGACATACTTAACTTTTATCGTTCTTTTTACGGTACCTTTTTATGGTAATCGTTTACAGCATTATAATATTTATCTAAATATTTATTAGTGGTACTGGTACATAGGTATACACATTTTAGGTAGGTATTACCCCATGTTACCTATTAAAATTAATTAAATGTAGTTATTTACAAATAATTTGTTTAATTATTAAAAAAAAAAAAATAGTATAGGTATGCGTGTCACTTATACATAATTAATGATGATAATAATAATTTATAAAAGGGGTCTCCAACCTACAACGGCCCGCCAAGCTTATTGATTTTTTTGAAAATATTTTAATAATGTAGGAATTATTAAAAATAATTCTAATAAACATTAATTTAATTTCCTCTCTATCCCTATCTAAAAATGTTTGGCCCGTGTTGCCAAAGCGTATTACAGGTTTGGTCCACCCAGGTCCGTAAGGTTGAAGGCTACTGATTTATATCATATTCAATATAGAGCAGTGGCGTCATTTCAGTTTTCAATAGAGGGGGGCAAAGGTTTGGACCGGCTCGAATGGGTAAAAAAAAAAACCGCACACATATTAGTAGTTGATTAGGATATCTTCTTTTTTTATTTTTGAAAATATATCAACTGCATTATCTGTAAATCAATTTTACCTGATTCATTACTATTATAAAGGTATATGATATATTTACAAATTAATATTATCTTAAATTATAATATATTTTTTTTTATTGCTTGCTTACCGGCTCAAGTTTTGTCTGTTTGTTAAACATGCTAGAAATTGTCGATACTTTTCGAGCAGTTTGCGGTAATTTTATATTTTTAGTCGCACCACCCATTTATTTTTTCTAGATCATATTTTGCCCAAATTAAAAGATTAATGTAAACATGCGTCACGAAAAAATTTAATTTAAATTTAGGTAGAATAAGGTACTCAACTAAGTTAACACAATACGCAGAATAGTTGAATCATACACGACTGTCACAAGTTAACTGAAGTCCGTGATCAATGAGTGCCAATTGGTTGTTGTTTTTAGAATTTGTATTTATTTTAGATTTTAGAAATTAAACTATACGAGATTATGATACTAACTGTTCATTTTCCTCACAAAACACACTCACACAAACACACATACATAAATACATACCCATACATACAATGTGTACGTCTCCGCATACGTCTAAATATAAATATATTCCAACTATCAATTAGTAAAAATGTATCATTGTGACAATAATTTCTTAGTACATACTATAATATTTTCTGAAAATATTATAAAATACCCAGACAGCAAATGTTTGACTAAAAATATTATTATAACATTATTATAGCCACGTTTTTGCGCTGATAAAATATAATAATGGTAAAACGGCAACAACTGGACACCGGCCCATCGGGCTGCTTTTAAAAACAGACAGGGGCAAATGCCCACCTTGCCCCCCTCTAAATGACGCCACTGATATAGAGTATCGTTATCGTTCGCTAATCGCTATACGGGTCCCCGTGGACTTAAGTCATTTGGGTTACCCGTATGGGCAAACATCAAACAATAATAATAATTAATAAGTAATAACTATAACTACATTATAATAATTATTGAATTATTCACAATATGGTGGTGGAGGCACATAAGTATATGATAATATTATTATCACGAGCTCATTATCTCAGAACGTTAAATATGATTACAATGTAGGTAACTAGGTAAGAGGTAACCGTATCCAACATAGCGAAGTCCGGAACATTTAGCATTAGCGCTCTTAAAGGGACCTTAGGGTATTTTTGGGTGCTCTAGGGTTCACCGCAGTCACTGAACAAAAGGGTTAGGTGGTATTTAGACCTAGTAGACCTAATAATCTATTCTGACAAAACTGTTGGATCTAGTATTATAGTCATAAACAAATTTAATTTTTAATTTTTTTAAGAACACTACTTATGTTTATTAAACATTTAATAGCATTTAAAAATTCTTTTAAAATGTATTGTAAAACAAGTAATAGTAATACTCAAGGCTGGGCAAGTTAATGATTTTTTTTAACTCAGTTAAGTCAAGTTAATATGCACCAATAACAAAAAGTTAAAAGTTAAAAGTTAATTTAACAATAGGTTAACTCAGTTAAGTTAAAAGTTAATACACGCTTTTTGTTAACTTTTTATTAAGTTAAAAAAAAGTTAATATGTTTATACAACGCTAGAGTACTTAATTTTTTTCCAACCTAAAACTAAATTATAGACTATAGTGTTTATACTTTATGCAGTATTTCCATATTAGCTAGATTCGAATGATATACATTTTTACTTTAAGCAATTAATGGTCAATATTTTTTGATATGAAAACGAAATAGACTGAAATAGTGAAATATAATAAAACAAAAACAAAATAAATTAACTAAACTTACTTCTTGATATGGAAAATTAACTCGTTAATTTCATGTTAATTAAAAAAGAATTTTAGTTAGTTAACAGTTAAGTTAATGAAAAGCCAAAAGAAACTAGTTAAGTTAAAAAGTTAATATTATATTAACTTTTTAACTTAACTTTAACTTTTTAACTCGTTAATACCCAGCATTGGTAATACTACTGCAAAATTTAAAAGTTCTTAAACTACTATAAGTTATAACACAGTTTTAAAATATTTTGAATATTAACAATAATGACTTTCCACGTAGCGACATCGTTTATCATTCATGTTATCATCGTAATAATTGTTTTGTTGTGCAGTTTTAATAACTAATGCTCTAAATAAGACTAAGTTCATGAAACACATAATTTTTTATGCATAGAGCAGTATAGTGAGTAGATTGATTTATTACTAATAAGTTATTTATCACTAATAATACTCAATTGTAGGTATACAACCAAATTTACAACTGGACTGTAACTAAACGATTATCGTTTTTTGGAGAAAAATATAGCTATTTTGAATTCTTTGATGGCGAGCGGAGTTAACGTTACGCTTTTGTATTCTCGTTTTATAAAATAACTAAAATCAAAATTATTTTCCAGTGAAATGTTGTAAATCAGACTTAAACCAGTTCTATATACTGACTTCAGTTAGGTATGTACCGACAATTATTTTGAAAACAGATTTTATTTTGTTGTCTACTTAGTGTCTACCTAGTGTAGAATCCCAATTATAATAAATAAATAATAACCATAGTAATATTATTCCTTTTACCTTGTAATTTGTTCGGAAATTCGTTATTTAGACCCGATTTTTGGCGTTTTATCATAGGCAGGTACTTCGTAATATGATCTTCAAGGAACTCTGGCTATATCGTATTACATTTCGCGGTATACTACGCAGTCGGTGTGAAAAAATGATTAACCACACGCGACCAAGAAGTGTCGTCAAAAATCGCCTGCCACAATTGTTTACGGGACCGTTTTGTAGACATATAAGTTTTTGGGAGGGGGATGTCGTAAAAAATATAATATATTTTTAAGCCCGCGCGGTGGCACCGGTAGCACCGGTGGTGGCGGTGAGGGTAGTTGTTAACGGCGGTGGATTGCATATATCAGGGAGGGAACGGGTGGGTGCTAGCGCGCCGACGCCAGCTTCGTCGTCGTCGGCGACTCCTCGTCGCGACGCCACCGTCCGCGCAAAACGCAACGAAACGGCCGCGGTTCCAGTCGTCGTCGCCGAACGGTTATCGATCGCCACCACCGCGCTCCGGTTGAGATATATTCATTACGATATCATAATATAATATTATTTAATATCAAACACATTAGCATACAAAGGCGCCGCAATCGTAGGTAAAACCGTATATTACCGCTCCGGTTACCTATTATTTATCGTCATATTTTGATCCATAGCGGCACGATACCGGCACGTGTGACCACCGCCCGTCTTCGCGACGTGCGGTCCTCCGATGCGTCGCCGTCTTGCCATCTCGTCGGTCCGCGTACCCGCGGCACATTGAACCGTCCGGCGGGCGATGCGCGAACGGCGCACCGCCGCCGCCGAGACTATCAGCCGCACATCACAGCGACGCCGACGACGGAGACGGTTAGGACCGCAAGTACGAAGACGACGACGACGGAGTCGAAGACTGATCACGATCGCGTACACTCATAGATCACCGTCAACATCATCATCATCATCATCATAATCATCACAATCATCTCGTTGTTGCTGTCTTAGTTATTATTATTAAATTATTTTTATACGCAATCATGGAAAACAATCCGTTGAATTGGAACGACTTGACTACCGCCAACGACCTGCCCGTCCCCATAAACCTCCAAAATTTCTTTTGGGGTTTGACCAGGTGAGCGCCTTTATATTATATTACCTGCTGTACCACGCAAGAGCGTCTCTTGACCAATTTGTAGGTGGGGTGGTCGAAAACCAAAGGTTTATAGGTACTCAGTATCTGCGAGTATAATTTTAAATTTTTTATTATAAAAATAATATATATATAGAGAGACAATGTTAACCACATATTAAAATATAAATGCATTAAAATGTCATCATAAATCTTATAATATTAGCAGGTATATGCATATTAGATGTACAATTTTATTAATACTAATGCATACAAAACAGTTGAGTTACAGAAAAGCAAAGAATAAAAAAAAAAATGATATTTTTAAAAAAGTTACAAAGTTTGGGGAGAGGTGATTTCCACCTGCGCCCAGTCTGTAAGACGCCCATGATAATATCAAGATAATTCACTCGCGTGTTTTCGTGACTCATTACATTATTACGGCGCTAGGGGATGCTAATAGTATGACATTATAGCATTGTAGTAATATTAAATAAATATTGACGTTTTTAACAATATTATATGATTATGTATTTATATTGTAAATATGCCACTGAATGTGAGTTTATTAATAACGACAGTCACGTTTGAAACCAACGGACCACGGTTCGCGTGTAGATAGGTCAGTGTTTGTCGAACCAGGAAACTCGTTGTATCTAAAGACATAATTAAACATATGTAGTATTTTTCCGGATCTCTGATTTCATTTATATGACTAGGGTGATGTTCCTATAATCTTATTAGTGCAAACAAGAAATGACAACAAAAGCTAGAGGCTATCGTGTTAAATCTCGGCATTTCAAAATATTTAGTATTATTATCATCAACCGTATATACAACCTATTGTAACAAATTATTTAATCTGATTGTAATTTCCAGTTACTTACATCGATTGATTTTCACTTATTACATCAATTCATATTATATATTATATTTATAAGTACATACAAATACATAATTGATTTCTTACGAATATTATTAAATATTATTTAATATTTGCCGCAACAAAAAAAAAAAAAACGATATTTGGACGCCACACTTCCATAAATTATTTTTCATAAACGTTTTGCTTGGGCAAGAACACTTCGGGTATATCCTTAGAAAATATATTTTCAGATATTAACCGAATTTCCACCGTCAAAAAAAGAACTTTGACTCTGAACGATGATTACATTTTTTCGATATCATTAATACAAAAACTATTATAAAGCCAGTTATTTTTATGTTTCAAACTTAAACAATACTTTCTTTGTGAGCAATATCGAAAAAATAAAAATGACATTGCATAAATAATATTAATATTAATTAACATTGCATACGGCAATGCCCAATGCACAGTCAAAGTTCTTTTAGATTCTGAGCAGAGCAAAAGAATGTATTGTATTTAGGTACAATGATATGTGTTTTTTTTCTGTCTGTCATAAACATTTTAGGTAGCAACAACTTTTCGATTTTCAACATCAGCATCTTTTTTGATAGAAAAGTGAATCTAATTGGTACTTTTGAGAAGTCAAAGTTTAAAATTCGTAATAGTTTTAGAAAGGGTCAGGAAAAAAATACGAAAACGTAGTGATTTTTACGCAAAACCAATTATTGAAAAATTGATTTTATTTTTTTGGTGTAAATCGAAACTTATAGAAGTATTTCCTTGAAATTTTCACCAAATATTTATACTAGCATTTTCCATATTATAAAAACAACTTTTTCGAAATGTTTTGATTCTTTTAGAGCTAATTATATCCTTGAACATTTTTTCGAATTTTGTAAATGTATTTAAAATTATACTCGATAAAAAAGTTTTCACTTAATAAAAAAGCTCGTAAATTTAATGCAAGGTTCTTTGTAATTTTCATTAATGAAAATTAAAAAATATTAAAAATACATAAGCACAATTATATTTTATATTAATTGAAAGTTAATATATTTGACATTTCGAAAATTTTGAAATTATTTTTCATTTAGATATTATTCATAAAAGTTTTTCTTATCAGTTGACATTAAAAAAAAAATACCCTTGAAATGTTCAGAACATTTTTTTTAGCATTTTTCATACATGGTAATATTTTCAAACTATTTTGGCTCTTTTTGAACTTTTGAAGTATATAATAGCTATAAGAAATTTTTCAAGTAGAAATTCTTAAAAATTTTTCTTTTCATAGCTAACATTATAAATTTTAATAGAAGATTCCCAACAAGTTTTTCTACCTCTTACCAAAAACAAAAATGTCACCGAAAAGTCACGCTGTTTATAGTAATTAAAATAAAACACATCCATTACGACATGCTACTGTACAGCAGAGCGGTACCCACTTGTTCACCTTTTTTTTATTCTTAAAAATGAAGGTTCTTATACAAAACCACTTTAAAATTGAACTTGTGGCGTTATCTTAACTTAAATGTGATTGGAAATATTTTATTATCTTCAAGATTGATACGGTTTTCTAAACATCCCCGTTTCAATTTAAAATTATAACTCCTGCAGCAACAGTATAAATCAGAAAAAGGTATTTTGTACAATTTTATTTTTCAATACTAACATGAAGATGTATTTTAGTTTTTAAATGCCTTCAAAATTCTTTCAAAAAGTATCCAAATAGTATTAAAACAATTCGAAATACTAAAATACCAGAAATTATTTTGCATTTTATTATAGTGTTGTAATAAAATACATCATCGCATATTATACTCTAAGGCATTATTTAATGCAACCATGGTTAATCGTTATGTCAATATATAAAACGAGAAATATTAAAACACATACCTATAAATATTAAATACATCATATTAAATAGCTAGGTAGATACTGCAATAGATGTGCAGCTATTAACCCATAGTTATATAGGATAATTTATATGCGAGCGTAATTTTAAAAAGATTAAATTTGTACAGTTGAAAAATTATAATATTATTAATACTAAAATTTGTTATAATTTAATATAGCTATTCGTTTATGGCACATAATGTTATTATAATGTTGTATGTATTTTGTAGTGCATTCATTCGACCTAAAGTTGGTAAACTACATGAAAATTCGTGTTTGGTAAGACAATTTAGTACACCTATATACTTATATTATTTATTTATAATATATCTGGAAAATATTTTTTTTTGGAATTTTGGTACAGAACAATTATTTTGTATTTTTTCAACAACGCTGGTACATTAATTTTGAAATCAATTTTAGAAGTTAAATACAATGTACATATATGTTCTATGTACAGGGTGATTCAACAAGCATGCTCACCGTCATTTTTTCCCCTTAATGATAAATTTATTCAAATTCTGATTTTTTGAATTTTTAATTATGTCTACCCAAAAACAAATTTTTTTATACTTGGTACTTAACGGTACTTAAGGAGTGTACTATGGTAATACAAACTCCTCCTCTTTAAAGGAGAATCCCCCCTTTTTTATTGTAAATTATTTATTAGATAATTTTTTGAGTTATTAAAATGTTTGTACTAAGGATAATAGTTCTTAAAAATGGTTTTACAAAAGTAATACTGGAACTAGTATTTAGTATACTTGGGCCATTTTTACAAATTATTAATGTTAATAGATTAATATTAATGACTACAATTTATTTTAAAATTATCATAGCCCCTAAATTAAACACAAAGTTAAAAAACTTAAATACTACTCGTACGAATTTTGAATTTGATCTGTCAAATTTTTCAGAAAAAATATCCATTTAATAAACAGTTTCCTATGCAGTGGAAATAAGGGTTCGCATTTGAAGAAACAGAAGTCCGTTTTTAACAGGACACGCCTTAAGTAGTACAAACAATATCAAGAATATAAAAATATAGTCTTTAAGTATATTTAACAATTTTAAAAATCAGATTTTGGGTAACTGCATTTTGACAGACTTGGGTTGTTCATGAATTCCACGGGTACAATTAAAAGAGGATTGTTGTGTGTGTGTGTGTGATGAAAAATTGAAATGATTGAAAATCAAGGTAAAATATTATTAAAATAAAAATAATATGTAAGTTAAATATAAGTGTGTGTAATTAAAAATTGAAATGATTGATTGAATTGAATGATTTAGATTAATATAAAATTCCCTATAGATTTCATATATTAATTTTATCTTAATCTTTACAAACATACAATTTTATCTTTTATATTGTATCATACTCGCTCGAACACATTATAAGAAACTTGCCCCAACACATTACGTTTATTATGTGGGTAAAAAGGTAATTCACCCAAACGCATGACGCCCAACTCCATTATTGAAGAAAAAAGGGGGTGAGCATGCTTGGTAAATTACCATGTATACATACAATGGTTATAGATAACAGAAAAAATATTAAACGACACTTGGCACCTGCTACCACTTAAGTCCAAAATTAATAATTGTAATATTTTTGGATATAATTTCTGGATATTCATTATTATTATACACATTTTAGGTATTTATCGTTATAATGTTTTAATATATTTTATTTTATCGGTCACGTATATTATAGTTTATCTATATAGAAGTATAGTAACCTAGTAAGTATTGTTTAAAAATTATTATTGCCATAAATGTACA
The DNA here is from genome assembly GCF_019925205.1 of Metopolophium dirhodum. Taxonomy (NCBI): domain Eukaryota; kingdom Metazoa; phylum Arthropoda; class Insecta; order Hemiptera; family Aphididae; genus Metopolophium; species Metopolophium dirhodum. The sequence continues at coordinate 110,485,056 of NC_083560.1, forward strand.
AAAGAATTACCTAAGTAAACCTTTAATTCAAACCGTTTAGTCTTAAATATTTCCTAACGGAAGTACCTATATATAAGTAAGAGTAAATACTAACGTAAATGCACAGTATATAATTTATTTAGGTATAACTTCATAATAATACATGTTCACTGAACATTTTAGAGATATTTAAAATTAAATAAAAAAATATCTGGTTTAGGTATTGGTATGTATTATAATTTCATAGGTATCTATATATAATATTTTTTTTGTTTTTTTATTTGATAAAATAGAGTATTTACAATCTGTAATATTTATATAAAATACAATAAGTAAATTTAATAGCTAATATAAGGTACATAACATGAAATGGTGTGAGGGGGGAGGCCCACCAGTGTGGATACCCTCTAACTTGGGGTAGAGCATTTTATTTATTTTTTTATGAATACTGGTCGAAATTCAGGAGTTCTCGACACCAGTGCCTTTTTAATCGACGTGGGAGGATACTTGGCATGAATTCACTGGGAACATATAATATTTAATTCTTAATAATAGCTATTGCTATAGGTAGTAGGTGCCTAATACCTATGTATCAATTAGCTGCAGAATAAGTTGTACCAAATTTCCATATTTCCGTTTTCATTAAATAATAATATATATTATGATATTCAGCTATTGTTATTAATACACTTAATTAGATTACCTACTAAAAATATGTTTATTATTTTTGCTGGCATACCATAAAGTTTTGTCAACATACAGCTGGACATCACGTAAGTTTTGTTTAATTATGTTTTATATTTTCATACCTCATTTTACAAATATATTAATTTATTGTTCATATTTCCCTTTTCAATAAATTATAGCTTCGACCAAATATGGTTTAAGTTTAAATAATAAATATTTTATAGATATATCTACTGCTTCATATAGAATATTATATACCAAACTATAAACTGATATGAACTCATTATTCATCAATTACCTATATTTAGTTAGAATTGTTTATGATATATTAATATAATATTATAATATTATAATAGTATATATTTATATATGATAAACATCTAAACTTGTAAATTGTTTTCTCGCTAAAAAAATGATATTGCATAATATTATAATAATCAATTAAATCAATAATTACCTATTGATCAATATAATATATAATAATTTAATTTTTTTTAAAATTATTATAAGGCGTCAACTGAATTGTTATTAGTCTGATTTTTACTGTAAAGGGTACGATTGGTTCGGAACACGTGTATAATATTATATGATAAATATAATGGTAATTTTGTATTATAATTTAGTAATAGATATTATTATTTAGAGTTTAAATTACATAAATATTGATGAATTCAGAATTTAAATTTGCTATACACTTATATAGGTATTTAAAAATGATTTTGATATTGAATAACTATAATAATGTATAGTTGTATACAATGTATATGCTTAATTTTCTCACCGTACTTCCCTCATAAAATATTATCTTAAATAAATTAGACAATCGTGAAATAATTTTCTTGTAGGTTTTATTTTAATTACGACAAAACAATGTTAACTCTAAATTCAAGCAAGAATGATTCATATAACTTGTCATTTGCTTATATTTGTTAACAGAAACTATATTCTATTTTCTGTTTTTACTATAGTAATAAAATTAAGACATTTTAATAATAATATTTAAGTTAGGTTACATGCTTAAAGCCCAGAATATATAGGTAAATGTTTATTTTAATATACATTTTTTAGAATATTTATTTTTAATAGTGATATGTACTAGTATTTTTAATTTATAACTTAACTGCATTTTATATAGTTAGCAATATTATTAGATTACGAGTGATGCGAAAAATGTATGTATCCTAGGTACAGTGATAATATAATATATTATTATTATTATTATTATTATTATTATTGTCCTTATTAACTTTTCCTGTAAACCCTTTTCTTGGTAAAAATGTTGTTCAAATAATTTCATGAAACACTTTTAAAGGTCGAAAATCGAGTCTAGATGATAGTTTGAAGAGGTGATTACCCGTATTTTTACCTGTTGCGGTTTTTATTGGTTATCACCACGAGTGTCCACGACTTTTTCTAAAGGTCCGCGTCATGCCATTATGCCAACTAGAATGGCCGCTGGCGTTGACGATGGCAGTTCAACCAAGACTGTTTACCTGACACACTATTAAAGTGTCCTTTTTTTTCGTTGAACGTGTGTGTTCACTATAATATTATATTATACATTCTAACCGATTAAAATAATTTATTTTACTCTGCACTATTATCCCTTAAAAATAAATAATATACAGATTGCTTATATTTTTACTTAAAACAAAGTGTTAAAACTAATAATATTGTTAAATTTTAGTAAAAAACTGAAAATCTGTTATGTTATACTTATTTATATTTTATTTTGAAAGAACTATAGTTTAAGTACTAAGATAAGATAAGCAAATAAAAATAAGAATTATTGATGTTAACTCATTTTAACGTCATCATGTAAATGATAACTCATTACCCGGCCTGTGAATTTAATGATGCATATCGATGAATTTCATTATGAATTCAAAATAAATGAGATACAATTTGGTTCCGGATATGAAATTTCTGAATAAAAAATTTTATTTTATTTTTAGTGAATTTCCTTTATATTTTAGTGCACAAGGCATGCTATTTCATTGTTTTTTGCGCATTACAGTTAAAACCCCGGTAACTACCTCGTTTCTGTCATACTTGATAACCTAAAAATGTTACAAAAAAAACTTTTTTCACAAATTCTAAAATATTTTAAAAATACAAAACCAAATTACATAAAAAAAATTTATCTTACACTAATAATTATTTGAATAAATTATGATACATCGTTTTTTAATATAAATTCTCTTAATTAATACTTAAATTCTTAAATATTTCAAGGAGAAAGAGTATGTATTATTAAATAATATATTATATAGATAATATACTCTAAATTAATAATCATGTATAGCAAATTATGACGTATTTAAAGTATTGCTATAGAAAGTATAAAAACGTAGATACCTAAAAAATATAAAAATAATAGTAAAACATATGTTGAAGTCACTCTGCTGTACATTATAGTAGGTTTAAAATGCAACGAAAATATTGAGTAGGTCACAGTCATGGATGTATGTTAAATTTGAATTCAACAATAAATATTTGTATGCGAAAAACAATAAATTCTGAGCGGAGACCGGTATGTCAGCGCGTATTACTTCGGATATTATATAACTATACTACTACTAAATCTACAAAAACCGACTGAACCAGTATATTCATCGCTCGCATAAAAACTAAAATTAATGTAACTTGTAAAGCACAAAATGCCCTAAAAATACAAAAAAATTAAATAAAAAACGTAAAATAAAAATTTTACCATTAAATTCTAGTATTCTACATAATATCATGAAGAAATTTTCTATAGAGACGATCAACATTATAATTAAAGCATGAAAAATAAAATCTTAGGTGATTAAAAATCAACATTTTATACAATAAAATAAAACAGTAATATATAACTTATTTTGTCACATACTTATTTATAAAATTATAAACGTATAAAGTTATAACTTATATCCAGGACTTGCATTTGAAAAAAATTCCATTTTATGTTATTTACAATTAAAACGTTACACAATTTTTTGAGTTTATCGTTATTTAAAATTAAAACGTTATTCAATTTTTACGTTTACCGTTATTCAGAATTAAAACGTTAGCCAATACAAGTCTTGCGTTTATCGTTATTTAAAATAGTGTTAATACCTATTAAATTAAAAAATAATAACTATTGCGGGTAAGTTAAGGCCGGGATACGGAATATAACATAATAAATTCTTAGATTGTTTACATGAAATAAATGTTTCAACGAAACCAATAGATCTTTTAAATAAATAGATTTTAAAATATTTCGTTTGTGTTATTTTTCGTTCAATGATATTTTTATAAATTACGTTTTGCGTTATGTTTTATTTAACGACATTTATATATTTTCAATTATGTTAATCGTTATGTTTTGTTTTGTGGTATTTAATTATTTTTGATTGTCGCTTTCCGTTATAATTACGTTTACAAACTTCAATAGTTTTTTGTCAAATATAACGTTATTATAACGTTTGCAAGCTCTGGTTATAACACTTGCACTACTGTAATATAGTTTTAAATAATTATCATGAATGATATTCTGATTTATAATTATTATTTATTATGAAATAATTTACAATATTAAGTACCTAAGTTAATAAATAATAATAAAAAAGTTTATGAAACAAACCAAATTGTTCAATCTTATATGAAAAAAAAATGTTTATTATTTAGTATTTAATTAATGTAACAATCCTTATTTGTAACTAATGGCCTCTGTTGTCGACGTTATTTTTTTACGATCAATAAAAAAAAAAAAAAAAAATAATAAAAAAAACATTTTTTATATAAGTTTTAAAATATGTTATGATGTTGGGTTAGTTTATGAGTTTACAACTTAAGAGTTGACTTGCAACTTGATGACTATAAACTTTTAGGTATAGGTAATAAATATTTTTTTATTTTCATAAAATAAAATAAATATTTAGAACATTTTACGAAATACTACAAGAAAATTAATTTCATGAAATTTTAAAAGCCTATTTATAATGTGTACACAATTTTTTTAGATATTAATATTCAATAATTTATTAAAATTTTTGGAATGGCTTATTAATTATTTGTTGTTTTATTAGGCCACATCGATTTATATACAATATACATTTTTAAACAACAAACTTTTACAAATTTTTATGTCCACGTTTTGGTATTGAATATTTGATTATACTTTAAAATTGTAGAATTTTTTTATGCAACAAACGGTTATTTTAAATATTATTTATCTAACTTAGGTAATCGTGTTCTAATATAATTTGATGAATAATTTCATTGTACATAAAATGTTAATATATATTTTTTATTATTGAATTATTTATAGTTTATATTTACAATCCATACAATGCTTACAATAAAAACATTTGATAACAATATAAAAATACTTACTGAAATAAGTGGGGAAACCATTCAACAATAGCACCTCTTTTTTTGTAGCTTGCCGGCTCGATTTGGGAAACCGTGTTCTAAGTAATGGCGTCCTTTGACTGTTTTTCAGTCTTCTCGGTGGATTATATGGATGGTGATTGATGACATACAAGGGATTAGAGGGTTTTAGTTCGAATAAAGTTTAGAATGGAATTTTTTGTAATGTTTAGTCGCTATACTATTTTGGTTACCTCTGGGGTTTGTAAATCCTTATGCAGTGCATTGTCGGTCATATGCCACGGGACATCAGTTATTTGTATAAGACCTATCGTCTAGAAAGTTTGTATAGGTTTTATATTGTATCTTTGTAGCGTATGGATTAACCCCGAATTGAATAAGTTTTGAATAAAAAAAAATAGTGTGGCCAAAAGTGAATACTTGAAAGAAAAGTGTAAATCTGTGTACCTCGTACAGTCGTATAAAAATATTATAATACCCTAAACAATCTTATTTTAAACTTAATTTTACTGGAGTTGAAATACTATGACTTTCAACATAAAATGTTTTTAAAACAGTATTTATTTTGCATTATTCGGTAAACAGTTAAATGATAAAAGTACATATTTGAATTATGAATGTTTGTTCTATATTTTGTTGTTTTTATGATATTTTATATATTTTTAAAATCTTACTGTACCAAGGTATTATAAATAAGTTATTCAGATTTTTCCATTAAATGTTGAATGTGTATTATATTTATATATTAATATATTGGCGATTGCACCTAATCTATTTATATTAAAATATGTCCAGTAGGTATAATATTTATAAACATTTAAAAAATGAATTGTTTTAAAACAGTATTAGAATTATTATTTCATAAAAATATTTATCAACAGTTATTTCATGGGATATTGTGATACATAATAAATGTTTAGTGGCTCAGCGTGGTGCAGTGACTAAATCAATCACTCGATGTGATTGAGAGTAAGTAACGGCCGCTGCCACTAGTACTCGGATGGGTGACCACCAGGGTTCGTATGCGCAAAAACCTTGCCACACATACTCGTGTTCCTAACCGACCGTACCAACCTTATAACGCCCAATGGCCTGTGTTGCCACGAATTAAGTAATAATAATAAAAAAAAAATAAATAAATATATATATTATAAAGCTTATTATGTAACTTATTTTTTAATATACATTTCAGGAAATGAAAGAAGCATGCAAGGTAAGAATATTTTTGAATTATAATTTTTTTGTGCTAATATTTCCTATTAAGAAATTAATAATTTAAAATTATTCAAATTTTGTCAACAAATAAAACTTACCAAAATTCAAAATTTGCAATATTTTTGGGAAAAGAATTCCTGTTATATATTTTGTTGTCATAGTACCGTCATCATGACGTATTTTTTAAGGTCCAAAAGTGACTCAATATTTTTTCTTTATATTTAATTAGATCCATAGTGCTCGAAATAAAAAAATTACGAACTGGAACCTTTATACAATTAATATGCCTTATGTGAATATGCCTATTTCAATTTTTTTAAATTTAAATTTATAATATTTTATAAATACATACCTATTATATTTTAATCTTAAAAAATGGAATTATACAATTCAGAATTTTTATAATAATTTCATCAATGCTCCGTAACTGTTGATACTTTTTTCGTGTTTGTGTGACTTGCAGATCCTACATAAGTGTTGTAGCTAGGGGAAGGGTGGGGATCCCTCAAGTTATCAAATATCAAATTTTATAGATATTTTTTGCTACCAATCATACAATTTTGGGGCAGTAAAAATGCTCCAATTTTCTACTTCAGCAGGTTCTCTGATAGGAAAATGTATCTAGTTGAAGCTAAAGAGGTCAAAATTGAAAATTTCTAGTATTTTTAAAAGCGTCGGGAAATACAAAAAAAAAAAAAAAAATGAGAATTTAAACTAATCACCGTAGATATTTTACCAAATGTTAATAATATGACTATTTTCCATATTATGCATGATAAGTTTAAAATTATTTTGACTCTTTTTGAGCTATTTATCGCCATGAGAAAATTTCGATTTCGTAAAGTATTTTTATTATTGTCTATAAATAATTTTGCGCTCGATCAAATAACTTGAAAATCTAATACAAGGTTTCACAACAACTTAAATAGTGATACCTAATTAAAACAAAAAGTTGAGCGTCAATCCAGAATGATTTTTATGATTGTCTGAATTCAGACTTTTGACAAAATTCATCGAAATCTCAAACATTTGAAATTATTAATATTATAATTCATAAAAAAATTTCTTTTCAAAGCTAACATTTGAAAAATTAACAAAAGTTTCCTAAGATTTTTAATATTAAACAAATGTTTATCGGAAAGTAACATTAGTATATGAGCGTTTCTACAAGGCCTGAGAATTATTCCCGAGAAATAATTTTTTTCGATATAATACATCCTCTAAATAGGTATCCGTAGGTTACTACAGTGGAAAAGTATTATAATTAAGGTAGCTCCTAAAATATAAATTTAATTTTAAAATTTTATAGAATTGAGGAAAATTTGAAAACTGGTGCCGGGCCCTATAATATTTTTACGATCTGGACTATTCAATTTTAACTATAACCAACCGGAACGGACGCAAAGGCAAATATACGTATCGAAACTGCATTCCGGTCCATTTCGAACACTGATTAGATCAAATACCTATTGTTATTTAAATAAAATGTAGCTTATGCACATTTTTATTATTTTGTAAAAGGGTATACCCACGTACAATAGAAATCAACTACAGTTTTAATTTTGGTGTACCTAGGTAATTTAATATTCTGACATCCATGCTAGATGTAGTATCAATATTGTATAGGTATCACATTATCTACTAAACATTTTTACTTATATTTTGATAATATAATACTATTTAAAATCTCAAAATATATAATCTGCGAATTGATTACTAATTTATTTTTGATAGATTTATTTAAAAAAAAATTTAGTTGTTTTATGTGTTAAGAATATTAAACAGCTTTTAAATACAAAGATAATCACGTATTCTTACAAAATATATTTAATGTTATACATTGTCTAATTCGTTTTATTTTGTTTGACTCTTAGACTTTTGAACGGTTACTAGTACTAGACTCCCAAATTGACTTACCAGAAAAACTAAAAGAGGAAATTAGATTATTACCTAGATGGAATATCATTCAGGCTTCATTCCCACACATACTACATTCTACAGCAGCTATTCTTCAAAACCGGTAAAAAATTATCGATATTTAATTTAAAATTTGAAGTTTGTGTTGTTAGTTTCTCCTATAGGTAAGTATAGGTATATTATTATAATTGTTTAAAAACCCATTTAGTTAATGGAGTTTATAAAATATTAATACTTGAATGTAATAATACCTATGCGTTTTAGTATAATAAAATGTTATTTTATTGGGATTAGAAATATTATGATACATCTGCATATTCAATTTTTCAAACCGTATACCGTCTTTAAAAGCCGAAAAAATCTTATTCGCTTCTAAAATGGAATTTTCAGATTAACTTCGATGATGCTTTTGGAACTTTTACATACAATTCTAGTTGAATTTAAGTGACCAAAATTGTAATTGTAATACCTTTCTGGCTTTCTACGAACTGATATTTTATAAAAGTTGTATCGATTACAAATAAAAGTTCCTACATAATATATAGGTATAATAGGCTACTTTTGTTACTCAAGCCAATTATTTTTAAAAATTGTTGTAGAAAGCTTTGTTTATTGATTGAATTATTAAAATAATTAAATAAAATATATTTTAATTAGTAGAATTACTGAATTACATTGACCATAATAGGGATAAGAGGTAATTTAATTTAAATTAAGAACTTTGGTGGACGTCAGCAAGAAAACCACTCAATATTCAGAAAAATCAATTCTTAAAATTCACTTTTTATGTTGGTCTGCACTTGTTTTAATTTAGCTAGGATTTTTTTTTTTAAATCAGCGTTCTTGGCCATTTTATTTTGTGTCTTCTCGGAAAATTCCTTAGGATTGTGTATGATAACATACGAAGGATTAATGGATTTTCATTAGAACGGAGTTTTGCGAGTAATCTTTTGTATTTTCGGGTAGCTAGTTCAGTGTCGGTTGGGATTAGTAAATATATTCGTGTAATGCGTTATTGTTACTTGTTAGTCAAACACCACAGGGCACGGGCTTAGAATATTTTTCTCAGATCAACAGATTGAACAGCTTGCAATGGTCTTACATTGATGGCCGTATAGCTAGACCATAGATTTAAATGCTAGTCGTACTACCAGAGAGGTTATAATTGTTTTATACATTTAAATTATTAAAAACATGATTAGAATTATTTCAATTTGAGACCACAACATTCAAACATATTGGCCGGTTGGGTTTTATCAATTACATTTCACATTTTGAGTGATTTTTTTTTTGTGATATGAGATTTGCTGCGTAATATAAATGATATACTGACACAATGCGTGTGGCTTGACTGCGTAGGTACTAGCCACTAGGCACATAAATGTTATATATATTAATTATTACTACAAATTTTCCACCACTTTTTTATTTTTAATGTTAACATTTTTAAACCTATTAAGTGATGTTAAAGTTTGATAAAGTTTTAACATCATAAGTTCTCATCAAAGCTTATGTTGTAAGTTGCCTTCAGGTCCTTGTTTAATCCGTATATACAAATATAGGTACATTATATAAATATATATCGTAACAGAGTCATTAATAATTCACCCAGGTGCTCATTTTGCTTCTCAGTTTATTTTTGATCAACATTAAACACTATTATTTTTAAAATTTATTTTTATTTTCTGTAACTACTCGGTCATTCTCGTTTTATATATTTAAATTTTACTAAATTATACCACTATAATTATACCAATCTCCTGCAGGCCGTAGTTTACTAGAACTCAAACCAAATGTCTGGGAAAGGTTTAAATTCAATTTTTACCAGCCTGAGTTTCAATTTCGTAAATAGTAATGAATAATTTTCACCGTGTCAGTTTCTTTAATTGAAATCACATCTATAATTTATTGTATTCAACCGCATCGGAAAATTCAAAAATCTACAGAAATCTTAATATCTAGTTTTTAACTGTTAATACAATTAAATTTCAATGAGATAGGTGAGGTGCTTTAATTTTTTTCACAATTGGAGTTTTTTGTTCCCACAATAATTTTTTTGAATTATAAATTTTAACAATTATCAAACTTATATTAAACTAGATTTATAGATTTTATTAGCTTATTTTATTTTTTATGTCATATAATAACATAATATATTGTTATGTACGTCTACACAACTAAATAAATGAAACACGCAGTGAGGTAGTTAACTACTATACTTTATTTGAACACTATGTTAATACAAAAATACACGGATTTGTGGAGGCTCTGTCGGACTGACAACGACTGACTCGCCTTGGGGACGAGTGCAGTCGAGCGGGCCCGTTGTGGCTCAAAAATGCCCATGCAGCGGAATGCCATATACGCCGGCCATGCTCGTTCCTACAGCGGATACATGGTTACATATATATGTCAAAGAAATGCTTATATTACAAATACTTATATTACTAATGAATTATAACACTCCACGACTTAAATGAGAAATGGGGGCTAAATAGTCACCACTTTTCTCCTATGTTTTATGTAAAGAATAAAAAAAACTGCAGGCCTAGGCGGTGCGAGATTGTGCAATTTCTTGTACATTATGAGGTTCTGCGATTTCAGGTGAATATAATTTTGGTATACTACATCGATACTTAATAACAAAGTACATACTTATAATAACTAATGTAATGACAATTATATATAACAATATCAAATGATGTTCTGGTTTTACAAAAAAATTTTCTGTGGTATCCTTGTAAAATTTCTTGAGTTTGTTTAACCTTGAGACTCCCGAGCTAATTTGTTAAAATGAATATAAAGCGTATGATTACTGATTTTCTGAGGTTCATGATGTTCTGTTATTTTCTTAAGGGATAATGGTAAGTTTAGACTTGGACTTTTGGGTACGAAATCTTTATGATTTCTTGTTTTAATATTCCTGATTGGTGTGAGTATTGAGTATAGATTGTATAAATCACGCAATGCTCCGGAATGTCTATTTTACCTACCCCAGTAAGTGTTATTTTATACGGGACTTGACGACAGGCTACTGTTATCACCTGATGAGTGCAATAATATAGCCACGAATTTTGATACTGAAGTTTATGCCATACAGTGGTTTGCAAACTCAAATATCTGAGGTTACATGTGTCTAAATGACTGTCTGGAATGTTGTATAAAGATACCTTTTAATTTTCTTTCTTAGTACGTTTAAAAATGGATTATAGTTCTATACATAATTTAAACGAGAACAGTGATTTACACTTATAATATTGAGGTTCTGTAAGACTAAAATGGTATTCATTATCTAAGCTTACTGCTAAATATTGTGTATCTGGATTTATTACAGCTATATTCCCGTTCGGAATAGTTATTGGCAAGGGGATGTTATGATAGAGATTAAATGGTATGTTTGATAATAACGGTATGCTTGCTACAAACATGAGGGTCTGTTGTAGATACACTACACTTAAAGTAGATGCTCGAAAGAGTTCAGGAAGGTCTAAATAAGATTTTATAACAGGGAGTTCTAAAGTTGGTGTTAACGTTGGTTGAATTTCCTTTATTTCGTGATAAAGTTCTGAGGGTGGATCAATCCATTTAAAGCGAAATTAACTATTGTTTGGAGGTTCTGAGTTTCCCACGCAAAATTATTTAACAGGATGAATAATGTAGTAGTATGCTCATCGAATAGATTTTTAGCGTTTAAAATATCGATTGCGTTTAACGTTCGTGTGCATTGTTTGGATAGTTTTTGGATATTTGATTTTGTTTTCAGAGAATCTGTTACTAAATCGTGAATCGTGAAGTTCACGTCTTGTACAACTGATGACACAATACGTAATTGCTCTTGTGCCAGATGTAATGATTTTTGGTTGGATTCTTTTAGATTTTGGATTTTTGAGGAGAAGAATTCAGCGTCTTCATCTGAACAAATGCCGAAGAGGACGTTTGTTAGCCTATCTACTGCGTTAATTAGACCCCGATTTCGTCTAGACAGATGTTCTGAAGTTTTTCTAGATGGATGATCGGGTAGGTCAGGTTTGTAAAAATGTGATACAGACTTTATTTAGAGTCTCTTCTTTCTGATCTTTAAGGTGTGTTTATATGTCGCTAGTGAATTGGAAGTAATCCCTGAGGTTCTGAAATGTATTATCGTAAATAGTAAGGTTGACATATGTCACAAAGTCCCAGTTTGAGTAAAGAATTCAGATTGGACTTATTGATTCAAAAAAAGACCAGTAGTATTTCTGAGTGACGTTACGTGTACATGCTTGTCTATGTTTTCTGATCTTCCGGCTATGATTATGGTTAACACTCTGAAACATAGTAGGAGTTACTCGTGGAATAATCTCAACAGGTTCTGTGTAATCGCGTCTGCTTATTACGTTTGAGAATAGTGACGTTGGGAGAATCCGTATGGACTTCTATCACAGGATATGGTCCTAGCCATTTAGGTGCTAATTTGCCTTTACTGGCTTTTTCTTGAACGAGAACTTTATGGCCTACGTTAACAGTCAGAGGTGTGATTTTCTGGTCATAGCGGTCTTTGGATTTTATTTGTTGTTTGGTTACTATTTGATGAGTTTCCTGCATCTGTCTTTTCATTTCAAATTGATAATCTTGGTAATTATACTGAGGTTCTGGGGTGCGTGTTAGAGAATTTGGAACGACGAGAGGATATCCATAAATCGCCTCGTGAGGCTGATATCCCGTGGATGAATGTACTGATAAGTTGTTAATTCCCACTTAAGTCTATCTAAGCCGCAGCCTAAACGAGGACAAGCGAGTTTGGTAACTTGAAGTTCTTTGCAACGTACCTTAAGATTCTAAAGACTTTTAAATAGGTTTTCATACGATGGTCTTTGCCATTGAAGTTCTTTAGTCAACAAATAGAAGATGTACCGCTTTCCTTCCCGTATGGAAGCGATCTCCGTGACTGAATGGTTTTGGAGTCAGAGTTCGTCGAGTCGTTCGTGACTGAATTCCAAAGCTATTCCCTTATTCATTGTCATGTCAACTGACACGCAATGAGCTAAGGAAGTTCCTAACTCCGTTTTGAATATGTCTCCTATCAGCTCAACGACGTTTGGCGTTGGGCCTAGCTGTGCTGTGACCCTTTCAGAAATTCTGGGTAAGTCTCTGGAAACTCTGTTTCTTCTAGATGTGTTTGATTTTTTTGAGGATTTGTAGGTTCTTGAGGTTCTGGTAAATCTGATGGTTCTTGAGTTTCTGGTAATTCTGATGACCTGGTATGCTCCCTAGTAGAGACAACATATATATGGCTTAGTGCATCTGCGTTCGTGTTATTTACTCCGGGTTTGAAATGAATAGTATACTGGTACTCTTCTGGCCAACTTCAAACGCCATCGAGTTAAACGTGATCCTGGATCTTGAAACGGTGCGTCCAAATGGACGACCCGCATCGTAAATAAATAAAATGCTTGTTGGTTTTAGTTATCAAGTATATCTATTGCTATGTGAACTGTATTTTATATTTACAATATTGGGGGCTTGAGTAAAGCGTCGATTTGTGCCGATCAGACTTAAATAAGTGAGTCGGCACAATCGGAGGCGCTTGGGTATCGGTCGAGCAATCGCCGGACCCTATCTGTAGAATGGGATAGGTTTGATATATATATATATTATACAAAGTGAATATTGGGCAGAGGAGCTGGCCGTCGTCGGTACAGACTTAAATAAGCGGTACCCCGGCGACGAACCAGGCTCGGATCGGACAGCTTAATTAAGCGCCGAGGTCGGTGACATGTTGGCCCTGAAATGGGCCGTTTAGAGATGTAATACCGGAGGTTGTGGAATATCCGGCGATCCCGTAGGCCTGGATTGATTGACAGCGGTCGATGACTGGTTGGCTGTGGTATCCGTAGATCGGCGTCGTCGCCGCAATTCTATAAGTCGACACGGGTCTTACAGCCGTTGAGCGGCAGCCACGTGGAAGATTTGTACTGTCGGCGTTATTGTTGTCGGTCTGCGGGTATGCACCGGTCTCGCGCCGTGGAGTGGCAGATTAGTCGATGTTCACCGGTCGAACGACGCTTGCTGCCGTGGAAAGGCGTATCGTCGTTGGTCAGCGGTTGAACGACGTTTGCAGTCGTGGAGCGGCGTAGTTGTCGGCGGTCGGGCGATGCTTGCGACCGCGGAGCGGCGTGTCGTCGATAGTCGGCGGTCGGACGATGCTGGCAACCGTGGAGCGACGTTATCGTTGGTGGCCGGTGGTTGAACGATGTTTGCAGCTGTGGAGCGGCGTTGTCGTCGGTAGTCGGCTTGATCGTCGGTAGTTGGCAGTCTGTGTTTTGGTCCGGGTCTTCTTCTGTCGGAATTTTGGTTTTCGTTGTGAACAGATTGAAGGCTTGAAGTGGACTGACTAGATTGTTCCGTGTATTCTGTTTTGACAGATGAACATCACACCGTTGTCTTGCTGTTTGCCTTTACTCGGTGTGGTTTTCATCTGTCAAACTGATTACTTTACCCAATCACTTTTGCTGTTGGTTTGTTCCGTAACAATCTGTTATGTTGAATAACCAAACTAAAGCACGATGGCGCGTTATTATATTAAAATGTTGTCCAAATAGGTACGGCCTAAATCTTTTTATTCCCCATACAATACTGGTCAATTCTTTTTCCGTAGTATTGTAATTTATTTCAGCCTTGTTTACTGTCCGTGATGCGAAAGCTATTGGTAAATCCTTTCCAATAGTTTCTTGATACAGTATACAACCTATGGCGTAGTTTCTTGCATCACACGTTAGATTAAATGGCTTCTGGAAGTCTGGGTATTGTAGAATCGGGGCTTGAGTGAGGACGTTCTTCAATGTTTCAAACGATGTCACCTATAAGGAACGTCCTTCTTGAGTAATGTCGTTAATAGTTGAGAAACTTGTTCATAATTGTGTATAAATCGTCTGTAATAGCCTGATAGTCCAAGGAACGACTTCACTTCCTTGACATTCTTTGGAACTGGAAAGGACAGAACACATTCAATCTTTTGAGGATCTGGTTCAACCCCTTCATCAGTTATCCTGTGATCTAGGTAAGTGATCTCTTTCTTAAGAAATTCGCACTTATGTGGTTGTAATTTCAAATTATACTGACGAAGTCTGTTAAAGATTTCTGAGAGTTTCTGAGAATGATCTTTGAGGTCTTCTGCATAGATTATGATATCGTCCAAATAGACAAAGGCCCCGAGTCCATTTAAACCAGTCAGAACCTTATTCATTAGTCTTTGGAATGTCCCTGGTGCTCCTTTCAAACCAAATGGAATCCTTAAAAATTCGAAATGACCTTTATCTGTGGAAAAAGCCGGTTTCTCACAGTCTGATGGATTCATTGGTACCTGATGGTATCTATGTGCTAAATCCAGCGTAGTGCAGTATTTGGACCTACCCAGCTGGTCCAATATGTCTACAATGTTCGGAAGCGGAAATGCATCTCCTAAGGTGACTTTGTTTAAGCGACGAAAGTAAACACAAACTCGAAATTTTATTTTCCCGTTTATGTCCGGCTTCTTTGGGACGACCAGTAGGGGCGCGTTCCATGGTGATTCACTATGTGCTATTATGCCTTCACGTTCAAGATCTTCCATCTGTGATTTCTTGACGATGCCGTTGGGGTAACCGATATAGTTTCATATGAATTGGGGGAATCGTCGTTGGGGTCCGCATTTCGTGGGCTACGGCAGAAGTTTCTGTGACCTTGTCTCCTTCCAAGAAGAATGCGTCTGAGTATTCGTGACAGACATCTTCTAATGAAATCTTTTCTTCGGAATTTAAATGCGTTGTGCGAAGGGTTTCGTTCAACAGGGAGATTCGGTTCCCGTTAATCTGAGGTTCTGATTACTGTTGGGGCTGTACTGTGCGCACCAACGCTTCGTGATACGGTTCGTATTCGCGATTTTTGAGACTTGAAAATCGTAATCCGACAGATTTTTCCGTTGGATTGATGAGTAGTACCAAGGCATCCTTGTCCTGGATCCGTACGTTGCTACAAATGGTTGAGTCAGCTAATTCTTGGTTTGTGATTTCTACTTCTTCACTTTCCAACCGATCTTCAGCTCTGACTTTGACCAATGTTTCTGTACGTGGCTTAAGAACTATGTCTGATTTGTTAGGAATGGTTACCTTGTTCGTTTAATAGTTGGTGATGATTCGATTTGATGCCAAGAACGGCCGTCCGAGAATATCATCATGTGGTATTGGAAAATCGGAGTGTACCACTTGGAAATCTGTGACGATTATATTTTCTCCTAATTTAACATCTAGATAGATGAGTCCAGTTGTAGACACCAGTGAGTCATTGATGCCTTTAAGTTGGAATACTGTCTCTTCAAACACGATGGTCTGGTCCTTTAACGAAGATATTTTTATGAGGTTCTGTTCGCTCCCCGAGTCCAAAAGTAACAATGAGGTTCTGCGGATAGTCTGAGAGATATGGCATGTTACATGGTCTCGTTCCAATTCTGACTGGAAGTAGAGGATTTGGTTGGATTTCGCAACCGGACGTCCACCGTGTACCGCGGGTTGTTGCTGGTTTCCTTTATTCTCTGTTTTCTTTGAATTTACATACTGATGCTTCCTACATTCTATGAGTAGATGTCCAGGCTTCTTACAATAATTGCATATGATCATTGTTCTACTACCACTCTCAGATAGTCCTAAGGTGGTTTTGAAGATTTCTGATCTTTAGTGCTGCGACATTCCCTTGCTGAATGTCCATTTTGTCCACAGTTAAGACACGTTAACTTGACTTTTGGGAAATTGCTTGCCTTCGTGGTCCCAGTGTAGAGTTTCCTTGATTCAGTGTTAGATCGTCTGATTCTTTCTTCTTCAATAGCGACTTGTATCGCCTTTTCGAGAGTCGGAGGATTACGGGCTATTATGAAGTCCTTTAATGCCCCCAACCCTTCAATAAACACTTGGACAATCTGGGCCTTTAGACTAGCTTCTAGTGCTTTCAACACCTCCACTGATTTGCCACTTGTTTCCTGTTCCAAGATTAAGTTGTGTAATTGTTCGATGCGGGTTGAATAAGCCATTACGTCTTCTCCATTTTTTTGTTGGTTATGATACAATTCCAAGAACAAATGAGCCGTTGTTCTTTGTGGTTCTAACACCGTTTTTAATGCTTCTCTGAGTTCATGCCATGAAGAGAAAGATCAAAATTTAACTGCTTGGCGTGCTTTCCCTGTCAGTCGCACGATGATACCTTGTAGTAGTCTTGCTCGTGCCGTTTCACTTGCACACGAGATTGCAAACTCACATTTTTCAAAAAAACTTCTGTGTCTTCTTGTTTTTCTCCGTCGAATGGGCTTGGTAACAACCGTAAAGCTGCCTCTAACCCGATGGTGTCGGTTAGTTCTATTGCACGAACGGTGGCATCATACTTTGCATGATGTATGAATCCTTGATTTTCTGCTTTCGTTGGTTCCTGGTGACTACCATGTGAATCTGCAGTTCTCACTCCCTGTGAGAGCGATTCACCTAGGGGATTTTGTGTTTCATTTGGTGATTGAGTATTTTCATCATTCACTGACATGTTTGTTCCTACGATAGTCTGATCTAGTAAGTTAGTTATAATGGAGTGGTTCGCGCTTGTCAATACTTTGTCCACACCCCTGATAGTTTGGTCAACGTTCTTAAAAAGATTATCTGTTTCTTGTAGTTGAGCATAAAAGAAAGTAGATGTTAGGTCTAACAAAGGTTTTTCAGATTTTGGGTAGATCTGGGTTAGAGAATGTGCGTGGATCAGGGCTTGGGTGTTCAATCGGATTTTGAAAATTTTGAATAGCGTTTTCTACTAGAGTTTCTGCCCTATCACCTAACTCAGGTGTTCGAGATTTTGAAAGGTCGCTATGGTCACTCATGAACGAAATTTAACTCACTTAAATGTAATTAAATACTCCGACTAATACTAAACCTTTTAAAACTAATTAAATACTAGCGTTACAGCTATTTGTATATATTGGTACAATCAAAAAAAAAAAATCTTTTTATTACTCACGTGACTGCTACTGAAATCTTGAGGAATTGACGTTCGCTAGCCCCGAAACTGCTGGCGCGGTGCACTCGCGTATTATATGTAACCTACCGGCTTGGGGACGAGCGCGGTCGGGCGGGCCCGCTGTGGCTCAAATGTGCCCATGCAGCGGAATGCCATATACGCCAGCTGTGCTCATTCCAACGCGGATACATGGTTACATATATATGTAAAAGAAATTCTTATATTACATATTATACTTATATTACTAATGAAATGGGTTTATAACAATATTATACCTATAAAAATGCATACGAACATATCTAAGCCTAATTTTACTATTAATTATTAATATTAGTTATGTACCTAAATGGGTACCAACTAATATAAGCATACACTGACGATTTAATTTTTTTTTCAAATTATAAGTTTGGTTATTTCATTAAAAAGTTAATTTATGATGTTTTTTTAGAAAAGGAACAAACATACAATACATTGGGCCAATAGAGTCAAAATTATTACTTATTCTGCATTGGATAATTCAGGATGCACCTGACGAATGTGCAGATTCTGATTACGAAAAAGGAACGTTCCAAACTTTACCTCATTATTACCTTTTTAATATTCCTACTATGACAGTAAATATTATTTTTACTTTGTAGATTATGATTTTAATTATCTACTGTTAAATCATATTATTTATATAATTAACAATTTGTTCTAGTTATTCATTTATTTGATTGCACCGTTAATAAATCAAGTCAAAGAATCAGATTTGATAAGTAATGGGTTAGAAAGTGGATTGAAAATGTGGCAAGCGTTTTGGGACAATCGCACACCTGCAATTGCATGTTTTTCGGCGCACTGTAAACCAAAACCTAAATCCCTATGGTATAATCTTAAACGACTGTCACAAGGTATTTCTATATAGATTTTAGTCCACAACAAAATTATAAAATTATTAGGTAATTTTAATATTATATAACTTACATATTATTGTCAATAAATTCTAGAGAAATTGAGAAGTCAAGAATATAATAGTCGTACAATATCAGCATCGGTTAGCTCACCTCATAATA
Organism: Metopolophium dirhodum; assembly: GCF_019925205.1. Taxonomy (NCBI): domain Eukaryota; kingdom Metazoa; phylum Arthropoda; class Insecta; order Hemiptera; family Aphididae; genus Metopolophium; species Metopolophium dirhodum. Next base: position 110,504,267 of record NC_083560.1, read on the forward strand.
TAAACCATAATGAGTACTGCCAAAGCAAATCACTCGATGATGAGGTACCTTAATTTATTTAATTATTTACGCATACTATTATAGGTATCTTGAACGTTTAATTGTATTATATTAGGTTATTTATACAATTTAACATATATCATCACTAGGTAATCAATTATTAACTGATTATAGCGATGCTTTTTATTTTAAATGCATGAATATGGAAAATGTTAATAATATTATTATTACCTTTATTACTTACGCGTAGATGTGGATAACATCTCCGAAAGAAAAATGTTTTCCAGAAACCATACCTGAAGAAAGTTCAAGTACGGAAGACGAACAAGTTGTAAGTTAAGAAAAAATAACTACTTAGCTGAGTGCCTGCGAGATTAATATTATTACTATTATTTTATAAACATATAACATTATTATTGACATATTATATTAAAATTAAAGGTGATTTTTCACATACCTCCATACGAAGAATATAATATTAATAATGCAGACAATTTACAGAATAATTACCAAGTAAGAAAATGAAATATGTAATTATTATATAATCGGTCATTAATACTATTAAATACATTATATTTACTAGGGTAAACCAAGTATATTTCAATTGCCAGTTGGAAAATCAGATTCAAATTATACTTATGAAGATTTGGCAGCAATAACTTTACCAGAAATGAAGCAATTACAAAAAAAGATGAGATTAGGGTAAATGTTCTCTATATCTCTCTCCCTCTCTCTCACTCCCACCCAATCACACAAACACACTCACAATTACATATTAGGCATATATATATAAATGATATTTACTCTACAATTTAACTCCATAAATCAGTAAAAATAGTTTGCATAGATGTTAATAACAATTTGAATAGTTCTATATCGAAAATAACGATAGAGATATAAATTATAACATGACCTTAATTTAATAATCATAGACATCTAAATTAACGTACAGATAATACATATTAATATTTAATACAAAAATATCTGCTCGTTATATTGTAATTATTTATAATAGTATATTAATCCTTGAATTAATATACACACTTTAACAAAAAAATATAGATATAGATAATAGATATATCATAAAATATACTTAGTAATTAGATTGACGGATCTTCTTTAAAGAAGATCCGTAAAAAACAAAATCGTTTTACGTATGCAGAAATTAAACATTTAGATAACTTATATGATATATTTTGAATTAAGAATAGACATTGTTTTAACACACGATGCAACCAATTTTATAGATATTTTAGTTGGATTTTCCACTATATATTATTATGCATACATTTGATAATTTACGTTTTCAATTATAGAAATTCAAAAAAAAAAATCACAGGCTCAAGCACTTATAAAAGCTCAAGTTTCTTAACAGAAGAATCTGTTTCTATTGATTTGAATGCTGCCACGTTTTTAGATGTTGCAGTATTAAGATGTTTATTTGTTCCTCAATGGTGCGAAGAAGGTGTTTTCTGGTCTCTTCAATTCTTATACCATAGGTTTGTACTTGTAGTTTAAAATAATCTTACGATATAATTTAAATTTAACCATGTTATCTAACTTAATCTTGTTAAGACTGTATAGTTGTATCGGACAAAGTACCTATCTATTGATCTTAGTATCAAATTTATTTAGTATTAAATCAATTTTAGAATAAATTCTTTACCTACTAACAAAGACATGCATTAATTCTTTATGTTCTAAAACAGTTATACTTCTTATTTCTTTATTTTGTTCTTGTCAAACGCAAACGTATGTGATGTATAAAGTTAGACAACGCAAATCAATTTACAACCACACATTTAAAATAACTTCGTTTTTATAAAATAGTTTTCTTATTATTTTTAAAAAGTTCAACATCAATAGTATAGAAAAAAAAATCGTTTGCTTAGAAATGTATTCATAATGTATTATATTTATATTAATTATTATTAGTTAGGTTCCTACCTACTATATAGGTAAGTAATAATACGAGTGAATTGGTTATTGTTTATTACAATAAGTGTTGAATACTTAAATATATTAAAGTAGGTATCCTTCACTATATTCAAATACAAAGAAATAGTCAGGAATAATGATTTTTACCATGTTTGACATTTTTTGTTTTTTAAAATCCTGGAAAACCCGTTATTCTAAAGAATTGAATATACAGTTTGGCAGTAAATTAATAGTATAACAGATTATTTGGGAACCTTTTATATACAATATTATTTATTATACGAAAGATAGATTAAGTTATTTAATTTATAGCCTTAAAATCCAATATTCCACTTAATGCTGCTTATGCGTCTTCTGTTATAATAGATTGCAGAGTATTAATGAAAATTTAAAAATTAAACAAGAACCTCGAAGACGAAGTAATTCATTGCCAATACCTAAAATTGAAGTATCATTTCATCACGAACCAGATTTTCGAGGTAGAATCGTAAAATCAAATTATTCGAACATATTCGATACAGGCGATAATTCACCAGGTATGTATATTTAAAAATGTATTGTTACAATATTAATATGAGTGAATGTACTTACATGTTCAATGTATGACATGCATTATTTTTGTGTTATTATTTGTATAGAAATTATTAAAGATAGAAAAAGAACGTTTTTTGAAGATCGAGATGTAACGAACCTTCATTCAAGGCATGCTAGCGAGCGAATTAAGAAAAAGAAAAAAATCGTGGACTTAAAAGCATTTGCAGTGGGACGTAAACTTTTGTCAAAATCAGAAAAAAATTTACAAAAAATAGATTATATTAATGATGTGATGATGATTGAGCCAGTAATTACCAATACATTTTAAGCAGTATTTTTTAATGAAAATATTCAGTAAAACATATTTATTCTTTTATTACAGTGTCATGATGGCTTTGCAAATGAGGAATTACCCAACCCTTTAATTAAAAAACTAGAGTTTTTGTTTCAAAACAACAAAACTGGATTTCTCAATAGAGGAAAGAGTCTTCCAAGTCTTAGGTACCTATCAAAATTCTGTATTTATGTATAAAATGACTATATCTAATACAAATATATACATTTTTTTCTTTCAGAGTTAATGATATAAAACATGTTAAAAGTTTTCTAAATCCAATTATTACAATAACGGAACACTCTGGTATAACTTCCCCAGATATAAATTTCTACAAGGTAAGTTTGTTTGATTGTTTATATTTGTTCATGATTTTCTTTTAACAATTTCTTGTATTAAAGCTGATTATAATATTTCAGGCAAAATTTTTTGATGAATATCAACTTGACAATGTATTTCCACAAGGACAAAAACTATCTAAAGAATTCCGTCAGTCAAATTTAACTAGATCTCAAACTGATTCAAATATAACATATATTAGCGAAGAAGTAGCAGAAGTTCCAGGCTCATTAAATTACATTACAAAAGACGGGGATGTTGATTTTGAAGTTGTATTAAGGGTATGATCGTTAATATCTTATTAATATTTTTAAATATTTACAACATTTATGATTTTTTAGGCCATCCATTTTTCAGTATATCAAGTGAACACATGTAAAACATTCAGAGTATGCGAAGTTGTTATTAATTTACTAGAAGTACTGCTGGACTTGGGAATATTGAATCAATCGTGGCATGGTGATGTTTCTAAAGTTCACAATACTAGTTTACATAATTTAAGTCCAGAATACTTGGTGCATTTATCTTACAGTAAACCAATGTCAGCACATGCACTTGCCATGAGCTCCATTATAAAGCAAGTGTTTCTATAATTGTCTTGAAAGTTGAAACAAAAAAAATAATAGTTATATTTTTAAATTCAAATTACTTTACAGGATAATACAAAATTTAGGATGTCCCCATAGTTGTGGTGAAGGACACAGAGGACCCCCAGCAAATTTTGTACGAACCCAATGTCAATGTTTACTAAATCGTCTAAAGCAATATGATAAACGGCAATTTTCAAACTATTTGAAACATTTCATTAAAAACAATTCGCTTACTTTTATAATTAATTTTATTCATTCATACATTGGATTCTGTACTGAACCAATGCAAATTTTCTCACCCATGTGTAAGTATTAATACATCAAAATCAGTTTTATCGGTATTTATTCAATTTGCTCTACATGGTTTTATATTTTGTACAGACAACAAAAGGAAATCTCTTGATACAATATCTCAGATGAGTGTATCTCCATCAGGATATGGACCATCGATATGTAGTAAAGGGAATGAATTTCACGTTATAAGTGTTATATTTAGAAGTCTGATTACTAGAGTTGTTGGGTCGTATAAAGAACTAAAACATCCTGAAAATGCTGTAAGTATAATTATATTATAAACTTTACAATAGTTTGGTAATAAAATTTATAATTGTTACATAAATTAGTTTTAAGTAATATTAAATATTTAATAATAATACAAATTCAACATTTTAATAGGATATTTATAATACCCTAAGATTTTTAATCGGTTACGTCAAAGACACTCATTCGTCTGTATTTAGACGCGTGATGTTGAGTGGATTACTAGATGCAGCTAACAGGAACAATGAAAAACTTTGTAATATTCAAACTACACGTGTAATTAGGTAATCTTTGAAAAATAATTTAATTAATAAAAATTTAAAATTAATGTTTAAATAAATGCGTATTGTTAAAGGCATATACCTATTCATGATCACGATGAGCATTCAAAATCTATAACAGAACCTTTTGTACTGGACAGAACAAATAGAAAGCTTTTATTTAAAAAAAGAAATACAATAGCTAGTTACTCAGTTAAGACTCGTTGTTTTTTAATTTAGTATTTTCAAATGTTAAGAAATCTTCAATAGTATGATTTTTATTTGTTTGTTTAGAATGCGTTTGAAAATCAAATTAGCGATGACATCAGGAATCAAATGTCTTCAGTTAGTTTGAAGAGGAGAAAAAATCCAATGTTAGTTTCAAAACCCAGTGAAGGAAGTATGCAATGTTCTAAAAAATCATATACGAACCGTTTACAAATCAAAGAAATAGGTGTGTTGAAAAATTATTTTTTTAATAGGTACTTTTAATGGAAATTTATTATAACAATATAATATCATATAATATAGATAGGAAACACAAATATTTTATTATTTAATGAATTTAGATTAACATTTTATCTAATAATTTCCAATAATATCGTTTTACTATCATGTGTTATTAGTTAATTGGATTAGTTCAAAGTCAAATGTGCATGAATGCCGTGGAAGAGCCCAAGGTTTGAGTTCATCTTATGACTCATCTTCGGATGTAGGGTCACTTGTACGACAAGCAGCAAATTTACATCAATCATATTGCAGAGGTTCTAAAAAGAGTAGAACTGGGTAAATTCATTTAATATGGATATTATTTATTTAGTTTAAAATATGTAACATTTTATAAACATTGTAGAATGTCTCAAACGTTCAAGAAAACTAAGAAACGAATGGGCCACCATCTAAATAAGTATGTTTTTCGAAAAGGAAGAAAAAAGGATAAGAGTACTGAAGATTCTCAAGGAAGCTGTAAATTTGTTATTTTGAGTTGTATTTATAGTTGGATCAAAACTTAATTACAAATATTCGTGAATTTTTTTCAGATTTAAGTCGTCGAGATTCTTTAGACGATGGAGATCACCCTCATCAATCAGAATTTGTTGTTTTGAAGGAAAGAAAATTAGTGCAAATTAAACAGTTAAGAGCAGGAATTCAGCGATTTTCAATAATGATGGAAATGTGTGGACCAGGATCTGTACCAGATGCAAATTTCATATCTGCAGCATTTGATTTGGTATATATAAAAAAATTATACAATAACTTATCCAGATTTTAATTTTCATACACAATATTTCTATAGCCAAACACACCAGTTTTGGCAAGAGCAGTTTTTCTTTTGGAATGTTGTCATTTTGTCCATGGCTGTAATAAAGGTCAGTGGTCTACTTGGATACGAATGGTGAGACCTTCTGGTTTAAATTTTAAACAATCAGTGATTTCTGGAGCCAAAAAGTCCGTTGTCGTTCAACATAACGCTGGAAAACTTTTTCGTCAGTGGGGAGAAGTAAATATATATAAATACACGTATTTGTACGAGTAGTGATATAATATAGTGGATTCCCACCCTTTTCATATCATCATCATGCCAGAGATTTACTATGTAATAGTAAATACCATTATATTTATACAAAATATAACATTTACATACTCGTACTATGTTATAATTAATTGAAAATATTAAAAATAAGTGAGCTGAAAAATACCTACAGAGAATACTATAATAATAAGTTTAGAGATATTTGGACTTATATCCATAGTATTCTAAAAATATGACAAGTGTCAAAATAATATTAAATGATCAAATTAAACAATATTCATATGAAATAAACAATATTCGTTTGTAATTTTTTATTGGCGTAAATTATTTAACATAAATAATCTATATATCCCTAGATAAGTAAGAACATAAATATAATATCTTATATTAGAACAAAGTAAGTTAGATCAGCCATTATGGAAGAAATATTATATAACTGCACTTGAAAATTATGCAGATCATATAATTGTTCAGCTATATTTGCATACAATTTTCAAGCTTATAAGCTGAGCTTAAATACTAAAAATTTAAAATTCCGTATGCCTATAAATATGTAGCTTAAAATTAGTCATATCTCAAATTTGAAATAACTAAGTATATCAAACCCCTCAAAAAGTGAATATGTGGCAAGTGTATTATCAAAAATTGAACAATATAATATATTATTATGTTATTTATTTTATCGTACAGATTATTGCCGCACGTTTAGATGAAATGATTTCTGATGATAAAAAACAATTGCCCCATGTCTTATCGTGTATTGCTGACGAAGCTAATCAACGAGAGTTACAAACGATAGATGAAGAAGAAGACTTTTTAGATGAAAGTAAAAATAATTTTAATATTACCTAATTCTTCTAAGACACATTTTAAAACATATTATTTATGTATTAGCATCTGGAATTTCCCGAATGTTCAGTTGTCCGATGGTCTTACGGTTGATTGCTTGCATGCTATTTTTGGAAATAACGTCCTATCTACGAGAGACTTATAGAAGTTTACCAAAAACTCGGCCATCGAACCCCTACACAACGTTACCGGTCACATCAAATGCCTGGGAAAGGGAACGGCAATCGCATAGTAGAGAAGGACGACGATGGTCAATGGCTTTATCGTCGATGGGCCATTCACAAGCTTCTGCTCAAAGTTTGCAATCGATTTCTGGTGAAAAGGATCAAGGTATATTTCACTTACTTTACTTTAAGTTTATTAATGTTTTTTATTCATTACAGGTTCTACATGTTAGGAATAAAATGTACTTTTTATTCCAGTAAAAATCTCATAAAGTATGACAATTACTATTGAATGGCGTTATAATAATACTAATGTATCCAAAGATCGATTATTGAGTTCTATGATCCAAGTTACATGTTTGAAATTAGCTTTCGTAGTTATACTTATACATTTGTTAAGAAAAAAACTTGAGTGTGAACAAATATTGTATCTTTGGCAAAATTGAATGCTTGTTTAACGAATGGATGTCATTACTGTTGTATCGCAGAGATGGAGAAAAGTGGAAATGAGCTTTTACAGAGTCATTTAAAACCAGAAGAGGAAGTTAGTCGAAAAAGTAGCGTCATTGTTGCTACAAATGTGTTGACCAAACTTCGCAGACACGCTAAACTAATAAAAGAAAAGCGCGGTATGAGCTTCAAACAGTGTTACTGACCAATAATATTGCACTATATATACAAAAAAAAATAGTTTGCATGGAATATAGTCCGAAACTAATTTTTACTGATGCTTTTACCAAATTAATTTGTGTTGACATTTGTTTGATTTGTTTGCCTTGCGCCTTGTGACAGACTGATTTTGCTTTGCATTCCCGATAACAATTTGTCGATAGCAGTTAGAGCAGCCATGCTTATTTACCAACTTATTTATAAGTATTACATTTCACTGATGAGGTTTTACATTTCAATCCATTAAGCCGTTAAGCTATCATTATAACAACTACTTTTCTCTATTAAGAAATAACACCCGTTTAATATATTTTGTTAATTTATATAATTTAGGCACCTACATAATTACAACATTTGAGTATTCAACCAAATTTTTTTTTTTTTTGGTTTTTCCGGCCTTTAAGACCATCATTCAACCAAATATTTAATTTAAATAACGTAGGTATACCTCTATTAAACAAAACATAAAACTAATATACAATTACAAATACTGAATACTATTATTAATTATGTACATAGGTACTGCAAAATAAATTTGTATTCAATAAGGCCAATTTAAATCTGTTTGGAGTTACTTTCCAGTTTCCACGCATCTGACACAAATTAACGGAGTATAAATAACGCGATGACACATATTAACATTACTTTATTCCATATCACAATTGAAACACAAACACTGAACAATTATTTAAGTTTGGACACTTTTTATTAATAATTTATATTTTTATTGCAGTTTTCAAGTTAGGCTTCAATACTAGTCAAAGGTAACTATAATTAGAGCGAGCGTGAATCCATCGGATATCATATTGTTAAGCATTTAATATAAATTAACATACCTAACTTGTGCTCAAAGCTATTAAAATTAAACTAAAATAGTAAAACTACATCATATTAAAATTATGTGTACATTTAATACTTACCTATATGTTTTTTATACTTTCTAAATAGATAATAGATAAAATATTTAAAAAACCATTACCTACCTACCCAAAATATTATTTATAAATTACATGAGATCTATTTTTTTTTTTTTGGTATTAGCGGCCTGTCGGACCATTCCTATAGACATGAGCTCTAATAATATAATATTATTAATATATTTTTAATAACTCAGGCTTTTAATTAAATTAAACCATTTTTTTGTATACATACTTAAAATATTTAAAACTTTACCTAGCTTATAGGTATAACACCTGTAATCTACAAACATATTTAAAAATGTGTTATACAAAATACAAATAACATAACTGACTTTACTCATAAACGCATAATCTACTTAAACATCGTATATTCGTATCTTTAATCTATAATTTTAATGGGATTAATCGATCGATCGAAACTATATAATATGTTATGTAAAGCATTTCATAAAATAATATATTTATGAATAATTATTTGTCAGTATGGATACTAACAACTATAATAACTTACGTTTTATATTGATTTTTATTTTTAAATCATAATACCCTACTGCATACTTACTTAATGTTTCGTATGAACGCGTGAATGTATGCAACAAATGTGTAAATTATTACCGAGTTGCACAAAAAATTGATTAATTTATATGGTATTTAAATAAATTTATTAAATGTTGAACTTTGATGCAATCCAGCGCATAGACTGTGTAATGTATAATGTGAAATGTACTGTGTATCTATAATTGTGTGGCATCTGTAAATAAATATGTTATACGAGTCACCATTTAGTCTGTAAAATGTATATATGTTATATTGTAATAATGATTTGAATCCTACTATTAGTTTTTGCACTTTATTAACTTTAATAAAATGTCCTAGATTGAAACAGGTTGAAATTTTAGGTTGATCAATCCAAACATCACAGAAACATATTATGTTCTGAGTACAATTTTTATTACTTAATACACATTAATACTATCTGTATATATTTGTAAAACTATGTACCCACCAATACGGACAATTATTCTGTTATTCTACTTACTGCAAAGAAAACTGAACAACAGTTATTATTTTCCTGTATTTTTTACCTTCTCTATAGATTGCTTGGTAATATTTACAGAAGGATTACATTTATTGCTCACGTGCGTATATAATGGATATCTAAATAAGCATAATCAACATAAAAAGATAAATTAATCATTAATGCACGAACTTTTAACAACCCAATCGTTTTCTAGCGTTAAAATGTATATTCTATATTTTATATTATATAACTATTTTCGTAATAAATCTGTATTTCTATCACCCATCATTGAAAAACTAAAAATACAAAGATTAATTTGTAATATATATAAATAGAAATGCACATGTTGTAAAAAGTATATGTCATTATATCGTACTCCAATTATTGAAAAATCGTAAATATTAGCTGTATAGTCTCTGGTAGAATATTAAAATTGTTTGAATAGTGTAATGTCTGTAATCCTGCCACTACAGTTCGTCGAAGTTTTACGTAGAATATAGTTAATATTCAAGTTAAGTGTTTTTATTTCCTACTGGCTACTGTGTATATGTATAAACCTGAATCATATTTGAATAGTTTATATCGTTTATAGTGTGTAAATTGTGCTGTTAAAAAGCCATTTTTGTTGCATAGTTATTGGTTCCGTAGGGGTTGGATTACCAAGATTACACTGTAATATTAAATACTATATACATAATTTCCATACAATTATTTTGACAAATTAAATATTTTTTTTCGTCTGGTCAGCTCCTGTCGACAAAGGGAAAACATGTCTGAAGCGAAACGATTGTGAATCGGGACAGTCAAATGAAAATTCTAATTCAAATGTTCATTTTAATCAGGTGATTAAATAAAAAACAACCATACTTTTGAATGTTATTTAATATAAAAATGTTTTTTCTGTTAGTGGGACGAAACAAGTTCAGCGAACACGGATGATAAAAGAAATAAAGGGTCGAGTCAATCCACTGTTCATCCTTTGTCACAGAGGAAGAGCATGGCGGGGTCGATTAAGCGATATAGCTTGAAATTACGAAGAAATACTAAAGAAGGAATTAAAGAAATAATGTCTTCCGATGGAGATTGTACGTATTGGTGTACTATTATATACACAATTAATATAGGGTACGTTATAATATAGGACGTGTCTAAAATAACTGAAATTTTCTTTAAGATCGAAGCGATACGTCAGACGGTTGTGCTCCAGTAATACCTGGTGAAATCAGTGGTGAGGATGAATCAGGAGCCATGATGAGTGATGATCATGCCCCAACTAGCCCATGCGAGAGTAATGAGACTGACGATACGACATATTTTATGCCATGGTTAAAAGTAATTTTGTTAATCCACATTTATACGAGTTGTTTTTAGAATATAAACTCGCACAGTAATAATACTCCAATTATAATTTCAGACTGTAATTCAAATAAATAAGTCGTTTGACCATAGTTGTACGCACCAGTCATTTTGCCATCCATTATGTTATAAAAGACAGATGCGATCTTGTTCAAGACTTATTAAAGCTATCAGAAAGGTAACATTATTGAAATATTTTATTTTTAGAACATATGAGTATATTATGCAGTACCTAAGTAGAATATAGTGTCTGAATTCTCTAATGTATTAATTGTAATTAATAAACTTAATTTATGAATGAGTATAAATTATATACTCGATTTAATTTAAGGATATTACATCATTTAGGTCATCTAATCACCGACAATATTATTTGTTTATATTATAATTATTACTTTCGTACATAGTTATATGGTGAAGAATTTGGTTTAATGGCTTCAATAGAAGGCAGTAGTAATTTAGAAGAATTTAGCACGATAACAAAAGTCGATGCTAAAAAAAATTTACTGTTATCGAGTTGTCAATCTTCTCCAAACAAACGAAAAGATAGTCTTGGAAAAATAGAAAAGTATTATCTCCATACATTTAAATTACTAAATTTGGTTTTACATTTTTCTTTTTTTTTAGTTCTAATTTACTTTATAATCTCGGAGAAAGTATGTCAAACAATAAAAGAATGCTGTTAAAATCAGATTCTAAGGTTCACGAAAAAAAAGATAATAAAAACACCAACGAAGATAAGAATGATCCTCCAATAATTTTAAAATATATAAAGAATCAAGTAATAGACAAACGATTTAGATGTAATTATACATAAATGATAAATTATACTGTTAAATAGGTACACGACATTTTCCATTGTTCAATGGCCTTATTGATAAAAGCAGCTGTTGTATTAACAGAGGAACAAGTTCTGGATATCTTACCAATTGCGTGGGAATTTTTACTGGATCCTAACCAAGAATTAGTGGCATCCTCTTCGACTTTATTCATTATAGCAGCATTTAAAGCTCCTCAAAAATGCATTGATCTAATTAGTAGCAGTTTAACTAATAAAGATTCTATAATTAGAGCAAACGCAATTTTAAAGTAATAAATACTGATTGTTTTTATATTAGTATATTCATAATTTTGATTTATTAATATGTTTAGATTTCATGTTTTATGGAAAAATCGATTTCAACCATGGCCTCGAATGGAAGAAGGAGCGCATAATTCGTTTAGAATACCTCCACCTGGAATTGAATTTACTTTAACTTCACCAAAAATCGGAATAGAATGTTTGCCTATAGTTGACCCACCTTGGATGCCCCAAGTGGAAACTAAAGTAGAAGAAGTGACAATTGGCCAGGATACACATGTAAGCAATCTATAATGATATTCTCTAAGATAATAATACAACTATGATAATATTTACGTACGTCGTACGATGTGTATAAAATTAATTTTTAGAGATCATTAGTAACAGCTACTAAAACACGTAAAAAGCAGCAGACAGAACTTATAAAATTGGCTTTAGAAGCTAAGGAAGATCAAAGAAGAAACGAACGAGAAAGTTTCCTCATCACAGCCATTCCTATTAATAGTCAAGCAGCACACGAGTCAAGCATGCATCATGGTTTATCTGATCCAGAATACGAAGAAGGTTGATCATTGATTTGTTTACGTTTATTAGCTTACTTTACTTCATATTATGTATAGGTGTTGAAGTCGATGAACATGAAAATCAATTACGTGTTGTGGCGCATCATTTAGTTCAATCAGTAACTGTGTTATTTCCATCTGCTCTTTGTTCTGCAGTCATTGATATCATAACGTTATTAAATGATCCTGCTGTTACAGCAGATGGTAATTCAGTGTGTGAAACAGCTTATCAGGTATAAACTAATTAAGTATAGTTTAAACAAATGTATACCATATAATGTTTATTGTATACCTAACATCATATAAAGTTTATAAAGTGTTAAAACCGTATACAATTTCATAGGTTATATGGGACTGTCTGGTGGAAGACTGTAATTTATTTTTACGTTTTGTGTTGGAAAGACTAACCAGAGACAATCAAGAAAAAATGTTCAAGTTGTTACGTCATTTAATACGATTTGTACCAAAATTACCCCACCAAGCTGCGTTTATTTTGTATAACTACATAATTGGGTATGTTATGTTTTATGTGAGATCACCACATGAAGAAGGCCAAACTATGATAGGTTCGGCTTTATCCATTTTATGGATGGTAAGATAATATAATTTGACTAATTAATAAAATAATTTATTTTACTAGTTCTTTTTTATTGACATAATAAAACTGGAATTTAGGTTGTTCATAGTGTGCATGGTATAATGTTTAAAGATTTAAAACAAATATTACGAAAAGAACAATGTGATGGATCAATTTTGCTCACAGCTAATGTTCCTTCTACAAAGAAAGTTGTAGTGCATGGTCCTCAAGGTAAATACAATTTGATTAAAATTAGCATTCACTGAATCACTATAGTACACTTATAGTCAAGAGATAATAAACAAATTATTAGAACATCAGTCGTATTGTTTGTGTTTGGATTTAAAAAAGATGATAATCTTATTATGGAATGGCAGCTATATAGTTGTGTGATTGATAATTCCCCTCAGCTAGTCACCATTCCGATCACATTACTTCACTTGCTTTTAGTATCAGTCCAGTACACTGAAAAGATTTCAGAAATAAAATTTAAACGTATAACAATATTACAGAACAAATGTCTGGAGGTATTCCATCACAATTTCCTGTTCAAGAAGATACACAATTTTTCCAAATTTTAAAAGAGTCTTTAGATTTTTTTGGTATACCCGAAGATCGACACAGAGAATTTTTCCTAGTTAACATTAAAACTCGTGAGTACAACTTAAATATATATATAATATATTGTTTAGAGCTTTTATTCATAAATATATTTTAGCATGGCCGTGGCCTGTGACAATAAAAAAAATATGTTATAGAAATGGAAAATTAATATTTATAATTTTATTACTTTTAGGCCAGATTCACAATCCTACTTCTTATGTCAGAGATTATTATTTTTTCAAAAGATCACAATATCCACAACTGGAATTAATCCAAATGGATCTTGTTGAAGCTTTTAATCAGTTACAAAGTCAGGAACTTATACACAAATTCATTGAAATAGGAAAAGTACTTCTCACTTGGGCTATTTTAAAAAATGTTGATATGGTAAGTTATACTTTTTAGTATAGAATAAGTAATTACTACTAATAATTTACTCAAAATATGATAAAAATTGTTATAATAACAATGTATTGATCGTTCTCAAAACTGGTGGTCAATTAAAATTGGTGGAACATTACGTAAACCAAACGATAGAGGGTTGCTTGAAATTTTTGATAATTGTATCTAGTCAAACGTATAGAGTCCATGGAAAACCATAAAATAAAAATTATCATTGAACAGCCAATGATTTTTCCAGATTGACATAGTAACATCAATTAATCCCATTAATATCATACTAATAATATCCTTAATATCTCAATGCTATAATTTTTGTTTAATATCTTAAATAGTACAATTAATTGAGAAGCCAAATAACATTATTTCAAAAACCAATAACAATATTATTTTCAAAAATGTATATTAATTAAATGACACCAAATATTATTTTACTTAAAACAAAAAATAATTTTTCCAAACTTTAGTTACAAGTATTTTAATATACTAAACAGAATAGCTATATTATATGAATCCACAAAAATGTACCAAATTAAATGTTATATAATTTATTATAATTGAGTTTTATAATGTTTAATTCATGCTAGGATTCAATTAATTTATAACGTTCAGTTGTTTCAAGATTAAATTACCATACCTTTAATATTTACTATACTATAAATTATCGTTCAGAAGGTAAGCAACAATTACACAAACGACTAATAGTTCATTTTGAATTTTATGTTTTAAGGTCGTACAAAGAGTGGTATTTTTACATGAGGAATTAATTAAACTTCCTTCATTTCCTAGAAAAGCATTAGACGCAGATCTCGATTTATACAAAGGTGGTAACATGGGGAAGGTAAATACCTAAATAATTTTTTCCATATAACATAATTAGCAATATACTTATTGGTCTTTAATCAATATTGTGTTTAATACGTTTTTACAGGAGCTATTAGGATTGGATTTATTACATAAGTTTATCTGGGTTCGATTACTTGCTCGGATGTTTGAAGCAATGGCTGGAAACTTTGCTTATTCGGGTGACATTCATTTGTTTTTGAACGTATTAAATGGAGCGGTGACATTACACAGCGAAGATTCTTGCGTATTACGTTATGTAATGGCTACTTATATAAATGCTGCTCGCAATTTCAAAAATATATTTTCAAGCAACGGGTAGATAATACAAATTTAAGTGTGTCTTATTGGTATTTCATTGTTATTTATATTCGAAGGTATCTTTTGATTATCCCCACACTACTCCAACTATACGCAAGTCACCATACGAATAAAATTGTCACTAGGTCGATTGAATACACCATTAAGCAATTTTACTTGATGAATCGTAAGCCATTCATACTACAAATGTTTGGCAGTGCGTCTAGTATATTAGACTTAGACGATGCAACAAATGTAGAGGATTCAAGTCGTGTATGTGATTTATAGCTAATATATTATTTATGATTCTGACAGTACCTATTATTTTGTAGTTTCTTTTTTAATATTTTCTACCTATACAAATTGTATACAAAAAATATTTTATTTTTAGAATTTACTTAGATGTATGGCCAGTCATTGGGTTTTTGGATGTATCCATGTTTTGGGTATACACTTGATTCTTCGGAACCGTATTGTAGAGGTGTTTACCCAATATATGGCTATATCTAAAAAATCATATATAACAACGATTTTAATAAATACCTAGTACCTATAGATTATAATAGGATAAGCTTTCTTCCTTGTGTTTATCAAAAGCTGGGCAAGTTAATCAATTTTTTTAACTAGTTAAAGTTAAGTTATCCTAAAATAAAAAAATAACTAAGCTAAGTTAAAGTTAGTTTTAAAAAGTTACTGAATTTGAGTAACTAAGTTAAGTTACAGATTTTCATGAAAATAATAACTAAGTTAAGTTGAAATTTAAGTAAATTTTTTTTTTTAAATACCTTTAACTTACTCATAAACGTTTTTTTATCTCATCGTAGGAAAATAACTAGTTTTGGTATAAAGTAAAACAAACGCTCAAATGATTACATTGCCGAATGACTAAATTCACTGTTGGAACTTGGAACCCTCATAGTCACACACTCACACCAGTTGACACACTACTACATAAGCTGATATTATATAATATAGAGACTTATAAATTGACAACAATTAATTCTTATATATTATTTTATTTATATACCAATATAATATTATAGGAATGTAGAGTGTAGTTTGTAGAAAACACAACATATAAGTATCACCGTATCAGAAATTACTAATTAGGTCCGTTCTGGAAATTGTATTATTATACCTATAAATGTACACAGTACACTAGTAACAATGTAAAATACATCTTAACCGTTGTCATTTCATAGAAAATATAAAGTTCCTAGTTATATTTCAAATAAGTAATAAATAAGTTCCTACAATCGTCGGTAGATACACTTCCGTCCTGGCGGCTCTCAGAAATATCAATGCAAATAATATACAGTTCATAAATAATAATAGGAAAATTTTTGTAAATAACTTTTTACAAATAACTTAATTTTAACAAAATAACTAAGTTAAGTTACAATTATTTATAAAAAGAAATAGCTTAGTTATTAACTAAGTTATTTTCTACATTCTATTTTTTTTTAAACTAGTTAAGTTAAAAGTTACTTTTTTTGATAACTTTTAACTATTTAACTAGTTACTGCCCAGCTTTGTGTTTATCTCATAAAAGTGAATTGTTTAGGTCGAAGCTAATTACTTTTTCAAATTGATATTGAGCTTGGAAACTGCATCTCCCGATCCCATTCATATTAGTGAATTGATAAAAGAAGAAAAGCCGTTACAAGCGGTTGACTTTTGTTATCAAGACGAAGATGATACTATCACAATACAAGATTGCATATCTTTATGTGTAATGGTTATAGCATTTTCACCTGAAACTTTACGCTCATATCAAATGCTCGTAAGTATTTTTAAAATTCTACTTCCACGTGATAAATAGTTATTAAGAGGATATCAGTGAGCTATTTGGATTCTCTCTCCAACCCAAATTTACGCTCAACAGAACCAACTGTATGTTGCTACTTTAAGTATTAGAGTGAATTCACCTTATCAAACTTGAAGTTAGAACATTACCTGCGTCGTTACACTGACTATTTTATGATATTTGAATAATTTTTTATGCATGTTATGAGCATGTAAATTATTACAGTTAAAAAATGCTTATAAATTGCATAAAGTTTAAATTTTGTAAAAAAGCCAACGTGTTCTTATCTCAAAGTTTGCTAATAGGTGAATTCACTCTAATATAAAAAGTAACAACCCAAGGTTAGATTTGCTTTACGTAAATTTGCTATGTTGCGCATGGGTCAGAGAGAAAATTCAAATGGTGTGCTGACATCCTATAATGAATAAAATTCACTAGGAACTAATCGTTTTAAATGACGTGACTACGAATAGTGGTGTTGCAACTATAATAAAATATTCAAAAGAGAAAATTTTAGTACCATTTTTAGCTTGAAATTCTTTTATTATAATTATATTATTGCTGTCAACTTTTAAATAACCATTTTGAGTATTGGTTTCAACATTATATCATCATTCCATAGTCCGTATTAATAGTATTCGACAATAACTATTATAAGTTTGTATATTATATGTTTGTTACGCAGCTTATTTTGGAAGCTATTTTACCATGTTATCTGAAACACATTCAGCAACCGATGTACCGAGATATCGAAAGAGATGTAATCAATCAATTAATCATTTCTATAAAAACATTAATTAATAACAGTGAAGCATTATCGAAGTATGCATTATAGTATACAACAATAACTATTATTAATCAAAACTATTTAACATTTTAAAACTAGACATTATAACGGGCCACAAAAAACTAGTCAGGAACCAAAAGATTCTAGTCAGAGAAATTGTAGTAAAGGACTATGTTCTCCAACTGGTGGTGAAACGAAAGATCTGGAATCGAATTCAAAAATGTTTAGTGAAAGGAAAATTCATAAATCTCCCTTCGATAGGGAGTTTTTGGAATTTGAGATACAAGTTGAAGAAAAATATGCCGTAAGATAAATTTATCATTCATACAGCTATTATATTATTAAAGCTTACTTTTTTAGGCTTTACGAAATGAATTTCGTCGAACTAGAGATGTCTTGTTATCAGTTGTAACAGATTTTGTGGTTATATGCCATGCTAGACTAACCGAATTAAGTCGCAAGTACCCTCAAGAAGGGAAACCTTTTGAAATTCTAGATACACGGATGCAAATCGTTAGTTTATATTTGTTAATTGTAACTTGTCTTGTTTACTTATTATTAAATACTTTTATAGAGATTAGGGGAAGTTGCTCATAGTTTATTAAAGGTCTCGCCTTATGACCCAGAAACGATGTCGTGTAAAGGACTACTGAAATACATGACAAATATTTTACCAATAGTTGATTGGGCAGCAGAAGCTTTACGCCCAACTCTCTTAGGAATTCTTAGGAGACTTGACAAAACGTTCAATAAAATTTATAAAAAGCCATCTATCCGAGTAAGTGGAGATTAAATTTTTCAAATACCTTATGATAGTTTAAAATGGTAAATTTAGGAAAAATATTTCGCATAGTAAAATTGTAATTAAAATATATTAGAAAAGAAGACTAAATTACTTTTATTATGATTTAGAGATACACTGATTGGTACGCTGCAGGGGAATTAATAAAAGGTGTTTATGAAATACTATCGGAACATCCATTTATCGTACACATTCCACATTTCAAAGCTCTCATTTCCACTTGTCAAGTAAGTAATATCACTTGTTTATTTTATTGTATATTTTAATGGAAGGTTTATTTAATTTTATTCAATACAACTGTTATTTGTAATATATAGGGTATCATAGTTGGCGATTCAGGGAGTACTGCTACCGCGGCAGTTGATAATTTCCAACAATCTATAATACCAGTGGAAACACCTCCTCCACATTTTTGTGCCATTGTCATACGTCTATTGGCTTTACATATTTTGGCGATAGGGGTAAGTTAATCAAAATATTTAGGAAAATATGAACAGTAATAATCTGCAATTATACCTAATTAATATATTCTTGTATCATTTCACCTCTTTTATATGCCTGCATAATATTATAAATGTATACTTTATAAATTTCTTTTAATGTGTATTAATCAGAAATAAAATGTAAATTGTTGTTAAAGTGTTAGAAAAAAAATATCATTGAGATCGTAATCAGATTTGTCTAAAATCTAATAACACGTAATAGCATGATTTTATATAATTTCTATAAAAAAATTAACGGAAAGAGAAAGTCTATAACATCCATTTTGATTAGTCAATATTTAAAAAAATTTTAATTTTTAAATTTTTAAAATAGTAAACTTTTGTAGACGATTGAAACCATTTTAGTGTACTGTTATCGTAGAAAAAAAATAAAATTGTCCAGACCATAGTAAAAATAAAAATTTACAATTTTGTTAATAATCACAATAATGCATACCTAACCTATACTATATTTACTTATACATAAAGTTATAAATAAAAATAATAATATATTGTACCAATATTGAAACATAATTATTTTAAAAGTTACAAAAATATATTATACATTTTATTTTGTTACTAGGATAATTATACGCTGGAACAGTCAGTCGGAGGAATGATCAACATAATGTCATCTCAAGTTAAAACTGAAAGCTTTCTAATGAATTTATTTTTACCACTTTGTTTCAGAGTTGGTATAGGAAAGAAAGGTAAATGAATTCTCAAATTTATATAGAACTAAATAACTAATCTTGTTTTATAAATGCATCAAGTACCTACTTGATAAAAGTTTTTCAAACCGGTATTTAAAACTTTTGAACAGTATATTTTTTTTATTTACTGTCCCCCGTCAGGTTATTTATTCTTAGGTCTAGTTTTTTTTTTTAATATGTATTGTATCTATGCGAAAAATGTGGATGTTCCAATATTGATTTTGTACGTAGTGTAATTTGTATAGGTACTCTAACTTTCCTAAATGTAGGTATCTATTATTTATTTAAATATATATACAGTAGAACTTCCATAAAGCGGTCACTGAAGGGACTGTAAATAATGACCGCTATTTAGAGGTGCCCGTCCTACAGAGGTGACCGTTAACAGAAGTTCAAGACCTTCTAGGTGACCGCTATATAGAGGTCATACAAATTTTAAAAATAAAACACCAATATTAAAATAACGCATATGAATATGGGTATTAAAAATTGTATTTATGATTTACGAAATAAAGTAGGAAGGTAGGTACAGTTTAAAATTAAAAAAAATCTCATAAGCTTTTATAAATAGGTACATATTATTAAAATTAAAAAAATTGAGTTATATTAGTTTGTTTTAAATTCATTTGATTATTTGAACATTTTTTTTCAAAATAAATTTCTGTGGTTTTTAACATGTCATAACCATCTACGTCACCTTTTTGAAGAGTGAAAGCTGATAATTGTTGTATTTGAGTTAAAACCTCAGAATAGTTTGATACAGTGTACTCGGATTCTTCAGTTTTTTCAGTTTCTTCAGTTTCTTCATGTGTTTCCTCTTCGTCATTATCTGTTATTATGAATGACTTGATATCAGTACTATCTTCTTCAGTTCTTAGATTTTTGTCGACCAAAAAAAACTCTTCACCTTGCATATGAGTTGGCAGCATATTAAGTAATTGTTCACCAACAATTATTTCGTTTTCAAGATCTGTGTTATCTAAATCTACAGGCAAATTTTCCAAAATAAAACCTGATTTTTTAAAACATTTAGTAACACAACTACCAGTTATTTGCTTTACAGACTGTTTAATCCACATCAAAGCGTCTAATACAGTAATGCTTTTTGCAAGTTCATCAGCATCTTTTACTACGTCTATCTGTGATAATATTCGTCTAAGTATCATTTGTCGGTAAATAACTTTAAAATTTTGGATTATACCTTGATCTAAAGGCTGACAGTGTGACGTCGTATTTGGTGGTAAAAATACTAAGTTTATGTTTTGTAGTTTTAAATCAGGATGTGATGTTGCATTATCTAAAAACAAAATAATTTTACGCTTTTGTTTTAAAATCGTTTCTCTTTTTTTTATTAAGTCGGTGGCTTGAGTTCTTCCTATTCCAAATTTATCTGCAAGAGTACGTGCACTCACATTTTCTTTTTGGTAAAAATCTAACAATTTGATTTTTCTGTTAAAGTTAGATATTTTTGTTTGGACGCCATTGAAATTATAGGTACGTACTTCGAAACGTTTTAAGCATACACTGAACACAAATGACAAAATACACAGTCACAGACAATTGTTATCGCCTTATCGACATTATAAATTAAGCTCGTTAAGATAAACTGTCAAAAATAATTTCGAAATAATAATTTTCCATTTGATATATGTATGTACTTTTAAATGTTGACCGTTAATTAGAGTGCCCGCTATTTAGAAGTATTAATGTATTTTTCCCATAACACTCGACGGGACCAAACAAATTGACCGTTACATAGAGGTGACCGTCCTATAGAGGTGACAGTTAACGGAAGTTTCACCGTATATATAATATATAGGTATATTTGTTACTTACAGTTATGGTTTTATACAGTACAACGATAAGCGAAACTTGATAAAAAAAAATCATTTTGTAGAAACTAGAAACCACAAAAATTATAGTTGATCAGTTACAATTAAAATCACTTATAATAATAATAATATTATAATAATAACTTTATTGCAACAATAACTACTTATCTTTACATATTTTAATAAAATATTATATATAAATTTATAAATAAACTTATATTACAACAATATTTATAACTTTTAAGACATTTTAAATCTCTAGCGTGTGTTATATCTTCTCCCTTAATCACGTTTGATTATTGTGCATAATATTATATATATAATATTTTTAAAAAAATACTGAGGAAAAAAATTTAGAATAAACGGAGGGCAGTCCAACGTCAAACATTTAATTTCTAAATTATGAAAGTTCAGCATATCTTATAATATCTGAGTTAAGTTTTACCGGTGATAAGGCTTTGTATGTATAAAAAATCAACACTTTTTATAGTATGGTACGTAAATGTCCAGGATCTGATATACGGTTAAGTTTTCTTTAGACGATAATTTGCATTACCTATACCACTGATGAAAATGATTGGTTTTATTGGTTTAATTTGTCTTTAAGTAATGAATATTTTTTAAAATTATAAAACTACTAATTACTATCAAATATTCAATGTTACCGTTTCCGACAACAAATATTATAATTTCGCTAAAATTGTCGAAAACAGGAACCAAAAAAAATACTGTTTTCTATTATTAAATACAAAATATAAATATAAGGGTTTTAAATACTAAGATTAAAATATTTAATCTATTATAGTTTTGATTGTAGATACGTTTATATGTATACATCTTAAATGTATCATTACATTTAAATTTGACATGCGTTCATTTAAAATATTTGTAAATATAATTTGTAATATATTTTTTTTTAAGATATGCATTGTATGAGACCATGTGATATCAAATTTATGTTGTCAGTCGTCTTAAATTCAATGAGTCCACCTGTAAAAACAACATGTCTGACATTCGTGCAACTTACAAATGTAAAACAAACGTCCGATTTGCGGACAAACTCGTATACATTTAACAGGGATTCAAAACCAGCCCCAACAGTTTCTAAATCATTTTTCAAAGTTTTATTTTTAGGTGATTACTGTAAAAACTATACGACTACCTAGTTAAATTGTGGGTCTGTAATAATATTATTGGTTAATTTTTAATTGTGTTTTGTAGCCTTGAAAATAATGCTCGTGTGCTTCGAATGCGAGTTAGCTTTGCAATATCAACGTATCGCGCATACTGTGAAGGAACTCATGAACGTGCAAGACGCAAGGGCGTCCATTTGGTCTTTTATTGAGTTTATCATTGTTAACAGATCACCACTCTTCATTCTTCTTCAGCCTTTCATTATGCAAAGAGTAAATTATATCCATGCACATTTTCACATAACTCGCCGATTAATTAACTTAATTTTCAGTTGGGATTAATGAACGTGTCAGAACACGAAACAACATCACACAATTTGCTTAAAGAAAAGCTTACAGAGTATACTGCCATCACTCCGTTATGTAGAAGTTCTCTTCTTGTTGAACTAATGAATGAAATGACTGAACTCAAACAAGAATTAGATGATCGATTGGGTACGGTTCTATTTTTAAATTTATATTTTATCATGCTTGATTTTGGAGTAATGAGTACAAAAAAAGTCAATTTCATTAATTTTGATATTTATCAAAACTTATTTTACAATTATTTAACATGATAACGATTGTTGAAATATAATTTTACTTAACATTTAAGTAACTTTTTCTATTTGTTTATCTAGATGAACAACGAACAAGATCTAGTAATGGTTTGCGAAATTCGTGTGAAACTCAACATCGTCCATCTATTATAAATTTGTTACCAGGGAACTCAAACCCATCTTACAGTGTATGTACCATAAACACACACAGAGAATCAATATCAAGTGTACGCAGTAACTTGAGTAGCCAAGAAAGTTCCATCAAGAATTTAGGAAATCTGCAAAGAGGTAATTTTCTTTAAATATTAATCATAATATTATATGCTGTGAGTGTGATTTAAATAAATATAAGTTATTATTGTCAACACATTTTAAACAGCTTATAATCATTATAAGTTTATTGATTAGCAAGTATTGCAAAGCTGATGATGTTATTCTAAAATATTGTAATTTGAATTTCTATGTACTTGATCATATACAATATAAGGATATTATAACATTATAAAGTAATAATTTGACCCAGCAGTAGCGATATTTTAAACTTTCGTTATAATTACTGTTATTATTAATTCACCTATTTTTCTACGTAGAATCATAATTAATTAACACTTATATACGTATATTCGTACACGCTACACAGTCAAATACACATGTGAAAACAATTGTAGATAAACCAATTAAAATAGACAATGATTATTAAATAAAGATAATAGAACAATTTATGTTAAATTGTATACCACTTGCAGCTATATCCCTATTACAATTTATAATTTTTAAGTACTACCTATAGTAACTAAAGTGAAATATTAGTTGTTCATTCATTTATTGTATTTTCATCTCAAATATAGATCCGAAAAATGCAGATGGAGACCAAACCGATGTATCTACCAAATTCAACGAGCCACGATTACAACGTTCAAGAGCGCAGAGTCGAAAAATTTTTAGATTTCGTCAAAGCCGTCGTATGGAGGTAATCAAAACGTATTACTATATGATTTTGTTTGATACTTGCTACCAGTAGGTAGGTCCTTCTGGTATTTACTTATATGAAATTTTGATTCGTCGAATTTTAAATCACATGACGATGTAAATATCCAATTTACAAAGAAAACGATTTCATTATTAATACTTTGTATGTATGCATAATTATTGTTCCTGAATCACACGTACCTATTACACCCATAAATACTTTTAAAAGTATTTTAGTATGTAACATCTGTATAACCAAAAAGCGTTGAATGATATTATTATTACATCAGAATTAATTTCTAACTGGTACACCACTGTTGTTGGTCTATATTTTCAGTATATCATGACTCTTATGTCAGGTTGCACAAAACATTTAATGAATCAATAGTGAGCTAATGGTCCCTTAAACAAGATCTAGTGGCCCACTGTTGGCCCATTAAATTTAATAAATTGTTTATACAACCCAGCATTAAAGTCATAACTCATAAGTATGATGTTCAATTATTTGTAATGATATATAATTTGCAACCTCGTGACGTGGCGTTGAGGATAGGCAATTTTAGTGCACTGCTGTCAGTAGTATTTCCTCGACGTTTTATAAGTATGATAGCATCAGCGACAATTTAAAACATTAAAAAAACTGGTTTAGTCCTAGTGACAACGAAGTTGATACATGTATCAAATAGAATCGTTCTTAAATAGTCAATACACTTGTACTGAGTTGTATGTAAATTTAGTTAGGGAAGAGGAAGAAAATCATTCACAAAAAATTGACTTCTCATACTACCATAAAATTACAAAACACTTAAATTAAAATATTTACCCATAATCTAAACAGTTTTCATGCGGTGTACCTATATAAAGTACATCCAAGGGGAGAATAGGTAAACAATTTTATAATACATGTGTTAATACAGACGATTTTTCGTCTACGAGTTCTTTTATTTAACAGCAATATTTATTTTAAGTTTCTTCAATGCTAATTTTACAATAATTGTTTTATTATTTATAATTTATAATAGAAACAATTACAAATAATAATAAAAAAAGTCTAGGCCTAAGGGGACTCGCCCATCGCCACCCCACCCAAATACGCCTCTGCCATAATATGATTAGATAGTAATTATGATATTATTATTATAAAATATAAAATCGATCTGAGAGACTCTACTTCGGGGCTGATTTGCCCGAGCGCGTCGTTTGTATTTATCTCAATTACTGAACGAATCAACAGGTGATCCCGCAGGGCGTCAAGTCACAACAGCAGCAGACTTGCGACGACATGGACAAGGTACAGATGATGCCCAGCAACTGCATATGCGAGTGTCTGAGCACGAGAACGATGCCACTGGATGATGGCCGGGCTTCAGTGTCCAAACCTGAGATGATATGGGAGGAGGATAGCCACAGCGCGCCGTCACGGACGTCGAGCACGTCAGGGTACCGCGAGAACTGCAGCCTGTTGATGATGCCGATGGGCAGCTCTGACGAGCGGTCGTCATCGCCGGTCCACTTGCACCACCATCACAACTGTCTTACCGCAAGCTGCTCTACTATTATGCCGGCTGACAGCCCCGGCTCAGTGGCGACGGCGGCCGGCGGCAGTGACCGAGAAATGAGTGGTAACGAAGACGTAGGCAGTCAGCAGACGATCGTCACCTACGAACAGGAGGACACGCTGCTCTGAGCCGTCACTGACGACAACCTATTTGGTTTTGGTACAACTACGATGACAACTGCAACGATGGTTTTATTATTATTTCGAAGGTGTCTGTATGTAAATATAACATAATCGTAGACTTATACTTATTAGCATAGGTAATAAAGGACTTTTACAAACATAATATGAGTGAGGCCTGCAATCCATGTACCTAGTAGCCATCTGAGGAAATGTGGTTACCGTAGTAACCATGCCATGAAAACTCACCTCATCTTTTCATAATATTCTGCAGTTACAAAAATCGTAGATAACCTCATTTTACTTCTCTAACTTTCCTTAAATATCTATGCATATTATATTGAGTATAAGTCGATGAATATAATATTATGGCCATCCAGTTGCGGCTAAATTATGGTGTATTGAACATTATTAAAATCGCATACAGTACACAAATTGCAACAAGTTGTAACAAGTATCAAAATATCTAACTTTGTATTTGTTTTAATTTTACATATTATATTATAATCAACCCACCAACCACCACCTGCAAAATTAGAAAGTGAAGTGTATCACAGGATACTCTTTAGCCATGCGGACCTGTGTATAACAACAATGATATATATTTTATACTGTTATGTATTACCATTGAGTATATTATATTGCACAATATAATACTCAAAGGTATTACACTAAATTATTATATGTCATATCATAGTCACAGTAGTTAAAGATATGTTTCCGGGGACATACCGTTGATACAGAATATTATATATAATTCTAGTTGTTGTCACGGTACAATATCGGTGGCGTTATTTCATATTTAAAAGAAAAAAATTGTAACCTTAAAAAAAATCAAATTTTGTCCTAATTATAACTTTCTTATCCTTTCTTATATTTCTTATATAATATTATAGTGGGTAAGTTTCTCATGTTGGTCAAAAATTTAAAATTTAATATAGGTACAATATAAATGTTGATAATTTTAAACGGTCATTGGTAATAAATCATCATATACGAAAGTAAAAAATATACAGCAATGGGTGATTTATATGAAATGTGTGTATAATATTATTGTATTAAAATAACTAAAAATCGTATACAATTAACTGTCCGTCAATATTATTCGATTAATCTATAAAAAATAATCGTATAAAGTAAATTCCGATGGTAAGTTGAGATCACCAACAACCGGTCCGTCTGTATGCTTTTAAAGATTAACGGGAGCAAATATAACCACCTCTCCCACCAACCTAAAAATAAAAATGACGCCATTGTATATTTTATTACATAGACAAAGGTAGACAAGTGGGTAGATACCGAATTTTGCAATGGTTGATGATATATAGGTATCATACGTATTATAGCGTAGATCTTTGTTATTTATAGATAGGTAAACTGATAAATTTTATAATGTGATTGTACTATTACGATAGTTGTACGAATGGGTTCTTACAGGGCTTGAAACTGATATCCGTTATAAAAACCAAACTAGTTGGAAATTTGCAATCAATAAATTGTTATAAAGATTAAAGACGGTGTCAAGCCCTGACCTTATTATACACAATTCTAGGGTTAAATTATTATGATAATGTTGTATGGAACGTCACTATACTGCTCCGATCTAAACGAACATAAATTGTGAGTATATAGGCATAGAGTCGTTACAATTGTTTTATTATTTTTAAACTAAACCTGTGATTCCTAGTTTAATATAGTCGTCACGTATTTATTAATATAGTGTTAAATTCCGGCCATAATGATATCGATTCTCGATAGAAAAAAAGTTATATATATATATATTTATATTGCGCTCAGATTGTCGTACTTATTTTTTTATAACATTCGCGTTCACCTATGATACCGGCTGGTCGCCTCACAGCTTTTAAAACCACCACCGGGTTGGTTATTACTAATAAATCACTTTTAACGTTTAAAGCTGTCGGCCGCCGAAAACTTGGTTGAACGTTCTCTAATATCATGTGATCAAAAACGATGGGTTTCTATCTTATGTTTCAAAAATTAATGACTGCGCATGTCTGCACCGTGCGCATGCTCGAGGGAAATAAAATCATATTTTGTGCAATATTTATTATTATTTTAATGGTTTGATGAAAAAATTATAGGCAATTACATACACTACGTGCCTATAAGTAAAAACGAAAATTTTCAAATGACAATAGGTACTAATAAAAATTGTCTTTTAATTCATAACGTCACAATTTTAAATAGCACTTCACAGATATGATAGGTTTAATATACATAAATAAGAAAATGTCTAGTGCCTAGCTAATAATTTATTATATCTTAATACGTAGCAATGAATAGTCAATTTTAAAATAGGTAGCCGTCCAGGCCTTTATTATGACCAAAATTATCCATAATAATTTTTAATTTAATTTAGTTATTTCTTATTATACTCAGTTCTGTGATAAGAATAAAGTAATGAGCTTTGGGTTATCATTAGCATAATTTGAATACAGGTTTTTACATAGCTATTAGGGGTCTATAACTACATCATTTATAAGGGAACTAATTGGCAATATGTTTCGATTTTAGTAGATATTGTAATATTAAGTTAGGTAAGTGAAACTAATATTTTTCAATTTATATATTGTAATATTATATAGGTACCTGTTAATTCTATGAAATAAGATTATAAATAGCGTTAATTTTTAAAGTGTAATATGTTCTTTTAGTGCCAAACAACCAAAAATGATGTTTGGTATGTTATTATATATATATATTATGATGATTAATGATTATATTATCAATTACTATGTATAATATGTAGGTATTATACGCATGGACTATAAATATTGTAATATTATATATTTAATATTTCTAACAAAAAAAATCAAAGGGATTAAGATCGTGATAAGTCTAAAATTAAGCACCCCTTGTCATATTTATAGCTCCATATTTTGGAACTTCGTTTTGTACACATACATGTTTATAAGTCATGTATATAATAATATTATACAATCGTATAAACAATGTTCTAATACCTACCAGAATTTAAATTATTATATTAGGGTAGTAATTATTAATAAGTATTTAACGCACTTGTAATATTAGACATTACCTACCTATTATATTGTATTGTTTTTTAGTGATGAATAATAATGTATTAAATTCATCAGAACTAACACAATTCGGATGTATTTAAATATTTAGTTGAATTATATTATGCAATCGTAAGTAATTATCAAATAAACTATTAGAATATATTTTAGTATATTTGAATTTTTATCGGGATCAAATTAATATTTATTATTATTATTATTATTATTATTATTATATTCTAATATACCTAGTGATAAAAGTTTATGTAAAATGTTTACAAAATAAATGTACTTACTGCAAAAAAATGGTGGAATATATAAGTATTTCAGTATTTAATATTCAATATAATATTTATTTAATAGTATTCAAATTCTGCGGATGTGTAAATAAGTGAAAATTGTTTCTAATTTTATAATTCACTCTAAAGACTCTAAAGGACTCTAAATGATATACAATCGAGAATCCCGCCATTAGGTAATTAATAATACATATTGAACGAGGTTTTTACGTAATTTTATTAATTACAAAGTAATACAAAGATATTATAGTAGGTATATTTAGTTAATTCCAATAGACGTATGTTTTATTTTTATGAAATATTTTTAAACAAATATTGTAGCATGATATATCTTATATTCAATAGAATAATTTAGAATTAATATTATTTCAAAAATGAATAATAATATATATTTAGGTGTTTGCATTAAGAAGATAAATTGTCAATTAAGTTTCTAATACGTGATATTTCAGTTACACCAGTGTTACAACAACCTCCGATTATTTTCAGACCTTTTTCACTCCACAAGTTTAGATCGTCGATGGTAACTTGGTACATTTGAGTATTATCCCAGCTATATAAATATGTCAAATTAATAAATAAAATAAATTAAGAGTAAATACCTAGTAGCGAGCCTAGTAGCTAGTAATGACACGTACCATTTATTAACGGCATCCCATACTCCACCTCCATTTGGATAAGTTATGAAATCGACATTCTCAGTTTTTACGGACGTCAAAAGTGGTGTTATGAGTTTTGGGTCCAGACAGTTCATGCCGATGGCAATCAATTGTTTTCGTAAATCATTTGTCCAGAACTTTTCAACAGCGCTTGCAAATGTTTCTCCGTGACTTATGTGTTTGCTGTCCTACAAACAAATAATACAAATATCAGTTAAAAAAAATCATAAATATTTTTAATATAACAAGAAAACCTTTTTGAGTAACATCTGTTTTGAATCAAGTCAACACTCGGTACAATATGGTTCTGATTTTGAATAAGTTATCCTATGTGGTGGGAGGTTGTAATATTAAAAAAAAAATTACCTTACACGAGAACGACAAGCATGCTTTTTGATTTGGATACTCGGCCAGTATGTTTAGCAAAATGTCAGCCTCGACGATCGAAGGAATCGTTTCAAAAAGTACTACATCGACACCAGCCTCTACCAGTGCTTGGATCCGAGGCTTGTGCCAATCGTACAGATCTTTTGAGCCAATTTTGCCTACATAATTTCCATTGTACTCGGAACCATCACACAGTGAAGCGCCGTACGGACCAACAGATCCCATTATTCGAATTGTCCTCCCTGTATATTAACTAAGCTACAGTAAAATTTAACATAGCCGTCCCAAAGTTTTCGAGACCAGAGACAAATTAATGCTATCAGGCCCCTCAATCATCATAACACGATAATATGATGAAAACAAATTGTCACAGACATTTGCAAAATGTTGGAACCAACCTTAGTCATTCAAATTCATGATATCGGTGTGGGTATACTCACTACAAAACCCGAATAAAACATTCTGGTTAACCCGAAACCTAAATAGTTTTTTATTTTACAACCTTCATGTGATATATAATTGTGTAGGTAGGTATTTTACGTGGTTAGTTCAATTTTGTAGTTAATTATTTGCTTAACATGCAATAAAAATATTAGGCCATTACAATCATTTGGAGGTAAATAGTAAATACTATGAATATTTTCTTAAAATAATTAGAAAATAAAATCGGATTCTATCATTAGGTTCTGATTCGACCAAATTTCCAGATTTTGAACTATTTAAGTTATAATTTATTACTTAATTAGTATAGAACACATTTAAATTCCAAATATAGAATGAAATATAAATATAAAATATTGACGTGTTGACGTATGTCTGATAGTCAGGTATGATCTGGTGTCAACAACTAATAACTATATATTGTCAGCGATCAAATACTATAAATATAATTTATAGTATTTGCAGTGACAATGCTACAGGTTACTATCTTTTTGGAGGAGGCTAAACAATTAAAATTTAAAAAAAATATCTAACAAAAATAACTACAAAAAATTATGTTTTTTTCTGAACTACTTAACACCCATATTAACCAATATTAACCCGAATAATAACGGTTATTAACACCCAAAAGTTTGTTTAATTTTTTTTATTCTTGTGTTTGAACAGCCGAATACATGTAGCACCGAAAACTCGAAACCCGAATAAATAAATACCCTGCTTATAATGGGTAACGCCGAGTAATCTCAATCATATTATGTATTACTATACCTAACACACAAGTAAATCTGGAATTTCTAGGGGAACTCTAGAAATTATCCTAAAATGGAGCCCGGTGCAAAAACTTTAATATTTAAGACAATAATATTATGATTTTATTCGCTAGGTACCTACATCACCAATCAGTACAAAAATATCGATATTTACCAGAACTTTCTTCCATTATTGCTCGCCGACAAATCGTGACAGATTTTTTGATCAATTGGAAACTCTGATCATAGTCGAAGTTCAAGTATTTTTGAAAGCCTTCGATACTTGCCTGGTAAGTGTTGGTGGTCAGAAATTCCGCTCCAGCTGTAACACAAAAGTAGATTTCTGGATAAAAAAAACATTCTACTGCAGTTTATCGTGTGCGTTTTTTTACAATAGCAAACCTCTGATATAATCTCTGTGGGCTTTAACAACAGCTTCTTCGTTGTTAAAAATCAAATTAGAACCCCAAAGTGGATGTTTCATGACGCTGTCGTACTCCACGTATGGCAAAATTCCACTGATAAAACTTCCGTCCAAGAGGTACATTTTCATATTGAGCACCGTTGAATCCTGCATGTTAACAAAGCACTGAAAACTGCATGAAAAATATAGTTATCATAAGAGAAATGCGTAAATGCGTGCCTTGCACTATTATTAAAATAATTTAAAAAAATAGGTATATAAACCACCTATCTGAAATCTATGCTCCACTACTACTAATACACTAAAATTCCTTAAGGCGACGTGGTACCCGCATGTCTTTTCTCCGTCGTACACGCGTAGGTATGACAAATCAAATTTTCGTTCACCAGTTTCAAATTTCAATAATGTGCTGCCAGTTTTGATATCAGCTCGAATTTACCTATTATCAAACTTTTAGGTTAGTAGGTACATAATCCATGTTTTATTGTTGTTTTTTTACGATATTAAAATTTTTAAGTGCATTATGATAATTTTCAAATATGACTATTTTATATACTCATAAGTCATAACTCTCTTCATAATTAAAATTTCGTAAAAAACAAACGAGGGACCACGGATAATGTTCTTACCTTAAAGTTTGATAATAGGCCAATTCATTCTAATATCAAAACTGATAGCACACTAAACTGGCGAACAAAAATTTGGTATGTCAAACTTATGTAAGACGGAGACAACACATGTGGTTACCACGTCCTCTTGAGAATACGGAACTATCCACAAAAATCTAAAATTTATTGTATTGTATATTCATCATTATATTATCTGTGTCATGTTAATTGTTGGGTTCTATTATTCGGTTTATTATGTTCATTATTTTCTCTAAACTTTAATATTGTAAAATAATTGTAATTAACCCTTCACTGCATGACTTTTTTAAATTAAAACAAATTATTATTTTAAAATTATTTTATGCTCGTAGAGTTTGAGAAAAATAACTAAAAAATAAATTTTTATTTTATTAAGTTCCAAATATGAACTTAAGTCCATGTTGCATATTTGCAACTATATGTATACGAAGTACCCGCCTAATTTCTAAATAGCATTGCATATAGTACCTATACTGAACTAGGATTTTTTTTTAAATTTTGTCACGGTACAACACAACATTAGAAATGCAGTTTCCTGTAAAAAAGTACAGAAAATAAATACTATTATTTAATAAAAAGAAATGAAAATAGTTAGGTACTAAAAATAAAATAGGTTATATATATATATCTTTGAACAAAAAAAAAAAAATTGTAGAAAAACAATATAATATTTTATATAAATGGGAAAATCATTTACTTATATGAAGTCAACAAATAGTTGATAAACAATTTTATAAATATTAAACATTATGTAAACATAAGTGAACATCAGTGAACAAAATAAAAATTATTAGTAAATTAAAAATAATAGTTTCCAAAAACAAAAACAAAATTAAATCATGTCTTTGAATAAAAAAAAATTAATACATTGTTTTCACTGGTATAACAGGATGAACTGGTTGTGTATTATCAAATGAAGAGGCAGGAGGAACATCAATAATTATAGGATTATTTTGGATTAGTTCATTTACCTCCAATATCTACTGGAACCAATATATCATTATCAACAGAGTCCAACAACTAATATAACTCATTTATAAACAAAACGCCAAACGATTTGAACGCAACTGGCAACTAAAATAATTGTAATATTATAGCCTATAGGATACCACGCAACGCTGGTATCAATATTCAATAACAACACGTACTCGGTCCACACCGTGTAGCATATATACAACACATGAAATACATCGATTTTCTACTAAAACAACACTCATAAAGTCAAAACGTCATATAGTCTACATATTTAACATAATAAGCTTGTGGAAAAATTTTTTTTCAATGGTCTGATAAGAATAGAAATGTTGATAATATAACCTAACCTATGTTACTATACACGACTGACAACTTGTATACACTAAATAAATACCTAATTAATATTATCGCATTATTGAAAAATTAGGTTTGTATGCATTATATGATTCATATAGATTAGTAATATACACATTTTAAGCCATGCAGTGTAGAACAAAGCATCAAGGGCCTTTCCAATTTTTAAAAAAAATCAATGGAAACTGAAGACATGTTTGATAAAAATTTCGAAATAAATCAGTGGGTGCTATTAAATGCATGAATAAATGAACGAATCTAAGAGTATAATTGAGAAACGAGAGAAGTACTTTTGCTGTAAAGCAAGGGGTCTCCATAACCTACAGCCTGCGGAGAATTCCGGCCATTCAAGCTTTTCGAACCGAAAATACATTGATAAAATAATAACTAAAAATAATATTTATAAATCTTTAATTTCATTACCTCTCTATTTCTATCTAAAATACCACTGCGACACTGCTGTATAATAGTATAATAAAGATTAGAGGTCAAGTATATAATTTTAATGGATGTGTTAAATTTGAATACAAATATAAATCATCGTGGCTATATGAAAAATGATTTTGATTTAAGACGTTACTTTAGCCTATATTTATAAAGGTATTTTAATATCAATTTATACTATTGCTATAAGTTATTTATTTTTCAATTAATAAATAGTATAATACGGTATGTTGAACAGATTTTTCCACAAAACTACATATTATTCTATAATAAAAATTGTTTAATAATTATTAATGAGTTCTATTTGTATAAACTTAATACTACTAAGTACCTGATATTAACATATAAGTCAATATTGACAACGTATCAAAGGACGAAGTGAATAAGTACGTAGTATCAATAGCTTAAAATTAATATATTTAGGTATTATGAAAATTGTGCATAGTGTAGGTATATTAAGAAGAAATAAAGCTACAGGATATTCTGCCATATGGTGATAAGTTTCAAGCACTTGTCTAAGATTAATATTTTTTAAATTACATACAAATAACTTAATTTGTTAATCTTTTTTTTAATATTGAATTCCGTCAGCGCACTATTTGTTTTCTCTCTCTGGCCCACACGCAACATAGACAAAACGCATTTACGTAGAATCTTTTTTTTTATGTTTTTGAGTAATCTTAGAGTAAAATCACTCATTACAATAACGATAGAGAATAATGTTTTTGAGGGTTTGACATATCAGTTTGTGTAAAAACTGTCTCAAAAATGATTTAAGAAACATTTAAATTTACAATATTTTTATTTTTAAATTCTAATATATTAATAAAATATAAAACCGATATGTTCACCCTCAAATTTGTCGAAAAAGTATTGTTTATATTTTGTTACTGTTATAATACAAAAAAGTATTAATATTGTTTTGTTGAACATATATATTTATTTTAAGTTATAAAGTCTGACAATAAAGTATTATTGATGAAGCATACTTTAGATTTTGTTATTGTTATAGCTAATAAAAGCAAATATTAATATTTCCTTTTTGTAGATTTTTTTTTTATTTTGACTAATATTCTAACAATCATATTATTCGTACACTGTACAATGTACATCAATTTAAAAAATATACATAATATATAATATATAATACGTTACGTTGAATATTTTTCTCTAAAATTCGATGCAATAAACAGTTACAATTTGGAAGTAATTTGATATTACACCAACTAAAAATTAAAATACTGGAAAATGTTGTAATTATTGGGACGTTGACATGACGTTGGTTTGATGTTGGTTGATCAATTCTAATCATATCCATCACATTAAATGTATTGAATTCCAGATATTATTATAACACTTTAACCTTTTCTAAAAATGTCTAACAACAAACACAGAAAGTTTTTCTTGTCTTCTGAAAACATTTATAATGTGGACGTACTAGGTTATTGCACCGGTGCCTTAAATTTTTTACCCTCTATAATTTTTGTAATAGGTAACTTTATTCTATGATAACTCAAAAACCATAAAAAACTATTTATTAATTAAATAATATAATAAAAACTTATAAGGAACCTTGTACTATATATTCCACACTTTTTGACAGTTGCAAACATTTTTTATCGAATTTATAGAAAAAACTAAAAAAAAATCAAAAATGTGAAATTTTGTAAAAAGAGTAACGATTTGAGTTATTTTGTTATTATTTCAAAATATTCTTCATGGGCTCTTGAACCTTTTAAAGTGTATTATTATATAAATACTACACACAATTACATTAAATTTGTTAAATGCAATTTTTTGGCAAAAATTATTTCGACATACCGTATTAGAGGAACATGGGGGCATGGGGCAAAGTGAGCACGCTAATGTCTGAAGACCTGTAATTCACTTAAAAATCAACTTTTTCGTTTTAAATTTTGTTTACACGATCTATAGGTTATGGTAGTTGATAATACATTTTTTTATGAAAGTTTGATTTTTTTTTTTATGTAAGTTTAAAAAGATGTAAAAAAAATACAGTTTAGGTATGGTGCAAAGGGGGGACATGCGAAAAAAATCTATATATGTTAATTAATTTTATAAACACAACAAATTATTTATAAAAAACGTTAATATACTTAAATGTATAGCTTAACTTGAAAGAAATAAAATTATAAATTGTAACTTTTTATATGTTATAAAACATTATTAATAACAAAGCTTAAAATAATTGAATATATAAATAACAATAATTATGCAATTATATTATGAAATAAATTATAATAGGCATAATATGTCCAGTTTTTCATAGATTAATTGCAAAAAAATCGATAACCACACAATCTCAAACGACCAAAAGAAGCCATAAATCCAATAATATTATTAATTTTTTACATTAAATAAATAGATAATACAATGTCCCCACTTTGCCCCGGTACCCCACTTTGCCCCATGTTCCACTACTAATATGTAAGGTATAAAGTAAATATTAATTTAATAACAATAATAATATAATACATTCTACTTAGTAATATTATATTATGCTGACAAACCATTTTTATTTCTCAGAATAGTTTTTCGTAATAGTAATATAATATATAAAAAATATAATTTAAAAGAACTATAGAAATAATGATTGACGTAATGACTCCGCTAAGAATCTTTTTTGAAAACAATGATTTAGCATTGAATTTAAATTTAAAACATCCATTACCATTGGTGAAGCTAGAATATTTTTTCGATAGGCCAATAAAAATAAAATACTTCTATATAAATACAATTTTAATAAAACAATATCGATTAGTGTATGTTAAAATCAAATTAACTTTCAAAACTTAAATAAAATTATAAAATAGTTTGAATAAAAATCATATTTCATATAATAAAAAGAACTTTACGTTTAAAACAAAATATTTTCAAAGAGAAAACAAACTCGTCAATTACAGCATATAAGATAATGATATACAATAAATATAATATTATAATTTTATTATTCTTTATAGGTATCATTCGAGTCGTACTATGTGACTATAATTTCGGTGGTTTGGGTTTTGGAATTGTGTAAGTCCGGGCCACGTAACTGTCTATTACAGAAACTCAACATCGAATTACTTTGAAATCTACATAACACTAGGAGTTTTCCGGTTTTTTACGCTTATATTAAAAACGTATATTTTTTAATGTTTACAAAATTAAATCTTTAGAACTGGAATACAATTGTGTTTTTTTAAAACATTTTCTTAAGTGTTTTTACTGATATTTGAAGTAAATATGAACTCATTAGATTATTTTTATAAGAAAACGACTTGCCTTTTGAGGTTGTGATGAAAATAATATACAATATTATTTATATCGAATAAATCGAATATATTTAATATAAATACTACATATAGGTTCACCAGCCGGCTAATCTGCACTGCGTTCGCGACCGATGACGACTGGCGATGTATTGCCCACAACGGTTTGCATTTGACGAGAACGATTATAATATTATTATATTATTATGTTGGAAGTATACAAATACTTATATATTCCTAAATACACAGTTTGTGAAGGCTTCAACGAACACAGGTGATGGGCATGAGTGCATGACGCAATGTACACGAGCTATTGGATAACTGTTATCGGAACGTTTAAAATCTGAGTGGAATTTAACCATTAAATATTACGAATTCTATAGCATACCGTAGGTATGAATAATTGAACTGATAACCACGACGACATGATAACGACCATGACTGTAACAATTAATACTTACGAGTTACCGTTGCCGAATATATTATGAGCGTCATCATTCGCTAATTATATAACAATCTCGTTTTTCGTCAAGTCTTCGTCGATACTATTATTATTTTCAATATGTTGAGAGTATATTATTTTACATATTATTGCATTTTGTCTAATCCAGCTGTTCCCGAAGTATGTTCTGCGGTGGCTTTACCGATGCATACGAATTGCCTCCCATCTGATCAGTAATGACACTCAAACCTGAAAATTTCAAATGTCTACGAAAAGCAAAAAATAGGTCGAAATATTTAAAAATTTTTATCATGTATAGAAAATGATAAATTAAAATTTTGGTTTAAATTCGAAGTAATTACGGTTATTTATTTTTGAATTACAACAAAATAAGAAAATCATTAGATGAGAATTCGTTAATTTACGGGTGAATAATAATATCTAATGTCAAAAACAATTAAATTTTAAACGCTCATAAAAAAACGATTTAATTTTCTGTTAACTTTTTGTCTGTTTAAGATAGGAAAACTTATGGGAAATCTATACTTTTAAATTTTCAAATCTTAGATATAAATATAATTTTGTTTATACATTTATAAAACTCAAAATGATCTTTTTGACATTTAGTGAAACATTCTGAGCGTCTATAGGATTATTTATTTTTGAATTACAACAAAATATCAAAAATCGATAGATGAAAATTCGTTAAGTTACTGGTGAAAATCCAATATCGTAACAATATTAAATTCAAATACACATAAAAAATGTATTTTACTTTCCACTAAACTTTTTTTTGTTGAAGGTAGAAAAGCTTGTGGGGAATCTTCTATTAAAATGTCTAATGTTATCTATTAAAAAAAGAACTTATATACATTTTTAACCGAAAAATAGTTTGAACATTTTCGAAACTTGGATAAACTTTGTCAAAATTTGAACTTTAAATGCATTTACAAAATAATTGTGCATATGTATCTTTAATATTTTTTAACTTTATTAATGAAAGTTATAAGGAACCTTGCATTAAATTTTCAAGCTTTCTTACTATTCAATTTTGATTTGTTCAAAGTACCAACTAGATTTTAGCACTTTTCTATCAAAAACTGGAACATTTTTACCACCAAAAATGTGAAATGTTGATGATTTACAGAAAAAAAAACACAATACATTGTAAATACAATACATTATTCTTTCACTCCGCTCAGAATCTAAAATGTAATTTTTGAAAATTATTGATAATGATTTAAAAATAATTGAAGGTAATCGATTATTGATAAAAAATATTAATAATAAATAATAATAATAATAATAATAATAATAATGTTGTATAGTATTTTAAAATGTTCATAATTTATTAGAAATTAAAAAAAAATCTAACCTAGGCAGTATTGGTATATACTATATAATTAATATGCAAAATAAATATTTACCTAATTTAAATTTAATTCACATAGGACACGTCTATAAATCATACTAGTGGAATGCATAGTGTTGTACTACTTGGAAATAACTTTTTTTTTTTAATTTCGGTTATTATGATTTAATAACCATTGGTTATAATGACATAATTCTTCTCGTCCTCCGAACGTAATTATAAATAGTTTGTGATATAGATTGCAGGAAATTAAACAAATTTAATAGCTTAAATATTTTATAATATTGTTATTATTATTTTTTTTTATTAGTCCAATGTTTAATTATTATACCTCAACAATTACAACTAGGTATATTATAACAATTATTAAATTAGGTATACAATTTTAAAATTAGATAGGTACAACTATTTACGTTGCAACTATTTATAATGATTTTAAAATTCTGGTACTTATGGGTTTATATTATATAGTGCGTGAAAAGAACAAATATCCATAGTTCTAATACAATTAAATAACATGTATTTAATGGTGAAATTAGATTATGAAGGTAGATAATAAAATTACGTGGACGTTATGCAATTAAGGAATGGCTATAGTTGAAAGTGTTGGAACTAAACAATGATTTTCCAAGACTGTCGACAGTAAAGCTAATAGTGGTGTAATAAAAAATTTAAAACCATTGAATGTTTTATTTAAAATTTAAATCCTCTGGTTATTCAGTTGTCATTGGTCAGTGATGTGTGACCTCAAAGAATAATTCTCTTAGAGTGAAAGCGTCGAGACTTCATAGCTGATTAGGGCGATCTAGTCTTGAGATAGAGTGAAGAAGTGATTTATTTACATAGTGTTTGTGTTTGGGGTACCCTTTATAAGAAGCTGTAGGTCCTCTGCGCAAAGTGCGCATTTGACGGGAGCTTACTATTTCTAATCCTTAAAAATAATCTCCAAAATAATTATTAAATTTTAAACTTGATAAATTTTGTCAAAATTCGAACTTTGAAAGCTTATAAAAAAATTGTGCCTATGTATTTTTAATATTTTTCAACTGCTATTGTAACAATATATCAGGAGCCTTGTATTAAATTTTCACGCTTTTTTCCCAACAAATAAATTTTTATTGATATTTATAGAAAAAAAAACAAACAATTGAAAACTGACAATGTCCGTAAATAGCTCAAAAAAGTCAAGAAATTTTGAAAATTTTATCAAATATAGAAAATTAAAATATAAAAATTGAGTAAAATTGTCATGTATCTACAGTTATTCGTTAATTAAATTTCATTTCACTCTTATGTCACCTTTTTTTGCAACTACAGTTTTTGTTCCTATATTATAATACACTATTCTGTTTTTATAGTTTTTTGTGCATTGTGTCAACTGTTTATAGTCGTTGGACACATCGTACGGGTGATCTCGTCGTGATCAACATCACACCCTGCAGTGAGAGAACGCCACGGTCGTATAGTTGCATTACTTACAGACAAGCTTGACATCTTTTCACCTGCCTTACATTAAGCAAATTTCTGAAAGGAATCCCCAATTATTTTATTTGTGCCCTGTGAACATTGAATCAGACCGGATCGACCACAGGCCCAGTTCCTATAACATAACCCGTACCATCCTGTTTCCCTAGTTGTACATAAAGTCCTCTTCCTTTCCGTCGTCGTGGTGCGTTAATTATGTTGCCTGTCCACCCCAATGTATGCCGTGCATGTAAATTTGCCAACAAAAAAATTATAGGAGCAACATTGTTCTCGGGCATAACCGAGTAGTCGTTCAGCTGTTCCGTACGCTTTCTCGGACGCACACACTTCCTATAATACAATATTTATGATTAACAAATGTTGTGTGGGCTTTACCACGGTGTCTTTCTACCTCTTCAAAAATGTTATTTTCTGGCATAAAAAGTTGAAATAACATTTGTCATCTAAAATATATTTTAAAACATAGACAAATAAAATAAAGTACTTATATAACATATTTCATAATGGATACATAATACAACATTTTATACGTCTATGAACAAAACAGAATTAAGAAAATAAATTGTAATTTATACATATAACATTTAAAACCAAATATGAGGTGGATTAATTATTTAATGATCTTATTTAACTAAATTAAAATGTTGGTAATTAAACTAACATAATACGAGGTCACCCAAAACACTTAAATTTATAAATTATAATATAATATATTAATATCGTCGGCCAAAGTCGCAAAGGGCGTAACTCCATTTTTTTTCGATTTCGGGCTTATTGGTGATTAAAATTAATAACAAAACCCCATCGTACGATAAAGTCGTAACTGAAATTGTATAATTTTATCCTCCATGAAATCGATGATTAGAAATTGTCGTAAATACTTTTTAATTTTTTTCTTAATACAGTTAAGCCGTAATAGCTTGAAGTTGTGGGGTTAAAAATTCACTTCGAGATATCTAACTAATTTATTGGGGTAACATTTTCTGGGGGAATAAAACACAATTCGAGTTGTCAAGTTTTTCAAGTTATCGATGTTCGAGTTATTACGACTTGACTGTATTTGTGTTTACCTTATAAATCAGAAAAACTAATTTTTATTGTTGGAATA
Organism: Metopolophium dirhodum; assembly: GCF_019925205.1. Classification (NCBI taxonomy): domain Eukaryota; kingdom Metazoa; phylum Arthropoda; class Insecta; order Hemiptera; family Aphididae; genus Metopolophium; species Metopolophium dirhodum. Next base: position 110,546,588 of record NC_083560.1, read on the forward strand.
ATAGTAGTCACGGAGTATATTATTGTAAATATCATATACGACATTAATAGGACTTGGTGATCCAAAAATTCACAAGAGGATAATTATTTTTATAAGATTTCCTATTTATTATTAAGTCTCATGAATTTGAACTTGGAAATCGGCTCCAAATAATCCCTAAGCCAACGTTTTTATTATTTGACTTATATATGCTACTGCTCGAACACTAAAAATTATATAATGCACACACCGCACTACCGTTGAACCGGTTTGTGACTTCCTGATTTCCGATAATAATATAAAACTCGGCGTATTAGTGTCGCACTCCCCTCGACCATAATTACAGAGAAAAAACTGGTCACCACCATCCACAATTCCAATTTCAAATTCCTTTGATAGTAATATACTGCTGTGGCTTGTAACCTATGGTCGGGACGGAGTGAGTGTGAACCCAATACGATCGTAGTTATCCCGATACCATGGGGACCAACGATGGAAACTGAAAACAACTGGAAACCACATGTCGCGGTCGTTATCGCAACGACCACGGCGTCTCCATCGACGTCCGTGAGATCGCGACCGACAACCGGTCTGGTCGCCGCCGGCGTCACGAGCCGGTGATGGCGGTGGTGGCAGGCAGCTTTTGCCTGACCAGCGTCGACGCAACACTCGCGATTATATTGTATTTCGTTAATAAAACGTGTGTGTTGCCAAGACGTTATTGTCTTTATTTCACCCAACCGTTCCTACACCTACACACAGACATCAATGCATCGACGACGATTCTACGAGACAGCGATTCCACCCGGCAAAACAACAGGTACATTGACTGTCAGTTAATAAAAGGCACGTAGAACTGTATCTCCGTCATGACGTGATTGGTTAAATAATCTCAACCACCGAATGAATATTTTCAATGTTTTACGACACATTTAATCCAATTTCAATGACACTATAGCAGAGATAAGAATCTGTCCATTAAACAATATAATTCAAGTTCGGTGAGTACCTACCAAACATTTATTTATAGGTAAATAAGTAGGTTCTCACTTATAAATTATAACAACACTCATGTTAAAGTGGTCGCTGGTGTTTTTAAAATAACTGCATACGTATTATTTTACTATCCAAATTTACATTTTTTTTTGATACTATAGCGATTCCTGCTTAATAAAATTGTTTAAAATGTTTTTTTAAAAGTTCAACTCACTGCTCAAGTGTTAAAATTTTAACTTTAATATTCCTAAGGCACTAAAATATTTCAATCGATAAAATAATGAATAAGTGTCCAGAGAATATAAGATCACCCATATACTTTTTTTACCCAATTACTTATGGTTTATAGATAAGGATAGCTATACGCTTTGTGAGTATCATGTGTGGCTGCGTTAGCAATAATGTAATGTGTAGTTTTTAATAATTTTATCATAATAATAGTAATATATTATTGTTGGAATTATAAACAAAATACCCTAAATCATGTAGTTTATAAGTAAACTATTCATATTATAGTACAGGCGTAAATCAGACGCAAAGTATACATTTTTATTTTTTATAATATTATGCCATATTTGTCTTGTATAGTGTTGCCCCAGTAGTCGTTGATTTATATTATACATTGTAACACTATTGTACATTGTATCATTATACTTATTATTATATTATATATATCATATCTTATTATTATTTACCTTCAACTTGTGTTTATCTGTGTATTTCAACAATTATTATGATATCCTCTTGTATAGCAATTACTTATTGATACGTAGTTTTTACAAAATTAATTACCTACCTATTATATTTATAATTTCGTATACAATATACTTTGTATGTGGTCTTTCTATTAAGTAGTGTGTTCATTAAATGCTCTACTTTACTACACAATTATATTTGTATTATTGGATTCCACGAAATAGTAAGGGTTTTAATCATTTCCCCAAGTTTGCCATCTGCTGTTAATACATTTCATTGTTTATTCTAATAGTTCCCTTCCTGACTTTAATGACTGTATATAATCAGAATATACATACTATCTTAAATTATGATCTATGTTTTAGCGAGTAGTCAAGGCCCAACAATACTATGTTGTTACTTTTTTTGTATTTTTCATGTCTGTAAAATTGTACAAACATTTATTTTAGATTCTGAGCAGAGCCATGAATGTACTGATTTCACATTGAGCTATTTTAAAGTTTAAATTATCAATAAACATATGTATTTTTTTTCTAAAATATCAGCACGTATACCAAATTAAATACAAAAGTTCAAATTTTAACAAAATATGACCACAGACCAGATAACTACGATAACTTCAAAATTAATATGTATTTGAAAATGTATAAGACATTCTAGATCAACGGTTCTCGATCTTTTTAATATATTAGCATACCACTTACGAGCTTTCCACGTTCCCAACGCTGGTCAACATTATAATGAATGAATTCATACATTCAGGCTTATCGTAAAAAAATATCATCTATTAAGAGAACTCCACTCAGAAAACCTCACTTGTGCTTGACACCTAATAAATATATTTGAATAGTTTTAAACGCAATACACTTTACCACCGGAAAAATGATAACCCAGTGGAGACATGCAATAAATATTGGATTAAAAAATATTAAGGTTTTATCAAAATAGATTAAAAATGTATTATTGTTTGATCATATGTAGGTATCTGGAACAAAAAAACAATGAATCATCCACATATGAAACACTTGAGTCTTCACAAATGTAATTAATTTTTCAAAGTGCCTTCGAACCTACTTAGAATTATAATGTTCTAATTTAAAATAGGATAAACTTATATCAGATAAATTAATTGAGATATCTAGAAACAACATTGAACATTAAGAGGAGGATGTGGATCCTACATGTGTTGGTTCCATACATGCGTTAACTACTTAACATAGTAAATATTACGTACAATACATCACGTTTAAATCCATAAGTTAAAAAATCAAGAATGATAGACCTTTTATAAAATAGGTAAGACTATTGATTATCTAGGCAATGTCACAGGTTTTTTTATTATATTTTAATTTTAAAGCTAGTTATGAGTATAATAAGATGTACAAACAATTTACTATTTTAAAATACTACTCGCTTTATAATTAATATATAATAAAAATACTATGACCTTGCCTGGATAAAAATCTCGCCTCTAAATTTTATAAGAAATCAATTCTCTCTAATTTTTAAACTAACGACTCTAAACGTCATCTTCTGAGCGTAAAAATAGTTCTGTTACGTACTTTTTATTAGTTTTATTGGTCTGAAAATTATTTACTTCTTCGCTAAACTATACTTCTACATTAAAAAGTACTAAATAGATACAAATTTACAATTGTATAGTCTAAGGTAGAATACTACAATATTTTATAAGTTGGCTACTATACTGTTTATGTTAACCTACAAAAATAAATACTGCCAAAAATATATTTTAAAACCCCAGGGTTAGTAAAAATCAGAAAAAGTCAAAACTCTGTGGCTTTCTGTTGAGTTCATTTAATCAAAAATGTTTACATTAATATCACAGCCACCATATTATTGTGTGTGTGTGTATGTGTGTGTGTGTGTGTGTGTGTGTGTGTGTGTGTGTGTGTGTGTGTGTGTGTGTGTATGTGTAATACACTATAAGTTTACCTTACAAACAGAAACAGCAAAAGGGGCAGATACGGTAAAAACTAAAAACGCAAAGAACGAAAACCGTTTATTCGGAATTCAGGCACCTGCTACTACTTCAGGTGCGATATTACCGACTTTATACCGGTGTTGGCAAGTTTTTTAAATAAACAGTCGGTGGAATGAACATAAACAAATATCTGGCGGAATCGGATAGCCGCGAACCGGCGGGATTGATATTAAAATATTGGAATCGATAAAACTCCAGTTTTTATAACATATATTATTATATCCATCGGGGTAGGCCCCACAATTGTTACCCAGTCGAAATAGAATAAGCGTATTCAAAATATGCCATATGGAAATCGGAAATCATGACATAAATGTGCGTATGCGACGACAAGGTACCTTTGCGGATTTCAATACGTCTTGTTCTACATAATAATTGTATAATATTCAGCCAAAAGTGTTCTAGTGGATGGTCGACAGATTTCCGAATTTCAAAAATAACGTTCAACGGCGAGGGAAATATTACATTCATATTAATACTAATAGTTCAGTACCTACCTAGCTATAATAATATAATGGTTCACAAACATTTTCTTACACATTTTTTTTTCACTTTACCAATTAAAGTCGATAAGATACATGAACACCAAGAGTTATACATAAAATATTATTATGATTGTATACATACCAACACAATAATTAAATTATACTTTGACTATACTAGGTATAATAGGTTAGGTATACAAAGTCTTTATACTGGTCGGTTCACGATAATCATGCTCACCTCCGTTTTTCATTGAATAAATTGAATTTTGTATTGAATTTCAGTTTTGTAGAATTTTTAAGGACCATATTTTCTAAAAACAGAAAGGTTTTACAAAGCCGGTACGGGTGGTGTATATGTAATTTATAGTAAAGTGAGTAGCTGTATTGAACCCATGAATTTATTAACTGTTAAATAATATAAAAATATTCTCAGTACAATAGATATTTTTGTTTTATTATTGTTAATTTCGTCATAATCCTAAATAATAAAACGTTGTATATTACTAAATATAATATTTTGTAATTTCATAATTATTAATTTTTCATTTCTATTATAACATGTTATATTATGTTACGTACAATTAACTATAATAATGAATAATTCATTTTTTAAAAATGTTTTCAATAAATATAAATTACCTATCTAACTATAGGTTATTATACTCACCAACGATCTAAAAAAAACATATTATTATGATACCGAACCGTTGCACTGGAAATAAGGCTGGTTGTGTTTTTTCGTTTTTCTAAAAAAATAGTTTATGCGTGTTGGTTGAGTTGTATCTACAGTGTTTAGATATAATGGAAATTGAACTTGGATTTCGAGCATGGCAGTTACCTGTTTATTCTTTTGTAAACGTCGTCGAGGGGTGAAGTGGGACAATGAGAAACTGGTGTTTAATAAATCGTAGGAATTCAGAAATACATGAGAGGTTTTACAGAGCCGTAACTGGTGGTATATATTATGTAAGTTATAGTAAACTGAGCTGTTATATTATTGAACCCATGTAGGTATTTATTGTATTTATTAAATGTTAAATAATAAAATACACTATACACAATACTAAGGTATAGGTTTTATCTTTACATTAAATTATTAATATGATTTTTTCAATTAGAATATACATTTATTGTGCAATATTTTAATGAATTTATTATGTTCTTATAAAATTATAGATATACGTGGGTCATTGAATGGTAAAGAAAATAAATACGTATAATCCTCGTGTAATTTATATCAGTAGGTACACAATTTCAATTAAGTATCTACGCAATTAAACCAGAAATGTGTAAATTGTAAGTTATTATTTGTAAAACTTTTAAAAATACACATTTTTGGTAAAAAATGATGAATAATTCAATTTAATAAAAATAATTTGCACATTTCTTGTTTCATTGATTATGTTGGTTGATAGGACAATTAAATAGATTTACAATAAAAAAATGTTGAGAAGATTTGATGATACATAAATAAATGCGTAGTTAGTTTGGTTTTGATAGCAAAAAGTTACCATACCTTAACCATACGCCTAAACCTAAAACCCTCTGTCGGTGGCCTACCATATCGGAGAGGGAGCCCACCACAACGATAAATCAATTACATTCACAACAGCCGAAGGATTGTGAAGATCATCATGAGAACGGAGAAGAATACACATTGGTAAATCGCAAAAGAAACACGATGAAACAGAAAGAAATAAAAACCCCAAAAGAAAATACCGAAGCAGAGAAGCCAAGACGCCTACGTCCCATGAAAAAGCAGGCTGTAATTCTCGATCGATCTAAAGGAAACGTAACATACGCTGACATGATCAGAGAAGTAAAAAAGACGGTCCTCGATAAAAATCTAACATTCGAAATAACAACCAGGAAGGCCAAATCGGGAAATGTTATCTTAGAAATTCCGAGCAAACAACAGGCCGACTCATTAGCAGAACTTCTAAAAGGGAAACTTGGAGAGACCACAAGTATCAGACGTCCTTCACCTACTGTCCTCCTATTTCTTATGGGAATAGAGGATTCAGTGGAAGAAACCGAACTAAGAGAAACCCTTGAAGCCTTTGACAATGAATTCAAGGATATAAAAAACGTAGTTATTAGAGAAATTAGAAATGGACTTAGAACAGCGATCATTCGTGCTCCGCAGAAAGCAGGACGCAGGCTAATGGACCCCAAAAAACTTAAAATAGGCTGGGGAATGTTTCGAATCAAGGAATTTGACGTACGAGATCAGGCGTGCAACAAGTGCCGTGAAAAAGGGCACTCCGCAAAAGATTGCTTGGGACCTGAAAGAAGGAAGTGCTTCAAATGCAAAGAGGCAGGGCACTTAATTGCTCACTGCACACAAATCGGAATGCCGATGCCGACGGTGGTCACGCACAAAGAGATCACCAGCGAAACGTCTCAATGATAAAGATACTACAGATAAACGTAGATCACGGTCAAGTCGCACAAGACTTGACGGAGGCTAAGGCCAGGGAATTGGGAATAGACGTACTGGTGATATGCGAGCAATACCGGAACAGAACTGAAGAGAAAGGATGGTTTCACGACGAGAGCAGGAAGTCTGCAGCAGCCGTCCTAAACCAGGAAGTTTCAATAGAGTTAGTAGGTCCACCTGAAGACATGGGTTTTCGCTGGGTCATGGTCAAAGGAATACGGATATATTCATGCTACTGGTCACCTAACGCCAACAGTGAAAGTTTCGTGGGATTCTTGGACCGTCTGGAAATCAGCGTCAGAAGCATGGAGGTCCCAGTTATAATCGCCGGGGATTTTAATGCAAAGTCGATAGAATGGGGAGACCATAGAGAGGATGACAGGGGATGACTCGTTATGGAGCTCATGTCCTCTCTAAACTTGGTCGCCATAAATTCTGGAGACATACCGACCTTCGAACGTATTTACAGGGACGGCAGAGTTGCTCAGTCTCATATTGACATCACATTGGTCTCCGAATCGATCACTCAAAAAGTAACGGGATGGAATGTACTTGAAGACTACAATGGTAGCCTTCACCGATTCATAATTTACAATATTGCGGATAGGACTGACACAACAACTAATCATAAAGACGGATCCAGATGGTCATGGAGGAAATACGATACAAAGAAATTGCAGAACTATCTTGCAAGTACGGACCTCCCACTTACTGACGTTGATGCCAGGGAAGGAGCAGTCAGGTTAGACAAGTTCTTAAAAGAGGCCTGTGACTCCTGTATGCCAAAAGGTATATACAAGGGCGGCAAGCGTCCGGCCAACTGGTGGACACGGAATATAGCGAATCTCAAAAAGGAATGCCTATCACATAGACGAAAATGCAAAAGGAATCGGCAAAGAAACAATACAGCCCTACAAACAGAAAATCTCGAACAGTACAAGGATGCTAGAAAGAAGCTTAAATGGGAGATACAGAGGTCAAAAAAAGAATGCTGGGGAGAACTGTGCAAGCAGGTTGAGAAGGATCCTTGAGGCCTACCTTTCAAGCTGGTCACTAAAAAATTAGTCAGCAGAAAGGATATACCAGGGATAACGCTCCCGGGAAGACTAGATCACATTGTCGATTCACTATTTCCGAGCCATGGAACTATAAAGTGGCCGGTCGAGCATGAAACCTCCACTTTCCCCCCGATAACGATATTGGAAATTAAAAACTGGGCAACTAAAATACCAACTGGCTGGGCACCGGGTCCGGATGGTGTCCCAGACCTGGTTATAAAGGAGATCACGTTAAACAAACCACAGAAATTCCAGGAAGTCTCTAACTTGTGCCTAAATCACGGTGTTTTCCGTGTTTTCCGTGTTAACCTAACCTAACCTAACCCTAAGACGTGGAAAACCGCTAATCTAGTACTGCTCCGTAAGGGGATCAAGCCTCTGGAACAACCATCGTCATATAGGCCAATAAGTTTGCTGAACACGATCGGTAAATTTTTCGAAAGAATCATTAAGGGTCGGCTCGAGAACCACCTGGTCGGAGTGAACAAGCTCAACGATAGACAATTCGGGTTCAGGAAAGGTAAGTCGACCGTCGACGCCATATCAACAGTTATGGACGTGGTAAATAGGGCAGGATGCGGTCCTCTTCAAAAGAGAGAACTATGTACGGTCGTAGCACTAGACGTCGCTAATGCATTCAACACGGCGAGATGGTGCAAGATTGCAGATGCGTTGAACAGGAAGAAGACACCACCTTACTTGATGAGAGTCATTTATAATTACTTGAGTGAGAGGAAATTGGTGGACGGGGAGAGCAAAAGCAAGACGCTCTCATGCGGCGTACCGCAGGGATCGGTACTAGAACCACTTTTGTGGAACGTCATGTATGACGATTTACTCAGCCTAGAAGTAGAAGGAAACCTTCACGGTCCACCTAAAAGTACACTAGTAGCCTTCGCAGACGATATAGCGATAATAGCAACAGGCAAAACAACCGCAGCACTTCAGACTGCGACAAATGAGACACTAATGGCTGTCAGCGAATGGTTTGAAGAAAACGGCCTTAAGCAGGCAATAAACAAGACTGGAGCAGTCATCCTAACGACAAAGAGAGGATATGACCAACCAGAGTTTATGCTCAACGGGATAAAAATCGATATCAAGGAACAAATTCGCTACTTGGGAGTGGAACTAAGTCGCGTCTTAGGTTTCAGGGAACACATAGAAAAAGTGGCAGCTAAGGCTAGTTCTACTGCATCCAACTTAGCTAGAATTATGCCAAACGTAGGAGATGCATCCCACAAGAAACGGAAGATATTTGGAGCTATAATATACAGCCAAACACTGTATGCCGCCCCTATATGGGCCCAAACAATTAAATTTGAAATAAACAAATTGACACTTCTGAAACCACAAAGAATAATAGCTCTGTCGTATATTACAGACAGTCGTCAAAATAATATTATTTAATATATATGTAATATAGGTGGGAATATTTCAAATTGTAAATTATTGACATAGGTCAGGCCAGCGAAGCAATATGTGCTGAGGCGACAATAATATTTTCTATATAACACCGCCGTACGCGCAGGCACGTCCCCCCGTTGTCGCTGAGTGATTCGGCGAGGACGTAGCTACGACGTGCGTGTGAAACGCCGATCGTAGTACGGGCTAGGCGATCTGAATTTGCTAAGTGTTTTATTTTATGTTTGTTTTAATACAATAAAAGTGTTTCCGACCTGAAAACCCGAGTTAAACATTATTTTAGTCATTCTTACGTTCTTACCTTTTATAGGAACAGCGCCGGGATATACGTACTATGTGTCAATGAAGTTTTATTAAACTGAATAGTGCCAAGGTATATGTAATCTTTGAGTCATTCCAACTAGATAGGAACGAACTAAGAATTGACAAGCGCCTACCATCGTACCTCAACGAGTTAACAGTGCCATTCTAATTAACTTTAGAGAGTGTCATTAACTAGAGAATACGAGGGTAAGGCGATAGTTAGTTTACCGCGTATTGTCTAATACGGGTTATACCACAGAGTGGCGCCCAACGGGGTTCTTATTCACGGGCGGAGACATTTTTTTTTTTTTTTTGTGCGTGTGCCCTGGTACCTCAACCTTGGCACGTTTAATTTTTCGAAGTGTTTATGTACGAGAAGTACAACAGTTTTTACGTGTGGTCTGGGAAAAATTCCCTTGGCACACCAATTTTTTGTACAAGTGAAGTACGACAATTGTGTACGTTTTGGGTAGTAAAACCCGGAGCGAGTTTAGTGTTTTTACCTGTTAAAGTAAAATATACTTTTTGTGTGTGTTTTGGGGTGCAGTAGTAACCCAGAACGCAATTTTATGCGTGTGTATACCGAGTGAGTAACACATACGCGTTCGATAAATTTTTCTTACGGAAAAAGCAACGCTTGTACCTCGTGAGTACACCAATATATAATTTTTTGTTTTTTTTTTGTACAAGTGAAGTGCGACTAATTGTACATTTCTGGTAGTGTAACCGGGAGCAAATTTTTAGTGCTTTACAAGTAAAAATAACAGTTATAAGAGTTTTGGGTACAGTAGAAACCCAGAACGCAATTGTGTGCGTGTATACCGATTAACTAACAAATACTCGTTCGATTTTTGTCTTACCGACAAGACAACGTTCGTGCCGCGTGAGTACAATTTTGCTAACCGTGCGTCTACACATATACGCCAAGGTGAGCAATGTTTTGTAATATACTTAAATATTAATATTAGGATTGTAGATTAGTTTTTTTAATAATTTAAATAATTTTTATTTTAATTTTCGTTCGCCCTTTAAAATTGTATTTAGTTTATTTCAAAAAAAAAATATATTTTAATTTTAATTCTTAAATTATTCAAAAATTAAGTAGTTATTGTTAAGTATAAATATATTAATAAAAATCAACTTCTTTCACTACAAAATAACAACGCAAATAAATTAATAATTCAGGCAGACAAAATTTTAAGACACTAGTAATACCTTATATCAAAATAATAAAAAAAAACAAAAATCCAAAACACAAATGGAAAAAATGATAATTAAACCAGATAGTGTTTCCGGACAAGGAGACATCAAAATATTTCTTAGACAGTACGAAAAAGCAGTACAAATAAACAATTGGGACGACAATGAAAAAATGAAATTCTTATCAATATTTCTGAAAGATACTGCCAACAAATTTTTACAAAACTTGGAAAACAAAGGAAGAAACTGGTCATGGGAAAATCTAAAAAGTGAGTTCATAAACGAATTTCAACCAATAGGATACTATATAATACTGAAAGACAAATTAGAAAATAGAAAACAAAACGACTTAGAGTCAATTTCTAGTTTTGTTACAGAAATAGAATATTTATGTAGTCAAGTAGACAAGGATATGAAAGAGGAAGATATTTGTGTTTACATACTAAAAGGTATAAAGGAACCTATATTACACGCAATTTCACTTCACGACAATAGTAACTTAAAAAAGTTAAAAGAAAATTTAAAAAAATATGAACTTATGCAATTTAGAATTAATTCAAGAAGCTCAGGACTTAGCGAATACACAGAAATTTTGAACAAACAAGTAATGCAATTAAATACCGAAACAAAAGACAGCAACCAAGAAATTCAACGTTTAAATACAAAATTAGAAGGAATAGACAGTTATTACAAAAACAAAATTGATCAACTATGTACCGAAATGAACAATTTAAAAAAATACGACAAGACAGTAAATTTTGAAGATAGATCACGCAACAGAGACAAAAGTCCATATCCACACAAATCAGATTACAAAGGCAGGAACAATTATAGGGAAAAAGGTCCTTATCCCGATAGGTACAACGACTATAAGTTCAGAGACAATAGTAAAGATAGAAATAATAACCATAAATACAGAGATAACAGCAGAGAAATTAGCAATAATAGAGATAGGTCTTATTCAAGGGATAGAAAAAACTCCTACGACAGGTCCAGAGACACAAGCAGAAATAGATATAACAACAGAAATCGTGGAGATGACGCAAATAGAAAACAGCACAGTAGGGACAACAGCAGAGAAAGATACTCAACACCGGAAAAATTTAATGGAAGAGAAAACATAATATGCTACAAATGCAATGAAAAAGGACACTATGCAAACGATTGCAATTTTTCAAAAAAACGAATAGCACCCGAGCTAAGAGAAAAATCGGAATATCTACCTCAGGGAACAAATAATATTAATTTAAAAATCGACACCTCTAAATTTAACAGAGATAAGAAAATTGAAAAAAATAATTATATTCATTTTGTAGAAAATTGGTACAAATCAAAAAATTCAAATAAACTAATAACTAATGAAGTAAACGACGATGACAAAAAAGCTATAGAAAACATCGTAACAATAAGTAGTTTGAACCCACTAAACGAATTTCAAAAATTCCTACTCAGCAATAACGATAGAACCGACTTCCTATGCGATTACAGTGAACAGACGGTAAATATTTTATCATTACGAAATGATATCGCAATCGGCCATTGCACAAGTCAATGCCTTACTATGCCGAAAGGGATCGCATTACAATTTAGAAATAAATTTAACAACGTTCAAAATTTAATAGACCAAAAGAAAAAAATAACTGAAATTGCTTATTTGAAAAACGGAAGACAATGGGTTCTATATCTAATAACAAAAAATGAATATTACGACAAACCAGCATACACTAACATTTTTAGAACACTAGCTAACACTAGGAAATTTTGTATTGAGAATAATATTACTACTTTAGCTTTACCCAAAATCTGCACTGGACGAGACAAAAAGGATTGGAAAGTTATTTCTACTATGATTAAGTTTATTTTTCAAGACACGCAAATAAAAATTTTAATATGCCTTCTACCAAACAATGACGATGAAAAACAAAATAAATATTTTAAAAACAATGGTTCACAAACTAGTAATATAATCACGTTAGGGAAAAATTTCAATAACACAATCAACGATAAATTAAAAAATGAAATCTCACAAATCGCGGGTTCATTCATAAAAACGGAAAATGTACCCGGAGACGGTGACTGTGGTGCCCACGCACTACGAATATGCCTTAAACAACATGGTATATATAGAAAGACAGTAGAATTATTAAATATGCTCGGCATTCCTAATTGCAAATCTGGCTACTATCTTAAAGATGACGATCTAGCGTTTATCTGTGACCAATTCAATTTTAACTTATATTTAATACACGAAAATTCCGAATATACAAATGCCATAATTTACTGGAAATTAAATAGGAAAAACATAGGGATATTCAATAAAAATTGCCATTGGACACCAGGAATCATAACGGAAACATATAACCCTCGTCAATTCAATAACATAACAATAAACACAGTTTTTCCCAACTTTAATACTATAGAAGAAAATGTAGACCATTTCTTACACGAATGTTTCGATCGCTTAAAATTATCCCAACAAAACACTATAGAGAAAAATAAAACCAACAATAATTTTAAAACAGACAAATCCACAAATATAGTACTCAAAATTTTGTCAAGACTGCGAATATTTGTCCACATCCAAGGACATACTAGACGACCAAGATGACAGAGAACAGTATTGGAGCGAGGGGGGAAAGTTATGTTTTGCGAAATATGCGGAAACTACATAAGGGAATATCGGAACCGGCCTATACAAGAAGACGAGAAAGCCATAGAAACCAAAAACCAGCTTATTCAACACAAAAATGAAATCAAAATCAACAATCAAAATATAAGCGTAGATTCAGATACTGAACGAAAACAAAGAGTGCTATCCATAAAAATAAAATTAGACGGTAACGAACAAAATGCAATTATAGACACAGGCTCAAATATATCATGTATAGATTATTCCCTAGTAAAAAATAAACAAGTCACAAAACCCAAAGAACAAATGACTATAACAGGCGCTGGCAACAACGAACTGATACAAATAGGAACAACAGAATTAATAATTACAATCAACGCACGCCAATATCAAATCAAAGTATACGTCGTTGAAGGACTAAATTGTAAATTACTATTAGGAAACGATTTTAATATTAGATACAACCTAATAGTCGATTTTAAAAATAAAAACATACAAATCGACAATAATTTTATAAAAATGGACGAGATATGGTACGAACATAATATAAATCACAACTTAAACATTTATACAACTGAAAGCATCGAGTATAAAACTCAAAATAACGAAACTATGATACATGAGAATGAAATAAGAGACGATCAAGGCACAATAATAAACATTTCTAAGGGACTAAAAAATGATCAACGCGTGAAAGCATCAAAATTAATAAAAAGGTTTAAACATTTATTTACGTCCGACCCATTAAATATAGGGTGTGCAAACGTGGAACCCTGCGAGATTAAATTAAAATCCGACAAACCTATATTCCAACCCCCATACAGAACACCCCCAATTCAAAGAGAAAAATTAAAAACGTTAATTGATAAAATGATAAAAGCTGACATTATCGAACCAAGTCGAAGCAATTACGCGGCACCAGTATTTTTAATACCTAAAAAGGAGAAAGGCGAATACAGATTTTTAGTAGATTATAGGAAACTAAACAATGAAACAATTAGTGACAAACACCCTATACCTAGATCACAAGACCTTTTCAGAAGCTTAGAGGGTGCAAAATATTACAGTTCTATCGACCTTTGCCAAGGATATTTTCAGATCCCAGTAAAAAAAGAGGACCAAGATAAGACAGCCTTTATTACGGATTTTGGCCTATATAACTTTAAACGAATCCCCCAAGGTTTTAAAAATTCGGGCCCAATTTTTCAAAGAGTTATCAATAATTTATTCAGTGACCTTTTATATAGAACAATGATAGCATACTTGGACGATATATGCTGTTACGGAAACAACTTTGAGGTAGCATTAGCCAGATTAGAGGAAATACTCAAAAGACTAGATGAAGCCGGATTAAAATTAAAAACTAACAAATGCGTAATATTAGGTACGGAAATAGAATTATTAGGTCATAAAGTATCAAATATAGGACTAACACCGCTGGAAAAAAATATAAAGGCGATAACACTTTTCCCAACACCAGCAAAAATTAAAGACGTAAGAGCTTTCATAGGATTAACTAGTTATTACAGAAAGTATATAAAAAATTTTGCGAAAATCGCCACACCACTGACCGACCTAACAAAAAAGGAAAACAGATTTCATTGGGATAGCTCTCAAGAAAATGCATTTTCAATTTTAAAAAAAGCCATAATAACAGCCCCCGTACTAGCTCATTTTGAGGACGGACACCAAGTTTTTGTAACCACGGACGCGTCATTAGAAGGACTCTCGGGAATTTTAGAACAAAACGACAACGATGGAAAACGACACCCTATAGCATTCGCTTCAAGAAAATTAAAGGGGGGTGAAAGAAACTTTACGACCACAGAATTAGAAATGTCGGCAGTTGTATTCGCAGTGAACTATTTTAAAGAATATTTGTTGGGCAGAAAGGTAATAGTATTTAGCGACCATTCAAGTTTACAATACTACCAAACAATGAAAAATCCATCATCCCGAATAACAAAATTTATTTTTAAATTATTAGAATTCGACATTGAAATTAAACATCGCCCCGGCCTTTGGAATACAGCCGCGGACTGCTTATCACGATACCCAGTAGACACATTACAAGTAAAAAAAATCTTCGAAACTACAGAGACAGAAGAAATAAATTTTGACACAATAAATATAGACAACATCAAAGGAAGTCAATCAAATGACGAATTTTGCAAAGGCATCATATCCGCAATAACTGAAAACAACAATTCAAAATACAAAAGAAAATCTAGACAATTTACAATCAAAAACGATATGTTATTTTTTAAAAATTGGTCACCGAACGGAATCAAAAATTTATTAGTAATACCAAAAAATTTAGTCAATATAGTACTGAAATCCTACCACGAGTCAGCGCTATCGGCACATTTCGGAATTACAAAAACCTTAGCAAGACTAAAGGAAAAATATTACTGGCCGACAATGACACTAGACACAAACAAATTCATAAAAACCTGTACGTCATGTCAACTTTCAAAAAACCAAAACGGTAAAAAACCAGGACTATTGCAACCTATTCCATTAATCGACACAAAACCTATGTCAAGACTATGCTTCGATTATTTAGGACCATTACCCATATCCAAAGGTAAAAAATACTTAATAGTAGCTACCTGCAATGCAACAAAGATGGCTTTTGCGAAGGCTGTTACAAACGCAGATGCAGCAGCAACCATCGATTTTCTATTCGATATAATAACTACCTACGGCACACCAAAATACTTCGTCAGCGACAGAGGTACACATTTTAAAAACATTGAAGTTAAAAATATATGCGAGAAATTGGGAATAACTCAAAAATTTTCTACTTCGTACCACCCACAAAGTAATGGGATGACTGAATTAATGAATAAAATCATATGCAATGCCCTGACACATTACGTCGACAACAACCAAAAAAACTGGGCACTATACTACAAAATGGTAATATTCGCGTACAATACACACCCACACGCAAGACTTGGCTACTCCCCATTCTATCTAATGTACGGCACGGAGGCAACGCAACCACTAGACAACAAAATCTACCCACCCGAAACAGAACATAATAGAATCGAAGCGATTACACAATTACAAAAAGTTAGGCAAGAACTGCCTAAATTGATAGAAGCAGAACAAATTAAGCAAAAAAAACAGTACGACAAAAGCCACAAGGAAGTAGAATACCAACCCGGCCAAAAAGTACTAGTAAAAATTAAATTTCAGAAACAAGGAGAAACAAAGAAATTAGCACACAAATATAGAGGCCCCTTTAAAATCTTAGAAAAAATCTCAGACGTAAACTACAAGATTGCTTTAACACTCAAAGAAAAAGAAACCACGGACATTATACATGTAGATAGATTAAAACCATACCATGAAAAATTAGACTAAATTAATAATAATAATTATAATAAATTACGCACTCACCAATTGTTCCAAAAAAAAAAAAAATAAAAAATAAAAAAAACATACATAATTAATAACCTGAAAAATAAAAATGATAATAAATAAAAAAAAAAATGTTACAAAAGAAAAAAAAAAAACAAAAGAATAGAATGTATTTTCAGCATAAACAAAAATTCACGAGTCAACGAGTAGCAACAATCTTCTGAGACAAAGGGCGAATATAATATTTTCAAAGTAGACAATAAGCATTAAATCAAAAATTATAGAAACAATAGCAAATAAAATTGTTCCATACGAAGACACGAAAAAGACACAGTCCAAACAGAAATTTGAAATTTGAAAAGCAGAAATATAGATATAAAAATAAAAATTACAAATCAAATTCGACAAAACGAAAACAAGCAAGATAATATTCAAATACTTACCTTATGAAATACAAGAAGAGAAGAAGAATTAACTACCACAGAATCAAAGAATGAAATACCATAGAAAAACAACGAAAATTTATTGCTATTTGTCGAAATAAAAATATTATACTTCAAACTGTGAACAATCTCTAAGAAAACATTTTTCCACAAAAGGACCAATCAATACATTTTTATAACCTTATATTCATATTTATTTTTTTTTTTTTTTAGGCACGCATTATATAATTAATTATTAAATAGTAAGATAAATTAACATGTAAGCATAATTTTATAGTCAACGACGCGAATAAGCCGAGACAGTAACCTAGTAATTATATAAGTTTAGTATTTAATTTTGTAATAAGACATTTTTATGTAGCAATAGCATTAAAAAATGAGGGCATTTTTTCCAAAAAACAACGGGGACTGTCGTATATTACAGACAGTCGTCAAAATAATATTATTTAATATATATGTAATATAGGTGGGAATATTTCAAATTGTAAATTATTGACATAGGTCAGGCCAGCGAAGCAATATGTGCTGAGGCGACAATAATATTTTCTATATAACACCGCCGTACGCGCAGGCACGTCCCCCCGTTGTCGCTGAGTGATTCGGCGAGGACGTAGCTACGACGTGCGTGTGAAACGCCGATCGTAGTACGGGCTAGGCGATCTGAATTTGCTAAGTGTTTTATTTTATGTTTGTTTTAATACAATAAAAGTGTTTCCGACCTGAAAACCCGAGTTAAACATTATTTTAGTCATTCTTACGTTCTTACCTTTTATAGGAACAGCGCCGGGATATACGTACTATGTGTCAATGAAGTTTTATTAAACTGAATAGTGCCAAGGTATATGTAATCTTTGAGTCATTCCAACTAGATAGGAACGAACTAAGAATTGACAAGCGCCTACCATCGTACCTCAACGAGTTAACAGTGCCATTCTAATTAACTTTAGAGAGTGTCATTAACTAGAGAATACGAGGGTAAGGCGATAGTTAGTTTACCGCGTATTGTCTAATACGGGTGATACCACAGCTCTAAGAATTGCCATGGGGTATAGAACGGTTTCCACACGAGCCATATTAGTGGTCGCTGCTACCATTCCTGCACATCTGTTGGCGTTGGAAAGACTGAAATTACATGAGGATAGGACTAGAAAAGATAAATCACGAGAAGTATCGTTCATAAAGTGGCAGGACGAGTGGAATGAGGCGGATACGGGCAGTTGGACAAGAAGGATGATACCAGACGTGAAAAAATGGGCAACAAGGAAACATGGAGAGATAAATTTTCACCTAACGCAAATGCTCACCGGGCACGCAAACAGCGCCTGAACGTTGCGGAAATGTTGAAATTACTAGAAGAGGACAGACCACCAGGTGCGGGAAAGAGTACAGTAGTCGAAGTTGCTGCACTTTCCGATGAAGGCACCACCAAATTCCTTCTTGCAGACATCGTCCTAGAAATGAAGGCTCTAAGGCACGATGTTAGTGATATCCAATTGGCTCAAGGTCCTGGTGGTGGCAGCGCAGTTAATGATGGAACCTGGGCTGCGGTTGCAAACAAGGGGAAAGCTAGTAAGGTTAAGGGCCCAGATGTAGCTCCACCCCTGACAAAAACCGCGGACAGACCAAAGCGCATAAGAACGCGCCCTCAAGCTATAATGGTGAACATGGGCAGCAAGGATGACTTGGAAAAAAAATCAGGGGCGGAACAAATAAAGAAGTCATAGAAGACCGTGTAGTTGGAATGAGGAAAACGAGATCTGGGGACCTTTTGATTGAGGTAAAGGGTGACGCAGACCAAGTAGAGGCAGTTAGAGCGGAGGTGTCAAGGTCTGCCGGGAACGAAGTTGAGGTGCGTACTCTTCAACAGAAGACTCTGCTGGAGATTAGAGACTTGGACCAGTGGATAGACAAAGAAGAGGTGGCAGACTCAGTGGCAACGGCAACTGGAACCAAACGAGATACGGTGAGGTTACTCAGCCTAAGGGTGCGCTACGGAAGTACTCAGACGGCCCTCATTCTGGCTCCGACAGCATCGTGTCGCAATGTGCTTGCACAGGGCCGGATACGCGTAGGCATGGTGAGTTGCAGGATCAGACAGGGTGAACAGAAAGCCCGGTGCTTCCGGTGTCTATCCTTTGGACACATGAGCAAGGACTGCGACGGGCCCGACAGGAGCAAATGTTGCAAGCGCTGTGGCAGCCAAGATCACTTTGCTAAGGATTGCACGGCAGTGGGACCAGACGTTGTTGCCTTCGTAAAAATACTGGAGATGGAGTCAAGTGCTAGAGGGCAACAGTTCCAAGTGGAGTAGAATCATCGTCTCATCAACATGGCTTACCTCCAAATTAATTTAAATAGGAGTAGAGAGGCCCAGGCTCTGGCCCTCCACACAATGGAAGTTAAGGGAGCAAATGTTCTGTGCATCAGTGAACCTAACTGCATACCTGATCACCCAGGCTGGGTAGGAAGTACGGACGGGAAATGCGCCCTGTTCTTCCAGCAAAATCAGCACGTACTGAGAACCGGCTCAGGCGCAGGGTACGCATGGGCTGACTTGGATGATCTCAGAATATACAGCTGCTATATTTCGCCGAAGTGTACACTTAACGAATTTGATGTCTTCCTATACAGACTATTCGATAGTGTCAGAGGAGCTACATCAGAGGTGATTGTTTCTGGGGATTTCAATGCCCATTCACCAGCTTGGGGATCACACAAAACCAATCCAAGAGGGAAAGCTCTGATTGAAATTGTCGAGTCTTTAAACCTTCTTGTGCTCAACGATGGCAAAGTGCCGACTTTTCCACACGTGAACTCATTTCTGGATCTGACGTTGGTGGCAAAAGGAATTACGAGGAAGATTGGCTCCTGGGAGGTACTAGAGCAGGAGTCTTTGACTGATCATCAATATGTATTCTTCAATACAAGGATGACATTGAGAAGTGTACAAACCGAAAAGAACGGATGGTCATGGAGGAAGTTGGATATAGACAGATTGGACAAGTTCATTGCGGAGGCAAAAACACCATTGTCAATGACTGCAGAAACCAGCTCCACTGCGTTATCTGAACTCTTAAGGAACGCATGTAATAGCTGTATGCCAAAAGGTACATACAAATGGGGGGAGAAGCCATGTTACTGGTGGTCACAAACCATTGCGGAGCTCCGGAAGGAATGTATGCACTCTAGAAGGAAGCTGCGCAAATCACGAACGCGGAACGAAGATTGCGTTTCAAAACTTGAAGAGTACAAGGTCCTGAAGAGGAAGCTCAAAGCTGAAATCAGGAAAAGTAAAGAAAACAGTTAAAGGGAGCTTTGTGTACAAGTCGAAACTGACTCTTGGGGCACTCCCTATAATCTCGTGACCAAGAAACTAGTAGGTTAGAGGCCCATAACGGGGATAACAATTCCTGGACGACTGAATTCTATAGTAGCCACTTTATTTCCCGTTCATCAACCAAATATTTGGCCTAGTACGGATTCGATAGAAGAGGTCCCGCTAATTACTTGCGAAGAACTTGTGACAATAGGCCCACGCCTGCCTACGAACAAGGCACCAGGACCGGATGGAGTCCCGGATGTGATTCTGAGACGAATAAGCGAGAGGAAACCAAAGCTCCTACTGGGTACTCTCAACAGGTGTCTTGTGCAGGGGCACTTCCCGAACCCATGGAAGGAGGCCAAGCTTGTTCTCCTCCAAAAAGGTAACAAGCCATTGGACCAACCCTCGTCGTATCGGCCGATCTGCCTTATCAACACAATCGGGAAACTTCTTGAACGCGTTATTAAAGGGAGATTGGAGATGCACTTGGACCAGATTAGTGGGATTAGTAAACACCAATTCGGGATTCGAAAAGGGCGTTCTACAATTGATGCAATAGAAACGGAAATGGATGGGGTAAACGACGCGGGTACAGGTCCGCTGTACAAGAGGGGGTTATGCGCTATGGTCTGCCTAGATGTAGCAAATGCATTCAACTCGGCCGCTTGGGCCAAAATCGAAGAAGCTCGAAGAGGGAAGAGAGTGCCAGCGTACCTGTTACATATTCTGAGGAGTTACCTGAGTAATACGTCACTCTTGTACGGTGACGCGGAGCGACGGGAGGTAACCAGTGGAGTTCCCCAAGGGTCGGTGCTCGGCCCACTACAATATAATGTATGACGAACTATTGCGGTTGGAAACGCCGGAAAATATAAAGGGTATATCTAGTTCAACGCTTATCGCATTTGCCGATGATATTGCTGTTGTAGCGACTGGACATACAACTACCCTACTAGAAGAGGCCATGAACCAAACGCTGGACTTGGTAAAAATGGATGAAGGATATGGGCCTTACGCTTTCCGTCGATAAAACGGAAGCAATCATGTTGACTACCAAACGCGGCTACACTACCCCGAGGTTCATCTTGGAAGGCGCATTGCTGCAACTGAAGGAGCACGTCCGCTACCTCGGAGTGGAGCTATGTAAAAAACTCGGCTTCGGCAAACATTTGCAGTGTGCTGCTGAGAAGGCCACGAAAACGGTGTGCTCACTGTCGAGGTTAATGCCTAACGTCGGTGGCCCGAGGCAGAAGAAACGCCAGCTGTTAATGTCTGTCGCTCAGAGTCAACTGCTCTATGCAGCGCCTATATGGGCCTCGGCGTTAGTATTTGAAGTTAACGTCAAGGAGTTACTGAAACCTCAATGGAAGATGGCCATTAGGGTGTCGTCCGCATATTGTACAGTATCGATCAATGCTATACTAGTCGTGTCAGGACTGCTGCCCTTACACATAAAGGTGCTTGAAAAAACGGTTATGCGGGTAGCACAGAAGGCGGGCTCGACTCTTCCGTCGAAGAAAGAGCTGAGAGAGGAGTCACCTAGCAAGTGGCAGAACGAGTGGGAGAAATCAGGGACGGGCGAATGGACGAGGAGGTTAATTCCTGATCTGCGACCATGGGTCTCAAGATCGTTTGGCCTATTGAATTTCCATATCACCCAGTTTCTCACTGGGCACGGATGTTTTGGGATGTATCTGTGGAGGTTCAAGAAGCTGGATACCCCCGTGTGCCATGATTGTCAAGCGCCGATGGACGACCCTGAACATGCGTTTTTCGTATGCGACCGCTGGTAGAGGCGACGAAGAGCACTAGAGGTGGCTACGGATACCAAGTTTACCCCTGAAACGGTAGTGAACACGATGTTGGAGAGCAGAGCCAAATGGGATGCAGTATGTGGGTTTGTGGTTGAAGTTTTAAAAACAAGGGAGGAAGAAGAACGGCAGCGCCAGCGACACGTCCAGCAAATATGAATTTTCTGTTAATTTATAATTAAGTGATTGATTTGTTGTGGCCTGAAAGGCAATTTGAGGGGATAGAGCCCCTTTGATATGTAAATAGTTCAAATAATGTGAGGATCAGTGCGTGGGAGATTAGCCTGCCACGGTCCAATTAAAATGGATTTAGCTTGTTTTTTTTTTTTTAATAAACGGCTTTCGGCCACTTGGGGGTAGGATTACCGAAAGGGAAAGTTCCCCCCAAGTAACTACGGAGAGCAGATACCAAAAAAAAAAAAAAAGGTTAGGTTAGTTATGTTAGGTTAGGCTAAACCTAACCTCTCCCCCGACGGGACCCACCTTGACGTGGTGGGGGAGCTTGCGGGCCTTTAAAAGGCCTTACCAAGCGGTCCCAAACCCGACTGCGACCTTAACCAGTCGGAGTTGGAGCTCACTGAGCTGGTCCTTACCTTCACTGGTAAGGATCGGCAGGCCCGGTCCACTTGCAACCACATGCAAACGGACTCAGAAGGCCGAAATAGACCCCCTGTCTCAGTAGGGTAAAAATGACAGAAGGCCACTGTAAACCCAATATGAACAAAGAAATTAAGATTATTGTTACTCCTTCAGGGCAACAGGATGTCCAGGAGGCGGCAGCGGTGAGTGGACCCGGGGTAACACCCGGCTCCAACGTAACGGGCTCACTGCGGTCGTCATCAAACGACCGTGAGAGTGTGGGGTTGGACAGCCTAGCCCCCGCAACTCCAATAACTACTAGTGCTGATTCAGAGAACTCCTCGGATGTTGCTACAATTCACAGCTCGATGAGGGAGCTTAAGAAATGCCTCACTACGCAGGACGGGGGCTACAAGCTCTTGTTCAAGAAAGCGCATTGCCTGGAGCAAGTGTCCAGCAAGATCAGGAGCATTGACGCGAAGTCGGCGATCGATGAGGTTCTTGCCGTGATTGCCGGCCTCAAGGCGAGCCGAGATCAAGTGCACATCGCGTTCAACACTATGGCCCAGCGGATGCCAAAGAGCGATAAGATACAGGGTGCTTTGGCGACTAAACCAACTGGCATAAACATGTCTACACAGACCATGGCCAAGCCAACAGCGAACACCTGTGATGAAGCGATGGATACACCGTGCTGGTGGGAAAACTCGTCTGTACGTCGTCAGCCATTGGAGAGGCAGATCCAGAGTGAACGGCCAGTGCACGGCACCAACAAGACTGTCCCGCTGAGAGAGCAGTGGAGCTAGACAACCCCGATCCAGGCCGGAAACGATCCGGAATTCATGGTTGTCAGGAAAAGAAAGCGAAGAGGCAAGAGAGGAACAGTCGAAATCCCAACTGCTAAGCCCCAAAAAACGGGCACGACTGCACCACAACCACCGAAGCCTGCCGCTCGGACTCTCAGGCGTCCTCCCAAAACGCAAGCAGTGGTGATCGAGAAGCCGCCAAACAAGTCATATGCGGACATTGTCAGAGAGGTGAAGGAGTCCGCCCAGCACGAGTCCCTAACCTTCGACATCAGAACCAGGAGAGCGAAGTCGGGAAACCTGGTCCTGGTGACTAGCGACAAGGATCAGGCCAACAGTCTGGCTAGTGCCTTAAAGTGCCGCTTTGGAGAATCCAGGGGTATCTAGCGCCCATCCCAGAGTGTCGCCTTGCTACTAATCGGCATCGAGGACTCAGTCGACGAAGCCGAGCTTCGAGTGCTCTTGAGGCACACGACCCTGATCTAAAGGCGTCAAACGAGATCAGGATCCGTGAGGGTCATAACGAAGTTAGGACGGCAATAGTCAGGATGCCGATCTCTGCAGGGCTGAAACTAGTCGACCGTAAGAAACTAAGGATTGGCTGGGCTACCTACCGCATCAAGGAGATGCCGTCCAAGCACAAAGGGTGTGTCAGGTGCTCCGCCCCAGACCATGCAGCTGGTGACTGTAAGGGCAAGGAAACCAGGAAGTGTTTCAGATGCAAGGAAGTCGGGCATCTTATATTTTGTAAATCTCCCAACCAGAGTGTCCACCTCGGAGATTCGGACAAAAGCCAGCGCGCCGGAGCGCAAGCTGAGCAACCGCCCTCCTCGTCATGCCCCTGACGTCAGGTCCACCGCCGGTGGTTAAGGTGCTGCAGGTGAATCTTAACCACTGCTGGACGGCACAGCTGCTACTGGACGCCGAATTGCACACTGCAGGAATTCGACAACTTCCTAAACGGAGTTGAATGGGCCATTTGGAATTCGGTGGACAAGGACGACAACCTACTTGTTGCTGGAGACTTCAACGCCCACTCGTCGGAATGGGGTTCTGCTAGGGACGATGCTAGGGGCTCGCTGTTGTCCGGCTTAGCATCATCTCTGGGCCTTCTAGCTTGTAACGTGGGCTCTGAGCCAACTTACAGTAGAGTCAATGGGGAGTCGGTCATCGATGTGACATTTGCTCGCTTCCTACCGAACGCAAATCCCCTAGTCGAGAACTGGTCTGTCCTCACGGATCTTGACTCAGCCAGTGACCACTCCTACGTGGAGTTCAGTGTGATTTATTCGTTTAGAGCTTCAGCCGCGGCACCGGTCGTCCGCCCTAGGGCAGCCAAAGCCTGGGCGACCAAGAAGCTCTCCCCTTTTGCCCTCGAGGAACACTGGAGACGCACTAGAGTGGCTTCACTTCCGCTACCAACGTCCGCGCCCGCTGAGGATCATGTAACCCACCTACAACAGTACCTAGGGCCCCGGCTGTCAATCGTTCCGAAACCAGGGACGCTGTAGTTCAAGCATACTGTGCCGAAGCGGCGGGAGTAAAGAATCACTCCGTCGTTAACGAACGCCGCGACGAATACGAAAACCGACGACGTTGGATACCGGTCAGTTCGACAAGACCACCGATCACCGCGGACGACGCCATGTTTCACACCCATCGTGAAAGCGCTCAGACGAGAAACACTCTGAAGCTGGAGACGACGACGAGAGCAGACCCGATACACGTGACGAAGTGGACCAAGGCCAGTCCGCCTCGATACAAAACCTGCCACCGCAGAACCCGTCCACGAAGCGACAGGAACCGCGTGGCTCAACGATTACGAGCTAGGTAGACCCGCGAACTTTATTTTGTATTCGTTCGAATAGATTTTTATATTGATTTTTATAATGTTTTTTTCGTTAGTTTTGAGTCTTACCGTCTATGTCGACGCAGGCTAACAATCGCTCCGCTATGTGAATTGTCTTATTGGATTTATTCGAAAATGTGTAATTATTTAAAATGTATTGATTTTACAATGATGTGTGTTTTTTTTTTTATTTTTGTGTCTGTCATCACCTTTTAGGACAGTAAAAGTGCTTGGATCTTGGATTTTCTTCAACAGTTACTTTTCTGATAGGAAAGTGAATCTAGTTGGTCAAAGTAAAAATTTCCCAGTAATTTTCAAAAGCGACGTGAAAAAAAAAAGAAAAATTAAGGAAAAACGGGAATTTTTACGCAAAATATGTTTTCGAGAAAATCGATTTTGGTTTTTGGTGTAACTCTAAAACAAATGACCGCAGGAACATGAAGTTTGACTGAATGTTTATAATTGCATTTCCTATACACCATAACATTTTCCAAATATTTTGACTTATTTTGAGCTGTTTACGGACATTGTCAATTTCCATTTTTTTTAGGTTTTTTTTCTATAAATATCAATAAAATTTTACCTGTTGAGTAGAAAAGCTTGAAAATGTAATAGAAAGTTCCTAGGTTATTGTTTCAAAGGCAGATGAAAAAAATTAAAAATCCTTAGTCACAGTTTTTATTTATAAGCATTTAAAGTTCAAATTTTGACAAAATACGAAAAATCACGAAAATGAGCAAATTATTTTGAGTTGAGCTAGAATTCATAAAAATTTTTCTTTTTAAATCTAAGATTGTAAAATATAATATAAGATTACTCATAAGTTTGTCTACCTTTAACAAAAAAAAAATATCTACAAGAAACTTAAATTAAATTTTGATGAGCGTCTGAAATTTATATTTTTACAACATTTGATATTCACTCGATTTCTCATGTAACAATTTTCTTATTTTATTGTAATTAAAAAACGAATGACTGTAGATACTTGAAAATTTCACTGAATGTTTATATTAGCATTTTCTAAACACCATAAAATTTTGAAAATATTTTGACTCTTTTTGAGCTGTTTACGGACATTGTCAGTTTTCAATTTTATTAGTTTTTTTTTCTATAAATATCAATAAAATTTTATTTATTGGGTAAAAAAGCGTGAACATTTAATATGAGGCTCCTGATATATCGTTCTAATAGCAGTTGAAAAATATTAAAAATACATAGGCACAATTTTTTTTTATAAGCATTTAAAGTTCAAATTTTGACAACATTTATCAAATTTATAATTTATTAATTATTTTGTAGTTAAAAATTTATAAATTTTTAACTTTTATGGCTAAGGATTGAAAATTTAAAACAAGGCTCCACGTAAATAGGTAATATATAAATTACTTTATTCACAATAATATCATCAAATATACTTGGTAATATCATAGGCGTCGCTATTCTTTCTGTTTAGCTGTTACCGTTGAGCACGACGAATGTGCTCGCGGACGATCTGCTGTTAATTGTGTTTTTTAGTTCCTCTTTACTCAAAAGCCGTTGTTCGTTCTTCTTTACATTAAAAGCCGTTATAATAGTATTGTCATCGTATTTATTGAATTAATAAACCGAGTGATACCATTAAGTTGCTTATATTATTCTTCCTGACAACCCCTTACAAATGTATTCCTTTCAATACGAAGATCTATTAGTTTATTAATATTGTATTGTATGGTATCTGCAGCAGTATCTGTATATCCTCCATAAAATTTATAATTACCAAATTTGAATTCCTCAACCAATCAAGTCACCTAAAAACTGTAATGTATTAAGAGGGTATTACATAGAATACATGTAGGTTAGTTAATATATTGTACGATTATCTATTCAAATATAAAAGAACCATAATATAATCCAGCCCCGTGTTAAATTATATAGGTGCGTTGCATAAAAAGTAAATAATAAAATTTGTAGATAATAAAATCAAGTATTAATTTACTATTTATTAAATAGTTTATTTCATATAATACTCATAATTAAACCACCTATATAAGTTATTTCAAATAGTATACATATAGTCATATCATTATACAATTTAATTGCCAGACTTTAATTAAATACATCTAGTTCTATTTTGCTTATAAATATTGTAATATTTAAAATCTGTTGCAGTATTTGTATGCTACACTAAATTTGTAATTACCAAATTTGACTCACCTAAAAACTGTAGTACCTACCTACTACATAGTATATTATATATTTAATATTTAATTTTTAACCACATAATCGAGCCCATATCAAACGATTTAGGTGCGATGCTTAATAAATTTAAATAATAAAAGCAATAGCTTTGTATAATGTATATCAATTAATTATTATTATTTATTAATTTGATTTTATGCTCATGATTAAACCTATCAAACGATGCTTAATAAATGTAGATAATAAAATCAAATATTAACTATTATTATTTATTAAATAGTTTAATTGATCACTTAATACTCATAACCAAACCTACCTACATAAGTAAATAAGTAATAGTTCTAGAAATAATTGTAGAAATATTTAGAACCTGTAGCAGAATTTGTATGCTACACTAACTTGACTCACCTAAAAACTGTAATATATTAAGTAGGTACCTACTATACACGTTCGTGAACTTAGCAACACTCATGTAACAGAACTCAACTAAACCAATCCAACAATTTTGTTGGACGTTTGTTGGACGTTGTTGGAAAGGTTTTACAATTTGTTGGACTGCCATTTAAAAGTTAGGAGCAAAGTTCCAAAACTACCGCTAAGTTCACACCAACGGCCAACATTAAATCAAACACATCAAAAACTGTACAAAACTGTTCTTCACGGTTTGTTGGACATTGTTGGAAAGGTCCCAACATTTGTTGGATCTCCATTTATTTTTTACGAATTTTTAAAAAAGTGCCACTCGGCCAACTTTTTTAAAAGTTCCAAAAGCCAACCAAAACGGTTCTATATGGTTTGTTGGACGTTGTTGGAATAGTTTTACAATTTGTTGGACCACCATTTAAAAGTTAGGAGCAAAGTTCCAAAACTACCGCTAAGTTCACACCAACGGCCAACATTAAATCAAACACATCAAAAACTGTACAAAACTGTTCTTCACGGTTTGTTGGACATTGTTGGAAAGGTCCCAACATTTGTTGGATCTCCATTTATTTTTTACGAATTTTTAAAAAAGTGCCACTCGGCCAACTTTTTTAAAAGTTCCAAAAGCCAACCAAAACGGTTCTATATGGTTTGTTGGACGTTGTTGGAAAGGTTTTACAATTTGTTGGAACGCCATTTAAAAGTTAGGAGCAAATTTCCAAAACTACCGCTAAGTTCACACCAACGGCCAACATTAAATCAAACACATCAAAAACTGTACGAAACTGTTCTTCACGGTTTGTTGGACATTGTTGGAAAGGTCCCGCCATTTGTTGGAACTCCATTTTTTTTTACGAATTTTTGAAAAAGTGCCAGGAGATAGTATTATAGTATACTATATATTTTTATGTAACAACGTATTTTTAATTTTTTTGATAATTCTCATGTTTAAATAATTTCAACAAAATATAAATTATAATATAGTTATATATTATTCAAAAAAATAAGGTATAAATTAAAAAATTTACTTCTAACGCATATTAAAAAATTATAAAAAAAATTTCTCTTTGCATAAATAAAATACTTACCTATAACTTTTAAATTAATATTTTTTATATATTCAAAACCTTTGAAATCTGAATCAAAATAAAATACTTACCAATTACATTATAAAATAAAATAAAGCATTAATACAAAATTGAAAGTTATTATTTTTAAATCTTTATATAAAAAACTGTATGTGGTACTATACGCATTGTATCTTTAATTTTTTTAACTGCGCGAGTGAGATCGTCATGCTGTTCCCACTGTCCACTTAGGCGTCTTACATATGCTACATAATGACCTATTCCGCTTAAGCCACTTGGTTCTATGAAGGCAGTTATTCCTGTGAGACGGTACCTGAATATAAATTATTATATGTTATTTATTTATTAATTTATTTTATCACTTGTTTAATTTAAATACATTTTATTTTATTATGTATTTAGAAAAATAAATGATCTATCACAGTATTTTTTAAAAGTAAATTAGATAATTAGATTTTATTTAAAAAAATGTAAAACGCAAAACTATACATATTTATGTATTTATTTTACAATCAACTTTAAACATTCATATTTCTTTGTATATTTATGTTTAGCTTAATTGAATATTGCCAATATTGGTCGTATTATGATATACAAATTCATTAAACTTTTATTGACAATTTAACTTAATTGGAACGAAATTTAATTTACTCATAATTTGTTGGGTATGACACTTAGATACAAGAATAAAAATAAGTTGTTTTATAAAAACATTAATAGTTAAACTTTTTTTTACATATCATATTTCCTCGTTTTTTTCAAATTTAAATTAATTTCACATAATATTTAAAGTATTTTAATTTGCATGCCATATTATTACCTGTTTTATTTGTATTTAAATATTCTTACTTATTGCTTTCTATGGAAATTTCCTCGGAAACATCATTAAGATAACACATCAATGTATTGTTGCTATCAAATGTATCCATCACGGTTTCTATAATTACGTGGTGGCCCAATGTTTTTGTTATTGTTTGTGTACCTTTGCATCCATCTCTTAAACATGGCCGTTTGTAAAATGCTAATTGTGATGGATACATAGTTACAGCGTTCTGCATATTATTAAATGAACCTATATAATATAACAATAAATTAATATTTTAATAGGAATAATATGATTACTTTCATCACTAAATATTTTTATTTTAATAAAATTACCTTCGACTAATTTCATGAGATCAATCGGGAATAGTGGTAATCCTGTCACTGTTTGATTACATTTATGATTGCTACATGTATTGAATTGATTTATACTTGGTGATTCCAGAAATAGTTTTTCAACTAATATATTTGTGTTAGCTTTAGCATCAAATTGAACGACATGTGCAAGTTCCACATTGCTTTTTGTATACTGTTTTACAATTGAAATGCGTTTTTTATAAAAATCCATGTTAGTGCCATTCATAACCAAGTAGTATGCTAATTTCATCATTTCGCATTCAGATGCTCTTGCAACATTTGCATATGTTACGGAATCGATTATACTTGTAGCCAAAATTTGTAAAATTGAGTCTACTGGACATGTGTTTAGTACACGGATTTTACATTTATCGACAGTTATTGGGCGTAATAATGTTCCATTCTGAGCTATATCGATCTGACGTTTCCCTTTCATATTTTTAATTTTTTTTCTTTTAATACGTATTTCTGGGTGATTATCTAAATATATTGATCTCTGATTTTTTTTATCTCCTTTATTTCTCCAATTTTCCACAGTGTTACCTTCTTGTTCTTCTAAATTGACCAAAGTTGTTTTTGTGACATCCTTATCACCAGTAGTAATGTCATCTCCACTTATACAACTGTCTGAACTGTAAATGGTAAAAAGATTTTTTTTCAAATTTTTTTTATTTCCTCCATCTATATCCTCATAATTGTCTGCATATTTTGGTGATACCTTTATATCATTTTGTAAATCATAATTTGTTCTATTTTCATCGTTATTTTCTGAACTAGTCGTTAAAATTTCCATTGCTGTTTGTTTATTTATAGAAGCGTCATTCTTATGTGTTTTTTTATACAATTCATAGATTTCATTTTTGTTATTATCAATATCATAATTGTAACCTTTTTTATTTATTAAAATATTAGTGTCTGAACTACTTGTAGATAAGAAATGCTTCATTTTCATTTTTTTACTATGTAACTTATTTTCAAGCACTTTGATATTACTTACTGATAATTGTTTTTCATTCAGACAGTCTTCATTATTTGCATTCTCTCCATATAGCTCAATGCATTGAAGGTTGCTTTGAGCCATCTTAACGTCCCCTCGGAGAGCTCGAAGATGTGTAACTATAAATTTGTCCGCTCTCATTTTTTATGTTCTTTTTGACAAAATTGATGTTTTAAGATTGGCGAAGTAACTTTCTATTCGAGCAGATGATCCTCTTTTATTAGGAGAATTGAAATGCTCTAATAAGACTCCTGTCCGCAAAGGAAATTCACGGCATATTCCTAATAGCGGTCTTACAATTCCTGGACAATATAAAGCGTTTAGTCGATCCCCTCTAATTGATGATTCATCTTTTGATTTGGAGTATATATATTCAATCCATGTATAAATTTGTGAATCATTATCTGATGAAATATTATTTTCTGAGATATAAAACTCGTCGTTATCATTTATTCCTTTATAAACATCCTCATCAATTACCACGTCCAATGCAGTTTCACCAGTTGCTATACATTCCGATAAGGTTATTCGAGCGATTTCAGATGGCGATGGCTGTTTGTTACTAATATTAAAACCGTCCATTTCTGACAATGCTACTGTTAGTATCATATTGAGTTTTCTTTCAAATTCTATCATATTAGTAGATTTTATTAAAAGTCCGACACATCTTACATAAAAATCTTTCACTTCTTTTCGACCATTCAAACATTTCCATCTACAAATCATGTGTATAATGTGAGCTACATCTATTCTTATAAAAGTTTTTGGTAATATTGCTACATGGTTACACAGATAACTGAAACAGCTATTTATGTAATCTCTTATTGTTTGTTGATTGCAGTATGTTCTGGATATAGCTCCTAATAGAGCCTTAGAGTAATCACACACAATCTCATTTGGAACTTGCATACCACAATCCATAAAACACCGGAGCCATGAATATATACTAGTTATATTTTGTCTCTCTGATAACTGCTGGGAAATAGGAACAGTTTTTCCATTCATTTCTACTACTATTTGATAAAGAAATATATGTGAAGACGATATTTTATTTTGGGTACGTATTATTGGTAACACCAATGAACCGCTTGCATCAATGTACTGTGTCGTCCATTTTGTTCTAATATACGTTTTGTATATATGCTCTTGGGTAGGTGTCCAATAATGAACAAAAAATGGGTCAAATCCGATATTTTGTATTGCACCCTGATGTTCGTTGGAATATTTCAAATTACCTATGCTAAATATAGGATTATTTTCATTTGATATCCCTAGTTCAAGATTTGTAGCTTGCTGCTTCGCCTTGCGTAAAACTGAACTGGAATATAAGTTAGACGGTTCGACATCACCATAATCCATTGTTTGATCAGCTGCATTACGACGCCATTGTGATGGATTATTACTAATTAAATTTTTGCCTACTTCATTTCTTTTAGAGCCTTTTAAAATTTTTTTTTTGTATGTGGAATGTCTTTTGTATCAATAGTTAAGATACTTAAAATAACATCAGAATTTGATTTAGGTAACTCATCAATATTTCCAAACATCATAGCAAGACATTCTGTACATTTTCCTTTAAACGATATATAGTCATGTGTCACTTTATGGTAAGAAATCGTATAGCAGCATGGTAATTTATGTTGGTCCCAGAGTGCATCGAAAAATACATCAGTCCAACCATTTTGTAGACGTCTAACAAGTTTTTTTCCTTTCTTGGTACGAAACTTTTTTTCTTTCGGTTCAATATTTTTAAATATTTCATAAGGAATTACGACTTTAAACGATTTTGTATGTTTATCTTTTCGATTAATAACATTTTTATACTTCAATAATTCTGTTTCACCATCTGATGTCGATGAAGAAATAAAAACATTATCATCTGATATCTGTTCAAATATATTTGGCTCTTCGTTGAAACCTAATTTTGTACGGATACTGGTTAGAATATTGTATCTATTTTCTTTGACCAATGTGTATAAGTATTGCGAAGTTATACATTTCTGACCATCTACTGCACTGCTATTAATACTATTTGTGACTGATTTCCAAATTTTAGAAGACCAAGGCGGTAGTTCACCGGCATTATTTAAAAAAGAAGGATGATCTAATATTTTAGTAATTATTACGTCAACTCGTTTAGAAGCCATCTAGAAATAACAAAAAAACTAATAAAAAAAAAACTTGTTAAAATAGCAAATGATGATGCCGACACATAAATGCACAAAACTTGGTGTACAAGATAGTTTTTCGTGAAATCAATTTCGAACTCGACGTAGAAAAACTTATTTTGATTACGAATCTCGTGATACTCCTATAACATATCCTAAACAGAATTTCAAAATAAATTTTATTCATCAAATATTAGACAATATGCTCTAATCAATAAATGACCGATTTATTCAACTTGAAGACCATAGTAAATTATTTTCATTTCTTTATAATATTTCTAATGTCATTAATTATAAACATTTAATGAAGTGCTGTAAAGATCTTCAGCTAGCACTTTCTTCAAATGACGGTTTAAATTCTGATATAAATTCTGTTGAACTTTGTGAAGAAATAAATACATTACTAAGACATTTGAAAAATGAAAATGATCCAAAAGCAATTTTACAATTTATATGTGAAAACAAATTAATAGAATTATTTCCTAATGTATACGTAGCACTAAGAATTTTATTAACATTACCAGTAACTGCAGCTTCAGCCGAAAGAAGCTTTTCAAAATTAAAAATTGTAAAGAACTATTTAAGATCACAAATTTCACAGGATTGTTTAGTTGGATTGGCAACAATTTCAATTGAAAATCAAATTGCGAAGATCTTGACATTGACGATTTAATTCAAGATTTTGCGTCATCAAAAGCAAGAAAAATACATTTTTAAAAATTATAACTAAATATTGTATTTTATAATAACTATTGTAATACCTTACAAACAATCTATGTAATATTAATTTAGTAATTTCTTTTTTACTATATAATAATTGACAAGTGTAAAACGTTTTTAAATTTTTTTGCTTCTACATAATACCTACATAAACCACCTATCATAATAGTTGTTGTGACGTTCACTAAACTAAGTGGCTAATCTGCAATGCTGGCAGTTGTTTTCATACTGATAAGATCAACCGCAGCGCCGGCGCAAGCAATTTTTTATATGTAAGCAAAGATCAAAATTGCCGCCTCTTATTTTATTATAACTTAAATAGATAAATATCATATTATTTATTCTTTGCCTACACATAAAAAGTTGCTTGCGCCGGCGCTGCGGTTGATCTTATCAGTATGAAAACAACTGCCAGCATTGCAGATTAGCCACTTAGTTTAGTGAACGTCACAACAACAACTATTATGATAGGTGGTATACATTGTGTGTTTTATTTTTATCAAAATGACACAAAAAATATTGTAAATTTTAAATAAAAAAAAATTACAAATATAAACTATTAATTTATAAATTTAAGTGGTCTGATCTCTTATAAAATGTAAAAGTAAGTAAATAATCGACAGTAAATAATATTGTATAGTAACAAATAATATCAAATTAATAAACAAATGTCATTTTTACTTACCTTAGTTGTGTTTAAAATAATATGACAGTGAATATGATTCCTTTGATTTCGTCAAACAATAAAATGTATACACAGAACCATTCAGTACTGGACATGACGGTAAAATGACGAAACTTTCTCAGTCCAATTATAAATTTATATTAGTATTTAGTATAAACTATTGAATGATAATTTTATTATTAGCTAATAATAACTATTTATATAGATATTATATTGCATTTATAAATATAATTATTTTATTAAATTGTATACAAGCGTTCAACTGAATTTATTATTCGACATCACCCGGGAATTCCGAAAGACCGCTATTGCCATAACCTGGCGTCTTCCCGATGAAGTTCGTAAAATACAATCCAAATTACCCATCCTATAAAATGTCTACACACTGGCAAACACGATATATACGTATACAATATACATAATAGGAATAGCTGGTTTAACACACGTATAATCACCGTACGTATTAAATGTATCTTTAAGTTTGTACTCTTGTGAGTTGTTAGTTATACCTACATAAAATATTCCAAGTATACCTACATTTATTCATACTGTTCATGATATTATGCTATCGTACGTACGATTCGTACCCCGTACTCCGTAGTGCCAGTTGCGGGAATATAATATAAGTACCTACCTATAATAACACTGTCGTAGTGATGACGTCTGTCCTGCACTATACATCGTCGCGTTACCACCGGCATATTATTTCACAATTATTATTATTAATAATTATTGTTAAAAGGTCTATACAAATTATAATTGTTATATTTTTTTTTGGAACATTATTACGCCCAATAACTGTTGATAAATGTAAAATCCGTGTACTAAACACATGTCCAGTAGACTCAATTTTACAAATTTTGGCTACAAGTATAATCGATTCCGTAACATATGCAAATGTTGCAAGAGCATCTGAATGCGAAATGATGAAATTAGCATACTACTTGGTTATGAATGGCACTAACATGGATTTTTATAAAAAACGCATTTCAATTGTAAAACAGTATACAAAAAGCAATGTGGAACTTGCACATGTCGTTCAATTTGATGCTAAAGCTAACACAAATATATTAGTTGAAAAACTATTTCTGGAATCACCAAGTATAAATCAATTCAATACATGTAGCAATCATAAATGTAATCAAACAGTGACAGGATTACCACTATTCCCGATTGATCTCATGAAATTAGTCGAAGGTAATTTTATTAAAATAAAAATATTTAGTGATGAAAGTAATCATATTATTCCTATTAAAATATTAATTTATTGTTATATTATATAGGTTCATTTAATAATATGCAGAACGCTGTAACTATGTATCCATCACAATTAGCATTTTACAAACGGCCATGTTTAAGAGATGGATGCAAAGGTACACAAACAATAACAAAAACATTGGGCCACCACGTAATTATAGAAACCGTGATGGATACATTTGATAGCAACAATACATTGATGTGCTATCTTAATGATGTTTCCGAGGAAATTTCCATAGAAAGCAATAAGTAAGAATATTTAAATACAAATAAAACAGGTAATAATATGGCATGCAAATTAAAATACTTTAAATATTATGTGAAATTAATTTAAATTTGAAAAAAACGAGGAAATATGATATGTAAAAAAAAGTTTAACTATTAATGTTTTTATAAAACAACTTATTTTTATTCTTGTATCTAAGTGTCATACCCAACAAATTATGAGTAAATTAAATTTCGTTCCAATTAAGTTAAATTGTCAATAAAAGTTTAATGAATTTGTATATCATAATACGACCAATATTGGCAATATTCAATTAAGCTAAACATAAATATACAAAGAAATATGAATGTTTAAAGTTGATTGTAAAATAAATACATAAATATGTATAGTTTTGCGTTTTACATTTTTTTAAATAAAATCTAATTATCTAATTTACTTTTAAAAAATACTGTGATAGATCATTTATTTTTCTAAATACATAATAAAATAAAATGTATTTAAATTAAACAAGTGATAAAATAAATTAATAAATAAATAACATATAATAATTTATATTCAGGTACCGTCTCACAGGAATAACTGCCTTCATAGAACCAAGTGGCTTAAGCGGAATAGGTCATTATGTAGCATATGTAAGACGCCTAAGTGGACAGTGGGAACAGCATGACGATCTCACTCGCGCAGTTAAAAAAATTAAAGATACAATGCGTATAGTACCACATACAGTTTTTTATATAAAGATTTAAAAATAATAACTTTCAATTTTGTATTAATGCTTTATTTTATTTTATAATGTAATTGGTAAGTATTTTATTTTGATTCAGATTTCAAAGGTTTTGAATATATAAAAAATATTAATTTAAAAGTTATAGGTAAGTATTTTATTTATGCAAAGAGAAATTTTTTTTATAATTTTTTAATATGCGTTAGAAGTAAATTTTTTAATTTATACCTTATTTTTTTGAATAATATATAACTATATTATAATTTATATTTTGTTGAAATTATTTAAACATGAGAATTATCAAAAAAATTAAAAATACGTTGTTACATAAAAATATATAGTATACTATAATACTATCTCCTGGCACTTTTTCAAAAATTCGTAAAAAAAAATGGAGTTCCAACAAATGGCGGGACCTTTCCAACAATGTCCAACAAACCGTGAAGAACAGTTTCGTACAGTTTTTGATGTGTTTGATTTAATGTTGGCCGTTGGTGTGAACTTAGCGGTAGTTTTGGAAATTTGCTCCTAACTTTTAAATGGCGTTCCAACAAATTGTAAAACCTTTCCAACAACGTCCAACAAACCATATAGAACCGTTTTGGTTGGCTTTTGGAACTTTTAAAAAAGTTGGCCGAGTGGCACTTTTTTAAAAATTCGTAAAAAATAAATGGAGATCCAACAAATGTTGGGACCTTTCCAACAATGTCCAACAAACCGTGAAGAACAGTTTTGTACAGTTTTTGATGTGTTTGATTTAATGTTGGCCGTTGGTGTGAACTTAGCGGTAGTTTTGGAACTTTGCTCCTAACTTTTAAATGGCAGTCCAACAAATTGTAAAACCTTTCCAACAACGTCCAACAAACCATATAGAACCGTTTTGGTTGGCTTTTGGAACTTTTAAAAAAGTTGGCCGAGTGGCACTTTTTTAAAAATTCGTAAATAATAAATGGAGTTCCAACAAATGGTGGGATCTTTCCAACAACGTCCAACAAACCGTGGAGAACAGTTTCGTACAGTTTTTGATGTGTTTGATTTAATGTTGGCCGTTGGTGTGAACTTAGCGGTAGTTTTGGAAATTTGCTCCTAACTTTTAAATGGCGTTCCAACAAATTGTAAAACCTTTCCAACAACGTCCAACAAACCATATAGAACCGTTTTGGTTGGCTTTTGGAACTTTTAAAAAAGTTGGCCAAGTGGCACTTTTTTAAAAATTCGTAAAAAATAAATGGAGATCCAACAAATGTTGGGACCTTTCCAACAATGTCCAACAAACCGTGAAGAACAGTTTTGTACAGTTTT
The DNA here is from genome assembly GCF_019925205.1 of Metopolophium dirhodum. Classification (NCBI taxonomy): domain Eukaryota; kingdom Metazoa; phylum Arthropoda; class Insecta; order Hemiptera; family Aphididae; genus Metopolophium; species Metopolophium dirhodum. Next base: position 110,584,927 of record NC_083560.1, read on the forward strand.
TGATGTGTTTGATTTAATGTTGGCCGTTGGTGTGAACTTAGCGGTAGTTTTGGAAATTTGCTCCTAACTTTTAAATGGCGGTCCAACAAATTGTAAAACCTTTCCAACAACGTCCAACAAACCATATAGAACCGTTTTGGTTGGCTTTTGGAACTTTTAAAAAAGTTGGCCGAGTGGCACTTTTTTAAAAATTCGTAAAAAATAAATGGAGTTCCAACAAATGGTGGGATCTTTCCAACAACGTCCAACAAACCGTTTACAAGAGTTTTGGAAGGCTTTTGGATTTTTTAAAAAAAGTTGGCCGTTGGTGTGAAGTTAGCGGCACTTTTTCAAAAATTCGTATAAATTAAATGGAGTTCCAACAAATGTTGGGACCTTTCCAACAATGTCCAACAAACCGTGAAGAACAGTTTTGTACAGTTTTTGATGTGTTTGATTTAATGTTGGCCGTTGGTGTGAACTTAGCGGCGGTTTTGGAAAATTGCTCCTAACTTTTAAATGGCGGTCCAACAAATTGTAAAACCTTTCCAACAACGTCCAACAAACCATATAGAACCGTTTTGGTTGGCTTTTGGAACTTTTAAAAAAGTTGGCCGAGTGGCACTTTTTTAAAAATTCGTAAAAAATAAATGGAGTTCCAACAAATGGTGGGATCTTTCCAACAACGTCCAACAAACCGTTTACAAGAGTTTTGGAAGGCTTTTGGATTTTTTAAAAAAAGTTGGCCGTTGGTGTGAAGTTAGCGGCACTTTTTCAAAAATTCGTATAAAATAAATGGAGTTCCAACAAATGTTGGGACCTTTCCAACAATGTCCAACAAACCGTGAAGAACAGTTTTGTACAGTTTTTTATGTGTTTGATTTAATGTTGGCCGTTGGTGTGAACTTAGCGGCGGTTTTGGAAAATTGCTCCTAACTTTTTAATGGCGGTCCAACAAATTGTAAAACCTTTCCAACAATGTCCAACAAACGTCCAACAAAATTGTTGGATTGGTTTAGTTGAGTTCTGTTACATGAGTGCCGCTAAGTTCACGAACGTCTACTATACAGTATAATATAATATATTGTCTATTTCAAAAGAAAGAATCCCGCAATCGAGCCCATGTCAAACGATTGAGTTGCGTTGCTCAATAAATGTAGATAATAGAAGTAATAGCTGTGTATATCATTTAATTATTTTCATTTATTTATTGATCTATTTATCAATTTGATTGTATACTCATACCTACCTATAGTATACTCATATCGACCAATCGACTCGACTGTATATATTGTAATAATCTCTGCGTTGAAGTATTCGAACGTTGTCGATAAACGTTTCGGTGACATCCATCGTCGACTCGAGCTAGGATATTGTTATATAATTTAAACAACCCAACCCACCCACCGTATCAAATCTTAATCATACATTTATATTCATTATGATATGCATGTACCTACGGACCGATTCAAATCCAAATTTTAAATGAAATATATCAATATCAATATAAGCAACCCACGGCGTGACCGAGGTATTATACCAAGCTATTTGATAAATTAACTCACTCACATATTTATTACACTCTCCCCAGAAGTATTATTTGACATCGGCCGTCGCCCCGAGCTAAGACATCAAGTGTTGAGACTAAACCGAGGACAAAGGGCAGTAAAATAATATAATATAATAACGCAGTTTATTGAATCAAAAAAAGACATGTAACTCTTCGACGCATATATTAAATGATATTATATTATATATATATATATATTCATGCCTGTACATAGTAATAACGAAGCTCTCCGCTCTCGACTCTCCGCGATGTCAATCCGCCCCGGGACTCGTCACAAACGAAGTACTATAAATTTAGCCGGGAACGCAAATAAAACGCAAACGGGGTCGTGCGAAGTCCGTGAGGGCGGAATACTCGAACTTTGAAAAAAATTTGAAAATTTTCGTTAAATATGATAAGGTGGAAGTGATGGTGAAAGGTAAATGACAAAAAAAAAAACGCGAAACAAAAATTCGGATTAGCACGGCCGCCGCATATTCGCACCGACGCCAAAACCTACCTACCTATCGAGTTGAGAATTGGAGTCAAATCTATGACTCTTAAACCGTTTCGGCGTCCCGGCAAATTCCGAACGCGATTTAAACATCCATCAAAGGGCGTCGGTTAGCGGTGGACGTGCTCGTCCGTTCTCAGACGTTGAATACGTGAAATTCGAGAAAAAAAATCAAATCCTCCGACGCATGTATTTAGGCCTGTATATAGTAATACCTACACGACGGCGGCGATATTGGCCGTCTGCTTTCCGCGACGCTGCTCCGCCCCAGGACTAGTCGCGAAGGAAGTACGGCCGGGCGCGGCCTATAGATTTAGAGAGCAACGTGAATAACTGGCGAGCGGGGCCCCAAAACGTGTTAAAAAGGGCTAAAACTCGACTTCTAAAAAATTATCGATAAACACGCGCGACGGCGGCACTCGGTTTGCACGTTATCTCCGCCGCAGCGGGCCCGCCGGGAACAAAGTACGGCCGCACGCGGCCTTTAAATTTAGCGGGAAACGCGAAATCAGTCCGAGTGGGGACGCAGAAAGTCCTCAGACGGGGTAAAGACGAAAAATCTGAAGAAATCTTGAAAATTTTTAAAAATATCGTTAAATGTGATAAGAAGTTGTGATAACGCAGCGACAGCTCTGCCGCCGCGCTCCTATCCATTTTCCCTCCATTCTCCTCTATAATAGCAGTACAAAATCGACACGGGAGCGCCACACGGGTCTCTGAAACTAATACCTACATCAGAAAAAAAGACTAATAAAATTGGAAACTTAAAATGTTCCTAAACAGTTTCAAAACAAATTTAAATATTTTGAAAATTTGATTGTGCATAGAAAATGCGAATATAAACAACCAGTGAAAATTGCATGTACGTTCATTTGTTTTAGAGTTACACCAAAACCATAATCGATTTTGTGGAAAACCGACTTTGCGTAAAAAGTCCCGTTTTTCCTTAATTTGTATGTTGTTTTCCCGACACTTTTGAAAACTTTTGGGAATATTAAATTTTGATCTCCTCAATGCACCATGAATATTCACTTTCCCATCAAACAAGATACTGAAGTAGAAAATCAAAGCATTATTTTGACTACTTACCGTGTACACAGACACAAAACTAAATAAAATAAAATAATAGACAATAATATTAACCATTAGGTAATTTCAAAATAACTTAATGCATTATATTTCATGTACTAAACACTAATTATTAATTTAGGATACAAATAAAAATCATATACACAATATACAATTGTTCAGCATATAATTGTCATATAAGGAATATGTTGTAAGAATAAGTTGTATACTTATATTATCTGTGAGAATCTGGTAGTTTGTGAGACTTCCAAAAACCACCCACGACCAAAGGCGAACACTTTCGTCGTGACCTATGAGCCGCACCGCGTGATGACCCGAGGGCCAAGCCGGTGGAGCTCATAGGCTTTGTTACACGCAACGGCAAGCTGAATGCCGAGGATTTATTTTGGGGAAGAGATTGTGTTAAATAATAATATGGGAGTTTTAGGTAATCATGTGGATTTATTTTACATTATAAGTTAAATAGTAATAAGTTTTGACATTAGGTATAATAAAAATTTCGGCATTAAGGTATAATAATACGGGTTGGCAAATGACAACTATAACAATTTTGATACATTTTTCTCGGCCCACTGGAGGCGGCATTCCCTGTTATTCATGGTGTGCTGTGACCAAATCATGCTGTGACATCAACCTAACCTCACAGGGTTACCGGGAAAATGTTATAAAAAAAAAAGGGGGAAACAGGGTGGAAAAATTATATATTACGACGGTTGACTGCGTGGTGGTGACGTTGACTGGATTGGCCTGGCCCGTAGTCAGGACCCTCGTGGTTTACTTAGCCCATCTTGCTGGTGGTCAGTGGGTATTGGTTGTCGGACGGCGTAATGTGGACACGTGGTTGACGTAGAAGAACCCGAATCAGGGGTCAGAACGTCGACCAGGTAGGTGGAGCGTCGTTGGTAAGGCGAATCGTCGACTGGACCGGTGAAGCGTCGTTGAAAAGAAACGTCGAACAGACAGGTGGAGCGTCGTTGCCCGTTGGTAAGACGAATCTAATAGCATTGTACTGTAGAGTGTAGAGACCCGACGACGGCGATGGTGCCGAGCCGGCGACGGAGCTCTTTGGTGAAGTGGGGCAGGTCAGTGTCGTATCGTAACGGGAATTTTTACAATAATCGGGGATGTTCACAGTTTTTGCTATGCCGGTGCGGTACCGCCGGACTCGACGGAGGCGCTGACAGCACCGGCGGCCGTGAGCTGCGACGTGCAGACACCGATCACTGCGGGTTGTGGGGGCCGGGGGATGATTGTTACATAATACTGCGGTCATTTCTGCATTAGCGTGCGATAACCATAACAATAGAACAATAAGGTATGCTCGTAAACGATAATATGGGTATGGGTATGTTCATTATTTTTATGATAATGAGGCAAAAAATTGCTGTGATGTTACATATCTATATATATAAAAAAAAAGTGTACATTTTGAATAAATTTTATAACTCAAGATCCACCAAACCGATTTCGATTAAAATTTCAGGACATATTAAGATTGATTTGTCGATAAGTTTGTACGCTGTGGGATAAGTGGTTCCGGAGTTATGGTCTCTTAAGTGCACACCTGGCGACATGGCCAAAAACAACAACAACGTCTATACAATTATTTTTATCTATATATATAACCCATAGCAACCATTAAAAAACAAAAATTTCTATCGTAAATCTCAAAACATACACGGGGGCGATCACTCCTAAATTAGCCTACTGACAAAGAATGTGGCTTTGTATTAGTGAAAGAATTTTCGAAATCGGTTCAGTAATTTCAGAGCTTATCCCGAATTCCCGAACATACAAACAAACGCTATCATTTTATATATTAGTATGGATAAAAATGAATGTTTGTGTGTAGATTAGACCTCTGGGAAGAAAAAAGGCTAATTTAAAAAGTGTTAAATTTGTTTTTTTTTTATTCCTCGGATTTTAGTACGGTTGCGTTAGGCTTTTGTATTAATTGGTTATATTAATCCTCTGTAGGTGGAATTAAGTAAAAATGACAAACTTGGGACAATTTTGATACTTAAGAGTTAAATCATACACTTACGTACAAACAGCTCGGGGTTCGCGATCTACCGCAGGTAGAGTGCCTACCTGATAATATACTGCTGAGAGTGAACAAAGTTTGAGTCGTATAGAATTGGTACATTTAACTGGCAACGAAGTGCCAGCGGGATCAGCTAGTACAGTATATTTCATTATTTGTTAATTGTTGGTTTTATAATATTATAATATAGGTCCTGCACTCGTTATAAAATAGTATTGTTATAGACTATAGTTGTTACGCATAGTGTTATAATGCAGTAAAACACAAACGCCAAATTATATTATGTAACAATTAATATTTAAAAAGATGATAGTGTATTTGACTATTTCAGTATCTTATGTAAGGTGGTATAGGTCAGTAGCGTAATTTTGAATTTTTAATGAGGGTGGGGAGGGTTCACATAATTTCCGCAATACAAGTATATAAATACACATATACTAAACGTTTTATTTGAAGATTAAATAATGACTAACTTCGTTAAAGATATAAAAAAATCTTTGGATTGTGATTGTCAATGTTTTAATGTGGTGATTACATTAAATTTATTATCCTGCCATGGTTTTTCTTTATAACCTTTTTTGTTTGATATTGTTTAATAACTGTCCACAATAATTTCTATTTTTACTCGCTTTCTTAATTTCATCATGATAATCAGTGCTCGAATTGGGGTTGTCCGCAGGCTAATAGAATCCGCTGTAATTGTTTTCATAGATTTCAAAGTTCCCCTTCGTTTAATTAAGTTAGAAAAGCGTCCCCATATTTAATTTTTGTTTTCATTTATTATTTCTGGCAAATAAATTGTTATTTTTTTATCAGGAAACGGTTATCGTCATTCGTCACCGACAGTCGATACGGTAGGTACCAATAAAATTGTATAGCAGCATCGACTTGTCTAACATATTTTATTTTCATAATTTTATTATAAGTAAAATGAATTAATACTATTACTTGGAAAATGGGTTATCATCGATGACCATCAATGATAGTAAGAAATATACCTATAATAATAGGTATATAATAATACCTATAACATAGTTTAATGATATTTTTTTTTCATAATTTTATTATACGACGTACTTAAAATCACGCAATCAATTTCGCGTGGATCTACGGGCGACGCACATAAGAATGTCATATAATACGACGCACTAAATAATAAAATAAGACATAAGCGTCTAAATATTATAATGTTTTTGTTTTAACTATTTAATTTAGAATATGTGTAGGACTCAAAATTAAACTGTACATGAATGTAAATGTTATTTCAAAAATAGTTTCCATTTTAATATTAAATATTACCTAGTACTCTTCATACATCCACTTTCTAATTAATAAAAACCTATTTAATATCTAGGTAATTTGTCTAGATAATGATTCAAAACCACTTTTGCATAGGTAGATAATTTTTTCCTATTTTTAATATTTCATGGTAAAATATGCTCACTTACAATTTGAAACACACTGTATATAAATTTCTATTGTTAATGTGTTATCAATTTATCACTTATTTTTATTTCCAGCTATTTGTTAAATTAACTTACCAATTTGGAAATGTAGAGCAATATCAGTGTCTGATTCAAAAAACATTTATAGCAAAATTGTTAAATTCTAATTAACAATCTAAGACTGACGTCACATTAATGTATTCTACATTATCCACTAATAACCATCAAAAAATACATTCAAAAAAACTTTTAAATTACTCACAGCTATACGATAACGTTTCATTTAAAATCAAATATTGACAGACTATTATAAACCTACTAAAATTATCTATCAAAATTTGAAATTTGTTCGTTGATTAATATTATACTATATTTATAATGTAGGTTCGACAAGTAAGTTGCAACAAAATATGGACATAATATAATTATCACTTTTGTATTAAAAATACAAATTTAGAGTTTTCTTCCGATTGTAGTTTGAGTCAAGGTAATCAAATGCATTATACTTTTCATATTATATATTATTATTGTTTAATTTGTTTATACATCAATTATTATCTATTTTATTTTAGATTCTGAGCGAAGCGATGAATGTATTGATTTTACAATGATGTGTGTTTTTTTTTAATTTTTAATTTTTTTAATTTTTTTTAAATTTTTATTATTGTGTCTGTCATCACCTTTTAGGACAGTAAAAGTGCTTGGATTTTCTTCAATAGTAACTTTTCTGATAGGAAAGTGAATCTAGTTGGTATTTTGGGGGGTCAAAAGTAAACATTTCCCAGTAGTTTTCAAAAGCGACGTGAAAAACAAAAGAAAAATTAAGGAAAAACGGGAATTTATACGCAAAATCTGTTTTCGAGAAAATCGATTTTGGTTTTTGGTGTAACTCTAAAACAAATGACCGTAGAGACATGAAATTTTGACTGAATGTTTATATTAGCATTTTCTATACACCATAAAATTTACAAAATATTTTAACTCTTTTTGAGCTGTTTACGGCCATTGTCAGTTTTCAATTTTTTTAGTTTTTTTTTCTATAAATATCAATAAAATTTTATCTAATGAGTAAAAAAGCTTGAAAATTTAATAGAAGGCTCCTAGGTTATTGTTTCAAAGGCAGATGAAAAAAATTAAAAATCCTTAGTCACAGTTTTTATTTATAAGCATTTAAAGTTCAAATTTTGACAAAATACGGAAAAATCACGAAAATAAGCAAATTATTTTGAGTTGAGAATTCATAAAAATTTTTTTTTTTAAATTTAAGATTTGAAAATGTAATATAAGATTACTCATAAGTTTGTCAACCTTTATCAAAAAAAAAATGTCTAGAAGAAACTTAAATTAAATTTTTATGAGCGTCTGAAATTTATATTTTTACAACATTTGATATTTACTCGATTTCTCATGTAACAATTTTCTTATTTTATTGTAATTAAAAAACGAATGACTGTAGATACTTGAAAATTTCACTGAATGTTTATATTAGCATTTTCTATACACCATAATATGTTGAAAATATTTTGACTCTTTTTGAGGTGTTTACGGACATTGTCAGTTTTCAATTTTTTTAGTTTTTTTTTCTATAAATATCAATAAATTTTTATTTGTTGGGTAAAAAAGCGTGAAAATTTAATATAAGGCTCCTGATATATCGTTCTAATAGCAGTTGAAAAATATTAAAAATACATATGCACAATTTTTTTTTATAAGCATTTAAAGTTCAAATTTTGACAACATTTATCAAATTTATAATTTATTAATTATTTTGTGGTTAAAAATTCATAAATTTTAAACTTTTATGGCTAAGGATTGAAAATTTAAAACAAGGCTCCAGGTAAATAGGTTATATATAAATTACTTTATTCACAATAATATCATCAAATATACTTGGAAAAATCATAGGCTGACTGACCGTTTTCGCTCAGAATCGTTTTTCTTATACAATGATATTATATCATTAAATTCAAATTTAACACCATCCATTACAGTGACCCACTTGTAACCTTCTGTACAGCAGAGCGACATCCTCTTATCCACCTTTTTATCATTATTATTCTTTAAAATTATTAGTTTCTTGTATTCGTCATAACAGGTTTTGGCTGTTATCTCCCAGTTGTCAATCGAAGCCGTGGATTGGTATATTTTGAGAAATTCTAGAATGATTCCATTGGTCCACCCGAATCCATTCTGGATTGGATACTCTCCAGAACTAAGTCCCATTTGCCCAGGAAGATCCACTCGGTACTGTCAAAACATTTGGTGAATTAGTATACTCGATAACCAACGACAATATGATTTATTTAAATAAGTTTGCAGATGTAATTACAAGAAAATATGTTCTGTATTATAACAGGGAAGACATTGAAGCAGCAAAACACCTTCAAACTGTAAGTGAAAAAGAAAACTTTTACTCTGAGATCAAGGCTGCAGCGGAATCTGGTTGGGACTTTTCGAGCCGTTGGTTCATCCTAAATGGAACAAATAAAGGTAAATAACTTACTAGTTACTATAATATAATTATATTATATTGCAAAATTACAAGCTACCTATTTTGTCTGTCACGTGAACCAGCTAGGGCATAATACACCTAATCCGATTAGACTAATCGTGATTCGTAAATTAGTAACACTCACTTAATAGTCACTACCCTGCAGTATTATATAACTTGTATTGTATATTAAACTACCCATACAACTATATTATACTATACATACCTAATATATAGTAATACCTATTATATATCAACAGAATATAATCATTAATCTGCACAAATCAATAATATTCTTGGACATTTTTATGAATTATAATACCTATCTAATATTTCATACCGCAACATAATTTTAAATAAATCTGTATAAAATTAGCTCGAACTTAACACGTTAAATTAGTTAAGAATACAACAGTTAAGTTAAAAATTAGTTACAAAAAAAATTAACGAATTATTTAACTTAATTACTATTAACTTAATATTTTAACTTAATTTTAATTTTTAACTCGTTTATGTCTAGCCTATAGGTTATAATATGTAACAACTTACACTATTGGTTCAATATTTTTTAAACTATAGTTGACATACCAAAAATATCATTATTTTATACAAATGGATTTAGATTTCTATTTATAATACCCACCTAATCAACAATTTTAAATATATATATTTCTGTAAAAGTAATGTAAATATGTAATTAATAATTATAAATCCAACATTAATTTTTTATTTATAATATTTAGGTATTTGTTAAGTATTCCGAATGAATTAATGAATTTAACACTACATGCAAGTCTATAAGGATTTTTTATGTGAACTAGCTTGGATTAAATTTATTAAATAGTTATAATATTAAGTAATATGTATAAGGAGAGCTATATATACAAAGGCTCTAATCAATTTTGTAACTATATGAAATAGATAACGATATAATATTATATAACATATTTGTTCAGAACTATACATTAAAGGTGATTTGAGAAATGTTCGGAAGTTAATTTGTTTGTTAAGTGTCATAATGAGGATACCAGGTAAGTATTTTTTAAGAAAATAACAAAACTGAAATTTTTTTGAACATAAATCACTATTTAATAGTAGGTAAGTTTTGCGAATAATTTTTCAAACTATAGATTTTATTCTACAGGTACCTAACTATATAATTAATATATTGTTATATACTACCTACACATTTTCCGGCACACGCGTGGTATAGGTAGGCAGCAAAAAGCAAAATATAGGCTTATAAAATAAAAGTGTATTTTGTAAAATAATATTAATGATTGTAAGAAATAAAAACAATTTATACCTCATAATATTCACTTGAGCTATAGATACAAGGAAAAATGTCCGGTAGAATTATAAATACAAAGAAGTAACTAGTAAGTACGCTGAGCCCAAATCTATTGTTTTAAAATAAATGGCGGTTTTATTTTATTATTACAATTACAGTAACAGAAAAAACTTTTTTTACCGATTATTAAGCAAACGCAGAAAGCACAATTCATTGTGAACGGTTTTAAGCGTCGTTGGAAATATATATAATAAATACAAAAACTAGTAAGTTATTTACCTTAATTTGTTCCATTTAGGATGAACAAACGGCTCGAAAAGTCCCAACCAGATTCCGCTGCTGCCTCGATCTCAGAGTAAAAGTTTTCTTTTTCACTTACAGTTTAAAGGTGTTTTGCTGCCTCAATGTCTTCCCTGTTATAATACAGAACATATTTTGAAATTATAAACATTTGAAATGTAGATATTTACCAATAACTCAAATATATATAAAATTTATATTCTAATATAAAGATGCCCGTGCCATAGAAAAATGTGAAATTATAACAAAACGTGAACTATTAATTCCACCCATGCTAGTGTTTAAGCAGAAATTATCAGTAACATAAATAAATATTTATAAGCCCATAAATTAAATTTGAGATAACATCTATGAAAGACAAAACTGAATTTACCTGTATGATTCGGGTCGTGGTCCTGTGGACGAATCCTTATAAACTGCAAGCGTGTAATTTTTTCCATGTTTATTAATTGTTACATTGTGCTGAGTTATCCAATATTTGAACTCAACTTCCAAATGTTGAATATTGTCAATAACGAATTGTATATCGTTAGTCGCATCTAGATAACTTTTTACCATGGGGGTGAGCATAGGTGGTTGTGACCGCTTACCATAATAAATTCTGCCTCCATTCGGAACGTATCCATAAGTTTTTAGCATTGAGATATAATTACTAATCATTCCTTTAGCCGTCAAATTCATTTCGCATATCAATAAACCTCTAATAATCCAGAATGAATCCCAATAGTAAATTTCACGGAACCTACCACCAGCTAGGTATTATAATGGGATTTGGGACGTAAATTAATGAATAGTTCGTGGGATTTAAGCGTACGTCATCTTTGATCGTTCTTCCTAGATCTTTCCATATATCATTTATTCCAGATGCCCAAGCACTTAAATGCGTATCCTTAATGCTTTCAAGGAATTTTGGTTTACAATTCCAATCAGTAGGAATCCATTTTTCAAATTCAGAACCTTCTTTATCGAAACATTTGGTGATGAAACCAATCAGTGTGTCATTGTTTGGATTATTTTTCCACTCTGTGGTGTTCAAGAAATTTGTAATATGATCAAGGAGGCATTTCGTTTTCATGTCCACAAAAGTCTTAGAATCATTGTATATTCTAGACATTTGTACGGTATGCAGAAATGTTCCGTTACAGTAAATTTGACTGAAACAAACATATTATATTAATATAACTCATGCAATTAAATTCAACTGTTTTTAATTAATCACTACTATTCATTTTATATTAATAATATTCACTGTAACTAAATGTAAATTTCTTTTTTGAAACTATTATCTACTTTTTTTTTATGTAAGACATATTGTGTTATTTTTGAAGATAATTCTTCTTAAAGTTTAAGTTTAAAGGTATCAAACATAAACTATAAATAGAACTTACAAGTACACATATTTTCATTAAAGGTTTTATCAGATATTTGATTTTTCAATTTAATAGATGTAAAAATATATACAAAACTCTTGCATAAAAGTAAGGATAATTATTAAGATATCTAATTAACTGAAATCACGATTTTTTTTCTCGATATATTTTGGTCAGATTAAAGCTTATCTATTTTATGTTCGACATAAACTTAGTAGGTACCTACACCCAATTTTTTCATTTCAATTATGTGATAGCTAAGATATTAATAAACATCGTTATCGCATTATGCAAATTATCTAATATTATGTTTGTAAATAGTTTATTAATTAATAAAGAGAAAATAGATTCTGAGGATAAATCTCTATGTGTACTGTAGTTCTGAGATTATAAAATAAATATTCTTAACTTATAAAATTATATATTAATTTAAAATAATATTAGTATGGTCATATACACGCGTTTAGATTTATTGACAATGTCGTATTTTCCAAAACCTATTTATTGCTGAATTTTAAATTACCTCTCATAAATCATATAGTTTAAAAATTAAACTAATAAATCTATTTGTTTTTACATTTTATTTTTTTTATGTTGGTAACCACCTCAAATAATAATATAAAGAGGAATATTATACATGTAGTACAAAAACTTTCAAAAAGAGAAGTGTATTTTGTTTAATAAAAAATATCTGTAAAATTTAGCTCAATATAGCATTTATGTACTTATGGGTATGGCTGTGAAGGCTGTAGACCACCTGAAATGTAAGAGAACATGTTCAAAAAGTTTTTTTATTTATGCATGTTATTTGTTTATAACATTATATTATTTATTTCAATTATTATTTTATTATTACTCGTACTTAACTATATGTATCTGAAAAAAATTCCCCAAAAGCACGCCTGATAAATAATTAAAATATACCCAATATATCACCCTCTAAAACATATTTTATTTATCTTAAACATTCAAGTTCCTCTGTATTCTTTTGTTTGGGTGCATTATCATTCAAAAAATCAGTGACAAGTGACAACTAAATACGCTAAAGATAATAATATGATATAAACCCATATAATATAGAGTATAGGAGTGTATCTAATATTATGGATCACTGCAATAGTATATGGCATATTATGATATATTTATACTATAGATAAATAGGTAGGTACTATCTATAATCGCGCATGATTATAACGGAAAAAGTAAAATGTAAAATCGTAATTTATGCTATCATCATTCACCACAATAATGATAATAACAGGTCATAAAATATTTATATGTTGTACAATTTTATTATTATTCTATAATGTGCACACGGGATATTCTACAACACACTCCGTGACTCCGAGGAATGGCCCTATATGACATTGGACATAATTTTTTTTTATAAAATTACTCATTATTAATACATTTCAATCATTTAGCTTAAATGCTGAATGATAATACACCATTCAAATTTTAAATTTTGTTTTAAATATTAAACGAGTAGAATTTAATTTATTTTGTTATGAGCGACTAAAGATTAAATTATAAAGAAATTTGTCAATATTTCAAAAAAAATATAATTATTTTGTTGTTATAATTAATGTATTCAAACTTAATTTGTGTAGGTAAGACATTAAAATTGAATACGGATTTCCTCATAAATGAAACCCAAAAATCTAACTAAACATTTTATAACAATTTTATTTTTTAGACATTAAATTTAAAATTATGATAAAACTTGATTTTTAAATGAAGAATTACTAATTATTTATTGTTATTCAAAAATAATAATCGTGAGGACTTGAAACTTTTACGTAGGTATATCATTTAACTTTAGGTACACAATGGAATTAAAAAAATCATTAGATTAATTTCAAGCTAACTGTTACTTATTTATTTATAACTACTAATTTAATACTATTTTAGTAAACCTTTGATAGTCATTATATTATTTTATATATAATTAAAAACAAATAAATTATTTATTTTATATTTCATTAGGTAATAATCGTTCATTTAATAATTAATATAGGTATTAAAATATTTAGAATTAAAATAATACACATTTTTATTCATTTATCTGTATTTTTTAATACAATTATTATAAAAATGTTTTTTTACTTGACTGCTGTGCGCTGCATTTCCCGGTCGCGACCAGTATCAGTTCTTGCAAACCCATTAAAAATAAAAATATGGCCGTATACCAAATAACGTTTTAATAAAAAATTTGCGTCCGCTGTGATAAAAAAGTGTGAGTCTTTGACCTGGCCAATTTTAATTCTGTAAAAATCTTAAGGTTGACTGACATTAACTTCAAGAACTTAATCGTGACGTGTTTTTAAATATAAGTTCCTGACTTAAATAATATGGTTAAGTAAAATTGTGTACAATTTGCACATATTGTTTATTACCTACGATATTTTTTTGAACGACTTTATTGGAACACCTTAAATAAAATACAATATCATATAAAACACATAACGATGTATTGCTGTAATATAATTTTAATTGTTATACTATAGACCTAACCTATAATAAAAACATAAAGAATAGTGGCGAACATTTTAAAATATATTGTATTAAAAACCTTAGCTAATTGTATTCTGAAACTTTTGTCGAAGTTGATATCTTATTTTATGTTTATGTACTTCCCGTGATGTCCAATTACTATTCTACATTTATGTACCTATGATTATTATTAGTTTTTTTCTAAATTACCCATGGAGAAAAAATATTTTTTAATTTCACAAGCCTTAAAATCAGAATTATTCTTAAAAAATGTATTAAAAAAACAAATATAATTTTTCAATTATATAATATATATTATATTAAGTTGTAATCATAGGTAACCTAGCTCTATCACATTAACGTCTAATTATTTATAGATACCTATTCCATATACATATAATAAAATGCTAATATTCCAAATTGTCTGTTCCAATACAGCCTTAAGAGTGAAATATGATTTTTATTTTTATTTGTTATTATTACACTTCTATTCAGGTATTAGTAAAATAAAATAAAAAAATTGTTTTCCAGAGTTTGGCAATAAATTATTTTTGAATACAAATTATATAAACTATTATAAACTTATTACTGATAGCTTATTAATGATAAATATTTATAATTTTTACATTTAAACATGTGATATCTTTTATTGTCATAGAATATCTTTAAGACAGGTTTTATTTCACAAAAAAAAAAATTTTTAAAATATATTTTATAAAAAATTCTAATTTTTTTTTTTTGGTTTTATAATGATTTAACAACTATACATTTATTTAATTTTATGTATCAAATTAATTTGTCTTAAGTAAACTGTAATTATTTATATCATTAACTAGGTAATTCAAGTATTATTTAAATTAACAATATTATTAATATGTCCTGATGAAAAAACTCGGTTAGTACCATGTCCATGGCGAAAACAATTATAATTTCCATTTCTAACAAGTGCCATTTAAATTGTAAAAAAAAACAAAATAATTACTTTAAAAAAAATAGAATATTAAATTATATGTACTTATACCACCAAAAAAAATGATAAAATCACAATATTATTTTGGCATCTTACCAACGATATGTGAATTTGTACCAAAAGAACGCAATTAACGGAATTAAAAAACAACAAAAATATAATTCAAGACCAATTTTACCTGTTACAAGCGGTAGATAACGGAACATATTCTGAACAACTCCAAGTTCCAAAAGTGTAAAATACGAGGAAAATTATAAAATGTTTTACGTTCATCATCTTTAGTGAGCTTGTAGTTTTTTTCCGTTGGTTAAGGGTGTTGAAGAATGACCCGTGAAACTGACAGCTATCCACAGCGTCATGCGAGGCTTTATAATATTATGATAAATTGATAGGTACCCCACTATTAGCTTGAAGAATTTGGTGGGACACTTTTATTTTTTGTCATTCTAACCAAAGATTAGATTTACTATAGGTATCTGTAGTTTACGTCATATCTGAGCTAAATTTTTAATATTATATTATACCTACATATTTGATAATAAGTACCAGAGGTGCCTGTATAAAAAAACAACAGACCAACTCCCATATTATTATTTAACACAATCTCTTCCCCAAAATAAATCCTCGGCATTCAGCTTGCCGTTGCGTGTAACAAAGCCTATGAGCTCCACCGGCTTGGCCCTCGGGTCATCACGCGGTGCGGCTCATAGGTCACGACGAAAGTGTTCGCCTTTGGTCGTGGGTGGTTTTTGGAAGTCTCACAAACTACCAGATTCTCACAGATAATATAAGTATACAACTTATTCTTACAACATATTCCTTATATGACAATTATATGCTGAACAATTGTATATTGTGTATATGATTTTTATTTGTATCCTAAATTAATAATTAGTGTTTAGTACATGAAATATAATGCATTAAGTTATTTTGAAATTACCTAATGGTTAATATTATTGTCTATTATTTTATTTTATTTAGTTTTGTGTCTGTGTACACGGTAAGTAGTCAAAATAATGCTTTGATTTTCTACTTCAGTATCTTGTTTGATGGGAAAGTGAATATTCATGGTGCATTGAGGAGATCAAAATTTAATATTCCCAAAAGTTTTCAAAAGTGTCGGGAAAACAACATACAAATTAAGGAAAAACGGGACTTTTTACGCAAAGTCGGTTTTCCACAAAATCGATTATGGTTTTGGTGTAACTCTAAAACAAATGAACGTACATGCAATTTTCACTGGTTGTTTATATTCGCATTTTCTATGCACAATCAAATTTTCAAAATATTTAAATTTGTTTTGAAACTGTTTAGGAACATTTTAAGTTTCCAATTTTATTAGTCTTTTTTTCTGATGTAGGTATTAGTTTCAGAGACCCGTGTGGCGCTCCCGTGTCGATTTTGTACTGCTATTATAGAGGAGAATGGAGGGAAAATGGATAGGAGCGCGGCGGCAGAGCTGTCGCTGCGTTATCACAACTTCTTATCACATTTAACGATATTTTTAAAAATTTTCAAGATTTCTTCAGATTTTTCGTCTTTACCCCGTCTGAGGACTTTCTGCGTCCCCACTCGGACTGATTTCGCGTTTCCCGCTAAATTTAAAGGCCGCGTGCGGCCGTACTTTGTTCCCGGCGGGCCCGCTGCGGCGGAGATAACGTGCAAACCGAGTGCCGCCGTCGCGCGTGTTTATCGATAATTTTTTAGAAGTCGAGTTTTAGCCCTTTTTAACACGTTTTGGGGCCCCGCTCGCCAGTTATTCACGTTGCTCTCTAAATCTATAGGCCGCGCCCGGCCGTACTTCCTTCGCGACTAGTCCTGGGGCGGAGCAGCGTCGCGGAAAGCAGACGGCCAATATCGCCGCCGTCGTGTAGGTATTACTATATACAGGCCTAAATACATGCGTCGGAGGATTTGATTTTTTTTCTCGAATTTCACGTATTCAACGTCTGAGAACGGACGAGCACGTCCACCGCTAACCGACGCCCTTTGATGGATGTTTAAATCGCGTTCGGAATTTGCCGGGACGCCGAAACGGTTTAAGAGTCATAGATTTGACTCCAATTCTCAACTCGATAGGTAGGTAGGTTTTGGCGTCGGTGCGAATATGCGGCGGCCGTGCTAATCCGAATTTTTGTTTCGCGTTTTTTTTTTTGTCATTTACCTTTCACCATCACTTCCACCTTATCATATTTAACGAAAATTTTCAAATTTTTTTCAAAGTTCGAGTATTCCGCCCTCACGGACTTCGCACGACCCCGTTTGCGTTTTATTTGCGTTCCCGGCTAAATTTATAGTACTTCGTTTGTGACGAGTCCCGGGGCGGATTGACATCGCGGAGAGTCGAGAGCGGAGAGCTTCGTTATTACTATGTACAGGCATGAATATATATATATATATAATATAATATCATTTAATATATGCGTCGAAGAGTTACATGTCTTTTTTTGATTCAATAAACTGCGTTATTATATTATATTATTTTACTGCCCTTTGTCCTCGGTTTAGTCTCAACACTTGATGTCTTAGCTCGGGGCGACGGCCGATGTCAAATAATACTTCTGGGGAGAGTGTAATAAATATGTGAGTGAGTTAATTTATCAAATAGCTTGGTATAATACCTCGGTCACGCCGTGGGTTGCTTATATTGATATTGATATATTTCATTTAAAATTTGGATTTGAATCGGTCCGTAGGTACATGCATATCATAATGAATATAAATGTATGATTAAGATTTGATACGGTGGGTGGGTTGGGTTGTTTAAATTATATAACAATATCCTAGCTCGAGTCGACGATGGATGTCACCGAAACGTTTATCGACAACGTTCGAATACTTCAACGCAGAGATTATTACAATATATACAGTCGAGTCGATTGGTCGATATGAGTATACTATAGGTAGGTATGAGTATACAATCAAATTGATAAATAGATCAATAAATAAATGAAAATAATTAAATGATATACACAGCTATTACTTCTATTATCTACATTTATTGAGCAACGCAACTCAATCGTTTGACATGGGCTCGATTGCGGGATTCTTTCTTTTGAAATAGACAATATATTATATTATACTGTATAGTAGACGTTCGTGAACTTAGCGGCACTCATGTAACAGAACTCAACTAAACCAATCCAACAATTTTGTTGGACGTTTGTTGGACATTGTTGGAAAGGTTTTACAATTTGTTGGACCGCCATTAAAAAGTTAGGAGCAATTTTCCAAAACCGCCGCTAAGTTCACACCAACGGCCAACATTAAATCAAACACATAAAAAACTGTACAAAACTGTTCTTCACGGTTTGTTGGACATTGTTGGAAAGGTCCCAACATTTGTTGGAACTCCATTTATTTTATACGAATTTTTGAAAAAGTGCCGCTAACTTCACACCAACGGCCAACTTTTTTTAAAAAATCCAAAAGCCTTCCAAAACTCTTGTAAACGGTTTGTTGGACGTTGTTGGAAAGATCCCACCATTTGTTGGAACTCCATTTATTTTTTACGAATTTTTAAAAAAGTGCCACTCGGCCAACTTTTTTAAAAGTTCCAAAAGCCAACCAAAACGGTTCTATATGGTTTGTTGGACGTTGTTGGAAAGGTTTTACAATTTGTTGGACCGCCATTTAAAAGTTAGGAGCAATTTTCCAAAACCGCCGCTAAGTTCACACCAACGGCCAACATTAAATCAAACACATCAAAAACTGTACAAAACTGTTCTTCACGGTTTGTTGGACATTGTTGGAAAGGTCCCAACATTTGTTGGAACTCCATTTAATTTATACGAATTTTTGAAAAAGTGCCGCTAACTTCACACCAACGGCCAACTTTTTTTAAAAAATCCAAAAGCCTTCCAAAACTCTTGTAAACGGTTTGTTGGACGTTGTTGGAAAGATCCCACCATTTGTTGGAACTCCATTTATTTTTTACGAATTTTTAAAAAAGTGCCACTCGGCCAACTTTTTTAAAAGTTCCAAAAGCCAACCAAAACGGTTCTATATGGTTTGTTGGACGTTGTTGGAAAGGTTTTACAATTTGTTGGACCGCCATTTAAAAGTTAGGAGCAAATTTCCAAAACTACCGCTAAGTTCACACCAACGGCCAACATTAAATCAAACACATCAAAAACTGTACAAAACTGTTCTTCACGGTTTGTTGGACATTGTTGGAAAGGTCCCAACATTTGTTGGATCTCCATTTATTTTTTACGAATTTTTAAAAAAGTGCCACTTGGCCAACTTTTTTAAAAGTTCCAAAAGCCAACCAAAACGGTTCTATATGGTTTGTTGGACGTTGTTGGAAAGGTTTTACAATTTGTTGGAACGCCATTTAAAAGTTAGGAGCAAATTTCCAAAACTACCGCTAAGTTCACACCAACGGCCAACATTAAATCAAACACATCAAAAACTGTACGAAACTGTTCTCCACGGTTTGTTGGACGTTGTTGGAAAGATCCCACCATTTGTTGGAACTCCATTTATTATTTACGAATTTTTAAAAAAGTGCCACTCGGCCAACTTTTTTAAAAGTTCCAAAAGCCAACCAAAACGGTTCTATATGGTTTGTTGGACGTTGTTGGAAAGGTTTTACAATTTGTTGGACTGCCATTTAAAAGTTAGGAGCAAAGTTCCAAAACTACCGCTAAGTTCACACCAACGGCCAACATTAAATCAAACACATCAAAAACTGTACAAAACTGTTCTTCACGGTTTGTTGGACATTGTTGGAAAGGTCCCAACATTTGTTGGATCTCCATTTATTTTTTACGAATTTTTAAAAAAGTGCCACTCGGCCAACTTTTTTAAAAGTTCCAAAAGCCAACCAAAACGGTTCTATATGGTTTGTTGGACGTTGTTGGAAAGGTTTTACAATTTGTTGGAACGCCATTTAAAAGTTAGGAGCAAATTTCCAAAACTACCGCTAAGTTCACACCAACGGCCAACATTAAATCAAACACATCAAAAACTGTACGAAACTGTTCTTCACGGTTTGTTGGACATTGTTGGAAAGGTCCCGCCATTTGTTGGAACTCCATTTTTTTTTACGAATTTTTGAAAAAGTGCCAGGAGATAGTATTATAGTATACTATATATTTTTATGTAACAACGTATTTTTAATTTTTTTGATAATTCTCATGTTTAAATAATTTCAACAAAATATAAATTATAATATAGTTATATATTATTCAAAAAAATAAGGTATAAATTAAAAAATTTACTTCTAACGCATATTAAAAAATTATAAAAAAAATTTCTCTTTGCATAAATAAAATACTTACCTATAACTTTTAAATTAATATTTTTTATATATTCAAAACCTTTGAAATCTGAATCAAAATAAAATACTTACCAATTACATTATAAAATAAAATAAAGCATTAATACAAAATTGAAAGTTATTATTTTTAAATCTTTATATAAAAAACTGTATGTGGTACTATACGCATTGTATCTTTAATTTTTTTAACTGCGCGAGTGAGATCGTCATGCTGTTCCCACTGTCCACTTAGGCGTCTTACATATGCTACATAATGACCTATTCCGCTTAAGCCACTTGGTTCTATGAAGGCAGTTATTCCTGTGAGACGGTACCTGAATATAAATTATTATATGTTATTTATTTATTAATTTATTTTATCACTTGTTTAATTTAAATACATTTTATTTTATTATGTATTTAGAAAAATAAATGATCTATCACAGTATTTTTTAAAAGTAAATTAGATAATTAGATTTTATTTAAAAAAATGTAAAACGCAAAACTATACATATTTATGTATTTATTTTACAATCAACTTTAAACATTCATATTTCTTTGTATATTTATGTTTAGCTTAATTGAATATTGCCAATATTGGTCGTATTATGATATACAAATTCATTAAACTTTTATTGACAATTTAACTTAATTGGAACGAAATTTAATTTACTCATAATTTGTTGGGTATGACACTTAGATACAAGAATAAAAATAAGTTGTTTTATAAAAACATTAATAGTTAAACTTTTTTTTACATATCATATTTCCTCGTTTTTTTCAAATTTAAATTAATTTCACATAATATTTAAAGTATTTTAATTTGCATGCCATATTATTACCTGTTTTATTTGTATTTAAATATTCTTACTTATTGCTTTCTATGGAAATTTCCTCGGAAACATCATTAAGATAACACATCAATGTATTGTTGCTATCAAATGTATCCATCACGGTTTCTATAATTACGTGGTGGCCCAATGTTTTTGTTATTGTTTGTGTACCTTTGCATCCATCTCTTAAACATGGCCGTTTGTAAAATGCTAATTGTGATGGATACATAGTTACAGCGTTCTGCATATTATTAAATGAACCTATATAATATAACAATAAATTAATATTTTAATAGGAATAATATGATTACTTTCATCACTAAATATTTTTATTTTAATAAAATTACCTTCGACTAATTTCATGAGATCAATCGGGAATAGTGGTAATCCTGTCACTGTTTGATTACATTTATGATTGCTACATGTATTGAATTGATTTATACTTGGTGATTCCAGAAATAGTTTTTCAACTAATATATTTGTGTTAGCTTTAGCATCAAATTGAACGACATGTGCAAGTTCCACATTGCTTTTTGTATACTGTTTTACAATTGAAATGCGTTTTTTATAAAAATCCATGTTAGTGCCATTCATAACCAAGTAGTATGCTAATTTCATCATTTCGCATTCAGATGCTCTTGCAACATTTGCATATGTTACGGAATCGATTATACTTGTAGCCAAAATTTGTAAAATTGAGTCTACTGGACATGTGTTTAGTACACGGATTTTACATTTATCAACAGTTATTGGGCGTAATAATGTTCCAAAAAAAAATATAACAATTATAATTTGTATAGACCTTTTAACAATAATTATTAATAATAATAATTGTGAAATAATATGCCGGTGGTAACGCGACGATGTATAGTGCAGGACAGACGTCATCACTACGACAGTGTTATTATAGGTAGGTACTTATATTATATTCCCGCAACTGGCACTACGGAGTACGGGGTACGAATCGTACGTACGATAGCATAATATCATGAACAGTATGAATAAATGTAGGTATACTTGGAATATTTTATGTAGGTATAACTAACAACTCACAAGAGTACAAACTTAAAGATACATTTAATACGTACGGTGATTATACGTGTGTTAAACCAGCTATTCCTATTATGTATATTGTATACGTATATATCGTGTTTGCCAGTGTGTAGACATTTTATAGGATGGGTAATTTGGATTGTATTTTACGAACTTCATCGGGAAGACGCCAGGTTATGGCAATAGCGGTCTTTCGGAATTCCCGGGTGATGTCGAATAATAAATTCAGTTGAACGCTTGTATACAATTTAATAAAATAATTATATTTATAAATGCAATATAATATCTATATAAATAGTTATTATTAGCTAATAATAAAATTATCATTCAATAGTTTATACTAAATACTAATATAAATTTATAATTGGACTGAGAAAGTTTCGTCATTTTACCGTCATGTCCAGTACTGAATGGTTCTGTGTATACATTTTATTGTTTGACGAAATCAAAGGAATCATATTCACTGTCATATTATTTTAAACACAACTAAGGTAAGTAAAAATGACATTTGTTTATTAATTTGATATTATTTGTTACTATACAATATTATTTACTGTCGATTATTTACTTACTTTTACATTTTATAAGAGATCAGACCACTTAAATTTATAAATTAATAGTTTATATTTGTAATTTTTTTTTATTTAAAATTTACAATATTTTTTGTGTCATTTTGATAAAAATAAAACACACAATGTATACCACCTATCATAATAGTTGTTGTTGTGACGTTCACTAAACTAAGTGGCTAATCTGCAATGCTGGCAGTTGTTTTCATACTGATAAGATCAACCGCAGCGCCGGCGCAAGCAACTTTTTATGTGTAGGCAAAGAATAAATAATATGATATTTATCTATTTAAGTTATAATAAAATAAGAGGCGGCAATTTTGATCTTTGCTTACATATAAAAAATTGCTTGCGCCGGCGCTGCGGTTGATCTTATCAGTATGAAAACAACTGCCAGCATTGCAGATTAGCCACTTAGTTTAGTGAACGTCACAACAACTATTATGATAGGTGGTTTATGTAGGTATTATGTAGAAGCAAAAAAATTTAAAAACGTTTTACACTTGTCAATTATTATATAGTAAAAAAGAAATTACTAAATTAATATTACATAGATTGTTTGTAAGGTATTACAATAGTTATTATAAAATACAATATTTAGTTATAATTTTTAAAAATGTATTTTTCTTGCTTTTGATGACGCAAAATCTTGAATTAAATCGTCAATGTCAAGATCTTCGCAATTTGATTTTCAATTGAAATTGTTGCCAATCCAACTAAACAATCCTGTGAAATTTGTGATCTTAAATAGTTCTTTACAATTTTTAATTTTGAAAAGCTTCTTTCGGCTGAAGCTGCAGTTACTGGTAATGTTAATAAAATTCTTAGTGCTACGTATACATTAGGAAATAATTCTATTAATTTGTTTTCACATATAAATTGTAAAATTGCTTTTGGATCATTTTCATTTTTCAAATGTCTTAGTAATGTATTTATTTCTTCACAAAGTTCAACAGAATTTATATCAGAATTTAAACCGTCATTTGAAGAAAGTGCTAGCTGAAGATCTTTACAGCACTTCATTAAATGTTTATAATTAATGACATTAGAAATATTATAAAGAAATGAAAATAATTTACTATGGTCTTCAAGTTGAATAAATCGGTCATTTATTGATTAGAGCATATTGTCTAATATTTGATGAATAAAATTTATTTTGAAATTCTGTTTAGGATATGTTATAGGAGTATCACGAGATTCGTAATCAAAATAAGTTTTTCTACGTCGAGTTCGAAATTGATTTCACGAAAAACTATCTTGTACACCAAGTTTTGTGCATTTATGTGTCGGCATCATCATTTGCTATTTTAACAAGTTTTTTTTTTATTAGTTTTTTTGTTATTTCTAGATGGCTTCTAAACGAGTTGACGTAATAATTACTAAAATATTAGATCATCCTTCTTTTTTAAATAATGCCGGTGAACTACCGCCTTGGTCTTCTAAAATTTGGAAATCAGTCACAAATAGTATTAATAGCAGTGCAGTAGATGGTCAGAAATGTATAACTTCGCAATACTTATACACATTGGTCAAAGAAAATAGATACAATATTCTAACCAGTATCCGTACAAAATTAGGTTTCAACGAAGAGCCAAATATATTTGAACAGATATCAGATGATAATGTTTTTATTTCTTCATCGACATCAGATGGTGAAACAGAATTATTGAAGTATAAAAATGTTATTAATCGAAAAGATAAACATACAAAATCGTTTAAAGTCGTAATTCCTTATGAAATATTTAAAAATATTGAACCGAAAGAAAAAAAGTTTCGTACCAAGAAAGGAAAAAAACTTGTTAGACGTCTACAAAATGGTTGGACTGATGTATTTTTCGATGCACTCTGGGACCAACATAAATTACCATGCTGCTATACGATTTCTTACCATAAAGTGACACATGACTATATATCGTTTAAAGGAAAATGTACAGAATGTCTTGCTATGATGTTTGGAAATATTGATGAGTTACCTAAATCAAATTCTGATGTTATTTTAAGTATCTTAACTATTGATACAAAAGACATTCCACATACAAAAAAAAAATTTTAAAAGGCTCTAAAAGAAATGAAGTAGGCAAAAATTTAATTAGTAATAATCCATCACAATGGCGTCGTAATGCAGCTGATCAAACAATGGATTATGGTGATGTCGAACCGTCTAACTTATATTCCAGTTCAGTTTTACGCAAGGCGAAGCAGCAAGCTACAAATCTTGAACTAGGGATATCAAATGAAAATAATCCTATATTTAGCATAGGTAATTTGAAATATTCCAACGAACATCAGGGTGCAATACAAAATATCGGATTTGACCCATTTTTTGTTCATTATTGGACACCTACCCAAGAGCATATATACAAAACGTATATTAGAACAAAATGGACGACACAGTACATTGATGCAAGCGGTTCATTGGTGTTACCAATAATACGTACCCAAAATAAAATATCGTCTTCACATATATTTCTTTATCAAATAGTAGTAGAAATGAATGGAAAAACTGTTCCTATTTCCCAGCAGTTATCAGAGAGACAAAATATAACTAGTATATATTCATGGCTCCGGTGTTTTATGGATTGTGGTATGCAAGTTCCAAATGAGATTGTGTGTGATTACTCTAAGGCTCTATTAGGAGCTATATCCAGAACATACTGCAATCAACAAACAATAAGAGATTACATAAATAGCTGTTTCAGTTATCTGTGTAACCATGTAGCAATATTACCAAAAACTTTTATAAGAATAGATGTAGCTCACATTATACACATGATTTGTAGATGGAAATGTTTGAATGGTCGAAAAGAAGTGAAAGATTTTTATGTAAGATGTGTCGGACTTTTAATAAAATCTACTAATATGATAGAATTTGAAAGAAAACTCAATATGATACTAACAGTAGCATTGTCAGAAATGGACGGTTTTAATATTAGTAACAAACAGCCATCGCCATCTGAAATCGCTCGAATAACCTTATCGGAATGTATAGCAACTGGTGAAACTGCATTGGACGTGGTAATTGATGAGGATGTTTATAAAGGAATAAATGATAACGACGAGTTTTATATCTCAGAAAATAATATTTCATCAGATAATGATTCACAAATTTATACATGGATTGAATATATATACTCCAAATCAAAAGATGAATCATCAATTAGAGGGGATCGACTAAACGCTTTATATTGTCCAGGAATTGTAAGACCGCTATTAGGAATATGCCGTGAATTTCCTTTGCGGACAGGAGTCTTATTAGAGCATTTCAATTCTCCTAATAAAAGAGGATCATCTGCTCGAATAGAAAGTTACTTCGCCAATCTTAAAACATCAATTTTGTCAAAAAGAACATAAAAAATGAGAGCGGACAAATTTATAGTTACACATCTTCGAGCTCTCCGAGGGGACGTTAAGATGGCTCAAAGCAACCTTCAATGCATTGAGCTATATGGAGAGAATGCAAATAATGAAGACTGTCTGAATGAAAAACAATTATCAGTAAGTAATATCAAAGTGCTTGAAAATAAGTTACATAGTAAAAAAATGAAAATGAAGCATTTCTTATCTACAAGTAGTTCAGACACTAATATTTTAATAAATAAAAAAGGTTACAATTATGATATTGATAATAACAAAAATGAAATCTATGAATTGTATAAAAAAACACATAAGAATGACGCTTCTATAAATAAACAAACAGCAATGGAAATTTTAACGACTAGTTCAGAAAATAACGATGAAAATAGAACAAATTATGATTTACAAAATGATATAAAGGTATCACCAAAATATGCAGACAATTATGAGGATATAGATGGAGGAAATAAAAAAAATTTGAAAAAAAATCTTTTTACCATTTACAGTTCAGACAGTTGTATAAGTGGAGATGACATTACTACTGGTGATAAGGATGTCACAAAAACAACTTTGGTCAATTTAGAAGAACAAGAAGGTAACACTGTGGAAAATTGGAGAAATAAAGGAGATAAAAAAAATCAGAGATCAATATATTTAGATAATCACCCAGAAATACGTATTAAAAGAAAAAAAATTAAAAATATGAAAGGGAAACGTCAGATCGATATAGCTCAGAATGGAACATTATTACGCCCAATAACTGTCGATAAATGTAAAATCCGTGTACTAAACACATGTCCAGTAGACTCAATTTTACAAATTTTGGCTACAAGTATAATCGATTCCGTAACATATGCAAATGTTGCAAGAGCATCTGAATGCGAAATGATGAAATTAGCATACTACTTGGTTATGAATGGCACTAACATGGATTTTTATAAAAAACGCATTTCAATTGTAAAACAGTATACAAAAAGCAATGTGGAACTTGCACATGTCGTTCAATTTGATGCTAAAGCTAACACAAATATATTAGTTGAAAAACTATTTCTGGAATCACCAAGTATAAATCAATTCAATACATGTAGCAATCATAAATGTAATCAAACAGTGACAGGATTACCACTATTCCCGATTGATCTCATGAAATTAGTCGAAGGTAATTTTATTAAAATAAAAATATTTAGTGATGAAAGTAATCATATTATTCCTATTAAAATATTAATTTATTGTTATATTATATAGGTTCATTTAATAATATGCAGAACGCTGTAACTATGTATCCATCACAATTAGCATTTTACAAACGGCCATGTTTAAGAGATGGATGCAAAGGTACACAAACAATAACAAAAACATTGGGCCACCACGTAATTATAGAAACCGTGATGGATACATTTGATAGCAACAATACATTGATGTGTTATCTTAATGATGTTTCCGAGGAAATTTCCATAGAAAGCAATAAGTAAGAATATTTAAATACAAATAAAACAGGTAATAATATGGCATGCAAATTAAAATACTTTAAATATTATGTGAAATTAATTTAAATTTGAAAAAAACGAGGAAATATGATATGTAAAAAAAAGTTTAACTATTAATGTTTTTATAAAACAACTTATTTTTATTCTTGTATCTAAGTGTCATACCCAACAAATTATGAGTAAATTAAATTTCGTTCCAATTAAGTTAAATTGTCAATAAAAGTTTAATGAATTTGTATATCATAATACGACCAATATTGGCAATATTCAATTAAGCTAAACATAAATATACAAAGAAATATGAATGTTTAAAGTTGATTGTAAAATAAATACATAAATATGTATAGTTTTGCGTTTTACATTTTTTTAAATAAAATCTAATTATCTAATTTACTTTTAAAAAATACTGTGATAGATCATTTATTTTTCTAAATACATAATAAAATAAAATGTATTTAAATTAAACAAGTGATAAAATAAATTAATAAATAAATAACATATAATAATTTATATTCAGGTACCGTCTCACAGGAATAACTGCCTTCATAGAACCAAGTGGCTTAAGCGGAATAGGTCATTATGTAGCATATGTAAGACGCCTAAGTGGACAGTGGGAACAGCATGACGATCTCACTCGCGCAGTTAAAAAAATTAAAGATACAATGCGTATAGTACCACATACAGTTTTTTATATAAAGATTTAAAAATAATAACTTTCAATTTTGTATTAATGCTTTATTTTATTTTATAATGTAATTGGTAAGTATTTTATTTTGATTCAGATTTCAAAGGTTTTGAATATATAAAAAATATTAATTTAAAAGTTATAGGTAAGTATTTTATTTATGCAAAGAGAAATTTTTTTTATAATTTTTTAATATGCGTTAGAAGTAAATTTTTTAATTTATACCTTATTTTTTTGAATAATATATAACTATATTATAATTTATATTTTGTTGAAATTATTTAAACATGAGAATTATCAAAAAAATTAAAAATACGTTGTTACATAAAAATATATAGTATACTATAATACTATCTCCTGGCACTTTTTCAAAAATTCGTAAAAAAAAATGGAGTTCCAACAAATGGCGGGACCTTTCCAACAATGTCCAACAAACCGTGAAGAACAGTTTCGTACAGTTTTTGATGTGTTTGATTTAATGTTGGCCGTTGGTGTGAACTTAGCGGTAGTTTTGGAAATTTGCTCCTAACTTTTAAATGGCGTTCCAACAAATTGTAAAACCTTTCCAACAACGTCCAACAAACCATATAGAACCGTTTTGGTTGGCTTTTGGAACTTTTAAAAAAGTTGGCCGAGTGGCACTTTTTTAAAAATTCGTAAAAAATAAATGGAGATCCAACAAATGTTGGGACCTTTCCAACAATGTCCAACAAACCGTGAAGAACAGTTTTGTACAGTTTTTGATGTGTTTGATTTAATGTTGGCCGTTGGTGTGAACTTAGCGGTAGTTTTGGAACTTTGCTCCTAACTTTTAAATGGCAGTCCAACAAATTGTAAAACCTTTCCAACAACGTCCAACAAACCATATAGAACCGTTTTGGTTGGCTTTTGGAACTTTTAAAAAAGTTGGCCGAGTGGCACTTTTTTAAAAATTCGTAAATAATAAATGGAGTTCCAACAAATGGTGGGATCTTTCCAACAACGTCCAACAAACCGTGGAGAACAGTTTCGTACAGTTTTTGATGTGTTTGATTTAATGTTGGCCGTTGGTGTGAACTTAGCGGTAGTTTTGGAAATTTGCTCCTAACTTTTAAATGGCGTTCCAACAAATTGTAAAACCTTTCCAACAACGTCCAACAAACCATATAGAACCGTTTTGGTTGGCTTTTGGAACTTTTAAAAAAGTTGGCCAAGTGGCACTTTTTTAAAAATTCGTAAAAAATAAATGGAGATCCAACAAATGTTGGGACCTTTCCAACAATGTCCAACAAACCGTGAAGAACAGTTTTGTACAGTTTTTGATGTGTTTGATTTAATGTTGGCCGTTGGTGTGAACTTAGCGGTAGTTTTGGAAATTTGCTCCTAACTTTTAAATGGCGGTCCAACAAATTGTAAAACCTTTCCAACAACGTCCAACAAACCATATAGAACCGTTTTGGTTGGCTTTTGGAACTTTTAAAAAAGTTGGCCGAGTGGCACTTTTTTAAAAATTCGTAAAAAATAAATGGAGTTCCAACAAATGGTGGGATCTTTCCAACAACGTCCAACAAACCGTTTACAAGAGTTTTGGAAGGCTTTTGGATTTTTTAAAAAAAGTTGGCCGTTGGTGTGAAGTTAGCGGCACTTTTTCAAAAATTCGTATAAATTAAATGGAGTTCCAACAAATGTTGGGACCTTTCCAACAATGTCCAACAAACCGTGAAGAACAGTTTTGTACAGTTTTTGATGTGTTTGATTTAATGTTGGCCGTTGGTGTGAACTTAGCGGCGGTTTTGGAAAATTGCTCCTAACTTTTAAATGGCGGTCCAACAAATTGTAAAACCTTTCCAACAACGTCCAACAAACCATATAGAACCGTTTTGGTTGGCTTTTGGAACTTTTAAAAAAGTTGGCCGAGTGGCACTTTTTTAAAAATTCGTAAAAAATAAATGGAGTTCCAACAAATGGTGGGATCTTTCCAACAACGTCCAACAAACCGTTTACAAGAGTTTTGGAAGGCTTTTGGATTTTTTAAAAAAAGTTGGCCGTTGGTGTGAAGTTAGCGGCACTTTTTCAAAAATTCGTATAAAATAAATGGAGTTCCAACAAATGTTGGGACCTTTCCAACAATGTCCAACAAACCGTGAAGAACAGTTTTGTACAGTTTTTTATGTGTTTGATTTAATGTTGGCCGTTGGTGTGAACTTAGCGGCGGTTTTGGAAAATTGCTCCTAACTTTTTAATGGCGGTCCAACAAATTGTAAAACCTTTCCAACAATGTCCAACAAACGTCCAACAAAATTGTTGGATTGGTTTAGTTGAGTTCTGTTACATGAGTGCCGCTAAGTTCACGAACGTCTACTATACAGTATAATATAATATATTGTCTATTTCAAAAGAAAGAATCCCGCAATCGAGCCCATGTCAAACGATTGAGTTGCGTTGCTCAATAAATGTAGATAATAGAAGTAATAGCTGTGTATATCATTTAATTATTTTCATTTATTTATTGATCTATTTATCAATTTGATTGTATACTCATACCTACCTATAGTATACTCATATCGACCAATCGACTCGACTGTATATATTGTAATAATCTCTGCGTTGAAGTATTCGAACGTTGTCGATAAACGTTTCGGTGACATCCATCGTCGACTCGAGCTAGGATATTGTTATATAATTTAAACAACCCAACCCACCCACCGTATCAAATCTTAATCATACATTTATATTCATTATGATATGCATGTACCTACGGACCGATTCAAATCCAAATTTTAAATGAAATATATCAATATCAATATAAGCAACCCACGGCGTGACCGAGGTATTATACCAAGCTATTTGATAAATTAACTCACTCACATATTTATTACACTCTCCCCAGAAGTATTATTTGACATCGGCCGTCGCCCCGAGCTAAGACATCAAGTGTTGAGACTAAACCGAGGACAAAGGGCAGTAAAATAATATAATATAATAACGCAGTTTATTGAATCAAAAAAAGACATGTAACTCTTCGACGCATATATTAAATGATATTATATTATATATATATATATATTCATGCCTGTACATAGTAATAACGAAGCTCTCCGCTCTCGACTCTCCGCGATGTCAATCCGCCCCGGGACTCGTCACAAACGAAGTACTATAAATTTAGCCGGGAACGCAAATAAAACGCAAACGGGGTCGTGCGAAGTCCGTGAGGGCGGAATACTCGAACTTTGAAAAAAATTTGAAAATTTTCGTTAAATATGATAAGGTGGAAGTGATGGTGAAAGGTAAATGACAAAAAAAAAAACGCGAAACAAAAATTCGGATTAGCACGGCCGCCGCATATTCGCACCGACGCCAAAACCTACCTACCTATCGAGTTGAGAATTGGAGTCAAATCTATGACTCTTAAACCGTTTCGGCGTCCCGGCAAATTCCGAACGCGATTTAAACATCCATCAAAGGGCGTCGGTTAGCGGTGGACGTGCTCGTCCGTTCTCAGACGTTGAATACGTGAAATTCGAGAAAAAAAATCAAATCCTCCGACGCATGTATTTAGGCCTGTATATAGTAATACCTACACGACGGCGGCGATATTGGCCGTCTGCTTTCCGCGACGCTGCTCCGCCCCAGGACTAGTCGCGAAGGAAGTACGGCCGGGCGCGGCCTATAGATTTAGAGAGCAACGTGAATAACTGGCGAGCGGGGCCCCAAAACGTGTTAAAAAGGGCTAAAACTCGACTTCTAAAAAATTATCGATAAACACGCGCGACGGCGGCACTCGGTTTGCACGTTATCTCCGCCGCAGCGGGCCCGCCGGGAACAAAGTACGGCCGCACGCGGCCTTTAAATTTAGCGGGAAACGCGAAATCAGTCCGAGTGGGGACGCAGAAAGTCCTCAGACGGGGTAAAGACGAAAAATCTGAAGAAATCTTGAAAATTTTTAAAAATATCGTTAAATGTGATAAGAAGTTGTGATAACGCAGCGACAGCTCTGCCGCCGCGCTCCTATCCATTTTCCCTCCATTCTCCTCTATAATAGCAGTACAAAATCGACACGGGAGCGCCACACGGGTCTCTGAAACTAATACCTACATCAGAAAAAAAGACTAATAAAATTGGAAACTTAAAATGTTCCTAAACAGTTTCAAAACAAATTTAAATATTTTGAAAATTTGATTGTGCATAGAAAATGCGAATATAAACAACCAGTGAAAATTGCATGTACGTTCATTTGTTTTAGAGTTACACCAAAACCATAATCGATTTTGTGGAAAACCGACTTTGCGTAAAAAGTCCCGTTTTTCCTTAATTTGTATGTTGTTTTCCCGACACTTTTGAAAACTTTTGGGAATATTAAATTTTGATCTCCTCAATGCACCATGAATATTCACTTTCCCATCAAACAAGATACTGAAGTAGAAAATCAAAGCATTATTTTGACTACTTACCGTGTACACAGACACAAAACTAAATAAAATAAAATAATAGACAATAATATTAACCATTAGGTAATTTCAAAATAACTTAATGCATTATATTTCATGTACTAAACACTAATTATTAATTTAGGATACAAATAAAAATCATATACACAATATACAATTGTTCAGCATATAATTGTCATATAAGGAATATGTTGTAAGAATAAGTTGTATACTTATATTATCTGTGAGAATCTGGTAGTTTGTGAGACTTCCAAAAACCACCCACGACCAAAGGCGAACACTTTCGTCGTGACCTATGAGCCGCACCGCGTGATGACCCGAGGGCCAAGCCGGTGGAGCTCATAGGCTTTGTTACACGCAACGGCAAGCTGAATGCCGAGGATTTATTTTGGGGAAGAGATTGTGTTAAATAATAATATGGGAGTTTTAGGTAATCATGTGGATTTATTTTACATTATAAGTTAAATAGTAATAAGTTTTGACATTAGGTATAATAAAAATTTCGGCATTAAGGTATAATAATACGGGTTGGCAAATGACAACTATAACAATTTTGATACATTTTTCTCGGCCCACTGGAGGCGGCATTCCCTGTTATTCATGGTGTGCTGTGACCAAATCATGCTGTGACATCAACCTAACCTCACAGGGTTACCGGGAAAATGTTATAAAAAAAAAAGGGGGAAACAGGGTGGAAAAATTATATATTACGACGGTTGACTGCGTGGTGGTGACGTTGACTGGATTGGCCTGGCCCGTAGTCAGGACCCTCGTGGTTTACTTAGCCCATCTTGCTGGTGGTCAGTGGGTATTGGTTGTCGGACGGCGTAATGTGGACACGTGGTTGACGTAGAAGAACCCGAATCAGGGGTCAGAACGTCGACCAGGTAGGTGGAGCGTCGTTGGTAAGGCGAATCGTCGACTGGACCGGTGAAGCGTCGTTGAAAAGAAACGTCGAACAGACAGGTGGAGCGTCGTTGCCCGTTGGTAAGACGAATCTAATAGCATTGTACTGTAGAGTGTAGAGACCCGACGACGGCGATGGTGCCGAGCCGGCGACGGAGCTCTTTGGTGAAGTGGGGCAGGTCAGTGTCGTATCGTAACGGGAATTTTTACAATAATCGGGGATGTTCACAGTTTTTGCTATGCCGGTGCGGTACCGCCGGACTCGACGGAGGCGCTGACAGCACCGGCGGCCGTGAGCTGCGACGTGCAGACACCGATCACTGCGGGTTGTGGGGGCCGGGGGATGATTGTTACATAATACTGCGGTCATTTCTGCATTAGCGTGCGATAACCATAACAATAGAACAATAAGGTATGCTCGTAAACGATAATATGGGTATGGGTATGTTCATTATTTTTATGATAATGAGGCAAAAAATTGCTGTGATGTTACATATCTATATATATAAAAAAAAAGTGTACATTTTGAATAAATTTTATAACTCAAGATCCACCAAACCGATTTCGATTAAAATTTCAGGACATATTAAGATTGATTTGTCGATAAGTTTGTACGCTGTGGGATAAGTGGTTCCGGAGTTATGGTCTCTTAAGTGCACACCTGGCGACATGGCCAAAAACAACAACAACGTCTATACAATTATTTTTATCTATATATATAACCCATAGCAACCATTAAAAAACAAAAATTTCTATCGTAAATCTCAAAACATACACGGGGGCGATCACTCCTAAATTAGCCTACTGACAAAGAATGTGGCTTTGTATTAGTGAAAGAATTTTCGAAATCGGTTCAGTAATTTCAGAGCTTATCCCGAATTCCCGAACATACAAACAAACGCTATCATTTTATATATTAGTATGGATAAAAATGAATGTTTGTGTGTAGATTAGACCTCTGGGAAGAAAAAAGGCTAATTTAAAAAGTGTTAAATTTGTTTTTTTTTTATTCCTCGGATTTTAGTACGGTTGCGTTAGGCTTTTGTATTAATTGGTTATATTAATCCTCTGTAGGTGGAATTAAGTAAAAATGACAAACTTGGGACAATTTTGATACTTAAGAGTTAAATCATACACTTACGTACAAACAGCTCGGGGTTCGCGATCTACCGCAGGTAGAGTGCCTACCTGATAATATACTGCTGAGAGTGAACAAAGTTTGAGTCGTATAGAATTGGTACATTTAACTGGCAACGAAGTGCCAGCGGGATCAGCTAGTACAGTATATTTCATTATTTGTTAATTGTTGGTTTTATAATATTATAATATAGGTCCTGCACTCGTTATAAAATAGTATTGTTATAGACTATAGTTGTTACGCATAGTGTTATAATGCAGTAAAACACAAACGCCAAATTATATTATGTAACAATTAATATTTAAAAAGATGATAGTGTATTTGACTATTTCAGTATCTTATGTAAGGTGGTATAGGTCAGTAGCGTAATTTTGAATTTTTAATGAGGGTGGGGAGGGTTCACATAATTTCCGCAATACAAGTATATAAATACACATATACTAAACGTTTTATTTGAAGATTAAATAATGACTAACTTCGTTAAAGATATAAAAAAATCTTTGGATTGTGATTGTCAATGTTTTAATGTGGTGATTACATTAAATTTATTATCCTGCCATGGTTTTTCTTTATAACCTTTTTTGTTTGATATTGTTTAATAACTGTCCACAATAATTTCTATTTTTACTCGCTTTCTTAATTTCATCATGATAATCAGTGCTCGAATTGGGGTTGTCCGCAGGCTAATAGAATCCGCTGTAATTGTTTTCATAGATTTCAAAGTTCCCCTTCGTTTAATTAAGTTAGAAAAGCGTCCCCATATTTAATTTTTGTTTTCATTTATTATTTCTGGCAAATAAATTGTTATTTTTTTATCAGGAAACGGTTATCGTCATTCGTCACCGACAGTCGATACGGTAGGTACCAATAAAATTGTATAGCAGCATCGACTTGTCTAACATATTTTATTTTCATAATTTTATTATAAGTAAAATGAATTAATACTATTACTTGGAAAATGGGTTATCATCGATGACCATCAATGATAGTAAGAAATATACCTATAATAATAGGTATATAATAATACCTATAACATAGTTTAATGATATTTTTTTTTCATAATTTTATTATACGACGTACTTAAAATCACGCAATCAATTTCGCGTGGATCTACGGGCGACGCACATAAGAATGTCATATAATACGACGCACTAAATAATAAAATAAGACATAAGCGTCTAAATATTATAATGTTTTTGTTTTAACTATTTAATTTAGAATATGTGTAGGACTCAAAATTAAACTGTACATGAATGTAAATGTTATTTCAAAAATAGTTTCCATTTTAATATTAAATATTACCTAGTACTCTTCATACATCCACTTTCTAATTAATAAAAACCTATTTAATATCTAGGTAATTTGTCTAGATAATGATTCAAAACCACTTTTGCATAGGTAGATAATTTTTTCCTATTTTTAATATTTCATGGTAAAATATGCTCACTTACAATTTGAAACACACTGTATATAAATTTCTATTGTTAATGTGTTATCAATTTATCACTTATTTTTATTTCCAGCTATTTGTTAAATTAACTTACCAATTTGGAAATGTAGAGCAATATCAGTGTCTGATTCAAAAAACATTTATAGCAAAATTGTTAAATTCTAATTAACAATCTAAGACTGACGTCACATTAATGTATTCTACATTATCCACTAATAACCATCAAAAAATACATTCAAAAAAACTTTTAAATTACTCACAGCTATACGATAACGTTTCATTTAAAATCAAATATTGACAGACTATTATAAACCTACTAAAATTATCTATCAAAATTTGAAATTTGTTCGTTGATTAATATTATACTATATTTATAATGTAGGTTCGACAAGTAAGTTGCAACAAAATATGGACATAATATAATTATCACTTTTGTATTAAAAATACAAATTTAGAGTTTTCTTCCGATTGTAGTTTGAGTCAAGGTAATCAAATGCATTATACTTTTCATATTATATATTATTATTGTTTAATTTGTTTATACATCAATTATTATCTATTTTATTTTAGATTCTGAGCGAAGCGATGAATGTATTGATTTTACAATGATGTGTGTTTTTTTTTAATTTTTAATTTTTTTAATTTTTTTTAAATTTTTATTATTGTGTCTGTCATCACCTTTTAGGACAGTAAAAGTGCTTGGATTTTCTTCAATAGTAACTTTTCTGATAGGAAAGTGAATCTAGTTGGTATTTTGGGGGGTCAAAAGTAAACATTTCCCAGTAGTTTTCAAAAGCGACGTGAAAAACAAAAGAAAAATTAAGGAAAAACGGGAATTTATACGCAAAATCTGTTTTCGAGAAAATCGATTTTGGTTTTTGGTGTAACTCTAAAACAAATGACCGTAGAGACATGAAATTTTGACTGAATGTTTATATTAGCATTTTCTATACACCATAAAATTTACAAAATATTTTAACTCTTTTTGAGCTGTTTACGGCCATTGTCAGTTTTCAATTTTTTTAGTTTTTTTTTCTATAAATATCAATAAAATTTTATCTAATGAGTAAAAAAGCTTGAAAATTTAATAGAAGGCTCCTAGGTTATTGTTTCAAAGGCAGATGAAAAAAATTAAAAATCCTTAGTCACAGTTTTTATTTATAAGCATTTAAAGTT
This sequence comes from Metopolophium dirhodum, assembly GCF_019925205.1. Classification (NCBI taxonomy): domain Eukaryota; kingdom Metazoa; phylum Arthropoda; class Insecta; order Hemiptera; family Aphididae; genus Metopolophium; species Metopolophium dirhodum. The sequence goes on from NC_083560.1 coordinate 110,622,803, forward strand.
CAAATTTTGACAAAATACGGAAAAATCACGAAAATAAGCAAATTATTTTGAGTTGAGAATTCATAAAAATTTTTTTTTTTAAATTTAAGATTTGAAAATGTAATATAAGATTACTCATAAGTTTGTCAACCTTTATCAAAAAAAAAATGTCTAGAAGAAACTTAAATTAAATTTTTATGAGCGTCTGAAATTTATATTTTTACAACATTTGATATTTACTCGATTTCTCATGTAACAATTTTCTTATTTTATTGTAATTAAAAAACGAATGACTGTAGATACTTGAAAATTTCACTGAATGTTTATATTAGCATTTTCTATACACCATAATATGTTGAAAATATTTTGACTCTTTTTGAGGTGTTTACGGACATTGTCAGTTTTCAATTTTTTTAGTTTTTTTTTCTATAAATATCAATAAATTTTTATTTGTTGGGTAAAAAAGCGTGAAAATTTAATATAAGGCTCCTGATATATCGTTCTAATAGCAGTTGAAAAATATTAAAAATACATATGCACAATTTTTTTTTATAAGCATTTAAAGTTCAAATTTTGACAACATTTATCAAATTTATAATTTATTAATTATTTTGTGGTTAAAAATTCATAAATTTTAAACTTTTATGGCTAAGGATTGAAAATTTAAAACAAGGCTCCAGGTAAATAGGTTATATATAAATTACTTTATTCACAATAATATCATCAAATATACTTGGAAAAATCATAGGCTGACTGACCGTTTTCGCTCAGAATCGTTTTTCTTATACAATGATATTATATCATTAAATTCAAATTTAACACCATCCATTACAGTGACCCACTTGTAACCTTCTGTACAGCAGAGCGACATCCTCTTATCCACCTTTTTATCATTATTATTCTTTAAAATTATTAGTTTCTTGTATTCGTCATAACAGGTTTTGGCTGTTATCTCCCAGTTGTCAATCGAAGCCGTGGATTGGTATATTTTGAGAAATTCTAGAATGATTCCATTGGTCCACCCGAATCCATTCTGGATTGGATACTCTCCAGAACTAAGTCCCATTTGCCCAGGAAGATCCACTCGGTACTGTCAAAACATTTGGTGAATTAGTATACTCGATAACCAACGACAATATGATTTATTTAAATAAGTTTGCAGATGTAATTACAAGAAAATATGTTCTGTATTATAACAGGGAAGACATTGAAGCAGCAAAACACCTTCAAACTGTAAGTGAAAAAGAAAACTTTTACTCTGAGATCAAGGCTGCAGCGGAATCTGGTTGGGACTTTTCGAGCCGTTGGTTCATCCTAAATGGAACAAATAAAGGTAAATAACTTACTAGTTACTATAATATAATTATATTATATTGCAAAATTACAAGCTACCTATTTTGTCTGTCACGTGAACCAGCTAGGGCATAATACACCTAATCCGATTAGACTAATCGTGATTCGTAAATTAGTAACACTCACTTAATAGTCACTACCCTGCAGTATTATATAACTTGTATTGTATATTAAACTACCCATACAACTATATTATACTATACATACCTAATATATAGTAATACCTATTATATATCAACAGAATATAATCATTAATCTGCACAAATCAATAATATTCTTGGACATTTTTATGAATTATAATACCTATCTAATATTTCATACCGCAACATAATTTTAAATAAATCTGTATAAAATTAGCTCGAACTTAACACGTTAAATTAGTTAAGAATACAACAGTTAAGTTAAAAATTAGTTACAAAAAAAATTAACGAATTATTTAACTTAATTACTATTAACTTAATATTTTAACTTAATTTTAATTTTTAACTCGTTTATGTCTAGCCTATAGGTTATAATATGTAACAACTTACACTATTGGTTCAATATTTTTTAAACTATAGTTGACATACCAAAAATATCATTATTTTATACAAATGGATTTAGATTTCTATTTATAATACCCACCTAATCAACAATTTTAAATATATATATTTCTGTAAAAGTAATGTAAATATGTAATTAATAATTATAAATCCAACATTAATTTTTTATTTATAATATTTAGGTATTTGTTAAGTATTCCGAATGAATTAATGAATTTAACACTACATGCAAGTCTATAAGGATTTTTTATGTGAACTAGCTTGGATTAAATTTATTAAATAGTTATAATATTAAGTAATATGTATAAGGAGAGCTATATATACAAAGGCTCTAATCAATTTTGTAACTATATGAAATAGATAACGATATAATATTATATAACATATTTGTTCAGAACTATACATTAAAGGTGATTTGAGAAATGTTCGGAAGTTAATTTGTTTGTTAAGTGTCATAATGAGGATACCAGGTAAGTATTTTTTAAGAAAATAACAAAACTGAAATTTTTTTGAACATAAATCACTATTTAATAGTAGGTAAGTTTTGCGAATAATTTTTCAAACTATAGATTTTATTCTACAGGTACCTAACTATATAATTAATATATTGTTATATACTACCTACACATTTTCCGGCACACGCGTGGTATAGGTAGGCAGCAAAAAGCAAAATATAGGCTTATAAAATAAAAGTGTATTTTGTAAAATAATATTAATGATTGTAAGAAATAAAAACAATTTATACCTCATAATATTCACTTGAGCTATAGATACAAGGAAAAATGTCCGGTAGAATTATAAATACAAAGAAGTAACTAGTAAGTACGCTGAGCCCAAATCTATTGTTTTAAAATAAATGGCGGTTTTATTTTATTATTACAATTACAGTAACAGAAAAAACTTTTTTTACCGATTATTAAGCAAACGCAGAAAGCACAATTCATTGTGAACGGTTTTAAGCGTCGTTGGAAATATATATAATAAATACAAAAACTAGTAAGTTATTTACCTTAATTTGTTCCATTTAGGATGAACAAACGGCTCGAAAAGTCCCAACCAGATTCCGCTGCTGCCTCGATCTCAGAGTAAAAGTTTTCTTTTTCACTTACAGTTTAAAGGTGTTTTGCTGCCTCAATGTCTTCCCTGTTATAATACAGAACATATTTTGAAATTATAAACATTTGAAATGTAGATATTTACCAATAACTCAAATATATATAAAATTTATATTCTAATATAAAGATGCCCGTGCCATAGAAAAATGTGAAATTATAACAAAACGTGAACTATTAATTCCACCCATGCTAGTGTTTAAGCAGAAATTATCAGTAACATAAATAAATATTTATAAGCCCATAAATTAAATTTGAGATAACATCTATGAAAGACAAAACTGAATTTACCTGTATGATTCGGGTCGTGGTCCTGTGGACGAATCCTTATAAACTGCAAGCGTGTAATTTTTTCCATGTTTATTAATTGTTACATTGTGCTGAGTTATCCAATATTTGAACTCAACTTCCAAATGTTGAATATTGTCAATAACGAATTGTATATCGTTAGTCGCATCTAGATAACTTTTTACCATGGGGGTGAGCATAGGTGGTTGTGACCGCTTACCATAATAAATTCTGCCTCCATTCGGAACGTATCCATAAGTTTTTAGCATTGAGATATAATTACTAATCATTCCTTTAGCCGTCAAATTCATTTCGCATATCAATAAACCTCTAATAATCCAGAATGAATCCCAATAGTAAATTTCACGGAACCTACCACCAGCTAGGTATTATAATGGGATTTGGGACGTAAATTAATGAATAGTTCGTGGGATTTAAGCGTACGTCATCTTTGATCGTTCTTCCTAGATCTTTCCATATATCATTTATTCCAGATGCCCAAGCACTTAAATGCGTATCCTTAATGCTTTCAAGGAATTTTGGTTTACAATTCCAATCAGTAGGAATCCATTTTTCAAATTCAGAACCTTCTTTATCGAAACATTTGGTGATGAAACCAATCAGTGTGTCATTGTTTGGATTATTTTTCCACTCTGTGGTGTTCAAGAAATTTGTAATATGATCAAGGAGGCATTTCGTTTTCATGTCCACAAAAGTCTTAGAATCATTGTATATTCTAGACATTTGTACGGTATGCAGAAATGTTCCGTTACAGTAAATTTGACTGAAACAAACATATTATATTAATATAACTCATGCAATTAAATTCAACTGTTTTTAATTAATCACTACTATTCATTTTATATTAATAATATTCACTGTAACTAAATGTAAATTTCTTTTTTGAAACTATTATCTACTTTTTTTTTATGTAAGACATATTGTGTTATTTTTGAAGATAATTCTTCTTAAAGTTTAAGTTTAAAGGTATCAAACATAAACTATAAATAGAACTTACAAGTACACATATTTTCATTAAAGGTTTTATCAGATATTTGATTTTTCAATTTAATAGATGTAAAAATATATACAAAACTCTTGCATAAAAGTAAGGATAATTATTAAGATATCTAATTAACTGAAATCACGATTTTTTTTCTCGATATATTTTGGTCAGATTAAAGCTTATCTATTTTATGTTCGACATAAACTTAGTAGGTACCTACACCCAATTTTTTCATTTCAATTATGTGATAGCTAAGATATTAATAAACATCGTTATCGCATTATGCAAATTATCTAATATTATGTTTGTAAATAGTTTATTAATTAATAAAGAGAAAATAGATTCTGAGGATAAATCTCTATGTGTACTGTAGTTCTGAGATTATAAAATAAATATTCTTAACTTATAAAATTATATATTAATTTAAAATAATATTAGTATGGTCATATACACGCGTTTAGATTTATTGACAATGTCGTATTTTCCAAAACCTATTTATTGCTGAATTTTAAATTACCTCTCATAAATCATATAGTTTAAAAATTAAACTAATAAATCTATTTGTTTTTACATTTTATTTTTTTTATGTTGGTAACCACCTCAAATAATAATATAAAGAGGAATATTATACATGTAGTACAAAAACTTTCAAAAAGAGAAGTGTATTTTGTTTAATAAAAAATATCTGTAAAATTTAGCTCAATATAGCATTTATGTACTTATGGGTATGGCTGTGAAGGCTGTAGACCACCTGAAATGTAAGAGAACATGTTCAAAAAGTTTTTTTATTTATGCATGTTATTTGTTTATAACATTATATTATTTATTTCAATTATTATTTTATTATTACTCGTACTTAACTATATGTATCTGAAAAAAATTCCCCAAAAGCACGCCTGATAAATAATTAAAATATACCCAATATATCACCCTCTAAAACATATTTTATTTATCTTAAACATTCAAGTTCCTCTGTATTCTTTTGTTTGGGTGCATTATCATTCAAAAAATCAGTGACAAGTGACAACTAAATACGCTAAAGATAATAATATGATATAAACCCATATAATATAGAGTATAGGAGTGTATCTAATATTATGGATCACTGCAATAGTATATGGCATATTATGATATATTTATACTATAGATAAATAGGTAGGTACTATCTATAATCGCGCATGATTATAACGGAAAAAGTAAAATGTAAAATCGTAATTTATGCTATCATCATTCACCACAATAATGATAATAACAGGTCATAAAATATTTATATGTTGTACAATTTTATTATTATTCTATAATGTGCACACGGGATATTCTACAACACACTCCGTGACTCCGAGGAATGGCCCTATATGACATTGGACATAATTTTTTTTTATAAAATTACTCATTATTAATACATTTCAATCATTTAGCTTAAATGCTGAATGATAATACACCATTCAAATTTTAAATTTTGTTTTAAATATTAAACGAGTAGAATTTAATTTATTTTGTTATGAGCGACTAAAGATTAAATTATAAAGAAATTTGTCAATATTTCAAAAAAAATATAATTATTTTGTTGTTATAATTAATGTATTCAAACTTAATTTGTGTAGGTAAGACATTAAAATTGAATACGGATTTCCTCATAAATGAAACCCAAAAATCTAACTAAACATTTTATAACAATTTTATTTTTTAGACATTAAATTTAAAATTATGATAAAACTTGATTTTTAAATGAAGAATTACTAATTATTTATTGTTATTCAAAAATAATAATCGTGAGGACTTGAAACTTTTACGTAGGTATATCATTTAACTTTAGGTACACAATGGAATTAAAAAAATCATTAGATTAATTTCAAGCTAACTGTTACTTATTTATTTATAACTACTAATTTAATACTATTTTAGTAAACCTTTGATAGTCATTATATTATTTTATATATAATTAAAAACAAATAAATTATTTATTTTATATTTCATTAGGTAATAATCGTTCATTTAATAATTAATATAGGTATTAAAATATTTAGAATTAAAATAATACACATTTTTATTCATTTATCTGTATTTTTTAATACAATTATTATAAAAATGTTTTTTTACTTGACTGCTGTGCGCTGCATTTCCCGGTCGCGACCAGTATCAGTTCTTGCAAACCCATTAAAAATAAAAATATGGCCGTATACCAAATAACGTTTTAATAAAAAATTTGCGTCCGCTGTGATAAAAAAGTGTGAGTCTTTGACCTGGCCAATTTTAATTCTGTAAAAATCTTAAGGTTGACTGACATTAACTTCAAGAACTTAATCGTGACGTGTTTTTAAATATAAGTTCCTGACTTAAATAATATGGTTAAGTAAAATTGTGTACAATTTGCACATATTGTTTATTACCTACGATATTTTTTTGAACGACTTTATTGGAACACCTTAAATAAAATACAATATCATATAAAACACATAACGATGTATTGCTGTAATATAATTTTAATTGTTATACTATAGACCTAACCTATAATAAAAACATAAAGAATAGTGGCGAACATTTTAAAATATATTGTATTAAAAACCTTAGCTAATTGTATTCTGAAACTTTTGTCGAAGTTGATATCTTATTTTATGTTTATGTACTTCCCGTGATGTCCAATTACTATTCTACATTTATGTACCTATGATTATTATTAGTTTTTTTCTAAATTACCCATGGAGAAAAAATATTTTTTAATTTCACAAGCCTTAAAATCAGAATTATTCTTAAAAAATGTATTAAAAAAACAAATATAATTTTTCAATTATATAATATATATTATATTAAGTTGTAATCATAGGTAACCTAGCTCTATCACATTAACGTCTAATTATTTATAGATACCTATTCCATATACATATAATAAAATGCTAATATTCCAAATTGTCTGTTCCAATACAGCCTTAAGAGTGAAATATGATTTTTATTTTTATTTGTTATTATTACACTTCTATTCAGGTATTAGTAAAATAAAATAAAAAAATTGTTTTCCAGAGTTTGGCAATAAATTATTTTTGAATACAAATTATATAAACTATTATAAACTTATTACTGATAGCTTATTAATGATAAATATTTATAATTTTTACATTTAAACATGTGATATCTTTTATTGTCATAGAATATCTTTAAGACAGGTTTTATTTCACAAAAAAAAAAATTTTTAAAATATATTTTATAAAAAATTCTAATTTTTTTTTTTTGGTTTTATAATGATTTAACAACTATACATTTATTTAATTTTATGTATCAAATTAATTTGTCTTAAGTAAACTGTAATTATTTATATCATTAACTAGGTAATTCAAGTATTATTTAAATTAACAATATTATTAATATGTCCTGATGAAAAAACTCGGTTAGTACCATGTCCATGGCGAAAACAATTATAATTTCCATTTCTAACAAGTGCCATTTAAATTGTAAAAAAAAACAAAATAATTACTTTAAAAAAAATAGAATATTAAATTATATGTACTTATACCACCAAAAAAAATGATAAAATCACAATATTATTTTGGCATCTTACCAACGATATGTGAATTTGTACCAAAAGAACGCAATTAACGGAATTAAAAAACAACAAAAATATAATTCAAGACCAATTTTACCTGTTACAAGCGGTAGATAACGGAACATATTCTGAACAACTCCAAGTTCCAAAAGTGTAAAATACGAGGAAAATTATAAAATGTTTTACGTTCATCATCTTTAGTGAGCTTGTAGTTTTTTTCCGTTGGTTAAGGGTGTTGAAGAATGACCCGTGAAACTGACAGCTATCCACAGCGTCATGCGAGGCTTTATAATATTATGATAAATTGATAGGTACCCCACTATTAGCTTGAAGAATTTGGTGGGACACTTTTATTTTTTGTCATTCTAACCAAAGATTAGATTTACTATAGGTATCTGTAGTTTACGTCATATCTGAGCTAAATTTTTAATATTATATTATACCTACATATTTGATAATAAGTACCAGAGGTGCCTGTATAAAAAAACAACAGTGTAATTTTATGTGATATCTCCGTTAAAAACATTTTACCTATTACTTTAAGTATTTATATATAGAGTTATTGACCGAACGTGCTTAATCACATTTTTTCATGGTTGTAAATTTATTCAAATTCTTATTTCGACAATTTTTTTTCAAATACTTATGATTTTTATACCATGTATAAAAAGTTCCTATGGCGGTAAAACCTTGTTTTTTTACAAATGAAAGCCACAATTTTACTCTAAATGATTTTGAAGCAGATAATTAAAAAAAATACATATGAATTTAATTTAAAATATATAAGTAGACACTAGATGGACAGTTATACCTACTATAATTTATAAGTAGGTATAATATAATCATAGGTAATACATACATATTAACTATTAAGTACCTAGACATAAAATATGAGAGACTTTAACGTAGTTACCAAATCAGCACCTTTATTTCGATCACTGTCCTCCTGGGGCCCCGGAGTTAACTCCGGAGTTAAAAAATCGTAGGTCACGCAAACCCCCCCTCTTTCCAAAATTATTCAAACCCCTTTATTGTCCACTTTTAAATCTTAAAATTTAATATCTGTATAACTTAAAATATTAAAAAAAAAAATATGTGGATGATAAAATATAAAAAAACTTTTTAGGTTTCCCGTCCGGTGACCCCGTCCGGCCGTTATTTACCAGTAGGTACATATGTAGTTACAATTATTGATATTAAGATATTTATTTATTGTATAAGTGTTTAATATAATATGTAGATTCATGCGAAATCGCGGACAATACAGTTAAACCCGGGGAATGAACCCGTCAAGCGAGAGTGAAATATTCAAAAACTTATATAAAAAAGTCCTAATACAATATGTATTCTGTCATTAAATTAAATACATTCTATAATTAAAAACATACTCATGAAATATAACACTTCCCTTCCGTAGTATCTCCGTAGAAATTTTTTAATGTTAAAAGCCAAATGTTCACGAAATACCTTGGTTGTATTAAATGAGCTATGCATATTTTGTGAAATTAATGTTATTGAATTATAATAAAAATGTATTTTACCATTAAAAAGTGAACAATGTACACTAAAATACTTTTTTACATAATTTTATCCATTGACTTTTAGTTTTATAATAATATACTCCTATTTTGTTTGTAAGATAAATTAATATTTTGAATAGTTCTGATTTTCCATGCACTTATATTACAGATCTAATATTTAAAAAAAAACGTTTGAAATATATCTAGAAAAATAATTGTTATTATTATATAATTGTACCTATGGCATGCCATACCATTATATTACTATAAGTATTTTCAAAGTTGAACTTCTTTTCGTAGGTACCTGGGAAAAAAAATAGAATATATAATAATGTGACGGTTGAGTCTTACGTAAGTAAATAAGTAAGTCCATAGTCAATATCAGGGGTCACCAACTAATTTCTATACGGGGGTCCGTTTTGAAACTTACCAAACTTCCCACGGTCCAAGACACATTTAAATACCCATAATGACTTTTTTCACACATTAACAATTAATAACATTCCTACTAATAGTTGTAATATAACGTACTTAAGAAATTCTTAGATTTCGTTATTTTGTTACATACGATAACGCAGCGGCACGATCGTCTAACGTTATTATCGTACCTATTAGTCAACTTCTTGAAATTATTTTTTGCACCCATAGGCTTTCAACGTAACGCTCGGTGAAGGAGACATGTATATAATATATGTATACTATACTCAAAATATCGGAAAATATTTTTATTTGTCATTTTATTACAAAAATATAATATAAAAACTATATTATATACTTTATAATTACGCAGCCATTAGGGTCCGTAAAAAATGTGTCTGAGGTCCCGATGCGGACAGTGGTCTGCCAGTTGGTGACCCCCGATCTATGTTGTAGAATATATCTATAAATATTCAATTTATTCACAATGATCATAATTCATTAGAAATATCCATTTTCGACCAAAATCGTACCATTCCCTTTTCGGCCACTACAAAAAGTTTAATATTTACTTTATGTGATACTATGTCCGTAAACAGTTCAAAAAGAGTCAAATTATTTACAAAATTTTATGGTGTATAGAAAATGCTAATATAAACATTCAGTGAAATTTTCAAGTATCTACAATCATTCGTTTTTTAATTACAATAAAATAAGAAAATCGTTACATGAGAAATCGAGTGAATATCAAATGTTGTAAAAATATAAATTTCAGACGCCCATAAAAATTTAATTTAAAATTTTTTTTTTGATAAAGGTAGACAAACTTATGAGTAATCTTATATTACAGTTTCAAATCTTAGATTTAAAAAGAAAAATTTTTATGAATTCTCAACTCAAAATAATTTGCTAATTTTCGTGATTTTTCCGTGTTTTGTCAAAATTTGAACTTTAAATGCTTATAAATAAAAACTGTAACTAAGTATTTTTAATTTTTTCATCTGCCTTTGAAACAATAACCTAGGAGCCTTCTATTAAATTTTCAAGATTTTTTACTCAACAGATAAAATTTTATTGATATTTATAGAAAAAAAAACTGAAAAAATTGAAAACTGACAATGGCCGTGAACAGCTCAAAAAGAGTCAAAATATTTTCAACATATTATGGTGTATAGAAAATGCTAATATAAACATTCAGTCAAAATTTCATGTCCCTACGGTCATTTGTTTTAGAGTTACACCAAAAACCAAAATCGATTTTCTCAAAATCATATTTTGCGTAAAAATTCCCGTTTTTCCTTAATTTTTCTTTTGTTTTTCACGTCGCTTTTGAAAACTACTGGGAAATTTTTACTTTTGACCCCCCAAAGTACCAACTAGATTCACTTTCCTATCAGAAAAGTTACTGTTGAAGAAAATTCAAGCACTTTTACTGTCCTAAAAGGTGATGACAGTCACAAAAATACTGGTATAAATATGGTATAATACTTATAATATTATAGTAATATTATAGACGATTGATACACTTATCGAAACTGAATACCATTTAATAATTAATTATGGTAATGATTTTTACATACGCTTAAAGATGAATACTTAATGTATCTACTTAGTAAGTAGTAGTAACTTTTAATAGATAAATACATATAATATAATTGTAATATTATTATAATACACAGTGATATTTTAATTTTTATGTGAGTTATGATATTTTTTAAATATTCATGTTTTATATGCTTATAACTTGCTCCATTAATTATTTCAAAAAACCCTTTAGAAAACACAGATAATTTACTCCCCTTTGTGTTTAATAACTAATCAATTTACTCTAATATAACAGTAATATAAAAGCTAACCACACGAAATTAGAACATCTAAGAACCGAAACCTTTTTAGTGGAACCATAACCATAATTTCATAATCGGAATCCATTTACATAAACAATAATTTTATTAAATCTATTATGATTTTATTGATTTTAAGAAATAAATGATAATTTTCTTTAAATTTAGTTTTATTTTAACAAAATAAAAATAGGTATGCATTTATCATACTTACATATTTTTTTGTTTTAATAACTATAGTTTTTACTTTTTTAGCTCAAAATAATCACGTTATACTACCGACAGCAATTATTTTTATCTATAAAAATATCATGGGTTGCAATTCTGCACTCGTAACATAACAAACGTAGGTACGAAAAACAATAATGTGTTTTTTCAATGAGTCAGTTTGAAATACCTTCAAATAATAAGTTATTTAGGTGATAATTTGTTTTGCGCAAAATATGGGTTTATCAACAAAATGCGTTATCGAATGATTTCAACCTACTTCCTTGGAAGGTATCTATATAGAAATAGGCTGTAGTAATGCGTATGACCTAAACTACGAAAACAATTATTATGTACAAATTCCGTTAATATGAAACACCGTAGTAAACAATTTATCTAGATTATGTAGGTAGAGACGTATAATTTTTTTTTTATATAGTCTTAAATATGGGTGGGTGGATATTGATAGATGAAAAAATAGGTCATTTTATAGGTCAGTATGACAGTATTATGAGGGGTAGGTCTCCTAAAATTATTTGAGCAACAACAATTTTTTTTATGATACACGCCACTGGTATTAAGTATCGTTTTACAGAAAGGCGTTTGTGACATTTTCACCATTTGACGCCTGTAAACCCATCTCGTGCGAGATCGTATAGTTGGCGACATTCTAAAGTAATTCTATCAATTTATCAGAAATATAAAGAACATAATAATATGGTAACATTAATAATCTCAGAAGCTCAACGCTAAAACTGGCAATGGTGGTAAGTTATTACACATTTTAACATGACCATAATATATATTTAAAATTTTAATATTATATTAATTTTACTCGGAATTTGGTCGTATTTCCTTATTTACGTACGAAACCTACTTGAATATTTATACATTTTTTAATAACCGCACGTGCCATTTATCAATTTATACAATAACCCAAAAAAATATATCGGCATTCGAGTGTAAGACCTTGTACCTAATCAATATAAGCATACACATTATATCAAAAAAACGAATAAAAAAAATTCAATATAAATATTATTACTATATTTACTACCTAGGCGTCTAGCGTTTATTAATCTATAAGTTGTAAATTAATATCTATGCGGCTATGCACCATGTTAAATATATTTAAAATTATATTGTTTAACATAGTAAATAATATTATATTAAAAATATTATGAATTTTTGATACATTCTTATTAGGTAGTAGGTACCTATTTGCTGTACACTTTGTAGGTATGAACATTTTATATAGCGTTACCGCAGATCGACAATGTATACCTAACCGCCACTAGGTAGTAAAAATATATAAATTACTTAAATAACAATATCAAATAACATATCATCATCAAATAAACTTAAAAAATAACAAAAAATGTTTAGATTAATACATTTTAAGATGTTGCATATTTAAACCACGCTATTTATACACTGCGTAAATTACAATGGTAATTAGGTAAGTAGGTACATGATATAAAAATATACTATTGTAATAACTAATAACCATAGATATAATATTATATTATAAATGCAATATTTTCGGAATAAAATATTGATTCAACGTAAATATTTTTAAAATATCATTGTGTATAGTAAATAATACAAGATTTATATAGTATGTATTATAATTTATAATAATATAAGAAGAAGTATCTTTTATTATTCGTTTTTATTAAAACTATTAAATAACTCAATAGATTGCTCTTATTTACTGGAACAATTAAATTTTCAAATTAATACTAAATCCACCAGAAATCAAGAAAGTTTTTTAATCAATAATATTTCTAAAACATACTTAAAATCATCACCTACAAATATACTGATGTCTATAGGAAACACTATGGATATTAATTTTAGTTAATAATTAATTATGGTTGTACAATTATATACCTCATAATATTATGTTCTTTGTTATACAATTGAATGTGAATTTTACATTATTCATACCTAATTCTATTGTATCTGTGTCACTACACAATTATATATATATTATTTTGTAAATGGAGTTTTTTCCGTCAATAAAGATAATAATAATAATAACATATTATAATTAGTTTTTTTTTATTATTATTATTTCTACACTACTAAGCTTTATTCGTAGAAACTTGAAACTTGCAATGATAAATTATTGAATTACATTTTATCACATCAATACTATTCATTTAAAAATATTACTTGTTAATTACATAAATTGAATTTCTAACGAGTGATTAATTAATATTTAGTTATAACTTTAAGTATTTAAAGTTTAGGAAAAATCTAAATGATACGACATATGGTAAATAAATAAATAACCTGCATACCCTTTATACTATATAGTTACTAATAATTTGTTTACCTAATTAGAAATAGAAAATAAATAAATATGTTTCATGTTACATAACAATCTAAATTACTATAATAATTACTATACTGAGTACTACCGATACCTCAAACGTAATAGAATTGGACTAAAAGTAGGTATTTGTTTTAAATGGTCGTATTCGAACTTTCTTCGTTTTGGATCCAATAAGTATAAAAACAAAAGTAAAATTTGGTGAACAAAATTGAAAAAAATGTATGAATTGTTTTATAAATCGATAAAATCAACGAAATTATTATAAAATTCAAAAAATTCAAAAATTGCACTTGAAAATGTGTACTTGATTATTACCAACTAATTTGTTATATTTTTAATTGTTTTTAAAATATTAAATTATGTATCTACATACTGCATACAATACCTACTAGAGGTGGGTCGAACTGTTCGAAATTCGAAAAATCAAACCAAACTTTAGGTGTTCGGTTCGAGTTTGAAAGCCGAACCAAGTATTAAAAAAACCGAACCGAACCAAACGCGAACGAAAAAGTTTTATTTTGTCTATTGTCTATATAGTTATAGACTCTCTACCCATACCTACTCATACCTACGGCTATAAAGTATAAAGCTTTCATATGTCATTTAATTCAAAAGTTTATTTTGGGGATCAGTTTGGTAATGAAATATATAGTACCAGTGTGGTTCGATGTTAAATAAAATTATCGGTACGAATTATTCGGACATCACACTAAAAAGTTCGGTTCGAGTTCTATTCGACCTACCAAGGTTCGGTTCGAGTTCGATTTGAGACCATATTTTTGAGTTCGACCCATGACCCACCTCTAATACCTACTAAATATATATAGTTATAATATTATAGGTAACCGATCTGCTGAACTAAGAAGGTACTACAATAGGTGTGGAGTGTACCTCGTAATTGAATAAGTCACTGTAATGTATGTATTAATTATAAATTCAATAATTAATCACGAGCAACAATTTTGAGCGAAGATGCTCGATCAGCCTATATTTTAACTACTAAATTATTTCATGATATATTATTTACATTGACATTAAAGTAATTTATTTTATTTTAAGTGTTGGTGGTTTATAGCTGTCGTGGCTGAACACAATTAATAATATGTATAATAATATGCCAAATAAGCTAATTTCGCCAAGATCGGGTCAAGGTCGCGTTTCACGACCATCGATGTCCCGCGCGCCTTTCCTGATCCACCGGTCATTGCCGTATGTTGATTAGCGATAGAGGTATATATTATTTAATAATATTATTATATTATCACCACCAACCTTAATATTATTATGATAAGCACTGGTTTGTTATTTTATTTTTATTTGAATTATTACCGTATTTTTACCATCGAGATTTCGTGCAACAAATATTTATTATTTTATACTTATTACTTACACTTTTTACTTTTCACTTTCCAGCGTATTGTGGTATTTTCACTTTCACTTTTCCCGTTCTCATATAATACAGATAGACCACTATCATCGCACTGCTGTACACCACCGGGTCAGTAATCGTACGCCAGCAACAGCTGGCAATACCTAACGACACCCACTACTCGGTCGATCCGTCACAGCTGCTCAAACCCGGTTGCCCCCTACACAATTAGTATTACGATTTGTCGAATTAATTTTTGATGAAAATATTGCATTTTAAACTTGAAAGTCCTTACGAATAATATTTTATAATAATATTATTTTACGACAAAATAACTACTATAAAATCGTCATTTTTGTTTAAATATTCAATTTTGACGAAATATAAACTTAAAGTGTCTACAAAAAAGAAAGTTCATATATTTTTTAGATTATTTTTTAAAATAATCGGGTCCTTTTTTCCCGGGGCCTCTCATTATATTATTACAGTAAAAGAAATCCACGACGCTCTTCGGCTCGTGGTTGGCGATTTTAGTCAAAGCGGCGGGACAACTCTCGAGTCATGAGCAATATGTCTCGAGTTGTCTCAGATGGCGACCTTGCCAGGATTTTCGAAAAACATACAACAAGTCCCAAAATATAATTTCCTAATATGTATATTGTATATAGTAATAATTACATTTGCGCATAGACCACTTATAATGGTATCTGTATATAAATATTATATACGATTTTTCCGATCGCGTAATTAATGACGACGAGAATATGATATTATTATAAGATAAAAGATTATAACGATGCCGTCGATGTTCGGTGCAAACTTAAAGTGCGCACGCTATAGTCACGGCATTGCCGCAGCGTTGCATTGAAAATTATAATGATTATAAATTAGGTATAACTATATTACAATTTTCTCCGCTATGCAATATGTCGTGAATATTAATAAACACAGAATGTCATACTTACGTGCCGGATTGTACCATAAATATTTTTGCCCAAACGGAATAATGCCTGCTTTTTTTCAGAAATTAATCCACCCAATAATATTGGTTACGGACAAAAGTTCAACCTCTCCACATTGATTGCTAGTTGTGTTTGCATATTTGCGTCGTAGAGTTGGTGTGAACCCGTACTGTCGTCCAGCGTCTACTGCCGTCACTGAACGGGTGCTGGAGTGCGGTTTCTTTGATGCGGTGGTGATTTTCCGTATTGTTTAAGTTAATTTAAGTAAACTGGTACCATGTACATGAATGTTGTCTCTCGAGTAATGACCAATATGTCTCGAGTTGCACAGTATATTATAAAAATAACGTAGGTACCTATATTTTTTTTTTGACTTATGCGGCCTCTGACCTGGGTCAGTCTAAGTCTTCGCTACGGTTCTGCGCGTCATATTTATACATACTACATAGGTAATCGGTATGAGTATATACCTACATTATAATATACAGTATTATCAACAAGATTATTTTAAGTGGTTTTTTGTTATTATTTAGTATTATTTTACAGTAGGTATTTACGTTTTTGGTCACGCGCAAACGAAATAATTGTAACTTAATTTCGTTGCAATCACATTTTTCTCGCCACAGCCATATAGACCATAAGTCATAACATTAAACATATTATATTCTTCCGGCACTCTGTATTTTTTAAACCGCAGTCCTTGGTGTTTGTTGTTGGGCACGTTCTCAGTAGTCACTATACTCACGATTTAGCCTATTATAATATTATACCATAGTCGGTAACATACGGTTTCACACTTCCACCTTCTTCATCGGTATGTCCTGACATTGTCGTATTCGTCGATTTTTAATCGATTGTTTTTGATCACATATAACATTGATCTTGAGCCCGGCAGCTGAGGCCATTAGCTATTTTTAGTTTTACTGTAGGTTATTAAGTCGGTAGGGGGAGGAACACGTGTGTGTTGGGTTTGGCAGAATTTTTAATTGGGCACCCGTAGGTATCTGCCATGCCCGGGTGGGGGATGGCGGCACTTGTTCTCCGGACACCGTGACTTGCACGGAGAAAAATGCCGCCCGGTGGTCGAGAATCGAACTCGGACCGGCTGTGCCGAATCCGTCGCGTTAGACCGCTCGGCCACCTCGTCCCCCTAACTTATATTATTCGTGAGTATAAAATATATAATATAATATTCATTGGGTCCATAATTGAATATATTATAAATAATATTATCTACATAATGATCAATAATAACACGTAAAATACTAACACGTCATATTTTGTATTAAGCATAGTGTATATTATTTTCACTATTGTTAAAATATAATACTATATATGTATTGTATCTAATATATGCCATTATATATTATATTATAATATTATTATTAACTTTTGAGTCAATACTTTCTCATTATAGATCGATCCAATATTTGGCAATTATTCTATCCAAAACCATGAAATGATGATGACAACTATAATAAATCTAATAATTTAGGTAATTGTGTAAAAATATTTCAATGCCAAGTTTAAGTCTAAATGCAGCTATTTTTTTATATTATTATCACTATGTTACGGATTGTTATCTATAACACGTATATGTATATACGAATTATAACGTGATAAACGATAGTTACATTACCAGCTATATCGTATTTCATAAAACAAAAATGTACCTTTATAGATAATATTAATATAAAATATTTCTTAGATTTTTTCGTATCAGAATAAAACACGCACCACAAGAATAACCTTGATATAAATATTTATCTTCATACCACTTATCGTTCGTCGAGGCTCACACGGCGTTCGAAACTGTCGGTTTTGAAGGTTTTGCTTTTACGTAACTTCAATAGATTGTATATTAGTAAAAACTAAAAATTATGTTCTGGTGAAGCGGTCCGCTATATAGGGTAGGGTGGACCTAGATCGCAAATGGCATAAGTTCCAGTGACTCTTAGGTGTTCCGTGAGGAGAGTGTCCGATAAGGCACCCGCCTGGCGTGCAGCTACCGCATGGTCCGACAATTCCTACAGTCCGAACCCGGATGCGATTATTCGGTAGCGACAATGCCATGGAATTACATACAAATCTATTCGAAACGAAAATCACAAAAAAAAAAACATTTCGTCCGTCCGTTGTTGACGTCGTATTTTCTTCCCGGAATTTATAAAATATTATAATATCTACATTTCCATAATAAATATAAATATTATATTATAATTATAATATAAATATAAAAAAAATAATAATAGTAAAAATAATAATAATATAAATATTATTATTGATTGTGACGTTTTAAAAACATAAACGCGTACGTTCAAATCACCTAGGGTATAGTATATACTGTGTGTCCGTGTTGTCCATTTATTATATCAATATTATTCTTATAAGTGGCTTGTTATTTTATTTTTCAACTAAATAAAACAATTAATGAACCATAAGCAAATGTATTTAAATTTAAGTTTACTATCCCCGCGCGCCCCCGCTGCCACCGTCGACAACAAGTTGAGATTACGATCGTCGAACTTATTCGTTGTTATATAGATACAACAGCGCACAGGTCGCCGCCGAAAATGTGCTGCGAGAATTATCGCACTATAATAATTCCGTTATCGAAAATGATTACCTACCTACCTACCTGTCATTATTGTACATATAGACGCCTCTAAATAATCATCCATTCTGGTAAAAATCCCGTTTTTCATCCAGGTGCGCTATTTAGTTATATCTATAATATCTTACTCATATAATTGCAGGCTTTAATAACTTGTATTAACATTAAACACAGAATATTAAGAGAACGTCACACCTGCATGAGTTGTCTCCGTCTTACAAATGTACAACATAGCAAAAACTGTTTTGCGCGGGACAACTTTTATCTTTCTGTGTTTGTTGTAAAGGCTTCAAAATTTCTGAACATATAGGATAGAAAATTATCTATGCAACATTGTGCCTATATTTTAGATAACATAAATACAATAAAAGTTATTTGTTTCTAAACATTTGGTTTTTTGTTTTTTTTTATTTGCTCATAAAAATAATTGGATAGTGCTATTAAAAAAAAACACGCTGTTGCACAGATAAAATTCTTTTTTACGTGTTGTAAAAATTTGGTAGTTCTACAACAAATATGGTGAGAGAAAAGTTGTCCCGCGCAAAACCGTTTTTGTTATGTTGTACATTTGTAAAAAGGACAACACATGCGGGTGCAGTGTCGTCCTCTTAAGCTAAAAATTAGTCTATAATATGTGTATAAACACTATAGACATATTACAAGCACAAAAGTATGTTTCGTGTAAATTGTACACGAGTGTATGCGTGTTGTACAATAACATAAATTATTATCATAATAATAATTATTATAATTTATAATAGAATGATAATATTTATTATTATTTATTATGTTATGATAATATTATGATCAAGAATCAAGATACGATTTTCATAAGTGTTGATCTTCTAATTAACAAAATAATATAATACGTTACAGGTTTCGTGACGAATTGATATCGAGCGAAGGTAGAATTATGGGTTATGCGGAATCGTATTATAAAGTAAAATTGGAGCATTTGACTAAAAATAAATTGCTAATGGAGGAATTGAAAAAAAAATACGATTTCTATTTGTATTTTTCTGAATCTGCTTTGAAAAAGGAAAACAAGGCAGATCTAGACATGACAAAGTACGCGGCCCGCATATCATTTAAATATATTAAGTACATCTAACATTGTAATTTTTAATAATATAAAGGTAGGTACTGATGTTTAACTTGTTTAAGAAATTCAATCTCACCTGTGTTTTCTACAAAAATTTACCCATCTGCCAATTGTTCCGACTGTCCTAGTTATCGGAAAAACAATTTTGAAAATATATGTTTAAATTTGTCATGAAGTTTATTAAAAATTACTTTTCACTTTTTTTAAATTTTAAACATAAATACTTCGAAATTAAATTTTAAATTTTAAAATATCGATAATATTGATCCTAACTAATCAACTAACAAATATTAGAAAGTTAATTTCAAGTAAACTTCTTCTTAAATATGTTTTCAGAAATGTTATCGGATAACTATATAGGTTTTGATAACTAATTTATTGAGAGTTCGTTATTGATATAATATCATATTATAATATTATATTATATGCATGCATAGCGTGAGCGTTGAGCTGTTTATGTGTCTATGTTACTTTACTTATACTACGGGCACTTATACAATACACGCATAGCCTTAGACACTTGCATAAGAACTGCTTAGAACTCCATAAAAACGGTGGGTATCAAATAAGCAGAGGACAAACTTCCAGATTGCAATCGCGAGTAATTTATTACAAATTTTCATTGAATAATCACATTTAGGTATCACACAAATGGATAAGAACTTTGCGTAGGTACGATATTATAGTGGCTTCGCTTATGTTTTTTTTTTCGAAACCACAATAATAAAACGTTAAAATAATATTACGTACCTATGCCTACTACATTAGTTCGTAAAATTCGCACAATAATGAGGATTTGTAGTTTTAATTTTTTTTTGTTTAATTACATTATGCAAAATTATCGTAATTGAAAAATAAGACGCATTACCCGGACTGCAACATTTTCCACTATTAACATGTGACGATTCGGCAATTTTACTTTAAATATTACATTCATTGAACTGATTGATTGGCTTGAAAAAAAATATAATTTTTATTTAAATGATTTCATAATTTACTGTTGTACGTAACATCTACAGACGAGTGGCATAATATAAATTAATTTGTATATTAATTATATTTTAAATGTTACATTTTTTATTTTTCTTAAAAAATCTATAGCAGTACCTATATATTAGCACTTTTACCAAGAAAATGTATCAACTTTACGATCACGTTCTCTTGGCTGATAATAATTTACGTATTTTACGGGTTAATAATATATATCCAATATGTTATAGTTTAGTCAACAATCAACTGTCGAGAGTCAGAAAATGTTTCATAACGGACATAAGTGGATTGGATTCAACTACTACAAAATGTATTGAATTAACAGTTGTGTTAGACGAAACACTGCATAAGTTAATCGAATGTGAGTATACCTACACAATATAATATATATTATAGTATGATTTTTTAAGCATGCTCATTGCTCACTCTGTTTGTCCGCTTAAATTATGCATGTATTCAAATTCTGATTTTGGAACTTCTATACTACTTAATAGATGATCCTTCGACAATGCATACTTTTCAGCATACATATCAGCAGATATATTTTTTTAAATTTTGATATATCTAAATCAAAGTTTGATTAAGTATTTTTTAAGTTATATATAACTTAGGGCCGCGTATTAGATGCTTAAGAATAAGTATTGCTTAATCTTAATTTTTTTTTAGATTATCAAAATTAGCTTAAGCAATACTTA
Source organism: Metopolophium dirhodum (assembly GCF_019925205.1). NCBI lineage: Eukaryota > Metazoa > Arthropoda > Insecta > Hemiptera > Aphididae > Metopolophium > Metopolophium dirhodum. The sequence continues at coordinate 110,644,682 of NC_083560.1, forward strand.
TTCTTAAGCATCGACTATGAATAGAATACGGCCCTTAGTATACTACGGATAATATGTATATGGACATATGCTAATGGGTTAAGTAGATAGATATACCTATGGGGGCTTAGATGATTTTAAAATGTTGGTTATTACTATTGATCTAACAATATAAATAATTTGTAAAAATGATACTAATATAAATACTACATAATTATTATTATCTACATCTTATCTAATATAAACATAAAGTTTATATTTTTGTAAAACCATTTTTAAGGATTATTATTCTTAGCATAAACATTTTAATAACTCAACAACTATACTCATTAGAATTTCCACTAAATAATTTGCAGTAAAAGGGGGGAGGGGGTTCATTTTAAAAATAGATGTTTGTACCATCACAAGACATTCCTAAAGTAGATAGTTTGTACAAAAAATTTCAGAAATTTAAAAATATTATGGTCTTAAAGTATAATTAAAAATTTAAAAAATAAGAATTTGAATAAATAACTAAAAAATCAACTGTATATTATATAATACCTTATATATTAATATATATATTATTAAAATGCTGTCATTATGAATTGGTTGATAATGCAGTTTATAATATTACCTATATATTATTTTGTAGCCGTAAAAAGAATTGCAATTTATAAGCCTCAATAATATGTAAAAGCAATTGATGTGATTAGCAAGACCGTGCAGAATATTACATCGTTTCCAGGATACCTACTACAGTGCCACTAAGATAAGACTTAAAATTTTACAAATAATAGTATCGAACTCGACATACTCGTATAATCTGCTGTTCCACTAAATCATACGGATGTGAATAATAAAACATTCAGTAGGACACGTGTTTTGGCCCTGTTGTGTGTTTCATGGACGGATCCAGGGGGTCTAAGCGCCCTATTCTCCCCCCTCCCCCCATAGACATACGACTATAATAGTGCCTAGTACTGAATACTAACATTCATTTTAAATGCTATATAAGCACTGTGTATATTTTATAATCAATGTATATTGTAGGTATTTGTGTTATAAAACAGAGTTGGGCTTTCCACTAGATCTGTACCTGGTATAGAGCTCGTCTTTGAATTCGAATACAGCGTATTCGATTGACATTTACATGAACTTTTTCAAAAACTCTTTAATATAGTTTATTACCGAGCTTATTACTTATTTTTAGGGCTCGAATTTTAAAGCACAATTAATAACAAAAAAAGCATAAAATTGTTGGAAAAAATAGAAAAAAAACATATTTATCTTTTAAAAAAGCACAAAATAACTAACCATAATTAACTTTCACTAGATATAAAATTTTAAAATTTTAAATATAGTATAGTAGATAATAATTTATATGCCATATAGCCATCCAAGCAAATTTACTAAATACGTAAGTCGTATAGTACGATATGGTTATTGGTTATTATTAGGGCAGAGGACATGTAGCTCTAAAAAATCACTAAATATGCATTTTAAAATGAATATTTTTGAACAAAAATTAAGAATTTTTCTTTAGGTACCTATTATTTTAATGAATAAATCTTATTTACAACTTTATTAAACAACTTACAAGTTACAATTAACTATTTGAATTACTTGGGTTTATTTTATGGGTTTTATTATCTGGATACTTCTTCAAAACTTTCAATTTTCAACTTCTTCAAATACTAAAGAACAATTAACAAAATATTTTTGTTTCAAATATTTAAGATTAATACAAATTTTTACTTGGAAGTTACATTGAACAATAAGATGTTTTTCAAATTTTCGAATTGAAAACTTTTTCTATTGTCAGCTATAACAGCACTTTGGACATTGAAAAAGAACGTTCAACATCAAATTTATAGGAGCATATTTAAAATATGCTAAACCACCAAGGCTCAAGATTACAGGTATTCTGACTATTGAAGTTACTTCTCCAGATTTTTGAAATTTGAGCAAATATTTGTACCCTATGTTATTCTCTAAAACATTCATCTTTACTTGAATCATTTTTCCCACTGTACCGGGTACTTGATTAAATTTAAAAAAAAACGTCTTCAATTATTCCTACGATCACTACCTTGTAATATTATAGGTTCCAGAGGAAATAAAACATCAGGTGGTGATCAAAGTTTAAAATAATTTTTATTTAATTCAACTTTATTTTGGTTGTAAAAATAAATTAATAAAAACGTCGACTAATAATTATTGTTAAAATGATAAATTATTTAAAATATGCATCTAAAAGTATAAAATAGAAGAAATATGCCCTAAAAACCAATAAATCGTAAAATATATATTTATATGCATGTAGCGAGCTGTGACTACCTATTTAATTACCTACATAAGCACCTATCTAAGTAATGTCATAGTGTGTACGTAATCATATAATATAATACGCGAGCGATCGAGCTCCGCGTAACGTTAATAATAATAATAGAGTATACCATGCGTGTGGCGTAGTAGCGCGACGATATCGCGTAAACAACGGATATAGATAATAATATCGAGCACGTGGCCATGAGCGGCGTGCGTAATATATTTATGACTACGTATATAAATAACTATATTATGTCCGTATAGATCTTGTATGGTTATATAAAATAACACCACAAATTCACAATAACAATAAATATATGTTGGACATCCGTCGTGTGCAAAATCGTGTGACAATCCCACGCTAGGCACTGAACTAAATTCATGGAATGCGTATTATGTATAATTCTCATACATGTAAAATGAGACCATACGGGAGCCACCATATGCATTCCGATTTGATTTTTAACATAAATATTATGATAATGATAACAATTTTCATAGATAACATAACAGTTTACCATGTTTTCCCTTGACTCGGAATGCATATGGCGACTATTCCTATGAGGTTCATATTTTGAACAATGCACGCGTTCCCATGTATTTAGTTCAGTGACCGCAGGACGACCATGTATGGTTGTGCATAGTATAGTAGGTTACAGGGACTGATCCAACGAAGAAAGCTGATGGATAAGCGTTCATCAGACGAGCAGCAGACCACCATCAGAACAGTCACTAAAACTAAATACTTAGTCACAACTCGCTAAATTACAGTTTTAATTATTTGGACTTAGAATATTTTAATAATTATTATATTTGTATAATAATAAAATATACAAATTATACAATCATCTGCGAGTTTATTAAATCAAAACACCTTCATCCATTCAAATTTTGACTGTGGCATGTTACATGCACATTGCACAATACATTTTTAAAACTAGCTTTGTGGAAGCATGATACGTATTTGTTTCGCACTCTACTATTTTTGTGACTGTGCAAAAAAAATATGCAAATGCTACAAGTCCTCTGGCTTAGTTATTATTATTTTGATATAGTTCAATGGTGGGGGCCGGGGGGTTCGATCTTCCGGATATCTTCACAATGTTTCTACAATGTTTAACAATATTTCATAACATCGCCCGCATATTTTTCCAGAAAATTGTATTTTATTTATTTATTATTCATCATTAACTATTTTACTCACCACCCAATTTAGGTACTATATATAATAGAGAACTTAAATTACCAATTTAAATAAGGCTACAAAATTGGAAATTTCATACTGTGTTTTTATATATTTGAGATTTTTTGGTTACGGAATAATCTACTTACGTGGAGCCTTGTATTAAATTTTCAAAATTTTTGACCTAACAAATAATATTTCATTGACATTTATAGAAAAAAAATTGAAACTAAAATATCCGTTAACAGTTCAAAACATATTAAAATATTGTATAGAAAATGCTAATATGAGCAACCGCAGTAAAAATGTCAAGAATATACGGTAATTTGTTTTAGAGTTACACCATAAACCAAAATCGATTTTGTCGAAAACCGATTTTGCGTAAAAATTAATTAGTTTAATTTGTATTTTGTTTTTCCCAGGCACGTTTTTTTAAGGGGGTGGTGGGAAAACCAAAATCGAAAATTAAAAAACGATAACCAATATCGAAATAAAAATAAAATTTTTTTTCAGTTTTAAGCCCTGCTATTTTTATAAGTTCCTGCGTTCGTCGTTGAGGAGAGTAGGATAAAAAAGACAGTTCCAAAACCTGCTCCTGCAGGCGTTTTCCTATGCTGGCTGGCTGATCCCTGACACCGGGTATCAGACACCGCTGATCCTGCCGCCGACGGCTGATTCCACCACCGGTCTTGCACGTGCGCGTGCTTTATTTAACTTGTAATAAAATATGTGGCCAACATGCATGACTTATATCTGTGTTATCAAATCTACGTTATCACATATACCCTTAACTTGTAATAAAAATATACCACGAACACGGGGTGGCGCAGTGGTACGTTGATCGCTCATCAACCAACGGGTCCGGGTTCGAATCCCAGTCCGGGGAAAACATTTTTAAATTATTTTCCCCGGGCGGCGGCCATATGGGATGGGTTTGTGGCGAGGGCTGGTAGGTGGTGGGGGGGGGGGGGTATCTCGCGCACATGCAAGACCGGTGGTGGAATCAGCCGTCGGCGACGGGATTAGCGGTGTCTGATACCCGGTGTCAGGGATCAGCAAGCCAGCATAGGAAAACGCCTGCAGGATCAGGTTTTGGAACTGTCTTTTTTATCCTACTGAGGAGGCATTTCGCTTTAACGCAGTACAGTAGTAACTGGTACCTACACCTATGACCTTGGTTAGGTTAATAGAAATGTAGAACTTAGGAAGGTGCTGTTTTATTACAAATTATGTAAAACAAAATAATTGTCTAAGGTTTAGTCAATAACTTATGCAATCGAGTACCCGGCCATCGAGTAGTTGCCGAGTACCCGGAACATCTCTACACTATACCTTTTTCAATGATAGTATTTATAGCAACTATAAGAACTAATTATGCAAAAATGTTTTGAAATTTTTAACTTAAATCGCTAAGCTAAGTTCAATATTATTTAGCAGACTATTTTAACATAAATTATATCTATAGTTCAAAGACTTAGTTATAATATTGATACCACAACATTTAGAACCGTTTTTTTATACCTACTTAGCGTTTTTTTTACACAGAGTTTGGCGGAGTGTTTTTATTGGGATATCACTAATTTTTTATTGATACCTTATTATTTGTATAAATCATTGTTACGTGACTAGACATAATTAATAATGCGCTTCAATTTTAATAATATGATATCGTGTTTGAGAGTGTGTTGCCGTATTATGAACAGTAGTGTCTGGATAAACGGTGGCTCGGGGGCACAATATTATAATTTATGATATTTACGTCGCATATATAATATTATGTACCTACAGCCTATAGTAGTATAGTACAAAAAATCGGACTTAAAAGTACTTGAATATTTTTGGTTGTAACTGTTAAGCCATCCAACCAATCTGCTTGCGAGTACCCATCTGCACAATAGTTCTCCCTATATTTCTGATCGATTAATATCTTATATTATTACATTTATTTTAATTTTGTATCTATTAATCGCCAAATAGCATATATTATTATTACAACAATTATTTAAAGGTTGTACCTAAACATTAATACATTATTTTATGAATATTAACTTAAATACATTTAAGACAAAATAATTTTATCTGATGATTATTAATACCTGGATTTATACTATTGAGCTCGTACCTACGTACTTAATTTCGGCACTCATATTATGTTGATAACGTTTTAGAACGGTGTTCTTATAATTATTATGACGTTCTGTCTAATCTATTGATGATAGTCAACACTGTACTGCTCGTCTAGCGGGAGCACGGGTTCTGTCTGTATTTAGACCAAAAGGGTTGTGTCAGCACATTCCCGTCCTCGCTGGGTGATTAGTTCATGGAGTTATTGCTCATAATGAAATATTCTATATTATAATAAATAACGCTTAATAGGTATACTACATTATACATATTATAGTATTACATTACTACAGTATTGCATGATTAGCAGTGGTTCCAAACAATACCTACAGTTTACACCAATGCAATAGCTTATCGCGGGACATGACTCTGCGCGACGGCGACATCTCCCTTCCCGTCCATGCTCCACTCCGTCCTATAATTATTTAAATTATTGTTATGTGTATTTATTATTTTTGCTTTCGTTTTTTGTATGAATAATTAGTCAACGTTACGTTTGCCTCATATTATTATCATTTATTCGTATCATTTTTGTGTTAAGATTTGTATTGTTTACTTTTTTTGCGGCTAACACCCTTATTGTTGTTGTAAATTATTATTGATGTTAACTCATATTTTTTATTTTCTCGTTTCAGCTATTGCAGCGCACACCTTTTTTACGTCTGTTACGTTTTTGGTTTAGTACCCTTTTGGTACACACACAAAGTTATGTGGTTATTAATATTATTGCAAAACTTGTACCTTGTGGTCCATGTAACCAGATATTTATTATTATTTTGTATTGTTATTGTGACAAGAACTCACGTCGTTAATGAATCGACTCACGGATCGTTGCGTAAGTCCGCCAGCAACGGGTACGTTGTGTGAGAGGCCGTCTAGGACATCGAGACCAGCGTCACCCTCGAATTTCCGTCAACTCATGACACCAGCTGTATAATATGTGTATTATGGTGTATTACTAGGTATGGTAAACATACCTAGTACATTAAGTTAGTCATTAAGCTACCCAACTATTATAATAATTGTACCCTTTGGTCATTGCACCAAAGTGGATCGACCACAGGGCCCCCCGTCACCATAATTAACTTGAATTGTCCTGAGTATCATGTGCTTCAGCTCCCATCCTCGCCATAGTGTCGTCGTCTCACGAGAAGGTGTTTAGTTTATACTTTATGTTAGGTTTTGGTGTGACTTCCTGTCGGTTTGGGTTAAGGGCAGACCTTTTCCTCGCACGAGGTTACTCAGCGAAGTTTTTATATAATTATATCTAATCTACACTCCACTTTCCTATATTATGTTTTGAGCACTGCGTGTATGCTGGTTAGAGTGTAACCCAGGGATGGCAAATAAGTGGCACAGTTTATTAACTCGTTACTTTTTTCTCAAATTAACTTTTAACTTAATAAATTAATTTTTTTTTAAGATTAACGTTAAGATAATTTTATTTCTAAAGTATCTAAATTAAGTTTATTTTCGTCCAAAGAATAGTACAAATTTTCGAATGGGTTTTTACTTTAATTTATCATTTTAAACTTCCCCAGTAATTTTCTTGAGTGTAATTAAAAACTATCTAACAAATCATATTATGTGTCTGGAATTTTTTATTTTTGCAAATTAGCAAATTTTAACAATACACTAAGTTAATTTATTCTTTTTTCTATGTTAACTTTTAACTTAACGATTTAACGAAAAAAATATGAGTAACTTTTAACTTAACTTAACTTTATTATTTTGAAATAACTTAACTTAACGAGTAAAAAAAATCGGTATCTTCCCCAGCTAGCCTTGATGGTAGGTATGTTAAAATAAAAATAATGAACTGTTTACAAACTACCTATTTTGTTAGAAGTTATCCCAAAATCGATTACAATTTATTTTGTGGAGTGCAGTGGAAAAATATTTGTTATAATAACTAGATGGATAGTTTTCAGTTAACGTAACGATTTATTTAGTTGTATCAAACAATATTTTAAGTTGAGAGTACCTACTAAAATTAATTAGTTAAACAATTAATGTTGCACCAACTATTATTTTATAGTAATTTCTGAATTAACTATTTAAAACAGTATCTCAAATGTAACCATTCATATTGGTTGGTATGAAAATATTGAATAGTTACTACCTATAATCAATTTAAAAATACTTGTAACTATATATAGGTAGTAAAGTACATAATGCAAAATTGTCAACCATCAGAGTTGGTGTTTTTTTCATATTTGAAAATAAACAAAAAAAAAAATAGAATATTCCCTTGAATTTTACTCTGTTTCAAATTATTAACAAAACGTTTAAAACAAATGTTTTAAACATAACAACCCTGTCAACCATATAATTTAGTACAAGTATTATAGTAGTATATATTATACAGGTATAGTTAAATTAAAAATTGTTATCATTTTTGAACTATTCAAAGTTTGCATAATTTTGAGATTTTGATGAATTTTGTCAACATTTGAACTTTAAATGCTTAAATAAAAAATGACTACCTACATAATATATGATATATCTTTAATATTTTTAAGGCGGGTGGCGCTAAGCGATTGGATTTTCCATGCATTTAGACCTATATTTATGAGCTGACAACAAATAAATATACTTCTAGTATTCCAGTTTTAATTTTGAATACTAATTTGAATATTATGGTAGCCTCTTTTCTATGGTTTGTTGGAAAAACTTTTTAATTTTCTGTCTCATTTGCCCTTTAAAGTAGGTACTTACATATAAATATTCATTTTAAGAAGTTAAGTAATTTCTTTTAGAACTGCAATACATAAACTTTTAAAAATATCGTAAATCTATCTCCTATATACCAAACATAGAAATTAGAACAGAAGCTAATGAATTCAATTTTTTTTCAAAATTAAAATTAGACTAAAACTGTTAATATTAGCTTATTGATATTATTCATTGTCGCGTACTCACGTAAGTACACAAATATTTTCGATGGCATGTGCTGTTGCCGCTGTACATGTGCGTACGTGTGTTATATTATGTAGTCAGTAGTCACCTCGTCCACCCGCAGCTGTGTAAGGAATCCACACTCACAATAATCATTTACGAGTTTATACGACTAACACAGCGACCGCGGGTGACGAGGTGATATATTTATTTGCCTAAAGTTTGCCCTTTATATACAATAGCCATTAAGAGTCGACGTGGCTCTAAGCGATTGCATTTTTTATGCATTTAGACCTATAAACTGGCGAAAAATAAACATACTGATATACATGTCTTCAAGTAGCTCAATTTTAATTTTGATTACTAATTTCAACTTGTTAGCCTCTTGTATGTTTTGTAGGAAAAACTTTTTCATTTTTTTGTTGTATTTTTATTAGCACTTTAAAGACATTGAAGTGCAAGTTAATTTTGAGAAATTAAGTAAATGAATTTGTAACCATAAAACATCCAAAATTTGTTTCCTACAAATCACTGAGAAGAAGTTAACAAATTCAAATATTTTTTCAAAATTGAAATTGTGGTACTATAGAAGCATGTTAATTTTTCGCCAGCTTATTAGCATTATTCATTGTCGCGAGTGAACAAAAATATTTTTCGAGGGTGCTTTCGTTGACTTTTGCACGTACGTGTGCTATGGGACCGTTCGCCCGCAGCCGGTAGATATGAAATCTATTGTTATCGAGTTAAAATTTCTTCCAAATAATTATTTTATATTTTACACATATAGAACCGCACTCAGACTAAGGGCCGTTCTTACAATGTCCGGTTAAAGTTAACCGACGCTTAACCGGGCGAATTCTGCTGGTAATAAAATCTGTTATCAGTCGGTTAGCGTTAACTGACACTTTACCGGACATTGTAAGAACAGCCCTAATAATCATGTACGACCAACACAAAAATTACAGGCGGCGAAGACTAAATTGCCTAAATTGTTCCTCTTAAATAATAGCCACTAAGAGGCGCCTTACCGTATTATAAATGTATTGTTTATAATCTTATTTGTATTAGCTTCTCACCGAAAGTTATTAATATAAATAACTTAATATAAACGAGGTTGTTACGATCGAAAAAAAGTCATTCGGTGGTCCGGTATAAATCAGATATCTCTATATCAGCTATTGAAGTAAAGTAGGACAAAATTATATGACCAAAGGCCCTTAGGCCCCACAACCATTAGCGTAGTTTTCAAGATACATACAAACTTAGGTTTTTATTTTTTGGCGTTGGTATGATAATGAAATATTTAATATGAATGTATTTATAAGACCAACGTATATAGACGTAGACTGCAATTATTATACCATACGAAATACCACCTCTCTCACGACACCCAAAATTATTGATTTATGATATTATTTATATATTATATTATAATATATATGTATGCAGGGCCAGGCGAGTAGGGCCCGCGCCCAGGGCTTCGCGCCTTACATGTTTATGTGAATAAAAATATTTGGGTATTCGTATTTTATGCTGCGTTATTGATTTTATATTACGCAGATCATAAGCGTGCGCAGACCATGCTTACAGGGGGGGGGGGGGGGCAGAATGTAATAAAATATATATTTTATAATATATAGTTAAATATTATTTTGGTTGTTACTTTATTAGTTAGTTCAATTAATATTAGTCAGAAGTATTAGTATAGAAGTATTTTAGTTTTAAAAATCATTAATTTAACTACAAATTTAATATAGTAATATTGAAACTTCAAAGTTTATTTATATTATATTAATATGTACATAAACAAACAAAATAAAAACATTCTTTAAAATTTACCAAAAGACAAATCTTAGCTCTTTACTTCTTCAGAGTACCATTCTTCTCTCAGAAGGAGATAATATTTTAAATTGTTCAATTATGTCATCAATATTAAGATTATAGGCCAATTTCTGTTCAATTGACATGGTGAGAAGTCCATCTAGTCGATCCTGATGCATTGTACTACGTAATTTGGTTTTTATTAAGCTTAATTTTGAGAACGCCCTTTCACAAGAACAACTAGTTACAGGAATAGTAACAAATATTTTTAACATTTTAAATATATTATTGAATATAGTTTCCCTTCCACTATTAAACTCTGTTAACCATTTTATCCACGTATCACAATTTTTTATAGTACTTTTGGGTACATTATCTTGTTATCTAACTTATTTCACTTTTTAACATTTCAGCTTCCAAACGAAAGGTTTTGGTTAAAATGGTGATATCGTTGTTGTCAACATTTAATTCTAGTACATTGCCAATGCTTTTTATCATATTTAATGTTTCCTGACTAAATCTCAAATCAATACCATTAATCATTTGATCTAATGTCACATTATATACTGTAATCCTCATTTCTTCTTCTTTAGTATCCATGAAATTTTGGGGTACTAGAAAAACAATCAACTTTACTTGAAACTTTTCTTTTTTTAAGCGGTGGAATTACGATTTAATTGTCTTCACATAATTTAAAAACTTTTTTGTAAATATTGTAAAAATTAGATTCAGTATTTCTTATAGTTTCCAGTGTATTTTTCAATGATTCAACCAACTGTACTGCTGTTAACAAATTAATATCAGATTTTTGCAAATATTCACTCACTTTTAATATTAAACATAATATAGGACTCAACATTTCCAATGCAAAAACGAACTCGAAGGTTTTCATTTGGTAAATAATACCCAAACCTTTAGCACGAATACCAGCTTGTCTAGTGGATTCTGAGATTTCATTAATAGTAGTAAGTAGAGCTGAGTAATTTACTTTGACCGCACTAACGGCTTCGTAGCGGCAAGCCCTTCGTGTAGTAGAAACCGATTTTAAAGTTTTTAATTTTAAGTTCATTGAATTGGCAATTTTCTCTAATACTGCATGTCTAATGCAGCTGCTTTCAATAAAGTTATGAATGAGCTGGATATTTCCAAAAAAATCAAACGTAAAAATTAATAGCAGAATATATTGGCACGATTTTGTCTGGATTACCGTGAAACCACAGTAATTGCCGCTATCTATAAACACTCGTTATCACTTGTTATTTACATATTAATAATTAATATATTATTCATTATAATATAAAAATTATATTATTATAATATTATGTTTTTTAAAACCAATATTTGGAAGAAAATTTCAGCTTGCAGGAGGAGCAGTTTCAATAATCATAACATGTAATGTTATCGCTGCGTGGACGGAGGGGGCCAGGGAGAAAAAGTCGCGCATTGGTATAAAATAGGCGCAATTGAAACTGAGTTTACGACAGTATAATATGCCGTGCTTTCGTTAGTTATTGTATGTCGTCATAATTTATTAAATTTAATAATACTGTAGACGCTAATTAAAGTTTTGCCAGAATATTCACTCATAAGCCATTACTAGTTACTTTTAATCAAATCTAAGTTTTAAATACCTATTTATATAACTTCAGTCTTCAGCTAGCGCAGAACGTAGCTTAAGTTAAAGCTTATAAAAACGTATTTAAGAAGTACCATGTCCCAAGAGTGTCTTTCTGGCGTAGCTTTATTAGCTATAGAAAAGGAAGAGTCCGAAAATTTAAATTATGAAAAAGTAATTGAAAAATTCGCGGCTAAAGTCTTATTAGTAGTCTTTATGTAATAAGTATTTTATATAGGTAATAGTTAAAAATAAAACTAATTTTAACACGTATTGACTTATTATTTTTGTATTTTAGTTTATTTAATTTTTACGATTAAAATATTTTTACTTTAAATACCTACCTAAATAATTATTAAGTAAGTAAAACTCAATTTTATTATAACAATAAATACCTTTTTTAATAAATTATTAAGATATTAAATATAAATATAGGATATTAGAAATTATATTAATATTATTATAGGTGTTGGGTGTATAATGTATAAATAATTATTAACTGTATATTCAGGTAAATAATTATGAAAATTAGGTTATTTCTTCTTTGGTGGTGAGTGGGGGTGTTAAATTTTCCATAAATTTAATGCCTCGCTGAATGTATTCCGCCCAGGGCCTCGCAAAACCTAACGCCGGCCCTGTATGTATGTGATATATGCAATTCTCTTGGAATTTTCTTATGAGCGTCATGACACGGTTCTTTGCTTAATTGTTAATATTTTTTAATATTTTTGTCGTGTGCAGTGTAACGATATATTATTAAGTCAGTCTATTATAATATGTGTTACTTTTTACGCCAAATAGTTTATATGGATATTAATTATTAATTATTATTATTACCTACGAGTTATGAAATATGACAAATTACATAGTACATTATACGATTAGACGCTTGTAAATTTGTGGCAACTACATTTCAAAGCATATAATTAATCATTAACCATTCAATTTTAGATTCTGATTGAAACGATAAATCTATTGATTTTACAATGAAGTGTGTTTTTTTTTTGTGTGTCTGTCATCACCTTTCAGGACAGTAAAGTGCTTGGATTTTCTTCAACAGTATCTTTTCTGATAGGAAAGTGAATCTAGTTGGTACTTTGGGGGGTCAAAAGTAAAACTTTTCCAGTAGTTTTCAAAAACGCCGTGAAAAACAAAAGAAAAACTAAGGAAAAACGGGAATTTTTACGCAAAATTGATTTTTTACTAAATCGATTTTGGTTTTTGGTTTAACTCTATTTTTAAGTTTTTTTTTTTTATAAATATCAATAAAATTTTATTTGTTGGTTAAAAAAGCTTGAAAATTTAATAGAAGACTCCTAATATATTGTTTCAAAGGCAGATGAAAAAAATTAAAAATCCACTGTCATAATTTTTTTTATATTATGGTCATTCGTGACTTATTATTAATTGATATCCACTCCCATTTATTACAAGAAATAATAATATCTTACGCCACTCGGTTAGCTGAATATATAGGTACTTCAACCGCATTCTTGGGTTGTATTATATACCTACACTGTTAATAAAATAATAATAGGTATAATAATATGTATAATAACAAATAACAATTATGAGAGAAATCCAAGTATTCCAACAACAAAAGATTGACACTGAATAAGTGTCATATTGCAAAATAATATGATTTGTCTTAAACACGGGCATTGACACCTAAGTTATGTACGTAACATATATAGTCACACGATAGCGACGGTGTTGATAATATTATATTGAAATATAAACAACTGCAATGGGTGTTCAAGTGCAATAAAAGAATTTGTGCAGTTCAAGCATTATAGCTAGAGCTCGGAAGTTTAAAACCTTAAAGCCATTAAAAAAATGCAAACATGGCAAAAATATTACCTAAAGAAATTACAAATAATTGTTTAAAATTAATAAAAATACATTTTTTTTTAAATATTTTACTCTATTTTATTATAAGATTCTATATACATTTATCAAAGCTTACAAATTACTCAAAATATGACAAAAAAATAAAAAAATTTAGGTACAATATTATTCACTGTAACACGACAACGACGCGACCACTGTAATCGGCGAGATAAAATCGGATAGGTAATCCTGATCCGTGGTAATTTCCAAGTTTTAAGGTATCTGCATAATGGTCGACAAGAAACGATAAGAAGTGAACTATTGTGCAATCAGTAAAAATGTGGGGAAATGACCTAAAAATGTCAAAAATGACTTAAAAAGTAATAAACACCAAAAACGCAAAATAAAAATTAGTTGTTAAGATTCCATTAACTTCCGAGCCCTAATTATAACGATTTTATTAATTATTATACATGGTAACTATATACTTTAAATTTCCAAAATATGATGCTATAATATAACATATATTATTATAATATAGTATATTATACCTATAGGTACTCAGTATTCACAATGCGTATTTCATTGTATTCGGTGATAGCTATCAGCGTAATTACTTGGGAGAATTTATCAATTTCCTATGGACAATTTATATACCCTCGACCCTCCAATAAAACATTTATATTGTGTAATTGCATGTAAATTCTATCATTGTACCAATTAGGAAACATTTTAAAACGATTTTTCTATTTATCATTATATTTCCACTCTGCTTGGTCTGTATTTTTATGGACTGGACTTTTCTATATTTAAACAGTTGAAAAAGACTGGGGGTGCTTAGCATAAATGATATCATACATTTATTTACATATTATTGTATACAATTTTAAAATTAATTAAATGTAGTTTATTATAGTATTATGACTTAGGGAGGTATGGGGGCAAAGCCTCCCACGGATCTGTGCAACATAAATTATTCCAGCACCCCCTAAATTCACACCCAATGTGTGCCTATGTTTGGGACGTTTAAAAACAATAGAATAGATACTATATTTACACAAATATTATGTTGATCGAAACATAATTATTTCAAAAAACAAAATAAATTAAAATGAAATATATATCATTCTTGTTAATTAATTTTTAATATAAATGTTCACAATTTATTAGGTTGTTTTGAATTTTTATTTTTAAGGCAAAATCACATTCAAAGTCTACCTACTGCAGAAAAAAAATAAAGTACTTTCTCTTAAAAATTTCTTACGTAGATTGACCTGACAACAACATTATATTCAATATTTAAACAATGTTAAAATTGTAGTAATAATATTATAAAGAATATTATAATAACATTTTTTAAAGATTCATTAACATTATAATAAAATTGCCATGGTAAAAAAATTATGTTTCCATAATGTTGTTTCATAACATTATAAGCAAAATATAGCTCTTTAACATTTCCAAAAAAACACGAATGTTTTAGATATTTTAATAATATACAAGTTTTATATTCAGAAAACATTTTCACAAGCATAAGGAAATATAAAAATCAAATATAATATTTAAACAATAAGCTGTAAGTAATATATATATATCATTACAATATTATAATATATAATTCTTGTTGATTTATTTTTAATATACATTAACACAATTTAATTAGGTTCTTTTGAATTATAAATTTATTTTTGATGCGAAATGTTGCATGTGCTAGGCAGCTAGGCAGTTGTGTATATTATGTTCTAATTGAATCATGTTTATAACTTTTATTTAATTTAAATGTTTAAATATATTATTTGTTGGTAGCTAAAACATTAAAACAATATAGTATTATAATTTATATTTTATATTTATTTTACACAGATCACATTTAATTTATATTAGATACCTACCCATTTATGTTATAGACAGATACAATTTATAGTACCTACACATTTTAAATAAGTTACTTTCCTCCATTAAGACTACAATATGCGATTGGAGTTAATTAAATTGGTAAATTTAGTACCATTATTGTGATTTTCGTTATTAGTAATTTTTTAATTAAGTCCGCCGGTGTTGGCTATTTATTAAGGAGCAAATTATTGGCAACCTAATTCACATATCGCTTACGTGTCGCACGATCTCACGAGAGTGTACTGTTTAGTATTGTAGATGGCTAGCCCACGCACTCGCAGGTACATGTCAGGACTCAGGAGGCAACAAAATATGGGTAGAACACGATTGCGTACGTTTGTTCTTTTTGAAAAAACGATTGCGTATGTTTGAAGATGGGTAGCAAATATCTTTAAGAAAAAAAAAATAAACAATATTGCGTATGAAATTGTATGCAACGTTGTCAAGTTTATTAATTTTACAATATACCAAATAAATATCCAGTAAATGTAGACTTTTATAATAATCAATATAAAAGTTAGTTAGTAATTATTATAGGTGTACAAAAGTCGTATAATATGTGTGTGTATGTGACCAGAGCTGTGCCGTGGGGGGGGCCTAGGGGGCTATGCCCCGGGCGCATGGTTTAAAGGGGCGCCAAACATTTTTATATTTTAAACTTTACATAAATATTGTACAAAATATATTCAACTATTTTTCTGGATCAACAAGTCGCTGGGAAGTACTAATGCGGTGTTTGAAAATAACATTAAAAACGCACAGTGACACACGCTGGGCATCTAAATATAATGCAGTTCATTCGTTGTATTGTCAATTTGGCGGTGTGATAAAAGCTTTACGTGACATATCTACCAATCCAATTTTTGGCGATGGGGTTGCTAATGCACAAAGTATATTGAAACAGTTTGATTTGGAATTTGTTTATTTTTTAGTCATGTTGAAAAATATTGAATCAAATATATCGTGTAAATAAATTATTACAAAGCTCAAATATTTCAATAGATCAGGCTTCAAAAAGGATAAATTGTTTAAATGTTTCTCTCCAAGAAATGCGTGATAGTGGAAATGAACAAATTAAAACGGAAGCTATTAGTATTTGTGATAAAGTTGGAATAAAATCTGAATTAAAAATCAAAAGGACAATAAAATGAAAGTTATGAGTGGAGAAAATTCATCGGGTGAATATATTTCTGCAGATCAATTTTTAACATTGGAATACTACAAAGTTCTTGATAATATGATGGCTCAAATGAAATGGAGGTTTGAACAATTATCAAATATTGCTGATGATTTTCAATTCCTTTCTGCTCATTCACTATCTGTTACACCAGTTGAAAAATTGAAAAAATATGCAGCTGATTTAGCTATCAAATACAACGAAGATATTGACCAGGAAATAATTAACGAAATCGAATTTTTTAAATATCAAGTAAAAGCAATTTTACCAGACTTAAACGCAACTGCTTTAAATATTTTAAACGCAATTAAAAAATATGAACTTGATTCAACTTGTCCAAACTTAATGACTGCATATAGATTGTTTCTTACCATGCCTGTTACCGTCGCTTCCGGGGAACGCTCTTTTAGTAAATTGAAACTAACTAAGACGTATTTACGGTCAACCATGTCGCAAAACAGATTAACCAATTCTGCAATATTATCAATTGAGCATGAAATAACAAAATGCATTGATTTTGAAGACGTCATTGAAGATTTTGCTTCAATAAAGTCCAGAAAAATTAAGTTTTAACTATATGATACTTATATATGATACGCTCTTATGATACGTTTGTAAATAAAACATGTATATATAATATAATTTGTGATTTTTATCATTTTTAATTATTTAATACGGTATAAATTAATAAATTATACCTAACTATTTTGTTTAATAATTACTATTACAATTAACTTTAGTTTTTTGTCAAATTAATGTTCAAAATACGTTGTAAAAAAAAAATTAAATTAAATTAAATAGGAATGAAACGCATTATGATTAATGATAAATAAAATAGGGGGCGAATATTTTTAATTTTGCCCCGGGCGCCAAATCGTAACGGCACGGCTCTGTATGACTGTATGTGACTGAGTGATGTGATTATGTGAAGCTGCTCTGGACTCTTTTATTTAATAATTAGATTATATTTTGTATATTATTGTAAAAGGTTACGATTCATGACTGTTATAAGAGTGGTTTATGTCTATATACATTGTGAATATAATATAATATAATTATAATATAGTATAATATGCATTCACAGAGTCATGGCTCGTAACTTAAGAGTTATATGACAATGTTTAAATTTGTTATATTATAGATTTGTTAAACAACTTATAAGTTTTTATGTAAATATGTTACATATTTTCTTTGTTTCATATAACAAACAAACTTTTAAAAATGTTCATTTGGAATTTGACGACTATAAACTTTTTGATATAATAAACATTTTATTTTTATTTTTCATGGAAATGAAATATGCCAAGAAAATAGATTTCATGAAATTTTAAAACCCTAACAATAAGCGTAGGTAATAAAAGCTAAATGATTATTAAAAAATCAATGTATTTATAAATTATTTTTAGTGTAATCATGTGGTACCTATATACTAGTATGAAAATTGGCAACAACGCTAAATAGTCCGTACGCAATCGTGTAGCTTAAAAGGTGTCACCAAAAACAATCGTACGCAATCGTGTTTTACCCCAAAATATAACGATATATTAGTTGGCCGTTTCGGGTGTTTCAGCGGACAATAACAACTTCACATGAATATGGATAACTCGTGGACAACTGAATATTTTCAGATAATTTCTTTTTTAATTGATAAACAACAACATTCTACAGCCCGCATTGACCTCAGATTTTTGATTTAATTTTGAATAATTGTATAAAATAATTTGTAAAAAAATCTATAAATTGTCTTTTTTTAAGAATTACCTACTAAGTTTTAAATTAAAATATTGAAAGCTAAAGTTCAATGCGCGCTGTAAAATATTTTTCTCAATCAATAAAAAAAAATAATCAAATTTGATTGATTTTACAGGGCACATTATACTAAGGAGAACATTATTGGCAACCTAATTCACATATCGTTTCGTGGTCGCACGATCTCGTGAATTTATACTGTATATTAGTGTATAGATAGTCTGATGGTTACGCCCACGCACTCGCAGGTAAATGTCAGGAGGTAACAAAATAATATAACGAAATATTAGTTGACTGTTTCGGGTGTTTCGACGAACACAGACTTCACAGGAATAAAATATTGAAAACCAAAGTTTAATGCGCGCTGTAGAATATTCTCCTTTATCAATTTAAAATAAAATAATCAAATTTGATTGATTTTACAGGGCAGGATCACTATTCCCATAATGTGTGTTTTTGAGAACAAAATCACATTACCGCCGGGAGCCTTAAAATTAAAATCTATTTCTATATTTTAATAGCAATTTACAAATATTATTAGATACCCTTTATTTAGATACATATTGTATAGTTCTTCAAGAATCTATAGAATTGATAAGACTAAATAATGCATCATAACTATGACATGCAAAATATAAGATAAGTAAATTATTTTCCTATATTTAACGTTAGTTTGATGTTCTAATTTCTAGGAACTGAATTATATCAGTTCTCAAGAATTAGTTATTTGAAATACAGTCCCACCTATAAATTGTATGTAGGTACTAGGTACTTCATATTAGGGCTATACCTATTAGGAAAGTCTAATAAGATATTGAGAAAAAAATATTTTTTAAATAATTAATTAATTTTGAAACGATAATGAGAACCAAAGATAATAATTCAAATATTTAAAATTTTGATTTTACCTATTATCAGACGATATAAATGCCGTTCAACGTCACAACATTGGCGAAAGAACCTGGACATGCCGTGCACCAAACTACGTACGAAAATATTAAACATTCTTTGGGGGGGAAGAATAAAAAAACCCGACCCGGTTGGGTTTAAATAATAATCTAATAATAATTTTTATTTTTGCAACGGGGACATTTTAATTAAGTTAAATAAATTAATACTCAATTTTTTACATAAATTTGATCATACATTTAAAGTACAATGAGAACCAAAAGTTGTATTACTATTAGAAACAATATTAATATTACGTTTATATCTGGTATTATAATCATGATTTACATTTGTCAATAGATGCCTATGTATATATAATAGTAATAAATAATAATACATTGGTATAAAATATTTTATCAAAGTTTTGTACATCGAGTTCATTAAAAATAAGCTTTGTACTACAAGATTTGGATTTGCTCAATAAAAATTTCATAATACTATTTATTTTGACTTTTAATTTATCAATATGGTCTTGTAAGTACAAGTAGTACAACCCCAAAACATTATTCCATAACTAAATTTAGATTGAACCAAAGCAATGTAAATAACTCTCTTCATCTTAATACTAAGGTAGCGTTTAACGTCTTTAAAAATAAAGAAAAATGTACGTAAATTGGAGATTAAATTATTAATATGACATGACCACTTTAATTTATAATCTAATGTAATACCAAGATATTTATATATTTCCACATTTTCCAAATATTACATTTACAATTTATGTTGCCTACAGAGCAAAATTTACATTCAAAAGAATGTAATTTTAGCTCAAAGGTATGATTTAATGAGTGCTTTTTGATTTAAAAAATTATATACCTATTTAGATTTAGAAATATTAAGTATCAATATAATATGATTATCAAACCATACTTTAACACAGTATAGTAGTGAATTTGCTTTTTTATATAAATCATTGTAATTGTCATTATGTATAGAAATATGACAGTATCATCAGCAAAACAAGAAATTTTTGAGTCATCATTTAAATTTAATAGATCATTTATATAAATAAGAAATAAAATAGGTTAATAATACAGTTCCTTGTGGTACCCCATGCGTAATATTAACAGGATCACTGTTTTATTTCTTAAGTAAGATTTGAAAAGATTTAATGTAGAACCTCTAATACCAGCATAATCAAGTTTTTTTTATTAAAATATTATGATTAACCGAGTCAAAAGCTTTTTGAATATCAAGAAAGAGGCCCATCACTTTATTTTTACAATCTAGGTTCTCATGAACAAATTTATTAAGAATAAGCTGAGGATCCGTAGTTAATTTACTTGGTAGAAATCCAAATTGATTACTAGAAAAAAATGTATGTCTATTTAGAAAATCTAATATTCTGGCCTTCAGGCATTTTTCAAAAATTTTAGATAGTGTTAATGATAGCGAAATAGGTCTGTAATTCCCACAATATTGAGTATCACCAGATTTGTATAGAGGTATTACAATGCATTTTTGAAATGAATTTGGGTAAACACCAGTTGAGATTATTTGATTGAAAATATATTGAATAGGACCAATAATATTATTAATAGTGTTTTTTAATATAGTATTTGTTATTCCATAATCAAAGAATTTATTTTTAGGTTTAATTAATGAAATATATTTTATTATTTCTGTCTGTGAAATAGGGGTGAAAAAAATTGAGTCTTGTATAAAACATTTTTTATTTAGCCAACTCCATGGTTTTTTCAATAAACCATTTTTATCAAAATCATATTCTATGTTTTTTCCAACATTTGCAAAGAAGTTATTTAGTTCATTACCAATATCAAAATTTTCATTCTTAATTAAACCATCAGTACCTAAAATATTATTTATATGAACATTGTTATTTTTATGCTTGCCAGTAACATTGTTAATAATTTCCCACATATTTTTAGAGTCCTTTGAAGCATTCTGTATCTTATCAAAGTAATACATTTCCTTCGCTTTTCTAATTAGCATATTTAGTAAGTTTCTATAAATTGAGAAAATTTTTTTCAAAACAATATTAAAAGGAGATTTTTTTAGATTAAATGATAATTTTTCTTCGTGTCTAATTGATACCACGACGCCACGAATCATACATTCTTTAAGCTTAAATGGGTTTTAAAAATTTAATGTTTTTTGTATTTGTTTTTTATTGTACTAAGAAGTAATAAAAATAACTAAGCAATTTAAAGTTTATTAATTTTTTTGTTTGTTGGTTTTTTTTTACTGGATTTTATAACTGGGCCCAACCCATTGCTTCGAACCCTGGTCGGAGAACACCAATGTCTTCAGAGTGCGGCACTGCCTAACCTACGGTTCATAAAATTATAATCAATATAATATAATATAATATAAAATATTCAAATAATTAAAATACATTTAGTTATATTGTTAAAAAAATTACATCATAATAAAAGTAGGTACATACCATGATTATGTCTTTATGTACCTACTCTAGTAACCTTTTTCAGACATTTTAGACTTTAAACATTTTTTGATAAGTATATACGAATAAATTTATGTACCTACGATGGTACGAATAACAAAAATAAACAAGCATAATAATATTAAAATTAATTTTTTGACGAGTGTTCATAATGATTAATGATAATAAGAATTATAATTATTTCATTTTCCGTCACCACTCTCCTACTTGAATTTTTTTTATAATAATCTTAATTTTATGTCATACATATTCGTTTGAAAAGTTAAACCGTACCTACTGTACAGACCGAGTACGAACAATAATAGGCCGTGATGCCCGGTCACCAAATACTTAGTGCGTGCCGGCCTACTAGATATGTGTGTTATGTTTAAGTGTGTATTAGTCTGTATTACATAGACAATAAATTAATCATACACAGGTTGAATTTGTATTTGGTAAGGCATATGTAATAGGCGATAAATTAAAATGTAGGTATGTAATCGAGATATGGGACAAGAATAAAAATTTAATATAATATGGCTCTCCCGGACCAACAAGTAGATATAATATTCAAAATAAATTGCCCTGTGTTGCTGGTAACAACATACAAAAATAATAATAATAGTGTTGTAAGCCACAGCAACACGGATATATATAACAAGTAATATTGACACTCACGTTTTAAACCAGTGGTTGTGGAGTGCAGCTGGCCAGTCTGGTCCCTATCCTATAAAAATATTTTCACACACATACCTACACCGATATCTTATACAGAAGATAATATAAAAATAATAGCGATACCTACTAAGTATGCGCCTACAAAAAATATATAAAAAGGCGGCTATTCTCGTACACAATAACAATACGACATGGAACGATTTGCGTCCACATAATATTTTTGATATTATAATTATTTACGTGACTTCGAATTCCGTCGGAGTGTGTAACTGGACATAATAAAATAATAGACAGTGTTATGCACGCACACTTAGCGCTTAGTGACTCCGAAACAAATAAAAATAATGAGACGAAATTACTTTGGCTCAAAATGATATTCTTTATTTAATTGTAATAATGTTTTAATAAAATAAATATCTACTCTGAAATGTTCTGTAATGTTAAATGTTTATGCGTTACTCAAAGACTAATATTGCTACGTGTGCGAGTCCCCGCATACGTGTTGGTCGTCCGTTCAAATGGGTTTATTCAGCAGATTCCTTTATTTTTAGCAGGTTATAAACCTATTACTTCCTACACATTTGTTTTATATTAACCATAGTAGCTGCAAAGAAATTTAATATACACTAAAATATATTTGTTATTATAAATTATGTATCCATGCACATTCAATTACAGATTTGAATTAAATAATTAATATGATATAAATTGGGATTTAGATATTTATGCAATTAAAATTATTGTTATACTTAATATGCATTTATTCACTGAAAAATTACCAAATATGCAATAGAAATATGCACTAAAAATTATGAAATATGCACAGGAAAATAATTTTTATATTACATATTAGTTTATATTATGTACTAACTATTTTAATACGTGGTAAACTGTATTTCTTTATACACCAAAATTCATTCGAGTAATTATAATTGTATTATTAAATATTTGTATGTAACTTATTATAAATGGAAATTAAATTTATTTTTTTTTATGTGGATGTGAAAGTTTTCCATTAGGACATAATAATTGACGGGTGGAAATCCAAAACGTACTATTACCAAATACTGATTTTTCAGGATAAGCGATTTTCTGTATCTTAACATTTCTAATAAAAACAAACCATTTATTTATTTAACCAGACAAATCATTTTGAAAAAAAGTTTCTTTTTAAATTATTTAATAATATATTATTTATATTTAAAACGATTAAAATGTAGCTTCTTATGTTTAATGCGTAGTGGCATACATCTAAGTTCCGACTCGACATACTCAAGCCGTAGCAACTTACCTATAATAAATAAAATTATAATATTATTTTTAAATTTATAATTGCCGTAAATCGTAATGGCTGATAACAGTTAGTAGATATTACGCTATGATTGTATGCATAATAATAATAATATAATATATTAATTGTACACAGAAAAGTGCAATACTTATTGTTGTCATGTGGGTATGATAATACAAAAACCAAGAAATAAGACAAAGCTATACACACCATTAAATAATCAATAATTTATGGTCACCACAGACATCCCGAATCCATTAAAAACAACAACGAAAAAGGCAACCAAAATTATTATATTTTCTGACCATATGTCAGTAGGGCATCATCTATTTTATCATGGCTGGACGTACATTCGTACAAAGAGCGAAACGTCGCAATGTATTATAATATTCTTTATCAATTCGAAAAAAAATATTTATATAGATTATTTTATCAATCATCTTATCAATAAATTGTCAACACACAAAATGATAGTGATATTGCTAAGAAATAATATCAAAAAATACATTTTATAGAGATTTGACAATTTATACAAGTTAAATCATCGATGATGAGTAAGTTAATGAATGATGTGTTTCTTTGTTTTTTAAGCCTCCATAGTTCAGGCTTCAATAAACATTTTAAGCAATGTTTGGTAATCAAATAGTAGTTAAAACCGTAAAAATGTATAACTTAAATATTTTAATTTTAAACAAATATGATCCTATACTTTGCGGCCGAATCTATATATTATGGTAAAGTACGATATATATGCATTAAATTATGTCTTATAGTGTTATTCATTAATAAATATATATTATATTAAACTTAATTAAACTGATTATTCTGTTTAAGGTGCCAGTATTGCAAGCGACACAAAATTAGCCAAATTTATTAATATCATATAAAAGCGGACGAGTGCGAGTTGGACTCACCCATGAAGGGTTCCGTAGCAGCAAGTAACATAAATAATAAGTAACTTTGATCGATGTTTTAATAATAGTGTATAATAATGTAATGTTCTGATAAAAATATTATCGATTGATTATTATATATTATATTGTCGTTTCTTTCAGCCGGTACAAACTTTGGCTCCACCTGGTCCAGCAGAAGTATTATCTAACATTATAATAATATTATCTGCTTGGGTAAGCGCAGTCGGGAACCTATTATAAATGCAAGAGTAGTTATGACTTGTAAGTTATATTAAGTAAATTAAAAACATTATAATATCACATAAGATTTTAAAAATCTACAAACAAACAATGGTAAAAACATTTTACTTAACACAACAATTTTTTTTATATAAAGTTTTAGTATTTTTTCTTAAATTACTTATAATTAGCATTTTAGTAAATTATCTTTAATTGTTGAGAAGTGAGAACTTAAACAAAGTATTTGTTAGTATAATGGTAGTTAAAATGTTAAAAAGCTATAACTTAAATGTTTTAATTTATATCCAATACTGTTCAATTATGGGTAGCTAAATCTATTAATTTGCTATACAAATAAATTATAAGATTATTATAGGAACATGATAGGCACTTCCAAATATTAATGTAATAAGTGCATGAATATTATAAATTGTAAATTATTCAAGTTAATAAATTAATGTATCATGTAACTTTTGAATAACTATATTAAATAATGTTAGTTCTATCACTGGATATTCTATCCGTCTTACCTATTCGCATGTGTCAATGTAGTGTTTTATGTATAAAATATATTCCAATTTGCTTATTATACCTCAAGCCATTGATTGAAAAATATATTCTCTTATTTTAAAAGCAAAACAAAAAACTAAAATATACAAATAATTGTTACAACCTATTACTCAATTAAATCATATTTAATTGTTTTTTGTAATTAATACCAATACTTTTACAATTAGCTTATGACAGTATTTTAATTTATTTAAATTTTGCCGATAATAGTATGACAACCAAAACCAAGGTGTTTTATTAAAAGCATTATACATAATTTATTATTTTAAAAGTTGTTTAAACAGTAGAATTCAATAACATAATTTAATTTTAATTTTATTTTTTTTTAGTTCTGTACTGCAATCATTGATTTTATAATCCATTGTAGTTTAAGAATCTGTTTATTTTAAGGTGTCTATGAAGAATACAACACAACCTTGTACTGTAATAAGCTTCCAAACCAATAAAAACAGTTGAATGAAAATTCTAAAAAAAAAATGTTGGATTCAAATACCAAAGTATACTGAAGCATGCAATATACTTGTAATGGAACAAATTGTCTCCATTAAATGTTTATGTAAGTAATTCATAAGTGTTAGAAAAGGATTTATTGTACGCAGTTTGTATTTAATAAAATATTTTATCTGGTCGATTTTAATAAGCTAGGTACATACTAATTAGGAATACGATTATTTTTCTACTTTTTGTTATATTTTTATTTTTGAAGATAAGCTGGTTCTTATTAAAATTACTTATATTAGTTTTTTTAACATAAATATGTTTTTGGGCTAGTTAATGTAAATAAATGATTTAAAAAAAATACGAGTGGTAGGTAATGTAACATTAATTTAAACTGTATGTGTTATAATTCATCTAATATATTTTTAGACCACAAAATAAAGTCCAAATTCAGGTTAATATATTAAATTATTTCATGATGGTCAGTCACTAAAGCCTCTTAACATAGGTACTAAGATTTTCTTTATGAATCTCCATTTAGTTTAAGTATATTATTTTATTTATTAGTTATGTATATTTTTCAATTTTTGTTTATTTTAGGAAGTCCAGTTCTTAGCCCTAATACTAAACTCAATAAATGTATTGTAACGGACATTAATGTTATGGAATACAAATACCTATAAACGCCAACATGTTTCCACACATCTCAAATAAAAAGTAAGCAGTTAATATATTTTGTTAAAAATATTTATAATTTAATTTAATTTGACTTAATGAGTAATAAATTTATAATTTAACTTAATTAGTTACAATATATATTTTAAATGTAGTCGTGCATTGAATAATTTATTTGATTGAGTAGGTGAGATATATGGGGATTTGCAGTTGTATAATTCAGGTAAATAATCATCTTTGCAATCTGAAGTTTTAATTAAAATTTAAAGTTTTAAATAAAATTTCAAAATATTCATAAATAAGATTAATGCCCTGTGGTAGAAGGATTTAATTTCCCCCACACCATAAAACTAAGTCAAATGCTCCACTGAGGTATAAACAATTTTATCTTTGAGCCATTAGTAAAAGAAAAATGTGATAACAATATTATTAGGTACTTATATATTTTATTTAAACTATTTACAGTTGAATTATGAAAAGCAAAACTGCCAAAAATTAGGTATTACAAATGATAAGTCTCATAAACATTCATAACAGAAAAATAGTCAAATTTGATTTCTTTTAACTTTTAAATTTTAAATTTTAAATTAATTATTATGTACTTTAAATAATCTCTGATAAACATATTTATTATAGGTAGTTGCTTATTTAAATATATACAAATACACTACTTTGAAATAATTTTAATTTTAAATGTTAATAGATTATTTATTGATATAAAGATGATCATAATAAATTATTATATTATTACAAATTATAAATTAGTTAAAATATATGTTTAAATATGGATGTATAATAAAATCCGCACAGTCATTATGTTAATACTGTAATTTAATTTTTATCTTTGAGAAATATACACTAGGTGATTATTTTATTATGAACCAATCGTTAGTGCATAAAAAGTTTTAAAGTTGAGATCATTTTTATATTATTGGATTATTAGACCAACATTTTGTGGGGTAACCTCGTTCTACTCCAGTCTGCTCTTCTAAAGTTAAAATACTTGTAACTCATAACTCATAATCTACTTGTCCTAAAATCGATTTTGCGTATCGAAATACTTTTGCTTTGGAATATGAAAATAAAACTTTATGTTGTCATAATTAAAAATTGTATTATTCTTTTTTCAAAAACATTTATATTTTTTAAAATAATGAATGTTTAATGATAAAAGAATCACCCGGTATAATATTTAATTGTGTATGAAAAGTTTATTTATTTTTGTTCTTAACGTCATGTTCATGGAATTTTTTTATAACAGGATATTTTTGTAACTTTTATTATATATTGTGTAATTTTTATAAAGATTTGTTTTTCAAAGAATATTTTTACATTTCTAATTATATTTTTTGTTGTGATTTCATTTAATTTGTAAAGGTGCAGTTTATTTATTTTCAATTTCATGCTAGAGACAGAATGACATAAACAATTATATTTTTTTAAATTTTGTTTCCATTGTGGTTTTCACATTTGTATTACCTATTTAACAATATGGTTTTTATTTGTAAATTATAAAATAAAATTACTTGAAACATGATTTAAGTGGCCCGTATCTTATTTCTAAGTAAATCACTTATGTGTCAACTACATATATAAATGCAGTACAATTATAACTGGATCTTTTGCATTTTTTGTTGAATTAATTAAATGTATTTTAAATTTAAATTTTATAATAATATATTACAATTATTTATAAAAATATTGTTTAAATCACATCATACTTTATAAGTTAGGTGTAACATGATATATTATATAGAATGCAACAGCAAAACCTGACAAATGAAATAACTTTTGTTCTAGTCCAGCGATTCCAAACCTTGGTTCGCCTAGGTTTTTATGTTGGGTCGCGAAATCATTTCTTACAATTTAAATATAATACATTTTATTTAAGTACTTCAGATAAATAAATAAATATACATATTTACCAAATTGATGATAATAATAAATAAATGAATTCTACATTCAGTTGGCAACTATGATTTTTGTTTTGGTCCCTAAAAGTTAAATTTAAAACGTTAGGCTCACGCTCATAAAAGGTTTGGAACCGCTGTTCTAGTCAATAATTTTACATTTTTTTTGTATAAGACTCATGTGCTACAAGTAGGTAGGTAGGTATCTAGAGCATGACTTTTTATATAGGTTTAAGCAATATTATATTTCATGATATTTACATTGCATATATTATAGTATGTACCTATAGCCTATAGTACAAAAAAGACTTAAAAGTACTTGAATATTTTTGGTTGTTACTTTTAAGCCATCCAACCAATCTGCTTGCGAGTTCCCATCTACACAATAGTTCTCCCTATATTTCTGATTGATTAATATCTTATATTATTATATTTATTTTAATTTTGTATCTATTTAATCGCTAAAAATCATATATTTTTCTACTATAAGAATTATATGAAGGTTGTACCTAAATATTAATACATTATTTTATGAATATTAACTTAAATAAATTTAAGACAAAATAATTCTATCTGATGATTATTAATACCTGGATTTATACTATTGAGCGCGTACCTACGTACTTAATTTCGGCACTCAAATATTGATAACGTCCTTTTATGTGAAAAGATGATTTTATTGAAGAAAAATTTCGGAAAGCTTACAAATATTATGCTCTTATATGACGTTCTGTCTAATTTATTGATGATAATTAACTGCTCGTCTAGCGGGGGGCACGGGTTCTGTCTGTATGTAGACCAAAAGGGTTGTGTCAGCACATTCCCGTCCTCGCTGGAGAGTTATTGCACATAATGAAATATTCTATATTATAATAAATAACGCTAAGTAGGTATACTACATTATACATTATACTACAGTATTACATGATTAGCAGTGGTTCCAAACAATACCTACAGTTTGCACCAAAACAATTAGCTTATAGCGGGACACGAATGTGCGACGGCGACATCTCCCTTCCCGTACATACTCCGCTCAATTATTTAAATTATTGTTATGTGTATTTATTATCTTTGCTTTCGTTTTTTGTGTGAATAATTAGTCAACGTTTGCCTCATATTATTATCATTTATTCGTATCACTTTTATGTTAAGAATTGTATTGTTTACTTTTTTGCGGCCAACGCCCTTGTTGTTGTAAATTATTATTGATGTTAACTCATATTTTTTATATTCTCGTTTCAGCTATTGCAGCGCACACCTTTTTTACGTCTGTTACGTTTTTGGTTTAGTACCCTTTTGGTACACACACAAAGTTATGTGGTTATTAATATTATTGTAAAACCTGTACTGTGTGGTCCATGTAACCAGACATTTATTATTATTGTGTATTGTTATTGTGACAAGAACTCACGTCGTTAATGAATCGACATCACGGATCATTGCGTAAGTCCGCCAACAACGGGTACGTTGTGTGAGAGGCCGTCTAGGACATCGAGACCAGCGTCACACTCGAATATCCGTCAACTCATGACACTAGCTGTATAATATATGTTTATATATACTTAGTACATTATGTTAGTCATTAAGCCACCCAACTGTTATAATTGTACCCTGTGGTCATTGCACCAAACCGGGTCGACCATAGCTGAGGTTTAGTAAGTTCCCACGCGAAAATTTATTCAGAATTAGGACTGACAACTTAAACGTAGTTGGTACAAATATATAATAAATATTAATAATATAATGTGTAGGTATGGTCCACATATTATTTGTACTTTTGCGAGCGTTTGTAGTAAGACTTGTATCAAAACTAACACTAGCCCAAATACTAGGAGAAACTGTACCAATAACAAAATATCAGATCGATTAAAAATAATTACACAGTATGACTATTTGAAGTATTTGAGCTTTCGCAATAAGCCAAATAAAATAAAAATTTTTCTATTACTAATATAATTATTATAACTATTATTATTTTATATTATTCATTTTTATTATATAATTGGACTAGATTCAATTAAAAAATTGATTGTACTTTTTTCACACCAACTAAATTTTTAAGTTTTAGTCCCTAAGTCTGAATAAAGTTAATATTTTTTTTTCGTGTGGGAACTTACGTATATGCATACCCGGGGGTTATTATTACCTGCTATATCTCGTGTGGGAACTTACATTCGCCCAATTAACTTGCATTGTCATGAGTACCATGTACTTCACCTCCCATCCTCGCCATAGTGTCGTCGCGTGAGAAAGTGTTCAGTATCAATCGGTCAGGCGTGTGTATGTAGTGTGGCCTATCACCCAGATTAGTAGGCACTATCGACAAACATTCAAATTTGGTAATTCTTTCTCGGTTGTTACTGAGTGGTCTTTTGGTCCGTCCCCCCCTCCCCCCGTTGCCGGGCGCATACACCTTCTATATTTAAAGATTGGACTCTAGTTATAATAATTTTTTTTTTTTTTTTTTTAAACTGCCAATGGCATCTTTATTTAAACGACCGAAAGTCTTTATAAATACAATACATAAAGGGTAGTATACGATAATATTATGAGTAAGTGACAATGATTACTTATATATTATGCGTTAACATGTTTGGGGTTGTACCTCCGGTGAGATAGTCCCTTACCTTAGCTTACGTTACTTAAACTAGGTCATATGGCTTTAAGCGTTTGAGTCGTCTAATGTCTTGCGAGTTGTCAAGAAGTTGTTTTGCACTTGCATTGGGATGCAGCTCGAGTTTTTTCGCATGTTTGTTGGCAAACTTTTTGATTTCATCTTGGATGGATGATATATTCAAGTCTCGATGGATGATTTCATTCCTGTCGTACCGGTATGCTGCAACAATGGTACGAAGGGCGATATTCTGACAGCGTTGGATGACTTCGATGTTGGATTTGCTGGCACAACCCCACAGTTGTATGCCATAAGTCCATATCGGTTTGATAATAGCTATATATAAAAGCCGTTTGCTCGTCAGGTCTAGTGTGGAACGTCTTCCAACTAACCAGTATAGTTTGCGCATTTTTTCTTGAATTTGTAGTTTTTTTTGACGGACGTGATGCTTCCAGTTAAGGCGAGAATCAAGGTGCATACCCAGATATTTCACTGAGTCTTTTTGTGGAATTGACGTGTCATCCAGCAAAATTCGGAGATTTTCAGTTTTACGTAGTGTATAATTTACGTGCATTGACTTATCTTTATTAATCTTGATTTTCCATTTCCTTGTCCAATTAGAGATGTGATTGATTGAGGCCTGTACGTTTTCGGTCGCAGTCTGTTGATTACTGCTTGTTGCTAAAATTGCAGTGTCGTCAGCAAACATAGCTGTCATTGAGTTACCATTGGTTGGGATGTCAGCTGTGTAGAGTAGATAAAGGATTGGTCCCAGTACACTACCTTGTGGAACTCCTGCTAGTGTGTTTTTCCAACTTGTGATCGCTTCTTCGTGTACAACTCTAAATTGTCTTTCGGTCAAATAAGATTCTAAGAGTGCACACCATGTGTGTGGTAGTTGCTCTCGTAGTTTTATAAGTAGTCCTTTGTGCCAAACCTTATCAAAGGCTTGGGCTACATCTAGAAACACTCCGCAGCAGTATTTTTTTTCCTCAAAAGCCTTGCTTATTACATTGGTGACTCGATGAACTTGTTCAATAGTAGAATGTTTGTTCCTAAATCCAAACTGATGGTCTGGTATAAGGTGTCTTGCTTCTATAAGAGGTTTTAAGCGTTTAAGAAGTAGTTTTTCAAAGAGCTTTGACATGCTTGGGAGAAGCGATATTGGTCTGTACGAGGTAGCTTGTTCTGGTGGCTTACCTGGTTTTAGTAGCATGATCACTTGCGCCTTTTTCCATTGCATAGGGAAACTTTCGAGTCGTAAGATTGCGTTGTAAATATGTGTCAAAAGGATAATCGTCTTCTTTGGTAACTCTTTAAGTATGCGTGGGCTGATCTCGTCGAAACCAGGTGCCTTTTTTGGGTTGATGTTGTTATCGATTTCATGGGCGACTTCTAGAGGTGTGAAAAACCGTATTTTTTCTCTTATTTCGTTGAGTGGTGGGCATTGTATTACATCGAGTTCGGATGCGATATCATTTGGTTGAAATACATTCTCAAGGTATTGGGCGTATACTTCAGCTTTGTCTTGCTCACTGCGTGCCCAAGTACCATCTATTTTTCGAATAGGTGGCACGTGGGTATGAGGTCTTTTAATGCGTCTTGTGGCTTTCCATAATGAGTAATCGGTATCATCCGTTGCAGATAGGCCACTCAAGTACGATTTAAATGTTTCGTTTTTCATTTCGTTAATTTTGTCACGTAATATTTTACTAATACGGTTCCAATTAGTTTTATCCTCTGGATGTCGAGTTCTATGCCAGGTTCTTCTCGCCTTACGCTTTTGTTGAACTAGTTCTCTAATTTCAAGCGGGTAGGTGATCTCTCGGTTATTTCCTCCTGGAATTATTGGTGTTGCCACTTTTATTGCTTCCGTGATATCCTTAGTTAGTTTTTGTACTACCACTTCAATGTCTGATGGTGTTTTTAACTTCACTGAAAGCGTGGTGGTTTCTTCGAGGGTAGTCCTAAAGAGGTCCCAATCTGTTCTTTTGTTTGTGAGAAAGATTTTCCGTTCTTTCATAATGACATTTGAACTTAGTGAAAGTAACACAGGAATATGGTCGGACGATAATTCTATTAGTCCCTCAACTTCAACGTAGTTAGGTGAGATATTTTTAACCACGAAAAAATCTAATAGGTCAGGTATCTTATTCGGGTCGGTTGGCCAGTAAGTTGGTTTTCTGGTGGAGATAGTTCCAGCGTTGATAGTATTAATTGTCTTGAACAGGGCACGTCCTTTCTGGGTGATTAGTCTTGATCCCCAGTGAGTGTGTTTTGCATTGTAGTCTCCACCAACAATGAATCTATTTCCTAGCTTGCGGAAGAAGTCAGTGAATTTAGTTTCATCTGCACCTCCCTGTGGTGGGCAGTAGATAGCCGTAACCGTAAGGTCATTGTTTCCATCATTGACCCTAACGGTTGTGGCTTGCAAATATAATTGCGAGTGTTCTTCTAACTCGAAATGTTTAATGGATTCTTTTATAAATATCGCTGTACCTCCACGAGCTTTACCGCTAGGATGGAGAGTGGTATAGATATTATAATTTCTGATTTTTAGAACAGTCCAAGGTGTAAAATGTATTTCTGATACTAGAGCAATATCAATGTTTTCATTGTGCAAGAAGTCATCGAGTTCTTGTTTGCGCTGAACAAGCCCATTGGCGTTCCATGCTATGATTCGCAATATGCGATTCATTACTTTTTCTTTTGACTTTTGTTGTTAGACTTAGATTGATTACTTTCTAGTTATAATAATAACTATATATATGAATTTATGAAATAGATTTATAGATAATTGACCTACTGAAAAATATTGTAATTTTAAAATCATGTACAATTTATTATGCGCTATATTCCTTTTAAAAAGTCAATGCTAACTTCCAATTTTTATAACTTTTATACGCTTTTAAAATTATTTCTGCAGACCTAGCCTTCATGATTATACTTTATGTTAGGTTTTGTTGTGAGTTCCTGTCGGGTTGGATTAAAAGCTTAAGAAGATGTCAGCCCACTATTTTTTTCTCTTTCTGGCCCACGCGCAACATAGAAAAAACGAATTTACGCAGAATCATTTTTTCTTAAGTAATTTTAAAGTAAAATCACACATTACAAAAAAGATAGAGAATAATATTTTTGAGGGAATGACGTATCGATTTTATATTTTATTGTTATTTGACTTTGTATTCGACTTTCAAAAGAAACAAAAGAATGTTGTAAATTAAAATTACGTTTAAATTTTTTGGAGACAATATTTAGACAAATCGATATGTCATTACTCTAAGATTACTTGAAAAC
This sequence comes from Metopolophium dirhodum, assembly GCF_019925205.1. NCBI lineage: Eukaryota > Metazoa > Arthropoda > Insecta > Hemiptera > Aphididae > Metopolophium > Metopolophium dirhodum. Next base: position 110,679,222 of record NC_083560.1, read on the forward strand.
ATGGAAAAAATGATTCTGCGTAAATTTGTTTTGTCTATGTTGCGCGTGGGCCAGAGAGAAAACAAAAAGTGCGTTGACATCCTCTTAAGGCAGTGGCGTACCAATAGGGTGGCACAATGGGCAAGTACCTCTCAAGAACGCACTCTATATTTAGAGCTGTATAACCTCAAGTCTAGGTAACCGTATTGAAGTCTGTCGATAACTCGATTCCTTATCCATTATCCTAATATACAGTCTATTATAATACAGCCCGGCTGAAACAACCGTAATTTTTCGATATTATTTTGTCACATTTTGTTATTCTGTTGTCAGTCGTCACCCGTCAATCGAAATAAATATTGTCAATTGTTAAAAAAATTTTTCATAAAATGAAATATTTTAAATATTTTGTTATTGCCTTATTTATATTGTTTAACAAAATGAGATACGTATTATAATGCGTAACAAAAAGTGACCATATTATTATTCATAATTGTATAATATATATGTTTTTAATTATTTATTACCTATTATAGCAGGGGCCGGTGGATCTAGATATAAATTGTGTGATTAAGTGCATGCTCTTCATATCACAAATTTGTAAGACCAAGGACCCGCTGGATTATTTTGCCACAGACAATCAAAGTTCTAGTTACGCCACTGGCTTAAGGCAGACCTTTTTCTCGTCGCTGGTCACGCGGTTACTCAGTGAAGTTTTTATATAATTATATCTAATCTACAGTCCACTTTCCTATATTATGTTTTGAGCACTGCGTGTAGTATGCTGATTATAGTGTAATCTATTTTATATGAATAATTTCTATCGTGGTATATCCTTATTTAGGAACGAAATTATTAAGAATTATCTTAAAACATTTTTTGATAATCGAACGTAGCGACCGTTGTACTTGTATACACAATACTCAAAACTCGAATAAAATATTCAGGAATTCGAGTGTAAAACTTTGTAATCAATATATTATTATTAACATTATTTATGAATACATTTAATTATATCAACTAAAACGAATAATATATAATAATATTTATAATATAATAATATATATTAATTACAATTATTATACAGGATCATATTAATATGATGTACGTGGGAATTTTTAATGATTATGGATTGATTTTAATATGGAATTTTATTAAATGGAAAAAAGACCTTTCTTTATTTTAACTGGCAAGAAAAAAAATATAATGTTATAAATATTAAGATTTACGATTATACATAATAATATTAGGTATGTTAAAATAAAAATAATGAACTGTTTACAAACTACCTATTTTGTTAGAAGTTATCCCAAAATTGAATACAATTTATTTTGTGGAGTGCAGTGGAAAAATATTGGTTATAGTAACTAGATTGATAATTTTAAGTTGACGTAACGATTTATTTAGTTGTGTCAAACATTATTTTAAGTTGAGAGTACCTACTAAAATTAATTAGTTAAACAATTATTGTTGCACCAACTATTATTTTATAGTAATTTCAACTATATAAAATAGTATCTTAAATTTCTGAATTAACTGTTTAAAACAGTATCTCAAATTTAACCATTCATAATGGTTGGTATAAAAATATTGAATAGTTACTACCTATAATCAATTTAAAAATATTTGTAACTATATATAGGTAGTATAGTACCTAATGCAAAATTGTCAACCATCAGAGTTGGTGAATATTTCATATTTTAAAATAAACAAAAAAAAAAAATAGAATATTCCCTTAAATTTTACACTGTTTTAAATGATTAACAAAACGTTTAAAACCAATGTTTTAAACATTGTGTTTTAAACATAACAACCCTGTCAACCATATAATTTAGTACAATTATTATAGTATATATATTATACAGGTATAGTTAAATTAAAAATTTTATCATTTTTGAACTATTCAAAGTTTGCATAATTTTGAGATTTTGATGAATTTTGTCAACATTTGAACTTTAAATGCTTAAAAAAAAAATGACTACATAATATATGATATATCTTTAATATTTTTAAAGCGGGTGGCGGCGATTGGATTTTCCATGCATTTAGACCTATATTTATGAGCTTTATATACTTCTAGTATTCCAGTTTTAATTTTGAATACTAATTTGAATATTATGTTAGCCTCTTTTCTATGGTTTGTAGGAAAAACTTTTTAATTTTTTTCCATTGGCCCTTTAAAGTTCATTAGAAAAAAACTTTTAAAAATATCGTAAATCTCTCTCCTAAACATAGAAATTAGAATAGAAACTAATCAATTCAATTTTTTTTTTCAAAAATAAAATTAGACTAAAACTATGTTAATTTTTCATCAGTTTTATTTGCATTAATGCATTATTCGTTGTCTTGTACTCACGTAAGTACTAAAATGATGACATGTGCCGCTGCGGCTCTAAACGATTGAATTTTTCATACATTTAGACCTATAAGCGGGCGAAAAATCGGTGCATCCGAATTGCATGCCAAAAAAATAAATATAAATCGGGTCGTCCGAATTGCATGCCGTCTCTTGGAGGGGTCTGTCCGAATTGCATGCCATCTCTTAGAGGGGTATATCCGAATAAATAACTTACTTTTCAACTGGAGGATCGTGATTTTGTTACATTACAATAAAACATATAAATATTGTAGAAGGTGACACTGTGAATAAGAATCATAAAATAAAACTCTTTACAAAAATTTAGTTTTGTTTATTTTGTTGTCGGCAATGACATGTATGCCAACTTTTCTACATATAAAAGTCTATTAATTTCATTATTTTGAAATTCCGTCATCACTAAACTTATACTTTTTTCTTTTTCTAATATTTCCCGGCGTCTATTACTTAAATTTGAACTACGCAATTTTACATATATATCACATTGTACTTGCTTTAAGACATCAACTAATTGAAAAATATTAGGACTTGGGGAGTAAAACATGCTATTCAGCTTGGAATGGAATGATTCACAAACATTAGTTGTACGCATTGTAGAATTAGAAAATTCAGCCCAAATAGTTGGTGGAAATAAACTGTCAGCCATCACATACGTTTCTAAGAAGTAGTCACAAAATGCATGTATACGATCATCGTTGGGTTGAATTGCCATGATTTCGTTCGTAAAACAGTCGTCTACATCATTTGGATTTAAAAATGACAGTCCAAAAAATAATTTTAAAAATAATCCGATTTCTGTTTTTTTTTTTAAAATTTGTACATAAGCCTACTGATTGAATTTTTCTCCATATGCTCTGTCCTAGGTGGAAACGACATCCTTTTCTTATTGTATTTGGAAAAACAACTAGAAGTGCAGAATGAATAGCTAGTTCAAAGTCAGCGTAAATTATTTTTGGCGATAAATTTAAGTTTAAATCGTTCATCTTCAGTAATAAATTAGTCAAAGCATCTTCATAAATTTGTTTTGTTTTTCCCGTTAATAAATAAAAAATTAGTAGTGGCGTATAGTTGTGATTTTTAACTCCGTGAATTGTGAATAACTGATAAAACATCTTAGGGCAACTTTTAAATGTACCGTCAACAAATAATATTTCGCACTCACTTAAATATTTTAAATTTGCGTGTGATGTAAAAGCTACAATATTTTTTTCATGATTATTAATAAATAAAAAATCTTCGTCTCTATTAGTTTTGATGTTTAAATTATCTAAAGCTGTATGTAAATCAATCAAAGTTTCTGGCAGTTTAGGATAAATGCTTGATCGGGCATAATGTAAATTTTTTCGAACTCGTGTAGTGTCATTTGTCGTCCATGTACTAATATCTCCCTTTAATAGCTCACGATGCAGTATTTTACTTGGTTTTTCAAAAGGATCATCTACAGCCTTACGTTTTAAATTATTACATACCCGTTGTCTATTTAATTTTTGCTCGTCATCTTTATTGTGATTATGATCTATCTTGCGGAATATAACTTTATATTCACTGTTTATATACGATAATTTTATGTAAGACGTACACGAACGTTTACAACAAGCCCACCTTTCAATATCATTGCACAATAACTTTTGAAAATAAAATTTAAAATCATCAATTACATAAAGTTTTTTGTTTTTTTCACTCAACATATGTTCCATGATCACACTACAGTTAACACACTTCGTTAACGTTCCAAGACGTACTAATATTATAAGACACATAAAAACACACAGGTGATATCTCCTTTTGATCTAAATTATATATATAAATTATTATTATTACTATTATATTTTATGGTCGTAGTGGCGTAGCTCTATACCTTTCTTATCTTAATATTATTTCAGATCAATACTGAACATTTGACAGCTACAAACACTTAAGTGACCGATACGATATATGTATGTCTGTGAAACATACCGAGACCACAATACACTACATTACTCCAATATAGATATACTGTTTGGGAAAATATTTATACGGATATAAAAATATTTCAATCCAGAAACTAATCACTAAACAGTTGTAACAACCATACATAAAAGAGCGTTTCTATACATGCATTTTTTGTCCAAAAAAAAGTTTAAGTTGTTTAAGTGCATAGTAAATAAACGTGTGGTGTACGGCATGCAATCCGGACAAAGCCCTCTAAGAGATGGCATGCAATTCGGACAGACCCCTCCAAGAGATGGCACGCAATTCGGACAAACCCCTACAAGAGACGGCATGCAATTTGGACATTTTTTTTTTTTTGGCATGCAATTCGGATGCAGCCCAAAAAATAACTGAATATATTTTGAGTGTCTAATGGTCCACGATCTACCTTTGGAATGTTGACTAAAACATAACTTCCAACTTCAATTATAACTAATTTCTGTTACATGTGGTTTTTTCGTTTTAGTTTTAGTTCATTGAACTTAGAATATTAACTAATACTATAACTTTCAACTTATAAACTGTATCAATCAAGGTTGGGTAAGTTAATGATTTTTTTTACTCAGTTAAGTTAAGTTAATATGTACCAATAACAAAAAGTTAAAAGTTAATTTAACTATAGGTTAACTCAGTTAAGTTAAAAGTTAATAGACACATTTTGTTAACTTTTTATTAAGTTAAAAAAAGTTAGTTTGTTTATACAACGCTAGCGTACTTAATTTTTTTCCAACCCAAAACTAAATTTTAGGATATTATAGTGTTAATACTTCATACAGTATTTCCATATAAATTAGATTCGAATGATATAAATTTTTATCTTTAAACAATTTACGATACATATTTTTTGATATGAAAACGAAATAGACTGAAATAGTGAAATATTATAAAATTAAAAACAAAATAAATTAACTTAACTTACTTCTTAAAATTAAAAATTAATTCGTTAATTTCACGTTAATTAAGAAAGAAATTTAGTAAGTTAACAGTTAAGTTAATGAAAAGCCAAAAGTAACTAGTTAAGTTAAAAAGTTAAAATAAAATTAACTTTAACTTTTGAACTCATTAATGCCTAGCCTTGGCATCAATTGCGTTTTTATAAAACTATATCAATCGTATACATTTAAAATTCTAGGCAGGTATTTACCTACATTAGTACATTACAGTCGGCTATTTTGCAGATTTAGATACGGATTGACGAATTATAATGCTTGATGGAATCTACGAGATTATGATTAATCATTATAGCTTTTCACTGTACACATTTTTGTCGAGAAACTGCAGGACGTAGGTAGGTAGGTACATACTATACGTTGTACCTACACCTCTGCGTTATCGTTAAGATGGTTGAATTTGTTTGTATTTCAAGTGCGTTAATATTTCCGAGTGCGTAATATATTTACTCGTTTATTTAATATCATAATTTTTTAACTATGAAAAATGTAACAGTATTCAACAAATTTAACAATGAAGTCACTGCTTATTATAATATTATGTAACTGATGCAGAATTTCTTGACGAAGTACCAATTACAATAATACAATATTTAGAGAAACAGCGAAGAAACATTCACAATTTGGAGGGCAGGGTTATCAAAAATGTTTTTGCAAAACATCATACAAAACAAATAGACGCGCTTGTCGGAAAAAAATAATGTACTGTGTAGTTCAAAATGCCACGAAAAAACCACATGTTTGTTACATATTTTACATATTTTCTTTTTTTTAGTACCTACTTACTATATAATAATATTCAGTTTACATGTTACATACAAATTAAAAATAAACTAAACTCAATACCTATGTAAAATAAGTAAAATAGTTGTTATCATAGTATAATGATTGTAGTTCTTAAAAGGTCTAAATGCTGTTAGTCGGTAATCACTAATCAGTATGCAATAACTAATAAGCCTGGAAAACAACAGGCCGTTTTGAAAAATAATAAGTAGTTCCCTACCCCATTGCAAAAAACGTAGTCTCTTCGCAAAAAGACTAATTTTCCATACGGTCTACGACATATACACTGTAAATAATAAGTATAATAATAAATATCAACTATGAGAAAAATCCAAAACAAAAAATTGACACTGAATATAAGTATCATATTGCATAATAATATAATTAGTCTCAAACACGGGTCAGTGACACCTAAGTTATGTACGTAACATAGTCACTCACACGGTAGCGACGGAGATGATAATATTATATTGAAATATAAACAACTGAGTGTACAAATGCATTAAAAGAATTTGTGCAGTTCAAGCATTCTAACAATTTTATTATACATAGTACAAAATATGATGTTATAGCTTATATTATTATAATATAGTATAATATATACCTATAGGTACTCGCAATGCGTATACTCCTGACTCCACTGTATTCAGTGATAGCTATCACCGTAATTATGTGGGATAATTTGTCAATATCGTATGGGAAATTTATATACCTTCCCATAAAACATTAATTGTAATGACGCCACCGGTAGCTTTAACTTCGAAATGGATTGTTTATATTGTGTAATCACATGTAAATTCTATTATTGTACCAATTCGGAAACATTTCAAAATGATTTTTCTATTTATTATTATATTTCCACTCTGCTTGGTCCGTATTTTTGTGGACCGGACCGGACCAGTGAATTTTAATTATGATTTATGACCAAGACTGGACTGGACCTTTCTATATTAAACGGTTGAAAAAGACTGAGTTCGGGACGTTTTAAAACAATAGAATTATAGATACTATTTTTACACAAATATTATGTTGATTGTTGACCGAATCATAATCATTTCAAAAGCAAAATAAATTGAAATGAAATATTTATTATTCTTGTTTATTAATTTTTAATATACATTTTCGTCATTTATTAGGTTGTTTTGAGTTTTTATTTTTAAGGCAAAATAGCCGTTTCTTACTCAATACATTTCATCCGAGGCCACTGACCAGCTCCATAAAGTCTCAACCCGAGGAAGCATACTACACCGGCACCTCGTTTACGACCGTTTTTTTATTGTATCCAATATATTTCGACACCGTAGAGACCGTAGAGTGCAACCATGATTGGCTGAACAACATCATGTTAGTTCACCTATTCTCTGATATAATTAATATTATTATTTTCGTTTATTATAATGCAACAAAGCCTATGAGTTCTACCGACGTGTCCTTAGGGTCACCACGCGATATACGGCTCACATGTCACCACGAAGTGTTTCCCTTACGTGACGGGTGTGTAGTAAGCTCCTAAATAGGCCGAACCGTCACAATCAAACTGCAGAAAAAAAATAAAGTACTTTGACCTGACAACAAAATTATATTCAATATTCAAACAATGTTAAGATTGTAGTTATAATATTATAAGGAATATTATAATAACATTTTTTAAAGATTCATTAACATTATAATAAAATTGACACGGTAAAAAAAATTATGTTTCCATAATGTTGTTTCATAACGTTTTAAACAAAATATATAGCTCTTTAGCATTTCCACAAAAACATGAATGTTTTAGATATTTTAATAATATACTTGTCTTATATTCAGAAAACATTTTCACAAGTATAAGGAAATATAAAAATCAAATATTATATTTAAACAATAAGCTGTAAGTTTAATTATAATATATCATTCTTGTTGATTAATTTTTAATATAAATAAGCTCAATTTAATTAGGTTGTTTTGAATTTTAAATTAATTTTTAATGCGAAATGTTGCATGTGTCAAGGCAGTTATGTATATTATGTTCTAATTGCATCTGAAAAATTGTTTATAACTTTTATTTAATTTAAATGTTTAAATATATTATTTGTTGGTAGCTAAAACATTAAAACAATATAGTATTATAATTTATATTTATTTTACACAGATAACATTTAATTTATATTAGATATCTACTCATTTATGTTATAGACAGATACAATTTATAGTACCTACACATTTTAAATAAGTTAATTTCCTCCATTAAGACTACAATATGCGATTGGAGTTAATTAAATTGGTAAATTTAGTACCATAATTGTGATTTTCGTTATTTGTAATTTTTTAATTAAGTCCGCCGGTGTTGGCTATTTATTAAGGAGCAAATTATTGGCAACCTAATTCACATATCGCTACGTGTCGCACGATCTCATGAGTGTGTACTGTTTAGTATTGTAGATGGCTAGCCCACGCACTCGCAGGTACATGCCAGGAGGTAACAAAATATAACGAAATGTTAGTTGGCCGTTTCGGGTGTTTCAGCGGACAATAAAAACTTCACGGGAATATGGATAACTCGTGGACAACTGAATATTTTCAGATAATTTCTTTTTTAATTGATAAACAACAACATTCTACAGCCCGCATTGACCTCAGATTTTTGATTTAATTTTGAATAATTGTATAAAATAATTTGTAAAAAAATCTATAAATTGTCTTTTTTTAAGAATTACCTACTAAGTTTTAAATTAAAATATTGAAAGCTAAAGTTCAATGCGCGCTGTAAAATATTTTTCTCAATCAATAAAAAAAAATAATCAAATTTGATTGATTTTACAGGGCACATTATACTAAGGAGAACATTATTGGCAACCTAATTCACATATCGTTTCGTGGTCGCACGATCTCGTGAATTTATACTGTGTATTAGTGTATAGATAGTCTGATGGTTACGCCCACGCACTCGCAGGTAAATGTCAGGAGGTAACAAAATAATATAACGAAATATTAGTTGACTGTTTCGGGTGTTTCGGCGAACACAGACTTCACAGGAATAAAATATTGAAAACCAAAGTTTAATGCACGCTGTAGAATATTTTCCTTTATCAATTTAAAATAAAATAATCAAATTAGATTGATTTTATAGGGCAGGATCTCTATTCCCATAATGTGTGTTTTTGAGAACAAAATCACATTACCGCCGGGAGCCTTAAAATTAAAATCTATTTCTATATTTTAATAGCAATTTACAAATATTATTAGATACCCTTTATTTAGATACATATTGTATAGTTCTTCAAGAATCTATAGAATTGATAAGACTAAATAATGCATCATAACTATGACATGCAAAATATGAGATAAGTAAATTATTTTCCTATATTTAACGTTAGTTTGATGTTCTAATTTCTAGGAACTGAATTATATCAGTTCTCAAGAATTAGTTATTTGAAATACAGTCCCACCTATAAATTGTATGTAGGTACTAGGTACTTCATATTAGGGCTATACCTATTAGGAAAGTCTAATAAGATATTGAGAAAAAATATTTTTTAAATAATTAATTAATTTTGAAACGATAATGAGAACCAAAGATAATAATTCAAATATTTAAAATTTTGATTTTACCTATTATCAGACGATATAAATGCCGTTCAACGTCACAACATTGGCGAAAGAACCTGGACATGCCGTGCACCAAACTACGTACGAAAATATTAAACATTCTTTGGGGGGAAGAATAAAAAAACCCGACCCGGTTGGGTTTAAATAATAATCTAATAATAATTTTTATTTTTGCAACGGGGACATTTTAATTAAGTAAAAATATTTTTTAAATAATTAATTAATTTTGAAACGATAATGAGAACCAAAGATAATAATCGTATAAACGTATATGTACGTCCGTGCTAATAATTCAAATATTTAAAATTAAATTTGACCCATTATCAGATGGTAGCTTCTATACTAGAATTGCCCTACTGTATATTCTATTTTGTATGAGTTTTTGAAGCTAAAGGTTAGGCAATGTTTACAATCTGTTATCAATAATATAGTATTATTGTGGCGTACGAGGAAATAGGTGTTGTTGTTGTGGTTGTAGACTTTGTGTGATTCCCTCGTAGCCAACTACATGTTGTGTACTTGTGTGTGTTACCCGTAGAGATATGTGATGAGGAAGAGAGTAGGTAAAACGTTGAATTCTGATTTAGAAGTAGATGTTTATTGTTATTGAATCGAAAGTGAGATAATTATTGCAAATGAAGGGGGCCGGTTGTGCTGGGGTGGTAACGACGATGTTGTCTCCTAGACCGAACAATGTCGGCGAAGGTGGAGTTCGACGTTGTCGATCGTCGTCCGTTCGGTCCTGCCGCCCGGAGAATCAGGACTAGAGTTTGCGTCGCGAGCCGGTTGCGTGTTCACACCGGGAGTCGTTACCAGAGAGAGAGCACGATTTATTTACCATATTAAACCATGAGATAGAGCGAGCCCGGGCCCGGCACGCCGCGACGTCCGAGGAGACGCCGCGACATGACGGACGCGAGTCGGTGTCGCCAACCCTAGAAAACATCGATTTGTAAACATCGTCCAAACATTTAGGTTGGGGTATAGGACGATTGGCTTCAAGTATGGTCTGCGACATGACAAATCAAATAGGTATGTCAGCAATATTACCGGCTTGGAAACAAATCGCGCACCCACCCTCCGCCAGCCATGTACTGTGACGTAGGCATTTCTCCGGTTGTCATTGGTCCACCACCACCCCTGCCGCAAATAGCCGCCGCCGACGAAGACTCCACCACTACTCCACCGCTCGACCAGTTGGAGAAATGCTTACGTCACGGACATGCGTATCACCAGCTGCTGACATACCTATTTAATTTGTCATGATAGTACCTGTATGTCTGTGGTAGCAGTTCACTTTTGCGTATGTTTATACACATTGCGTAGAGTACAACTTACTGTATAGCCCGATGTGCAACCATTGTGTCTAAAGCCGTGGTCAATTAGAGTCTTTACTCATTAAACAACAATCCACGTTATGATCTGTCGAATGTCGATCAGTGTAACATGACGCCATGACCAACTGCTTCTATCAGCAATCGTGAAATTTCGTAAGTATTTCCGTTTTTTGTCTTCCTTGTGTAGATATGAATTAATTATAGCTTAATTTAATTTCAATTACATATACTCCAACACAATTACTGTCATATAGTATGCGGTCTACCGGCCATTGTCATCTGCTATAGAGTGTGGTCTACCTGCAACCACCCGATTTTTACACGGGCTTATGATCTCAGATAGATACAATACGGTCTATATAGTCTCTTTTTTTTGGTTAACACTTTATCTTTATGACAATATTATGGCTTTCGCTAACAAAGCCTTGCCGCCTTGACATTTCGTAAGAGTAACGATTAAGGAATCAGGTATCAAAGTGAGTCAGACGTTTAAGACGTCACTTTTTGTGCGACACTACAATTTATTCTACATATTATTTTGGCACTCACGCAGTCACACTCTCAATATGGCAAAATATTTTTTTTTAATCATAAATAATAATGAATCAACCACCAATTTTTAATTAATAAAAATGTTTTAGCAAACAATGAAAATGCCCAATGTACTAAGTGTGAAAGTGAGATGAATTTGTACATACTTTAGGAAAGAAAGAAGAGTTTTACTGTATATTTTCTAAATTCTAAGAATTATTTTAGAATTAAGAACAATTGGGGTGGCATGAATTTTTTTTATTAATCATTCTCCGTCAAATGTTTGGCATGCTTGGCATTATCTAGAAATGTCTTTATTTCTAAGATTTGCAATTGTATTAATGAATTGATTGATTTTATATATCATAGAGTGTCTGGGCCGAAAGCCAAACTGGGTATTATGTATAATTTGGTGCTCGTGTAAGATAGGTTGAATTTGAAGGAGAATTACTTTTTCAAACTATTTTATATATAAATAAATGGAATATATTTTTGTTGAAAAATAATTTTAATTTTTTCAAGGTTTCCATAACAAAACAAACCATTCTGAAACGCTGGATAACTACATTGGGTATATGTTGGAATATGTACAGTTAATATAATTTATCAATCAATGCTATTATAACAACCAAATTTATGTTCCTACTCAATCAATTACTATTGATATTGATTTAGACCAAACAGTTAATTATCTCTGTAAAATGAAGAATCATACATATCACATTAGAAGAACTGTGCGGAAGAGAATTAGTATTTCAATAAGAAAAAAGACTAAGATAATATCAACTTTGCGTGTTAAAAGGCGTAGTAAAATTAAAACACGAATAAGCCTAAATTACAAAAACTTAATTTCAAAAAAAATTTATAAAAAGATTAAAGCACTTGATCAAGTAAATAAGAAACTAGTTTCAAATATTCGTTTAATGTTGGCTAACGAACAGGCCTGTCGAGATATTAATTTAAAATATTTAGAACTTAAAGATAAAGTTCTTGAAACAGAAGAGAAATTATTGATGAAAGGTGTAAATACAAAAGAATATTCAGCATTTCGTAGTAACGAAGACACTGAAATTACTGATGACCCTAAATTTGAACAATTATTAATTTGGCATATTAAAACAAAAAATACAATTCCTGTAAAAAAATATTTACAAAACTCAAATAATAATAAACAATTATGTGTTTTACCCAAGAATTGCAAAAATAAGTCAAGTAAACCTAAAAAGTTAAAATAAAGTATATGATATATACTATACTATACTATATATGATATCTGTTATAATATATCTGTATCAAATTATCATTTTTGTTTAGTAATGTAGTACAATATAATAATTACTATATAAAATACTTAAAGTCACCCAAAAATGGCTTATGTACATCTTATGTGCAGAAAAGAACCTGTAATGTGTCAAACCTGTGGAGGTTCTCTCAAGTCAATCACCTGCTTGTCTATTGTTGAAACCAAATAAAAACCAGAAATGTCTGACAACCTCTTCGAAGCCCTTAGCCCAATCTAAGACAACACCTACAAAATCACATTTCTAAAACTTATTGATATATACAACTTAATCTAAGGAAACCATTTATTATTTATATGTAACTAATATTTTATTTTTTTATAAGCTAATAACCTAGTAGTCGATGCTGTACCATGAATAATAAATAATAATAATAATAATACTTATTTTGTTAATTTATCATAGTTTAAATTTATAATAATTAGGTGTGTACCTACTAATTTATTATTTTTTAGTTTGAGTAAAAATCAGTACCTAGTTTCAAAAATAATTATTGGCAATTATATAAATGATTACAATGTTTTGTTATAAAGAGTACTATGGTTACAGGATGGCAACCATAAATTGTATTACAATTACAATTGTATACATAACACATGTATTTATGTTTATTATATCATTTTTAAATAAAGCTTGATTTGTATAACTTATTTATCATAAACGTAGATTTATTTATATATTTACAAATTTGTTTTTACTTATTTTAGATACATTACAACTACCTTTTAAGAGGATGCTACACACGCATGTGCTGTCTCCATCTTACAGATATACAACATAGCAAAAACTGCTTTGCGCTGAGTAGAACCACTCCATCTGTAGTTATAGTTAAGACTACAAATTGATATACAATATAGTTCAGAATATTATCTGTGAAATATTGTTTTTATTTTTTAGACATCACTTATACGAAAGAAGTTCGATTGTTTCAAAATGCATTATGTTTTGTGTTTTTCAAACTTCAAAAACTTTTTTTGTAGTTCCCCAAAAAATAAAAATGATATTTCACCACTAAAGTTCTCCTTTTTATGTGGTGAAAATGTTGTTTCTTAGTTACTAATGTAGCCTTTTTGGTTCTCTCCTGCGCAAAAAAAATGTTTGCTGTTTTACATTTGTGAAACGGAGACAACACATACGGGTGTAACATCCTCCTAATAATTAAATTTACTAATTACTAGTTAATGTTTGTAATATGTATATTTATTATGATGTATTATAGTATAAGATGTGTTAGATAATATGAATGATATGAAATGTTGATCTTAAGATGGCATTAATATTTTACTCAGATACATATTCATATTAGTCTTTGCTTAAGAGGACATCACACCTGCATGTGTTGTCTCTGTGTTACAAAAGTACAACATACCAAATTTTACATTAACTGTAATCTATTTTACTCTGTTATTTTTAAAATTGGAGTGAATTGAATTGGATTTTATTGTTATTTATATTTTTTAATAAGTTATGATAATTTTTAAATGTACAGTTTCAAAAAGGTTATAACTTGGTTCTTAAATTTAATATCAATAAAATCATCCAAGACAGTGGCCCCGAAGTTTTTAAAATGTGGTCGGGACTTTTACAAAACTTTACGGCCTCAATATCTTAATTATTTAATGAATAATTAAACCCTAATATACATTTACTCATAATCATGGCTTAAATATAGGTACACGATGATCATAATGAAATTATAATGTAAATAAAATGTGGCATATCGGCCAAATTTTTTGAAAAAGAGATCGGGTCACGGCCTGACGTTACATGGACTTTGGCTTTACTACTCCAAGATGCCATAGATAATAATCTTACCATTAAATTTTATCATTTCCAATTCACTCTAAATTTAAAAAAAAAAATAGTAAAATGGATTATTGTTATTGTAAAATTTGTTATGTTGTACGTTTTGCAAGAGACAACAGTGGCGTATTTATGGGAGGGATTTGGGGGGATAGATCCCCCTTGACCTTTTTTTTGTAAAGTTAAGTTTTCTTTAAAGTATTTTCATTTAAGTATAAACTTTTTCTGATAATTAAGTATAGCACTTACTTGACCAGTTATTATTTATTAAATTAGTAGGATGGTGCCCATTAAATTGTAAGGTTTATGACCTATATTAATTTATATATTTTTATTCAATATATGTATTTGTAAGTAAAGATTATTAACAATTGTTTTATTTATTTATTAAAAGTATGCCCGCATAAAAATTACCCACCCAGAAATTTGAATATTTAGAAATGACAGTAACAATTATTGTCATAGTCTACTTTATCTGATAAGTAATACTATATTATAAAATGTTAATGTTTTAGTTAAGAGTGTAAAATAATTACATTAATTGTATCTTGCCGTAGTCTAGTAAAAGTAGTTTTTAACTTTTCTTCTCTTATACTCCTTGAAAAACTTATCAGAACATATAATACAATAACATTGTAATTTTATACTTTTATTGGCTTAATATAAGACAAATAACAAATACTTAATTTATTAAAGCGATGGACAAATTGTATATTATAAATAATATGATATACTTACTGTAGTTGAGTTTTATTTTTAAAAATGTACAAATTTAATTACCCACCTATTGATTATAGAATAGGTATCAATAATATAAAAATTAACATTTACTTACATGATTACTGATTAAATATTCATATATTTTAAGTGGCAAGAAAGAGAAATATAACGTCCTTAAATCTATCATGTCTGTAATTTGTTAGTTGTAAATTATTGTAATTAGTCCTTCTATTTAACCATTTTTGTTTTCTTGTAAATATTAATATTCAATGGGTTTTGTTCTTCCATATTAAAAATGTATTAACATTTTTATAGTTATAATCCTAATAGTTGTTATAACAGAACTAAAAGTTATAAAATATAAGTTCAGTCAAGTATAAAATAAAAAATTGATCCATACAACTGTTTCGTAAAAGGGATAAGACTTCAAAATCACTATTATACTGATTATACTTACCTACATTTTAATTTTTTTTTAATCATATAATGGCCAAATTGACTTACCTTATCCTTTGTATCCGCTCTGACAGTCTTACTACAGCTGACAGTTCAATAATAAAATAATTTATTAAAAGGATTAATTAGACTTTTACAATCTATATGATTCACAAGTATTTATTTGCATTCTTATAGTACACTAAGTGTTAAAGTGATGTACCTGCATATTATGTTGTCTTCATCTTACTAAATTTGAATTACTAAACAAATGTATAATATACCAAAATGTACATCCAGCCATTCTAATTTGGTATTGTTAGCTGAAATATTAGATTGAATTTGACTTAATATCAAACTTAAATGTAAGAACATTATCTATGTCCGTGTCCTCTTATTGGTTTCTTACAATATTATAATTTTTAAGTGAATTATGAGCATTTTCAAATATTAATATTTTACAAACTCATATCTCACTTAAAAATCAAAATATTATAATAAACCAATGGGAAACACACAGGTTATGTTCTTAAATTTAAGTTTGATAATATGTCAATAGTCAATCCACTCTAATATTTAAGCTAACAGATAACTGCTAGATGAATGTTTTGGTATATTATGAGTTAGAAAGATAGACACAACATAATATGCGAGGATGACGTCCTCTTAAACATTTTATAATAACTAAAACCATAATAGTAATTATCATTTATTATTTAAAACATATTTTATAGCAAAGGTTAAGTATATTTTTTTTTTAGCTTCTAATACTTAAATTATTATAGCTCAGCAGTTATTATGCTTGGGCATTAGAGAGAAAAACATAAGTGAACAAAAGGTTAGGTATAATTGTATAAATATACCATAACATTATGAAGATAATTTATGACAATTAAATTTAAATATAAAACTTATTTACAAAAAAAATAATTATTAAAATACTGATTTATTTTACAATTTTTAATTAATTTTCAAACCATATCTACATTATACTCTGTACTTAAGAGGACGCTACACAGACATTTGTTGCTTTCGTTTTACAAGTACGTAACATAGTACATTTTAAGCCAAACAGATCACATTTAGCTCCGTTAGTTTAAAAATTAGAGTCAATTGACCACTTATAGAATATAAAGGTACAATTATTATCCAGGGCATCTCTTTTTTATTAAATTTTATTTTTAAAGCTAGTTTTGAGTTACAAACAATTTATAAAAAGCTTCAACCTCGGCCAATTTGTGTGCTTAATTAAGCATTGAATGACCAATATGTGCTACTCATTGTAGCTAACTTACATATTACATTAACACTATATATAATATATATGTGTAGCAGTACATACTGACATTCATAACACTGTCGATGAACAGTTCTGTACTTCCGTACCTATATTGTATATTACACATTACATATAGTTGACCAAAGCTTAAATATATTATCATGAATAAAAGACAAAACAATATGTGTACAATAATATAATGCAATATTAATTAAATCAAAAATAAAAACAAATAAAATCAGTATTATTATTAAATATGTAATATAATTTATTAAATTCAAGTTGTGCGTCGAGTACAAACAGAATTCGCGTACCGTATATCCACGGGTTATAAAAGAAATAAACTAAACAATATAAAAAAGCGAAAATTGCGATAACAACGACCGACGGCCGGCGTCGAATGCGATTGCAAAGGCTACGGACAGGCTTCGCGGCTTTAATAACAAACGAACTACGCAAATAGAGTGACGAGGATGGGAAAATGTCGGAAAGGCGAAAAAACGGTATAAGAGTACAATTTTTCGAAAAACGTTATAAATTGTCATAAATGTTTGAAAAATTTGAAAACTGATAACGAAAAAGAGGGATAACCGTCCGCTAAGGAAATCGACCGTATGTTCTATGGTAGAAGCGAAGCGGCGTTGATGACAAAATTTGATTTTGTTGATAAACGATAACACGTCGACGATGATAACAAAAATATTAAAATAACAGTTTCTCTATTAATTATTATTCGAGTCCTTAGCTTCTTAGTAGAAGAAAGTATCTAACATAATAATATAATATTCAATATTAATTTGTATTTTATTCTATTCCAATTTTTGCTTATTGTTAACAGTTAACTGGTAATTCTAACAAGACTTAGTGTATTTATGCAGCATTAAAATGTTGCTAAAAGTATATTCCTATTTTATAAGTAGATATAACTAGATTACTCAGTTGTATTATTATTGTTCCATTTGTCACATAAAATATGACACATCTAGGCATCTAGCATTCTAGCTCATAGGAATTAAGTTGATAATATTTAAATAAAATCGTAAGTAAGTCTACACATATTAATAAAGGAATAGTTGATTTGTGTAGTTTTCAATTGTTTTTTTATTTTAAATATTTGGTTCTAGGTCACTTTGTACGGTCGAGCATTAAAAGAGCAAAACTAGACACTTTGTACGTTCGGGTAAAAAGGTACATTGCAGAACGCGGATACTTTGAACTATTGTATACATAAAACATATATATGTAAATATAAATATTACTTATATAAATATAAGTTATATATCTAAGTAGTAAGTATATATAATGTCAATTATTAAAATGTAAAAATTAAAAATTAAAACAAAAAGTCAATTAATGTTTTAAAATATATATTAACAATTGGGGAAACAGATGAACAAAACGCGCTTTGGTGGAAACAATTTGTACCGTAAGATTCGGGGTGTATAGATATAGTTTTATATTGGTTATTTTACTTTTTATAAAAAATTAATTTTGGTATTGAAACTTTATACACTTTTATAGCTAACTATATACGTTGGTAAGTACAATTTCTACTAATATTATCAAATACATTCAAATACACTTCACTTAAAGGAAAATTTATGTGAAATGTCGAGAAAATACATACAATCTCCCGACTCCACGTAGGGGAGAACCCGACTAACTATCAGTACGATAGGCGTCGACAGCGCTCCCAGTGTTAATCTGTTTTCCCAATAGTATATTAACCCCTATATTAACAATAGTCAAAATAATAATAAAGTTTTTTTAATTAACTGGTTAGATAAAGGCCAAATATTTCTTGGTGCTATAATTTATTTTTAATTAATTTAGAAACTTAATGACCTAAAAATCTTGAAATTATCATAATAATCAAATATGATTATAAATTATAATTATATTATATTATTATCAAATGTTATGTTAAAAAATATATTAAAAATGCGTACAATATGTTGAAATGACAAAAAAAAATTACTTTTGATAGGTAATAACTCACGATTCTCTTCTATTTGGAATGTATAAGATATTAGAATTACCAAATAATATTTAAGCTTAATAACATGATCTGGTTATGACTTCAGACTTGTTTATATTAAATACATACTTAATGTATATTAGTACAAAGTGTTCGTGTTTTGCAATTTAAAGTTTTACCTGATCGTACCAAGTGTCTGGGTTATGCATTTTAAATAATCGACCTTACAAAGTGACCTTTTACCTAAATATTTGTATGCTATATTATAGCAAAATAATTGGTTGTTGCTATTTGTTTCCATTAAATGATTATTTTCTCTCACTGTTAATATTTTAATATTCAACTATTTGAAACAACTATTTAGGTAAATGTATTATGTGTTTTAAGAATTAATGAATTTTATATGAATATTATTTTGTTGTAGATAATTAAAATGTTGAGATACAGAGGAAAGAAAGTAGCACTTAATATTGTAAAAGAATTGGATTCATTTCCTAAGGTTCTAGAAGAAATTTATGAACCATCTACTTTTAGTAATGTTATACGTAAGATCATCATAAAAACATATTTGATCAAATTGTTACATTAATATTATGTACTTTTAAGTTCTGGTATTAATTTGTATTAACTTTAATTATTAAATTGTTTGACAACTAGTTATATTATTATGATTTTCAGTGACAGTTTTGATATCTGAAATACAGTATGTTTTACAAGAACATTACATTTACAGATTTGTACCGGACACGGACTATGAATCTAAACTTCCAACTAACATAGATATTACTGTTGCATCAACTTGTGATAGTAAGATATTTGTTGTTTTTAAAACACGATAGGGTTTTTAATTAAATTTTTTCTTATTTTTTTAAGTTTAGGTTCGGATATTGTTGATACAACAGGACAAAATATGATGTTATTTGGAGAATTAAAAACTGATGATACTTGGTGGGAAATGACAAAAGAACAGCAACAAAATTTCGAAAAAATCCGTTAATTCAATGCATATTTAAGAGAAAAATATCATTCAATGAAAGACATATTATGGTTGTTTGATGATTATAATACATTAAAAAATAAAACATCTGTTAGGTAAGTTAAAAATTTGTTGATATTGTAAAAATAATATAACAATATTTATGCCGGGTTGCATAAATAATTACTAAATATTGAATGAATAAATAGTGAGCTAATGTTCCCTTTAACATAATTTAGTGGCTCATGAAATGGTCCTTTACATTTTAGTGAACCATAAAATTGGTCAAGGTTTTATGCAACTCGGAATTAGTGGTTAAAATACTATTTTTATTATTGAAAAACAATTTTTATAATCACTATTTATTGTTGGACAATTTGTTAAATAAGCTTATACGTAATTTAATATAATATTGTTATTGTGTATAAACTATAAATCATTTTAGATTTATGATTGTATATTTATCATTGTTGTATAATATTAGTAGGGGTACCTAATGTTTAAAACATTAAACCATATTGTACAGAATCCTCTACTTGAAGCAGCTTTAAATTTACAAAAAATAAATGTTTGACAATATAAATAATAATTTCATGATCAAATAAATAAGTAAAAAATGTTTTACTTCATTATAAAAACAACAAATTAATGCCTTGTAAGTTGTGGCCTAATTTGCGTCCAGAATAACCAACATTATGTTGTTAGCTTTAGTGTAAGAATGAGTAAACTGACCTATTGTCAAACTTAAAGTTGAGAAAATGTTCTTTAAAAACATTATACGTGTTTGTAAATGTGTTTTATTTTAGGATATTTCTATTTTTATGCATATTATGAAAATATGCAACTTATAAGATTAAATAAAATAATTCAATTTGAAAATGCTCATAATATCTTGCTTTATAATATTGAAATATCATATAAAAGTCTACGTATAAATACAGATAATGTTAACTTTAAGCTTGAATATAAGTCAATTCACTCTAATACACTCTAATGGCATTCTGCTGAACACAAATTTGCTATGTTTTAGCATTGTTCACATAGGAAAAACTAATAGGTAGTGTGCTGATATCTTATTAAAGGCCGTTCTTACAATGTCCAGTAAAGTGTTGGTTCACGCTAAACAACTAATAACAGATTTAATTACCGGCAGAATTCGGCCGGTTATTTGTCAGTTAACTTTAACTGGACATTGTAAAAATGCCCTTAGTAACATAATTATTTTATCAGGAAAAACTAAAAAAATAATTTAAGATAAAATGTTGGTTATAATAATTAAAATTACGTAAATAATTTCTAGATTGATAAATTTATAAATTGCCATTACAATTGTAATTAAAATTTTAAAAGGGAATCTATCTACAAAAAATAACAGTGTCCGTTTGGAGTTGTGCACATTTTTGATACTGCTATTTAGTGTTGAGTACTAACTTTTCGAGTTCCCCTAAAATCATAGAAAATTACAAGTTTAACCTAAAACATATTTATTTTTCACAGATGAAACAATCTACTCATTATTTAGATGGGTCGATGATATATGGTTCATCAGCGAAACGTACGTGGTCGTTAATGACCACCAGCTTGGATGGCCAACTGTTGACAAGCATGGGCAGCGATAACAAGAGCCAAGGCGACCCCGCTACAGCCACAGTATATGCCGCTGGAAGACACTGAATCAAACGTCTGTCAGTATGGCAGTGGCACGTGTTATAGAGTAGGTGACATCCAGGCAAACGAGTTTCCCCTACTGATGGTCAAGCTCACATTGTGGATAAGGAAACACAACCGGTTGGCTAAACTACTGTCACACGTCAACCTGCACTGGGACAACGAACATATTTTTTAGGAGGCCAGGAAAATCGTTACGGCGTCCATACAGCACATCACTTACGCTGAGTGGCTGCTCGGGGAAAACTACAACAGGTGGAACTGGCTTGAACTATTGAATGAAGAGTTCAGTTACACGTACAACAAGACCACCGACCCGAGCGTCAGCAACGACTTTGCGACCACAATATTACCATTCTCTAATTCCTTGATAAAGGACACCATCAGGTTCGTGTACACCTGGTATAATAATATTATCATTATTATTATAGTGTATAGGTAGGTTATTTAGGGTTGATGGTTTGATAATAACTACAGTGAAATCCTAGTCATTTAAACACGTTTCATTGGAATAGTTAAGATCAATGTGTAAATGCAAAAACCGTTGAGTTATCTTATTTAACCCCGGTGAACTCATAATCGGCTTTTGATTTTTAAACGGTAACTTACATATTTTAATTTCAAAATCGGAAACAAAATTATATTATTAAAATTTCAATGTATGTATATGTTACGGGCAATGTGGAATACCGGACACTGTATACTTTGCCCGGTCAATGTGAACCACAATTTTTTTTATTAACCAACTAAAATTATTTTTTATTTTCATTTTAAATTGTAATTTTATTATTACCTATTGTCTAATTTTAATAATTTATAGTATTGTTTTGTTTTTTATTTATACCTATTTATAATATTTTTTTAAAAAACAATGATTATTAATTTTACTATCAGATTACGAATATTTTAAAACAATTATAATAATAATAATAATTGTTATATAATATTGATAGAATGAAAAAAAAAAATTAACTAATATTATCATTATATTATTTTTATAATAAATTAAATTCAATGCAGCTTTACAATAAACTATGAAACTAAACTATGTTTATTAATTGTATTCATATCATATTATAATATTACGAATATTTTGATGGAATAACAAAAAAACATAAACAAATATTATCGTTTTGTTTTTATTATAAATTATATTGTAAAATTGCATTAAATTAAATTTATTATAAAAATATTATAAATATTATAAAATTTTTTCATTCTATCAATATTATATAACAATTATTATTATGATTATAATCGTTTTAAAATATTCATAATATGATAATTAAATTAATAATCATTGTTTTTTAAAAAAAATATTATAAAAAGGTAAAAATTAAAAACAAAACAATAGTATACATTTTTATAACTAGCCAATAGGTAATAGTAAAATTATAATTTGTAATGAAAATAAAAAATAATATTAATTGATTAATAAAAAAAAATTGTGGTTCACATTATGGTAACAGGTAACACCGTGGTAACATATAATTGGACGGCGCGCGGGTAAAAGGAAATCAGTCAATTTTTATAAATAAAAATATATTTTTTGTTTTGTAGGTAATTTTACGCTGGTTCGACTGGTGACACTGCAATTTGGCTATCTTTCTTTATAATGTTGTTAAGAGGACGCCACACGGGCAAACGAAACCATGCAATGACCAAGAGAATGCGCTGTTAGGTGTTTTCGTGATCCGCAAGCACGCGACGTTTAAGCCGCGCCCACTACACACAGCCGTGTAACGACCGACGAATTGCTCGTTCGGGAGCGTTGTTTATTATCTTATGAACGTTCGTCCGTGATGTGTCGAATCGAAATAAAATGCATACACCTAAATTCATTGCCACCATAATATTTTAAATATTCGCTCTTATGCACTAACCATCTTTTAATTAAAGCCACTGTCTGCCCAATTGTATACCTATTTGTATATAACAATATTATGTTGCCAAGAAAATCTAGTTTCTACCGTACCTTTAATTGTAGTACTATTAGTACTAACATTTTAGGTATTCGAGTTGACAATATTTTACACGTACAATAACTTACGATTTACATTTTGTTTGTAAAAATATCAATATAGACATAACTATTATGTATTTAATTTTTATACTTACCCATATTTTCGAATGTATTACC
This sequence comes from Metopolophium dirhodum, assembly GCF_019925205.1. Lineage (NCBI taxonomy): Eukaryota > Metazoa > Arthropoda > Insecta > Hemiptera > Aphididae > Metopolophium > Metopolophium dirhodum. The sequence goes on from NC_083560.1 coordinate 110,703,038, forward strand.
ATAAAACCATTGATTATAATACATATTATTATTTATATTATTCTATATTACACTGAGGACGCTAAACCAGCGAAAATACCGTACAAAAACATGCCAATTTTGTTCCAATAATACGGCCAACTGAATGGTTTTAGAGCAAAATACCTTAATTAAAAGTTGTAGAAGAGAGTTATATCGGATGACGTATAAGACTCGATTTTTGATATTTTAATTTTTTATACCAATTATTCGCAAGTAAAAAACTGAAAACGCAAAACGATTTTATCGATTTTGAGAATGAAATATCGAAAATCAAGTCTTATACGTCACTCGGTATAACTCTTCTTACATTTTAATCAGCCATAAATAAACTACTTGAATTGGATTTACAACTTACTGAGTTGCAATCTAAGAAATTAAAAAATAAAAAAAACATTCAACTAGTTTAAATTATATTTAAATAGTTTATTAATTTTTTTTTATAATCATTTTTTTTTTTATGTGGTCTGGTTCTCGAATATCTGATTTCAGCATTCTTTTAGGGAATTGTGGATCAATAATTTCGGGTAATAAAGACTTCATATAAAACCTTAAAGTACAAAATATAATAAAGTATAAAATATAATATATTAATAAAATAGGTAAAATAGATAAATCATTTTATTGACTGCATTCGTGTGAAAGATTATCTAATTACTCAGAGTGTACAAATTATTAAAAAAAAGGACTCACTTTTGTAGCGGTTCAGACATTTTGGAATCCCAAAATGATTGATCAAAGTATATTTCTTCTATACTGATCCATTTGGCCGTGTATATCACAAAAAAGCATTTTTCTCTTTTAGTAGCGTGTAATTGTCCCATTATTTGGTAGTAATATACGTGATCTTTTTTCAATTTAGTTTTTTTCCCTTCAACTTTGCAATACTTTAACTACTTCTAAACTAAATGAGTAAAATCAATATATTTAGATATATCGTATACAGAACATAAGTAGTCAAATAAAAAATTAACTATAGTTTAATTTGTTTGATAAAATGCGTTACTCATAATATATTATGTGAATGTTTTTGATTCCTTAATTGGACGATAATTATATATTATAATTATCTACGATATCTTTACGATGAAGATGAAATATCATGCTATAATCATTTTTTAATTATATGTCCAAATATAAGTAATTATATTAATTGATATTTTATTAGATAAAAGTATCTGACAGCCAGAATTGCGTTTGTCATTAGACATTTGGTTATTATCAAACGCATTAAAAAGTTAATAATTTAGAATGCTTAATAAGTATATTATGAAAATAATATACTAATTATAATACAATACAATATTAGTCTATATAATATCAATTATAATATAATAATAATATCATTGTAACAAACAATATTCAATATCCCGCGCGTTATCGAATACATATCAGTACTTCATAGTACACCATCGAATGCAAGCCTTCAAGATAGAATAAACAATTTTTTTGTACGTTATAATACACAGTGTTTCGACAATCCTTTATTTTCCGTGTTTATTTGAATAGTTTCTTATAAACATATAACGCCATTCTACTACTTTAAGTTAAAAGATCAACGGACTTTGGTATTCGACAGCAATACAGCATTCGTCAAGCAAAATTCAAACATTGAAACAGGTAAGAAAATTGATTTTATTTACCAATTTTTTTTTAAAATTCAATTCTTAATTAATTTTGGTACTTCAATCAGAGTTGAGCAAAATATTATCTAGATAATTATTCGAATGAAAAATTAGTCGAATCATTTGTTATTCGAATAATATTGTTTTCAAATTATTCGAATAATTGTAAAATTATAATTATCAAAATAATTTTTTATTCGAATAAAATATTATCAAAATAATCATCTAAATAAAATTGTATTCGAACGATGATGCCAAACTCTGATTTCAATATTAATTGTTATACATGTCGATCCCACAATTGGGGCCTGATTTATAGAAATTGGTGACTCTTTATGTACTTATACCTAGATTTCCTAGGTTTTTCTTTAGAGGTGTTTTTCATAAATAAATTTAATTTTTTACAAGTAAAACAAACAAAGCCAAATATACTGAAAAATATAAAAAGAAAAATGCAACAAATTTTCATATTATTAAATTAAATTTTATGTTTAAAAAAATGTAATCATGACCTTAGTGTTATTGATATTATTGTATTATCATTATTTGTTCATACTTATTACACATGATCTAAATTTACTTTATCTTATTGTTGTAGATATACGATCATAGTACGTCAAATATAATTATTGGACACAGAAGAAAAAAAGTAAAAAAATAAATGGACTTTCAGAAGGTCGTTCATCAAATACTGCTGTTGTTATTTACCATAGAAATTTCTACGACGTTTGGTAACCATGAAGAAGACTTGTTCGAATTAACATCAACCAGCGATAGCCCGGGTTTGCAGTACGAACTCATAGGTAATGGTAGAGCTTGCGGAAGTAGTTGGACAGTAAACACATATATGGATTTAAAATTTTTAAATAACAGTCTTAGAAATATTAGACAAATGTTAAACTCAATTGAACTAATTGCGTTCAAAGACATTTCTATAACTTTGTATCAGTTAAAAAAACACACGAACAGATTGGAAAACGAGATAGGTTTAATTGTACAAATGGGTAGACATAACAAAAAAGTTAAGCGATCTATTGAGTTTGGGGGTACGGCATTAAAATGGATGTTTGGAGTAGCCGATGCTGACGATGTACGAAGATATGATAGTACGATCGATAAATTAGAAAACAATGAGAAAGATGTTATGCGTATTGTTCATGATCAGATATCTATACTAAAAAGCACAATAATTAATTTTAATGATTCCGTTACATCATTTAATGAAAATAAGAAAATATTTGATGCAAATATGAAAGAAGGCAAGAAAAAAGTGAACGAATTGATTATTGAGATAGCTAAGGAAGACAGAAAAATCATTATTCTGAGTTCGATAACTCTTTTAGAAAACACTATATTTGAATTGGACATGTTTATTAGTAGGTTGCAAAGAGTAATTTCTAACGTACAGAATAATGTAGTAGATGCGTTTATAATAACACCTGACCAATTGCTTTCGGAAATAAAAAATATTCAGAGTATACTCCCGGATGATTTGAAAATCCCTGTTAAATTTGATGAGAATAATATTCAAGAAATATTCAAAATATTAAGTATTGAAATGCACACAATAAATGACAGATTTATTTTTTCTTTAAAATTTCCTCTGTGCCTTATAGAAAATTTCAACGTTTATTACATATTACCTATTTACATTCCAATTAATGAACATGGTCAATTTCTGCATATGACTAAAAATTCTATGTATTTGTTAATGGACAAAATAATGACCAAATATTTTATATGGCCAGATTTAAATAACTGTAAAGTAGTGGATAAAATATTTGTTTGTGGATTTAATGAAATTATACATAATTGTGACACGGACCCCACATGTGTAACAGAATTACTAAAAAATTCTTTAACTAAACCACCTCAATGTGATACTTATATCTCTGAATTCAAAACAGAAATGTGGTATCCCTCATTTTTCAAAAATCATTGGTTTTTCGTATGTGAAAAACCCACTACAATTACTATAATTTGTAATAAACAGTCTTTCACTCAAAAAATTAAAATTAAAAGTTCTGGAAAGTTATACTTGAAGTCTGGGTGTATTGCTTACACCTCGAAAGGTGTACTAAAAACTGAACAAGTATTAAATCAAACATATTTCTCAATTCCAGTAGACTTATCTCTTACAAATGATTCATGCTGTAATGTATTCAATTTTTCTAATCAAGCCTATCCCAAACCTATCCACTTCGATGAAATAAAAAATATTAAATTTAATAAAGATGCGTTCAATACAATAAATAAACAATTAGACCAACAAGATATGTTAATAAATTCGCTTATTGTAGATAAAACGTATGAATTTATATACACAAACAAATATTTAGTTGTCATAATAATAGTTTTTTTAATATATTTTATAGCAAAATTTTATTTAAATAGGAAAGCAAAAAAATTAGCTATAGAAAACATTAATTTAAGTTACAATCCTCCAATTTCTAAAAATTAATTTAGTAAAGGTTCTTAGTACGTATACCTGATATTATATATTATTATATAATTGTCAAATACCATTCACAACATTTATATTATTTTTTCGGAAGTTAATAATTAGTATGTAGGTATATGTTTATCTTACTTTTTTCTACACTTATATATTGTATAAATGTTCTTGTATAAATATATTTTATTTTATAACATACTTTAATGAAATTGTTCAAATAATCGAATGTATAATCGGATTGAAATGCATCACCTTTATAAATTCAATTTTATTTGTTACTTTTAAAGTAATTACTAATTTGTATAGTTGTGTTGTAAAGATATCTAATACACTAATTATTTTATGATTTGCCTTGGCAATGAGCACCCTCACTTGTTTATTAGATATTAAAAAAAAAATTGTATTATTACTATTATGTACCTAAAAATTTTAATATATATGTCTCATTATATACTATATCGTGTGTTTTTTATTATTACTATTATCTCTATAAAATTGCTACTTGTAAAGTTGGATAACTGAAACACCCACTTAGGTTGAATTTATATATTTTTGTACATTATATTGGGCTCACTGCCCGTAATAAATAAATAATAATAAAATAATGAGTTTTAGTTTTTATAAATTCTTATATTTTTAACACAATAAATATTATATGTTATATAGAAATTAGTTTTAAATGTTTTTGAAGAGTTTGTTATGAATATTTTATATAAAATTAGAGGACTCGATTTTCGATATTTCATTTTCAAAATATATAAAATCGTTTTGCATTTTTTGTTTTTTGTTTTCACTTTTTTGATTTGTGAATAATTGGTATAATAAGCTAAAATATCAAAAATCTAGTGCTATACGTTAACAGATTCAACTCTCCTCTTCAACTTTTATAAGAGGTTTTTTGATCTAAACCCAGTCAGTCAGCCGTGTTTTTGGAACTAAAAAATAAGTTTTTACTCACAGCCGCGGATGTCACGGCAATACGGTAATGCAAGGACGGTCGCGGGCATCGTAATAAATCGAGCATAATTATACTATGTTTTATTTCACGTAAATAATAATATGAACGTAATAGGTATATATAAAAATAATGCAACGACGTGCGAAGCGCGGACCGCCGATAACAGACCGGTTTTGACCTGCCGGCGGCCGGCGAGTCTGGATGTCGGAGCTAGGAGGGGACAAACGCTGCCGCTAGAAACAAAAGCAGCACATGACGGCCGTAATTAAATTTTTTTTACTGTAAAACATGCCAATTTTGTTCCAATAATACGGCTTACAGAATGGTTTTAGAGCAAAATACCTTAATTAAAAGTTGTAGAGAAGAGTTATATCGGGTGACGTATAAGACTCGATTTTCGATATTTCCTTCTCAAAATCGATAAAATCGTTTTGCGTTTTGACTTTTTTTCACTTTTTTACTTGCGAATAATTGGTATAAAAAATTAAAATATCAAAAATCGAGTCTTATACGTCACCCGATATAACTCTCCTCTACAACTTTTAATAAAGGTATTTTGCTCTAAAACCATTCAGTAAGCCGTATTATTGGAACAAAATTGGCATGTTTTTGTACGGTATTTTTGCCCGTGTGGCGTCCTCTTAAGAATGAGATATCCAAATTTCAGTGTCACCAGTCGACTCAGCGTAAAATTACCTACAAAACAAAACGAAATATTTTTATTTAAAAAATTGACTTATTCCCTTTTACCCGCGCACCGTCCAATTATACCTTATTGAGTGAATATATTTTGTTATTTAGGTAACTCTTATAGTTAAAAAAAAAACTTTAACGTGTCACAGGAATATGTTCTTACACTGGAAAAAAAATGGTGTACTTAAATTCCTACACAGAAACATAATATAACATTATATTATGTAAGTTCCCACACCAATGATACACTGCGTTTTTATAAATAAATTTCTGATATTTTTAAAATTATTGAAATCCTACATAATTTTCAAGTTCATACATACATCTAAATAAGAATCACAAATAGCGACATAAAAACGAAAATCAGTAAAAAATACGCCGAAATAGAAAATGTTATAAGTGACAACATTTTAAATTATACAACAAATAAAATTAATAAAATCGATTATATATTAAAAATTTAGGTTTTCAAGTTGAGCCATATAAGATATAAAATATGATGTTTTATTTATAATTTTTCATTCGTAAAATGTATTAAATTTTTTTTAAGAGATTGGATCATTCAAATGATGTTTGACTACATTTTAACATTTTATATAATATTATAATGTTTTATTCATTTAGTAATAATTGTATTATCCCAATAATCACAGATAAATGATCAGTGTAGGAACTAATACCTACATAAGTTATTCTTAAACCGTGTAGGACCTAACATATATAATACCCAAACTTTTTTTCCTTTAAGGTACTTACATAATATGATTTATCAACAAATAGGAACTAACCAATGAATTTGTTACCTCCTAGGTCTCATGTATGAACATACGTTCGCCCACACGCTTAGACCTACGACGCCTTAACCTCGTACACATTGACTGAATCTAAAACAAATTAAATTAGCGCTGGTGAAGTACGATTGTATGTGCTTGTCGGTTATACATTGGTTCCTTCTAAATTAGAATGACTCAAGAGTCTATATAACATGCTCTATTTGGTTTAAATAAACATATACCTCTCCACTGTTCATTTTAAAATGTAAGAGGTAAAATTGCTGAAATTAAACTCAATCACAGTTTTAGAAACAAGTTTATTGGTACGCGCGAGTGGTAGTGTTATAACTTAGAAAAATTATATTGTCACTTCAGGACAGATTGCTTTGCTTGTCTGACGTATCTAAATTTAAAAGTTGCTAAAATATATTTGCATCTATACTACATATATTATATTAATTAAAATTATATTGACTACTGTCTAGATTGTAACTCAACAATATATGTACCCACCCCAACAATATATTAAGATGTCCATTGCTGTGCTTTTGTTTGCAAAGAGATTAATTACATTTAGTTGTGCGATGCCACTTTAGCCTACTTATAATTATTAATTTATATGTACCTACGTTTTTGTTTAGTTTATATACGGAAGGCCAAGTGATCAACGCAAGTCTTTTGCTAAAGGAACATTACAACCGACCAACTGGTTTACTATTAAATTAAATTACATGGATCAGCTTGTCAGAGGGCTATCTACGCAGAATACACAAAAAATCGATATGCTATTTATTAAAACGGTAGGTTTTTGGAATACTACCAATATAACGCAATAACATTTTTACAACTCATAGATGGATGACATCATCCATTTAACAGACTATATTATACGTTTATATATTTTAATATTAGTGATTCAAATTTTTTTTCAGCTTACAAATTACTAATACAGTGTTCATCCAAACAACGTATTTGGAATGGACATTGTGAGTTTGGATATACAACGAAGCCGCGATCATGGTATACCAAGCTACACAGAATTTAGAAAATATTGTTGACTAAAAGCTATAAGAAATGTACAAGATTTATCTCAGATCATGGTTGAAGGTGTAAGTTTAAAAGGATTTTAAATATTAAATAATAATATAGTGATTATTTTATTCCTGTATATTATAATATTTAATCAACTGATAGACTATTGAAGCAATACAAACTTTGGAGAGATATAGTGCTATTGGTAGGTGCATTGTTTGAGAAACACAAAGACGACTCAATGGTTGGCCCAACGATGAGATGTATCATTAGAGAACAGTTTATAAGAACTAGAAAGGCAGACGGATATTTTTACAATTTACCAAAAGTAATTATGAATGTTAATATATCTGAAATATTTTTAATGAATGATCCTGATTTTAATTATATTTTTTAATATTTAAGATCAATTGACAGAAACCAGAAAAGTGATGCTTGCCAGATTCTTTTGTGATAACGGCAATAATGTCACAATGATGTAGAAAAAAGTATTTTTGATACCTGAAATGGCTGATTTGCGACTGTAATTCCCAATTTATTCCAAAAATCAACATCAATCACTGGTCAGAAATGGTCGATACATTTCAAAAATAATCTTGTATTAATCACTGATGTAATTAATTATAATGTATTATTGTTGAAAAACAATATTAACAGTTTTTTAAATTTAACAATTAATAATCAGCCTTTGATCTAACCTTTTTTGTTTTACCTAGGTGTCATGTTTTAATAAATATTTTTAAAATGAATTATGAGTCTATTACATTTTTGATTGTATAAAATACATTTTTAAATGTTGATAAAATTTTAGGGTGGTATTCATTAAATTAAAAAAATAAATTATACAACAACAATCAAGATATGATTTAGAATCAATAATGAGTTACGTATCCAAAATTTGTGATCATATTGTTTGTGTCATCTAAAGTTATCTGCATGTACGAAAAAGTGGGTCGTTACTTAACGTTACTTATTGCGTGTGCATGGGTATGTGTGTTACCCAATAAACATTTTGTAATTTTAAACATTAAAATATTAAATGTATCATTTAAAAACATCAATAGTTAAGTATTAATATAAATGGTTTAATTAACATTTGATAAAAGTTTAAACAAACTATTAATATAATGTCAGGACTCAGGATGTCATTTCTATGAATGTTTAAAAAATATAATCTTGTATAAAACATTGATATATTTATTTATAATGTATTAATGTTGAAAAATAACATTAACAGTTTTTAAGAATTATAAGTTTTTTAAATTTAATAATCAATAATCATTCTCTAGTCTAACCTTTTTGAATTGTATCAATGTGTCATGTTTTTAATATGAATTATAAGTCTTCTTCTACTTCAGCATATAAAAACAAAAAAAATACCTAACCTTTTATGTTTTTCGGTAAAAATGTTAAATAAACAAAACACAAAAAATATATAATAATATTAGGTAATTTTAAAATAATTTAATACATTATATTTCATGTACTATTATAAACATTAATTATTTATTCAGGGTAAAAATAAAAAATATTTTTATAATATACAATTGTTCAACAAATCATTGTCCATATAAGAAACATACATTTTAAATTAATAAACCTATAATAGCATGTGTTCTATCACATTTAAGGAAAATGTAGTTATTTTAATTTTAAATACCTACCATTTAATATAAGTCACAATACATTTTTTCAAACATCAAAAACAATTTTAATTATTATTAATACTTATTTAAATATCAATCTGATTTGTTCATGTTTCATGAATGATTTGTGATTTATAGGTCACATATATCTTTAATTTTAACACCATATATTTTACTTTGATACTTTTAATACTACTGTAAATTTTAATTAATAACAATACCTATATATTCTTATCATATTTTTTGAACAACTGATAATAAATAATTTAATACTACTTACCAATATTTGGCCTATTTTAAGTTATAATGTTAGAATCAGCATTATCATTTTGTTAATGTTTCAATGTTTAGCTAACCTAACTTTAAATACTTAATATTCAATTTTACACACAATAATATTATCGTCAATCGACAATCAGTTTATATTTAATCAATATTTAATATTCTCAGTCGCCTCAGTGGCGCCGAACATGGGATACAGATCGGGCATTTGCCCAATTTTTTTGGGTGATGGGCGGTGGTTGCCGTGGGGCGTGGACTGTGGTGTATGGGTACCTTCTAAGTAGTATAATAATTTTGGAAACATGCCACAAGGTAACACATCAGTCTAGTTCTAGTTCCACTGTCAACAGCAGATTAATCATTTAAAGATAAATTTTAATTGTTTTTTGATTTAATAATTATTCAGATAAATAAATTTAAAGAAAATAATTTTGAAATGATGAAATATTTAGCTTTTGCTTTCTATCGACATACTCAATGCAATTTAGTGGTGAGAAAATGAATCTTGTTGGTGCATTTGAGAGACATTTAAGTTCACGGTAGTTTTAAAATGCATAAGGGAAAATAGTGGGTGACTGTAATGTTAAGTGTTAAGTTTGAATTAAATTAGGTGCGGATTGCGAATAGGCTGAATCCCCCACACCCAAAGGCCTTAGATGATACTTAAAATATTTCAAATCGTTCCTTACTTTTCAGTTTATTAGATAAAATAAAGATGGGTTATTATTGAGGAGCAATACTAATTACTATACGTCTTAAAACATTATATTATAATGCTTATTAGTTATTGACATTTAGGAATGATTGTTAATCGTAATATTTTTCATCTAGCCACCCACCCTTTTCATTTCTAGCGCCTGAATTCAATGATATAATGTCATTGTATAGTGTACACTAAAATTAATTCTGAGTAGTGAGTGGAGACGATCTGCCGGTCATCCTATATTATAATAGTATTTTTAAATTTTAACAAAATAACTAAGATCGTGATTCTTTATTTAAACATCTAATTTCGTCTAAAATTATACTTAAAATAGCACTAAAAATTTATAATTCAAATGCTCATACAAAATTAGTTTGAATTTTCGATATACATTATTTTTTGTTAGAAGGTAGAAAGCTTATGAAGAATATTGTATTAAATTTTTAAATCTTAGGTATAAATAAAAAAAACTCAATATGTCCGTAAACTACATTTAAAACAAGTCAAAATATTTTGAAAATTGTGTAGTGTATACAAAATATTATTACTTTCAGTGAAAATGTTGTTTATATACAGTCATTTGTTTTAGAGTTACACCAAAAACCAACATTTTGTTGAAAACCAATTTTACGTAAAAATTACCATTTTTCCTTAATTTTTATTTTGTTTTTCCTAGCGCTTTTGAAAACTATTGAGAACTTTTGAACTCCCGAATGTACCAACTAGATTTACCTTCCCTAGGTACAAGATACTATTGAAGAAAATCGAAGCAGTTATACTGCCTCAAACAGTAAAGACAGACACAATAAAAAATAAAAAAACACAGCATTGTATAAAAGCTCCACTCAGAATCTAAAATTTGTTTGAATTTCTAACTCAAAATAATTTGCAAGTTTTCGTGATTTTGAAAAGTGTTGTCAAAATTCTTATTTCAGACGCTCATAAAAAAATATTCAAGATTTACGCTCAACTTTTTGTATTTTGACAGAGAAAACATTTTTTTATTGACAGAAACTAAAAAAAAGTAATCAAAATTTTCTTATGCATATTATTAATATAGCTCAAAAAAAGTCGAAATATTTCAAAAATTGAATATTATGATTAGAAAATGATAATATAAACATTAGGTGATTATTTTTGGTGTAACTCAAAAAAGTATAACTGTAAGTACGTCATTAATGTATAGAATGTTATCACTTATCAGCAGTTTCTATTCACCATACAATTATAAGTTATTTATATGCATAAGACATTTTTTTCTTAGCTAAGATTTTTCGCTCGATATAAGGCTCCTTATGATACTGTAGCGTGTAATTAAAAAAAAAAAGTTGAGCGTAAATTCGTAATTTAATAGATTTTTGAGTTAATAACTCAAAAACGCTCAACCTATATATTATATAATATAGTATTATATATCATAAATATATATGTAGATACTTGACATTTTCATCAAATACCTATTTATATTATTGCTTTCTCTATATATGGTATAATGTTAAGAAAATATTTTGAGTCTATTTGAACTATTTAAAGACATTTTTAATTTTTTAAATTTTTTTAGCTTGAAAATGTAATACAAAGTTCTTCATAAGTTGTTATAATAACAATTAAAAAATATTGAAGCTATATTTGAATTCAAATTTTAACAAAATTCATTAAAATCATGAATATTTGCAAATTATTTGTACGTTCAAAACTTTCAAAACTTCCTTACAACCAAAAAAAGCACTTTTTTCATATGCCGTTTCTCCAGCCCCCCACCAAATTAAAAATACGTTTTCGCACGAAACATTTTATTTATAGGTAAATGTGTTAGATTGAATATCTAATGCGAGCGAATCGACCAAATTTTTTTCAGTTTGGGGCAGGGCCTAAAATACATCTGATTTCAGGGGACACACCACACACTTATTAATAGAACTATTACTTTTGGGATTTGACAGTTTTCTATAACAAAAAAACCTGTTGTAACACACAAAATCCCCCCCCCCACACTTTAATATACCACTTCACTGTAAGTGAGTGAGTGAAGTAACTTTTTTAATTATTTTAAATCGCTAAAAGCAGTAAAAGCCTATGTGTGTAGTTAATTGAAAAATATTTAAATATTTTTGTATGTTATCATCATCAATTAGAATATAATAATTTATGTAACAAAATAGTTTATAAGAATATTCTAAACAAATTTTCTAACAAATTTTATTATGTTTAGAAAATAATATTGGGTTTGTTAAATAAACTGTTATACTTATAATATAATATTATATGTATATTATTATGTATGTAGATCCTTTTAGTTATATTTATTATAAGGAAAAATAACTATCTAATTCTTTAAAATCTGATTTATGATTATAATAATCAGTTTAATAACTTTAATTTTTTAATACCGTCAAACGGGCCAAAAATTTTATCTTTTAGTCTTACCTCCATAACGGTCTCTTTTCAATTAATTAATGTGATACAAATATTCTGTTGTTATCTTAAGAATATTTAAAATCACTTTGGTAGTGTTGCAGCATCAAATTTTAAACGAAAGTATTAATTTTTAGTTTAATATCTATTGTTTTGAAAAGGTCCGAACTCCGAAAACTTACACTAATTCTCATTGAACTAGACGTTTTACATAAAAATTGATAGTAAAAAATATGTTAGGATGTGTGTTAGGTTATGCCCAGGGGGGGTGGATAATAATTATAATCATTAGGTAGGTGGGTACTGTAGTCGTAGGTAGGTATCGTAGGTATCTTTCAACGGTACACAAAATTAATTGACAATCCACACTATTGAATTAACTGTTTATTAAACATAAACAAACACACAAAATACGAGTCTCTTATGAATGGCTTACAAACATACGGGCCTTGCTCGAGGACCCGTGCCGCCCTTCTACCACAGTGCTTAAATAGGTACCTATTATTTTACAAAGTATTGCCTCAGCTCATTTGCTTCATTGGCCTATTATTACGAATAATGTGATAGGTACTGTCTATTATTTTTATTATTTAAATAATTGGCACACACAACAGTACAATAATTAATATCGATGAACATCATATTTTTGTATAATATATTGTAATAATTTTAATCCATTTAAATTAAATCTCGTTTTGGTCGATCCCGTGATCTTCGACAGCCGAATCCGCGTACCAAGCCTGCGCTCTAGTGGTCTGAATGAGCGAAACACGCGTATCCGTGTCGGATGCAATATTACCATCACATGGAGTGCGCCTGTTCTATATAAAATTACGATAGGTACTGTGATGCTTTAAACGTACTTAAGTGCCAAAATTATACAATAGCTTGTTCTTAATAAAAATATGTCGACTGGGGTTTCTAAAAAGTTTCCCATAAAAATGATTAATCAATTTAAAATATGAAATATATCATGCTAAATATTTTAAAATAAATCTAAAAAACATTATGACGTATAGCGAATTTAAAAGAATGCAGTTATTAAAATGAGAAATGACCACGGAAAGAACATCGACTTATGTTTTTTGAATATTATCACGGGTTGCAATTTTCAATAATTTTACATCACTAATTTCTTTTTAAAATCTGGTAGTTACGTATATAATAAACATTGTATTTTTAGGTTAATAGTAAAGTTATACAATTTGAAACCTCTAAAAATAAAAGTAAAAAAAAAAAACATTTTTAAAATTCTATTAGTTCGTAGCTAACAAAATATGATAGCATTTTTAAATACTATTTCCCACCCATATTTTAATCAAATAATAGGTCAATGTTTCAAGTAGGTACCTACAATAGGTAGTACCTACGTAGGATTGAAACTTGTCTGAATTACCTAGGTACTACCTATTTATATTAAGTATTATTTTGGATTTTGACATAATAGATAATTCGTTATTCTATATTATTGCTATTTATTTAGGTATGCCTGAATAGGTAGTTTTAAAAAATTATATATTATAAATAGGTACACAAATTACAAATACAGTATAAAAAAAGGTGGGCAATTGGGTATCACTCTGCTGTACAGTAGGTTGTAAGAGGGCCACTGTAATGGATTGTGTTAAATTTGAATTCAATGATATAATATCATTGTATAAGAAAAACTATTCTGAGTGAAGACTGTCAGTCAGTGTATGATATTATATAGGTACTAAGTATGATGATATTATTATCAATAAAGTAATTTATATACAAACTATTTAAGTGGAACCTTGTTTTAATGTCCAATCCTTAGATATAAAAGTTGAATATTTTTTCTTTTTTTAACTACAAAATAATTTTTAAATCTTAAATTTTATACATTTTGTCAAAATTCGAAATTGTAAAAATATTTGTAAAAAAAATTGTGCCTATGTATTTTTAATATTTTTCAACTGCTATAATAACAATATATCAGGAGTCTTGTAATTCATTTTCACACTTTTTTACCCTACAAACAAATACTAACAAAACTAATATTTTATTGACAATTAAAAAAAAAAAAAATTAAAAATTGAAAATTAAAAATGTCCGTAAACAGCTCAAAATAAGTTAAAATGTTTTGGGAATTTTTTTAAGTATTGGAATTGATAAGATAAATATAATATAGTGTAAATTTAATGTATTTACGGACATTCGTTTTTGAATCACAGCAAAATAAGGAAATCGCTACATGAGAAATCTAATGTCGTAATAATATAAACTTAAAAAAAACGCTCATAAAAATATGATTTGAATTTCTTGTAGACATATTTTTTTTTGATAAAGATAGGCAAATTTATGAGGAATCTTGTATTACATTTTCAAATCTAAGATTGAAAATTTTTATGTATTTCTAACTCAAAATAATTTGCACATTTTCGTGATTTTTACGTATTTTGGCAAGATTTGAATTATAAATGCTTATAAAAAAAAAATTGTGACAATAGATTTTTAATATTTTTCAAATGTCATTGTAAAAATATATTAGGAGCCTTGTATTAAGTTTTCTAGCATTTTTACTCAACAAATAAAATTTAATTGACAAATAAACTAAAAAAATTTGAAACTGAAAATGTCCGTAAACAGCTTAAAACAAAATTAATTTTTGCCGAAAATGTTATCGAGTGTATAAAATATAATATTAGTCATTAGAATACTTTAAATGTTTCAAATACTCACAAATAATATTTTTAAATTACAACAAAATAACTAAAATTATTATTCTTAATATCTATAACTTTGTAAAAATTTGAACTTAAAATATCTATAAAAAAACTAAGTTTATATATTATTGGTTACATTATGTACTAATTACTATGAGAAATTTCGTATTTAATGTACAAGCCTCAGCTATAATATTATAATAATTGATTTTACAAGAACATTTTATAAAATTTTAACTACAAAATTATTTGCCGCAAATGTATGTGATTTTGACGTATTTGATCAAAATTTGAATTTTGAATGCTTATAAATAATTATGCCTGCATTTTAATATTTTAAAATTACTATATAGGTAAAAGCAACTTTAATTTTTTTTGCATATTTTATATATTTCTTATATTATTTACATTTTTTCATGCACAAAAAACATTGCTCACGAGCATATTTGATCGATTTTAACTTTTTTAACTTTGAACTAGTCCTATGTACGGGATTATTCGATTTTACGTTTAATATAATAATCTAATAACATACTATATTATTATTTGTAGTTACCGTCACGTATTCGTCCACCCCTTGCTGTAACAGTGTGACTCACCAAATTCTGTATCATTTTGGCATACGCGGATCTCCCTGGTCCGACTGTCCGAGTTTGTAGTGTATCCGTCAATAAAAAGTGCTTAAAACTTGAGTATTAATTAAAAACAAAAAAAAACAAAATGCACTATATTGTTTATATAGTCTTGCCAACCGTTTGCAATATTACACATTTATACCTACTACTATATAATCTCCTGAACCAGACAAGATTCGGACACACCTGACACTCTCCCACATAAAATACTAAATAAATCTAAAAAAAAAGTTAACTGAAAGCTGCAATACTATGAACCGAGCTCTGCACATTCAAACACGTCATAATTTATTATTCTACATTGTCCTAAATTATCCACGTCAGGGCACATGTAATTATGTCAAATCAGTAACTAGTATATTCACCCATCTGCGATGGATGATATGACCTTTTGAAACAAATTCCATCCACCTCGTCTATGGATTATTTCCACCGCATTGATACCAAAATATAACATAAAATAAAATTAATTGCAAAATACAATATACAGTATATACACAGCCCGTCGTAATGCTATCATAAACCATAATAATTATATAGTTAAATTAATTTAAAATTATAAATATATTTATATATAATGTAAATGTATAAGCTAATACATTATATCATGACCTCCTAGCTACTTATAGCCTTTTTATGAATTATTCATAAAAAAATATGATAAAATATGTTATACCAGAACATGGGGGTGGGAAACAGGCATATAGGGGCAAACAATATTCTATGTTTTGCCTTATTCCGCTCTGCCATAGAATTCGGAGCAATTAGGTACACGGAATCCTAAAAAATCAGGACCGATTGATAATATTCAAAAGATACTAAGGTGTTTTATAACTAACGGCGTGGTAGACTTAAATTTGGGTAACCTACATGGCTACATTTATCAGTTAAACCAACTTATGTCATTAAAAAAATATGTAATATTTCATCACTATTGTCTCGGAACTAGAAAGGTTATAAGTACAACGATGTTTTATTACTGCATAATTTATATAATGGTAAGATATAGTATTGAACTACTTTGTAAAGGAACATAGGTACGTACCAACAACACTTATTATGTGGTAAATTTGAAATCTGGTCCATTAAACAAATAATTTAGGTTGTATTTCGTAATATACGTTTGTATTGATTTTTTCTTTGTAATTATGTTTACGTTCACATAATTTATAACAAAATTAATTAAAATATTAAAATTTAAATTGTATGTCACTGTTAAGAGTTATAAATAAGCAAATAAATACCTACCTAAATAAATATTATAAGACCGTGGCTTAACTAGGATTTATAAAGCCCGAGGTAAAATAATCAGTGGGCCATAATTTTTAAGAATACTTCAACCACTCAAAAATAATACTATAATTTTTTATTAACGTAGTTTAGGTTATCTGGTAGCTATGCTCAATTTTTATTGATTGCAAATATTCGTAAAATTAAAAATAAATACTCAAAATAAATACATTAAGAATAATGTAGTAGTCATATTTTGAAATATTAAAATTGCCTTTTCTGGCTTTAATTCAACAAATGCATCAATAATTTCATAGAAATTCAGCTTTTAGCTGTTTCTTGTTCAATTTACAGTAACAGTTCAGTATAATGTTTGAAAATGTCATGAAATTTAAAAAAATGAAATATTTCAGTATTTTAATAAATGTTGTTTTATTTTTAAATAAGTTTTATACTTACATATAATTGTTATAAATCACCTTTATAATTGTATGGTACCTATAAATGTATACCTAACCTTTGGTATTATACATTTAAAATGGTATTACATTTTTTTAAATATTTTAATGTTTAAATGATACAAGTAGGTATACAATAGTATACATGTATATTGTATACCTACTGAATTCTTACATTAGAATTTAGAACACTGAACATTGTGTTAATAAAATAAATAAATTGTGTTTTTATTCGTGTTAAAAAACATTTCAATGTTTCACGTTTTTGTGAAATATTTCACCATATATAGTGAAATATTTCATACTTCAAATACTAGTTCTGTGCCATTGTACTCCTTAATATAATTTTATGACTTTCAATTTGGAAAATTATTGTTCAGCACTGATGGTCAATGTAACAGGAATTGTTAAAAATAGTATTATTGCAGAACACAAATCAAGAAAATTTACTGTTTTAATAACGATTTTTCTTTTTATTAAAAGTTGAGCAATAGTCTACTGATTGAAACAAGCGTTTTGATTTCTTTTTTTGGGGCCAATCGAATGGCTAACATTTCACTCTTAAATATTTCTTATATTTATGAAATATTATATGGATCTGAAGACCTGCAGTCGACCGTAATAGTTTTATGAACGCTATACTTATGTGTGTATATATATTATACCTATAGGTGCTATGATAAACGCGTAATATTATATCGGTTAAAACTTTAATCCACAGCGCCAATATTCGAATGTAGCCCAACAACAAGGAGATATATTTGCAGTGTACAATAATAATGTATTATATTCATTTATAGGCATAGTACATATATTACGGCCGTATATAGGCGTATATTATATTATTTATATTATATATATATATATGTGTGTACAGGGGAAAGCCGACTTACTGCAACAACGTCAGAATTCGTATAATGGATATCAATCGTATAAATATCGGGCGTTTTAGACCATTTGGGTGGGTGGACTGTCCAAAATAGCAATTGAACACGAAGGTAATATCATAGGGGAAGAACGACTTGGAGTCGAACAATAGTACGGTGCAGTACAGCACTACACAATACTCTCTATACATACGTGTACGGGCGGGCGGCGTGTGTGTATATATTGTTATTACTGTTACGCGCTCGTGTGGAGTGTGTGTGTGCAATTTAGTATATGTATCTATACTTATATATGTATAATATAATATAATATATATATATATATATATATCAAAATTAGCTGACCAGTGTCCATCATGTGCGTGCGGGCGGCGTACATGCGTCCAGCAATAAAACCCTTGAAAATAGTTTTGCCACTGGGGTGGAGTAGTGAACGGACGAAAGCGGGCAACTACGACGGTTCTTGACAGGGAACATTAAACATGATATATTAGCGGAGGTCTCACCCCTCGTGCGTGTGTTTATATATATATATATTATATATATTATATGCATGTGTCAACCTTCTTCGGAAGATTTTTGATCATTTTTCCAAAATGCTTTTCTTTATGGCGGTAATTAACTATACACACACACACACACACACATAATATTGTGTGTATACGATTTAACGCCCGTGGCTCGTCATTATTTCGAAGGGTATTGACATAATAATAAAATATACTTGTCTTTTATTTCTCTTGCCGTTGTGTTTGTCAGCGAAGCCGTTTCATCAACATTTGATTTTTGTAAATTGTAACTTGTATAATATAATAGGTAATACTCGTAGCTAGAAAGTAAATACTATACTTACTTTCAAAATTGTAAGAACTAGGTATATTATAATTTCGTGTAATATATTAATATGTAAGTATTATTAGGTAATTACATTTTTCAGAATATATTATTATTGCAACAGTTTGACTATTCATAACTATTTTAATTGTTGATTATTGTGTGAAGAATTTCCGAAAAATGTGTGTTTCACCGTTGTCATAGACACTCATTTAAACTTTAAACGTAGGTATAGGTACATTGACATTTTTTAAAATCTTTTCTTCGATACCTAGTCCATAATTGTTGATACTCGTCGGTAAATCAACATTTTTATAAGTTGATAACATACAAATGTGAAACAAATATAATGAACAACAAGGCGATTTATTATACACAATATTAGAATTAAGTATTCGAAAACAATTACCATTTCAGTAAATATAATTTTTAATAAAGAGTGATGTTCACTGTTAAAATAATAATCACCTTATACCTATAATATATCAGTGATATCTGTTTATATTATTTTCTTTTAGTAATAATATATTTTAAGCATAATGGTACTGAAGTAAAAACAAGCTAAATAGGCACCCATTTATATTCAAAATGTAATGAAATATTCATTCTGTTTTGTCACAACTTGATAGCATCAGCATTCACCGCATAAGAATATAATAATTACATTTTTTGTAATAGCCTATAATAAGATTATGTAGGTACATCGGTCACTGTTTGGAAAGTTTACTTAAAATTGAACTCGTTCACGCAATTATCACGTTCAATGTATATAAAATTAACTAGTTCAGTTTAAATTCATTATTTTTTTTTTAAAAAAAACACGTTCACTTTCATTGAAAAAAATTAACGAGTTCATTGGGTCGTTAATTAAATTATTTATTTAAAAATTAATATTATTATTAAATGAGATACCACTACCTATAATAACTATAGTATATAACAAATTATCAAAATTAACATAATAAATAGTATTATGCTATTTTTAAATTTGTGTACAGGTAGGTGCCTATAATTATTGTAAAAATGTACAGTTTAATAGATAAAAAAAAAATTTTAATTAATTTGATTTTAACAGCCTGTAATAAGTTTAAGTTCTCTAAAAATATGTATTTTGTTCACGTAGTGCACAGTTTCACACCTCTATGAATAAGAAACGAGTGATGTTTCCTGAATATGATCTCGTGAACGCGACGATCGCCTGCTCAAAACACTGGCATTGGTATAACGCAGCCCAACACAGGTGTTTATAATACAAATACAACACATATTGTTGTTTGACACATATAAATTAATGTACAACAATTAACCAATAGCTAAAAGATAAATATTTGTTTGTGTATAAAATAATAATATTATGGTAGAATTAATTCGTATTAAGATATTTTTAACGATAAAAGTGAAATGATTTTTTTTTAATTTTAATTTTCCTAACTTAATCTGAATGAAAAATAAAACAGAAAAAAAAATTGCAGAGTGTCTTATTTTATCAAATATTTATGTAATTTATTTATTTTATTTATTTTATCTAATACTCTTTTTGTATCTATATTCGAAACAGATTGTGTATAATATATCTATAGAGGAAAACAAAATTGTCTTACCAATAATATATATATATCACAGAACATTAAAAATATTGTGTGAATTTTCTTCGGATAAATGACTTTTGATAATCGTTTTGAATTAGTCGTTTTTATAAGTATTAAAAAAAAATGATTCATTTTTAAAGTGTACCTACCAAACTCCATAGAATTTGAAGATCGAAGCATTTTGACACGTCTTATCGTGTAGTTAACATAGACACATAAAACAAACCACACATTAGTGTAAAATCAATTCATTCTTCGCTTCTGAGAATCTAAAATATAAAATCAAATTTAATTTCCTTAATTTTATTTTTGGAATGACGCACTAATGACTTATTTTTACGGCTTTGTAGTTTTACATTACATTATACTTAATATATGATTTCTAGTTTATAAGTTATAATTTTGTATAGTTATGCCTACGTAAGATCTAAATTGAATAAAAAAGATAATATACTTAACGTACATAATATAAATCCTACATATACATTTATTATAGACTATAATAGTGCTAAAAAAATTTCGAATTTTGAGATGAAATGCCTAATATTGTAGCCATATTTAAATTGGTAATTTAGGTTCTCTATTAGTACCTAAAACGGGTGGTTAATAAAAATAGTTAATGATAAATAATAAATAAATAATACAATGTTCTAAATATATGCTCGTAATGTTTTGTAACATTGAAACATTGCAAAAATATTGAACGCCAACTATCAGAATATTATATTATGTATTAGGAGCGTATGCTGCGATCGTGATGACTGAACGATGACCATCGAACGAGCAGCTACACTCGAGCGAGCCATAGACACCGCCGCCGAAACCGAACAAGGAAAACAAACTAGCACCGTCCTGCGACCTTGGTACCTAGTGCGTCCTTATGGATATGCTCAACCTTACGATGGATATCGACGCGGAAAAAAGGCATCATTATCGTATTTACGGTTGGTAGGGGGTCAAGGGTCCGGACCGCATCGCCGCCGAAACCGAACAAGGAGTAGCGACTAGCACCATCCTGCGACCCTGGTACCTATAGTGCGTCCGATGGATATGCTATTATGCTATGGATATGCTATGGATATGCTAAAGCTTCATCAGAGAAAAAAGAGCACGGCCGAATGTTTGCACCAGTAACGTATTTACGGTGGGCGGGGGTCCAAGGGCTCACCATTGACCAATATCGACGTTAACTTATTTTACCATAAATTATTAAATATTAATAAATTATTTTTGCTATTACTGTTAGTTATTACTTATTATAAGTTATAACTCTATACATTAACTCTATTTATTTATTATTACTTTTTATCTTTGTTGACTAACCTAACCTAACCTAACCACACATTATATTTTTATATCTGTTATTATCAATAGTAATTATTGTAAATAGGGAAATATTGCAAGATATTTATTGCTAAAAAAAAGTAACAATAACCAATAACCACATCGTACCTATTATACTATAGTGTAACCTACGTATTTAGTAAATTTGCTTGGATGGCTATGGTAAATAAATTATTGTCTACTAATTACAGTTATACCAATTGCACACTCCAAAAATCTATAAAGGTCTTTTGAATTTTTAAAAACTGGAAAATTAGCGATACGGACCAATTTTTCCGGTTGTTTTGAATGTAAACCAAATCTACAACATGCCCCAAAAATTAAAATCAGATGATCCGATTTTATAATATTATATTATGATGGTTCATTTTACCGATGCGTTTTTTTTTTTACACCGGGGTTTGGATTAACGAATTTCTTAATGATCACTGCTCCCGATCTACGAGTTTCTATATCAACATTTTCACGGTTTGATACTTTGATATAGGAAATGTAATAACACTATTTGAGAGAAATTAATATTTTAAATATTAATATAATAATCTTAATTTTAATTGAATCTTAATATTCATACATATCGATGCTAATAGGCAATAGCAGTAATATGACATTTTAATATTCTTGAATTACAGCTATTATAGCATTATTTCTTTTAATGGTATCAAAATATGTTGGTAGACTGCCATATGACTACAATAGTATTTTACATAATCTTTAGACATTTGGGCACTGAGTACTGACATATTATTTCGTTAGAAAAAATACCAATTAAGCTTACGTTGGCCTTTTTTTAGTAACTTATATCATTGATATGAAGTATAGACCATAATATTATACAAATATAGTAAATGACGTACACGAGTAACTAATGTACAATCACTGCATAATATATTATATTATATAATTTTTTTAAATAATGTTTGATTTTGTTGGAAAAGTTTGAATTGCATGTTATTACTATTATTTTTTATAATTATTAGTTATTACTTTTATTTTAATAACATATCATTATTATTAATATGTGAACAAATATCGAAATATTCAAATGTAGAAGGAGAACTCGACATGATATTACAACTGCAGTAGGTATGAATAATATTAAATAATGGAGTTCTGCAATTTATTAAAATATTGTGAGTAGCTACTAGCTAGGTACTTTCTAAAGATATAGAAAAATAATTTATGTATGAGTAAATTTATTTGAATCAAATTTGTACTTATGCGATTTAAACATTTTGAGATGTTAAAACTGTAAGTCTGTAAATACTAATTAATAATATTCATAATCTATAAGATTCAAATCTAAATAATATAATATTAACGCAAGCACCTACTAAGAGTACCTACTTTCCTACTTTAATTATTGTAATGTAAATTTTGTTACCATATTTAAAGCGATGTATATGTACTATGTAGGTACTATTACTACTATAACTAAATAAATATAGTATTTATAATATAGGTACCTTATAAAAGTTGCTAACTAAAATTCAGTTTAATTTTGTTTCTGTTAAAGTGTCAACCTAACCTACGGTCTATCGGATGGACATGAATACATTATACTGAATGGTACAGGGACGAACGCACACTCACTGACAGATTAAAAATAAGTTATTTTTCCGGAATTACACGAATTTACGCGTAACCCATCAGTTTACGTTAACTAAGTTTAAAATGACTCATTTGTATTTAATGTATAGTTGAATAGTTCTGAATTTATAATACGGCAATAAAATATTTGCCAAATTAGAAAGTGTATAGGTATATTAAAAATGTATACGTCACCACTTTACTTTGAATATTATATAATTATACTAAGTGTCCTACCCGCCGTTGCCCATGCCAAAGATTTGTTTTATTATAAATATATTTGTAAAAAAGCGGTTAGTGGATGTCGTTCTGCTGTATAGTATGTTACAATAGTGGGTCAATGTATAATGGATTGTATTAAACTTAAATTCAATGATTTAATATCATCGTATAAGAAAAACGATTCTGAGCGGAGACGGTTTGTTAGTTTGGATTTTTTATATTTTTATTATTTATTATAGCCTGTAAGTTGAATTAATATTATAATATTATTATTTTTTAATCGTTGTTATGGTGATAAACAAAGCGTTAAAAGTTTTTAGCGGTTTTTCTAATTTGTCGGTAGTTTTTCCCCTGGCATTAAATAACTATTGAGAAAATCGAAAAATTACCTGTCTAAAGAGCCATCTTGATCTAATTTGCTAAAATATAAGATACTATATGTTGAAATTGAAGCACTCCTTCTGGTTGAAATTTTGTATACAGGATAAAAAAAAAAGTAAACATCATTGTAAAACCACTAACTTCCTCGCTCCGCACAGAATCTAAAAAATGTTTATGCCATATTTTTACTGATTAATAATTATAATAGTAATAACAACCAATGTCAACTATTTAAATTTAAAAACAATTGTTTATTCGTGATCTGAAAAAAATGCACGTGGAGTTACCCTTTAGTTACTAATAGCCTATATAGGGGTAAAAAAATAAGCTATAATAATACCCTCCAAGTTCCAAGGAATCTATTGATATTTTATCGAAAACAGACCAGTAGTTTTTTAATCTATTAATTACAGACAGACCAACATAAATTAATTGTATGCTCCTACCTACAAGGCTGGGCTGCAAGTTAACGATTTTTTTAACTCGTTAAGTTAAGCTATTTTCAAGTAAATAAGTTAAGTTAAGTTAAAAGTTACTCGTATTTTTTTTTGTTAACTCGTTAAGTTAAAAGTTAACTTTGAAAAAAAATAACTTAACTTAGTGTAAAGTTAAAATTTGCTAATTCGCAAAAATAAAAAATTTCAAACTTATAATATGGTTTATTAGATAGTTTTTCTTTACGTCCAAGAAAATTACTGGGGAAATTTAAAATTTTACATCAAAGTAAAAATACATTAAAAAATTTGAATTATTCTTTCGGATAATTTAGATATTTTTGAAATATAATTAATTGGAGTTAACACGTTAATCTTGAAAAAAAGTAACTTATTAAGTTAAAAGTTAATTTTAAAAAAAGTAACGAGTTAATTAACTTAATAAAAATTAACTTAACGTTTTAACTGAATTTTAACTTTTAACTCGTTAATGCCCAGTCTTGCTTACCTACCTATAAAGATTATATTTTAGTTACCTATATTATCATCCATTTTATATTATGATATCACAGTGATGTGCACATGTGCTTGAACTATTGCTAAAATACAACATTAGAATTATTTTATTATGTTTTTCAAATAAACTTATATTGTACTTACAGTTTATATAATGTAAACCACTCGTACTTTTTTGACGTTGTTTTTAAAACAAGAAACTGTTTTACTTTAATTTAAAATCTGGCCTATCTGTACTTCACCAACAGGTTGTAAGTTCGGAAAAACATTGTTCTCGGCTACATACGTGCAGTGAGCACACATTCTAAATATTTTAGATTGCGAACGAAACAGGGTGGAAGCTATTGGTTTTACAATAATGTGCGTTTATTTTCTTTTCCAGAAAATTTAAAATTTAAAATTTTTACTATTGGCACAATTAAAAATGGCTCAAAAATGTCATAATACATAATATGAGTTCAAATTATTGTATGTTATACAACTCATATCTCAAGTACCTTAGGTAGCACCGGTGGACACACACTGGAGAGAAACCGTACCAGTGCGAAGTATGTGATAAGTCATTTTCAGCTAACAGCAGTCTAACAGAGCATCGGAGGATACATACTGGAGAAAAACCATACCAGTGTGACGTATGTGATATGTCGTTTTCAGTTAACAGCAGCCTAACTAAGCACATACTGGAGAAAAACCGTACCAGTGTGACATATGTGATAAGTCATTTTCAGCTAACAGATGTCCAATAGAGCACCGGCGGACACACACTGCAGAGAAACCGTACTATTGTGACGTGTGCGATATGTCATTTTCAGTTAGCAGTAGTCTAACGAAGCACTGGAGGATACATACTGGAGAGAAACCGTACCCATGTGACGTGTGTGACAAGTCGTTCAGCCAAAGTTACCAGTTGACGGTACATCAGAGGACACACACTGAAGAGAAACCAATCCGTGTCCGTGTGATGTGTTTGACGAGAGATTCGTAAAAACTGACTGACGGTACACTATCGGACGCATACGGTGCAGATGTTAGATAAAATATGATAATCGCCAAAGGTCAAATTATCACAAATCTCTTTTTCGAATTTTGTTGGTTTGATTAATATTAATAATTATCAAGCCTTTGAATATAACTAAATATCCAACCCCATGAACATGTCGAAAGCGCTAAAATACTTAAACTTAAGGTTTGCAGGATTTTGAATGATTAAATAAACACTTAGTGGAAATGTAAGATGGTTGTTTATTAAATACAGATTAGTAATATCGTCGCATAAGCATAAAACGAAATATAAATAATTTAAATCGGCAGTTCGTCCGCGGATACACACATCGTGCCCGGCGGTACCTACGGCGAAACAGAAAGATTACAGCGGCGGAGGCCGGTCCGGTAGGCCGTGCGACAATGTAGCTGTATTATACAAGACCTCATCTTAATCTCATGTATTGTAAGTTGTACCTTTTTATGTTAAATCCACAAATAAATAGTCTATTGCTTAAACATATAGGTTGAGCTGAACATTTTATTAGAATTTTGGATAGTGTCATTTACTAAGCCGGCATCATAAGACATCGTGGAATATTTAAGACAATATAGTTACCAGTTAAAAGAAATTGTTAGGTTTTGAATTATTTTTCCAGACCATTACTATGGTAATTTTTTTTTTCAATAATTCAATTTTTTTGATTAGAACAAGTGTTTCAGATTGCTTAGCTAGTATCGTTTGGATATATGAGTAGTTTATTTTCAAACAAAAACCACTAACCCTGATAAGGTGCTACAACCAATAGTCATAGAATTGAATCAAATAGCTTAATAACTGACACATAAGCATTTGTTACAACAAATGTGTACTATATCAGTTACCTACTGTTCTTGTCAAATGATTACAATAGCACTAGTTGCACTCAATGGTGCATCTCAGAAGTACAAGTATTAGGTACCTCTTACTACGGTCTATAGCAGCGTTGTTTGACAACTCAACTCACCAAAGTGGCAGATTTCAAAACTTAAAAGTCCAACGAGCTGGATTATCCTAGAATGTATTTTTATTTGCTTATTTTCTCGTACTTAATTCTAAATTTGAAAATACAGTGCCATTAGTTGCACATCCTTGGTAGAATTATAAATATTATATTTATAATATCACTATTAAATATATTTTTGTTTTTAGATTCTGAGTGAAACGATGAATGTATTGATTTTACAATGATGTGTGTTTTTTTTTTTTTTTTTTTTTATTTTTTTTTTTTATTTTTTTTTTATTTTTGTGTCTGTGTACACGATAAGTAGTCGAAATAATGCTTCGATTTTCGACTTCAGTATCTTGTTCGATGGGAAAGTGAATATCGTTGGTGCATTGGGGAGGTCAAAATTTTAATTTCCCAGTAGTTTTCAAAAGCGATGTGAAAAACAAAAGAAAAATTAAGGAAAAACGGGAATTTTTACGCAAAATCGATTTTTAACAAAATCGATTTTGGTTATTGGTGTAACTCTAAAACAAATGACCGTAGATGCATGAAATTTTCACTGGTTGTTTATATTTGCATTTTCTATACACAATACAATTTTGAAAATAATTTGACTTTTTTTGAACTGTTTACGGACATTGTCAGTTTTCAGTTTTTTTAAATTTTTTTTCTATAAATATCAATAAAATTTTATTTGTTGGGTAAAAAAGCTTGAAAATTTAATAGAAGGCTCCTAGGTTATTGTTTCAAAGGCAGATGAAAAAAATTAAAAATCCTTAGTCACAGTTTTTTTTTATACACGTTTAAAGTTCAAATCTTGAAAAAATACGGAAAAATCACGAAAATTTGCAAATTATTTTGAGTTAGAAATTCATAAAAAATTTTCTTTTTAAATCTAAGATTTTAAAATCTAATACAAGATTCCTCATAAGTTTGTCTAACTTTATCAAAAAAAAAATTTCTACAAGAAAGTCAAATTAAATTTTTATGAGCGTTTTAAATTCATATTTTTACAACATTAGATATTCACTCGATTTCTCATGTACCGATTTCCTTATTTTCTTGTAATTCAAAAACGAATAACTGTAGATACATGAAAATTTCACTGAATGTTTATATTAGCATTTCCTATACACCATACAATTTTGAAAATATTTTGACACTTTTTGAGCTGTTTACGGGCATTTTCAGTTTTCAATTTTTTTAGTTTTTTTTTCTATAAATATCAATAAAGTTTTATCTGTTGGGCCAAAAAGTGTAAAAATTTAATACAAGACTCCTGATATATTTTTACAATAGCAGTTGAAAAATATTGAAAATACATAGGCACAGTTTTTTTTTATAAGCATTTAAAGATCAAATTTGGACAGAATTTATCAAAATCTCGAAAATTATCAACCATTGTAATTAATAAATTATAAAATGTTCAGTTTTTATAGCTAAGGATTGAAAATTTAAAACAAGATTCCATGTAAATAGATAATTCGGTTACCAAAAAATCTAAAAAATACACAAGCACAGTTTATTTGTATAGTCATTTTAAGTTCAAATTTGGTCGAAATTACATAAAAACCTAGAATAACTATTTTAGTTATTTTGTTGTGATTGTATAATATTATTCGTGGGCACTTGAAACTTCTAATTTGTAATATTTTCATCGATATATTATGATGATAGTATCACGGTTTGTTGTTGATGTATAACGCGTTATATGTACCTAATGGATATTGTGATATGATTAATTTGGAATTTATTATAGGTCAATTTTTTTTTTAATACCATAGATAAGTGTATAATATGTCTTATACCTAGACTGACATATCGTCTCCACTCAGAATCGTTTTTCTTATACAATGATATATCATTGAATTCAAATTTAATACCATCCATTATACAGTGACCCACTTGTAACCTACAGTACAGCAGAGCGACATCCACTTGCCCACCTTTTTTTTGTTCGAAAGAGATACACTAATTTGGTGTATGGATTTATTGGAACCCAATGATTTGTTCAATGACGAATTAGAAAATGATGTTTTAGAGTCTCGATATGATATTGTAAATGAAAAATCATTTTATTTAGTTAGTACATTTTGAAATGTCCATACATTTTAATAATTTTATTCACCGTTTATTTTAATTTTAAGGATTTTATTAGCACTATGGATTGTGCGCTACAACTTGGAAGGTCAAACGCACTTATGTTTTATACAGTAGCAGCAGACACTGTATCCAATAGTGTGTCTAAAAAACTTTACTCCGCTGAAAGAGAGGTAGGTACCTATACTATACAATTTATTTTATATTTTGGTCATCTCAAAGGTATGGAATATATAATTAGATATTTACATGTATGTGTGAATTTTCAGTTTCAGTCTTGTACTGAAGAGATAAGGAAATAAGAAGATAAATTCACTAAGTTATTGGCAGATTCTGTGAATATATCTAAATATGAAGAAAGTTGAATAAAATAATTATGAAACATAAAAATAATATTTATTGTTAACATTGCATATAGATATAACACATATTTTAATTAATATTTGATTATTCCTGTAAACTATCACTGTTAGAAGATTCACCACTTATGTTATTAGAATCATAATTGATGATGAGTATCTTTTATTAATTGGCTGCTTCAATAGTTTTGATTTAAAATAATTTTCATGATTGTCTTAACCCTCACTGACTTGATTTAATTTTTCTAAACGTATGTCTTTTTGTGCTTTAGACGTGGGAGGTTCCTGGTAATAGGTTGAAAGCAGCAGCTTTATGTCTAGGTTTTTTTTCAAAATCATTTTTTACAGTTTTTAATAGTTCTGATTCACTTGTCTAAAATTAAATTAATATTTATTTACTGTACTTTACTGTAACACGATTATAGGAGATAACGTATAATTTATATAGGCATGGCTAAAATTATTTTCCGATCTGACGCTAGAGTGGCAAGAGTGCAAGATCTTGTAAATATGCCTATGAGAACTTATAAGTTATCTTTTAAGTATTTACTTTTGTCAACTTAGCCAGATCATTGTCTACCCAAGACATATTGATCGGTGTTATTGATGATGTAACGTGGTCGGAGGAACGACCAGTTGAATATAAGATATCCAGGGAGAATATTATTGTAGTATTCTATAGATATAAATACCGTAGCCAGGGGCAGATATGTAGATATCAGAATCTTAAATATATTTAAATTGCTAGGATTCCATTTCAGTTATAATTATAGTTTATTGTCTACTAAACACCTACAAATAATAATATTCACATATATATAAGCTATGTTCAATATTATACTATGTGACTGTATCGTAGTCATACGTAGTCAGTCGTAGTGTACTAGTGTGTATTGAAGTCTGAGGTGCACAGTGAACTGCTTTACTAATCCATGGCGTGTGTTGGTTATAGGCCTTACAATTACGTGTGTGTTTTAATATTAATGTATCGGTCAGCAGTTAATCGTACACAAGGTAGAGTTTGTATTAAATACATAGGTGTCATGTAACATTATTTATATTTATAATTGTTACAATGAGTATGATTCTTTATTTATCAAAGTACTAGATGGTTTTATTTCATTATTTTTTATCTACTTAATTGTGTTAATTTGATAGTTTTTTTGTTGAATAACTACCGTTTTCTTCACGATCTTAATGAATTGATTCTGGTTTAAGGGATATTGACCCATTCGTTTTGTAAAAAGATTCATCTATTTCATCACCTTGTCCATCACGTGGTGTTGGTATAGGCTTTAATACACTATTTAATTTATAAATATATTAAGGTTTGCAAAAAATACTAGATTTACTTACTGAGATACTATGCTTATTGAGTCTTCAGTTATTCCCTTTGTAAAACTTTGTCTTGAACCATGACTTTTATTCTTAAGTTTATCCAAACATGATTTTAGATTTTTGTTTTCATCTTCTAAACGTTTGACTTCATGTTGTAGTTCTTTGATTTTAATATGTTCTACGTTTATATGATACCTATGCGATTTATTTTGAAGTTCTAAGTTTTTCATAATATTCTGAAATATAAATTAAAAAAACATATTTATAACTACTTATTAATTATTGTACAAAATAAAGATTTACCAAAATTTTATCATCTTGTTTTTTTATTGTACTTTGTGCTTCTTCTAATTGATCTGATAGTTTTTCTTTTTTACTAAGCTGTTTATTCTGAGATAAACCTAAAAGGTGTTTGTACTGTTTTTCTAAGGATATTAATTCGATGTTCTGTGACTTATATCCATTTTCCATTTCTTTAAATGAAATTTTAATATGACGTATTTGGCTTTTTAATGTGCGTATTTCATCTTCATATGATTTAATTATTTGTGGTAGCTTGGCTTGTTTACCTTCATACATAGATAATGCATTTTCGTGCCGTTTCTCTAATGTTTTCAATAAACGGTTTTCTACGATCAGTTCCTAAAATATTAACATGTATATTGATTATTGTTTTAAGTATGGTTTTATATTTTAAATAAACTCACACGCGCTTTCATATGTGCTTCAGTCAGTTTATTTTCCAGTTTTTTTATACGCATTATATTATCGTTAATTAGTAAGCTATTGACATTTGATCTGTTTAATTGGGTTCCAGTATGACTATTATAAGTGGTTTGATATGATGTATTTGATGCGCCTGTCAAAATATTGCTGAACAAAATTAATTTCATACAAGTATTACAACTATAGTTAAATAATTAACTTACATTGTCTTCTTTTGGGGGCCGACAATGTATGTAAACGTTTTGGTTTTAAAACTTTCTTCTTCTTACGCTGCTGGCTCAGAGTACTGTTTATTTTTTTGTTACCAAATACAGGTGATTCCATTATGTATTGCCCAAAAATGTCTCTATTAAGCAGTGAATAAATAAAAACAATTTACATATTAGTTAGTTACATTAGCATGTAATAATATACACATACTCGGGATATGGACCATTAATAGAATTTAAAACGGAGTCATTCTGATCTTTATTCACTAGATATGATAAAAAAAAATGTCCAAATAAAATTCAATTACAGTTACCTATGTAATATGTATAAGACTTAATAAGATAGGTAATAAAATATTAATTGTACAGTAAATTAATATATAGTATAAAGTTCAATATATAAATATTACTGTTTAAAAACAATATGCTAATATGTGGTCCATTATTATTGATTTTTTCACCCGTAGCAACAGAAACAATTGATAGCATACAGTGTAATAGGCCAATATAGTTTATATTTTGTGCGGAAACAAATTAAATGATCTTGATTACAGGGCCGTAGCTAAGAATTTTCTATGGGGAGGGTTCAGTTCCATAGATAGAAATTTTATAGAGGATATTACTATAGGAAATTACATTGAGTAAAACATCAAAATAGTGAGAATAAAACATTATATTTTCATTATAACACTATATCAATTTTTCTCGGCTTCTTTGCCATTTCGTTTAATATTTCATCTGGCGTGATAACAACATTCCTGTAATAACTTAGAAGCACTAAACCATTGAGACGATCCTGTAATTCGACGAGAAGATACGGTTACGCTATCATACACCTTGCCACCTTGAGCACTATACTATAAATATATACATACATAAATCGATCATAATATAGATATATAAAGTATTTATTATTTATTCAGTTCAAAAAAAAATGGTTTAAATTTTTTTTTTTTAAATTTTAGAATAAACTAGAAATTTTTAAATTTTCTATTTTTCTAAAGGGGGGGTTTGAACCCCTTAAACCCCCCCCCCCCCCCCGTAGTTACGGCCCTGCTTGATTACATAATTAAATGCACGTTTAGGTTATACCGACCTGCCTCTTTCATAATACTACAATTTAGTATTTACATGATAGAATATTTCGTATATTTACTTACCGAGTCGACAGATTTTTTATCCTCTAAAAGTTGTGCTAATTGTTAATACAATATTTTTTGATATGATAATAGTATACAGGTATAACGTTACAGCTACTCCCCCAAAAAAGTAGCTCGCTATCGCTATCGCTAATTGTTTTTAAATGTAACGCGCTACTTTTTCGCTACATTTTTAAAAATATTCTCATTGAAAAATACTGTTTGTAGTTTGTACTGATTTGACATTTGGTCACTGGACAGGACTCAGGACAAAAACTTCACTAATACACTCATCATTATCATCATAATATAAATAAATAAATATAATCATAATTTAAATAATTTAAATAATCACCAATTAGATTGTAGGTATCGACGAAATAATGATAATTTTCGATGCGCTGACCAGAAATGTTTAGCGCGCTATAGTATTTCGGTATCTAAGGCCTAATGTAGCGACGCTAGGTCAATCGCTACAAATAAAGTAGCGTCGCTACAATTAGCTCTCTACTCCCGACCACTGTAATGGAGCTATACTAGGCACTAGCGGCTATAGACCAAAAAATCAATTAGGCTTCTATAAAAAAAAAAGTACCGAGTTTGATAGGAAATACACATGCAACCTTGGACACGAAGTCGCGCGCGGTGTCAAAAATAGACGATTAGCGCCAAAACCACGTGTTTAAAACGCGGACCAACGCAACATGCACGGTTTCGACCGCGTGCTTTAACCGCTGTGTGTGGCGCCAGCTTTAATCCCCAAAAATTAATAATAATAAACAGAATTTTATAAAATGTATAATGCCTAGTTAATGGAACCAAATTATTGATTAATCACAACCAATAATACACTATTATGGTAGGTACACAACAATTGATAATATTATAGTTTTATTTGTTTACGGAGATAAAATCACGCGTTGTGATCGTTTATTATCACTAAACTACTAAATAAAAAAATAAAAAATAAGAATAAAAAGTTCTAAATAATTTTTTTTTTTATTTCTGGTTTAAAAGGTTATAATTGTAGTTACAAGTTGCTTTGTACTTTGGAACTCAAAGTATAAAAAAATGTTCAAGGTGTAGAATATTTGAACTGAAACCTTAAAATTACTTTCCTGGACAATCTCATAAAAACGATTTAAAACCTTTTCATTCTAGACCCATTTGCTATGTATGCAGATGAAATGATAAATTATACATTATATAGTATTAGGCATAGGTAAAAATGCTATTGACTATATTATACCTAAGGCGGTTAGTGAAGTTTATTAACTTCGTGGTATCAAGCTAAGACTTGACGTCCAAATATACAACTTGATATATTATTACGAAAAAATGCTATTATTTGGTCAAACCCGATATACTACAGATTAGACATAAGCTTATAATAACCTACAGTACTATAACATTTGTAAAATCTGTAATCCTACAAAGTCCGGGAAACGTTTTGGGAAATACAATATAATGCAGTTAAGTATAAGGCTGACATTTTAGACGGTTCGGAAAGTGGATTAGGAATACAAATAATTCAATCTAATGTTTTTATTCGATGCAAGGCTTTATATATAGTTAAGACCATATATATAGATAACTCACATTATTATGTTCAGATGGCATTTAATGTAAAAATCCCATTGAAGAATCGTTTTTTGAAAGCAATATACGTCTCATTACTTTTAAATATAACATGTCACGGTGTCTCCTCTAACGAACTGGGTATCCGCCCCAGCGAATATGTCAACGCGGGTTTCACCCGGATCAGCGGCACGGCCTGTCCACTTTTTCAATAACAATTATTTAAAATTGAAAACTTCAATAGTTTAAATCTACATTATATTATTACTGTAGAATTATAGAAGGTATATCTATTTTAATACAATATGTAGACATAATACAGTCTTTACGTGACTGTACCCAATGATTTATCAATTATTATCAGACGATCGTATATGCCCAGCCCTCCAACAACACGTTAAGAGTGCAGATTAAATTATTTTAGGAGACCTCAAACAAAATAATAATGTAACTGAAAAAGTTTATATTTGTTTTAAATTAAAACAATATGACCGTATTTTGGATCTATAAAAACGTGTTAAAGTAACCTAATTGATTAAAAATGACTTTCACAAGTTATTTTCTAGAAAAATTAATTAAAACCACACGTGTTGCGCCCACAGCGCAACAACCATGTTCACATCAATGCGTTAAAATCTATGTATTAGATCATAATATACTATACTAAGCTGTTATATCTCATCACTAGAGAAAGAATATTAATGACTTAAAAAAATAGACAAAAGTTCCATAAAAACTTTGACAAATTACTTACTTTGAAAAATTACATTATTAACTTTAGAAAATTATATAATATTATATAAGTATACAATTTTAAAATGAACAATGCATTTTATTACTTATATGATGGTACTTATATAATTGTATGCAAAGGCAACTTTAATAATTTTTCATTTTATTTTCATTTTCATATTTCTTAAAAAAAATAAAATAATTTACATAAAACAGTGGTTGTAGGTACAACGAAACATAATTGTAGCTTGGTTAGGTAATAGGTATACCTACTTATATGAAAATATGTCATATCCTATCTTTATACTTATCATGTTATCAATATTTGGCACGGAAAATTGTTGTTCTGTCGCACATAGTTTATAATAGTAAGTAAATGTGTTTCATTGGCTTGAATACAAGAAATACTTATTTTAATATTCGTACACAATACACACCTATGTACCTATAAGTTATTCACTTAATTGTATAATCATTTTTTTATGAAGTTCCTAACTAAAATAAATTAAAATTGGTGTGTGCACAGTAGCAAAATCAATGGTGTTCACAGGGGGAAAGGGGCTAACGAGCTTATTTTTTTATCGACGTTTTTAGGAAAAAAACTAAAATTAATTAATTAAACACAATCTAACGAAGGTGGTCTTACCATGGTTACCAAATAATTTTTTTCTAATAATAATATTAAAATGTTAACAAATTTTCATTTTTTTTTTCGATGATTTTAAAAAGTACGTACCTACTATATAAGAATTTTCAATTTCGATCTCCCAACGGTACCAAATAGGTAGATCAAATTTTCTATCAAAAACCTCCATCGAAGTTTATGCTCTCCAGCGGTTCCCAAACTGTTTTTTCCGCGGTGCCTTTTTAGAGGCACCAAGTTAGCCACGGTGCCCTGCTGTATATAACATGAAAGATAGAACAAAAAAAGTACTCATTGAGAACCAATTTTATTAATTTTATTAAACCTAATACAATCTAAGCATTCTAAGCTACACAACTAATTTAATTATAAATTAATGCATTTTTAAAAAGATAAATAAATAAAAATTATTGTTATTATGATTATAATTATTACATAAAAATATAACAAATGAAAAATATTTACAATTTAATTTTAATTAATGTGATGTATGTGGCTGCTTATTTTGGCACAGTTTTGCAATGTCAGGTTTTATTTTTGATAATTGGAGTCGGAGGTCAGGTTCAACATTGAGGCGATTGCGGTATTTGGTTTTAGTTGCAGCGTATGACGAAAATCCTGACTCGCATAAGTAAGTAGTGGCAAAGGGTAAAAATAGTGTTTTCGCTTTCTCGCTCAAACCTTCATAACTTTTGTCTTTCAAACTTAACCAAAATTCGGCATACGCATTGCTGTTGAAGGAAGATTTTAATATTAAGTCAGAAGTTAAATCGATCAACCTTTCGTAATCACTTGAAGATAAGCTTGAAGGTTTCATACAAACTGAGAATGGATTCAGTACCCATTCATGGTCTTTCAACAATACTTCCCGATCTGCAGGAAAATATTGCTCAAAAGAATTTTTTAGCTGTTTGAGGTGCTCAATAATCTCGTTGACAATATTAGTAGAAGCCTGCTCATCATTTTCTTCCAAAAAGGCTTGGATTATTGGAAAACATTCAAATTTGCCTTTAGTAGTACACTGTGCCCAATAATCAATTTTCCTTTTGAATGCACTTACTTTGTGGCTGGCATCAAAAATTGTCATAGTCCTTCCTTGTAAGGAAAGGCTGAGCTCGTTCATTTTGCTAAAAATATCAGCCAAGTATGAAAATTGACAGAGCCGTGTTACATCATTCATGATTTTACCCAATGTAACGTTGTGGTCCATTAAAAATGAAAGAACTTCAGTTCGTAATTCCATTAACGGCGTAAGAGCCTTGCCAAATTTTTCGTCAAGCATACAAGTTGCTATATCAATAAGACATGGTTTTATAAGCGTTTCAGCAATAGTATGAGCTTCACCTTTTTGAGCAATTCGGTAGTTCACCATGTAGGAAGCTCTCAGTGCATTTTCGTTGTCAGTTTGAAATAACAGACTAATAAGTAATAGTTAATTGAATACATCGTCTGACATGATTAGAATATAATAAAGGTACAATCAGTCAACAATCAACAATTATTTGTAATAATTTATTACCCATAAAATCATATCTAGTAATAATATTATACTGATAAATATCAAACCCAGTAATTGGGCATATGGTTTTTATATACATTTTAAACTTATGAAACGTAGACCGCGGCGCCCCCAGAAAGTGCTCTAAGTGCACAGTTTGGGAACCGCTGTATCAGAGAATTTTTTCCAATACGAAAAGTTGA
This sequence comes from Metopolophium dirhodum, assembly GCF_019925205.1. Taxonomy (NCBI): domain Eukaryota; kingdom Metazoa; phylum Arthropoda; class Insecta; order Hemiptera; family Aphididae; genus Metopolophium; species Metopolophium dirhodum. Next base: position 110,740,940 of record NC_083560.1, read on the forward strand.
GAGGTTGAAGTTGTACAAACTCTTTCAAATACTTCACCTAAAAGCCTGAAATTATGAGACTGGACAAAACCTCTTAATAATATTATATTTGCCATATCTGCAACTAAAAAAACACACTATAATAATCGATGTGTAACCATAATGTCTACATTTTCTACAACCCCCCTTCCCTAAACCATAATAATTTGTGAAGTATATATTTTTTTAGGTACCTATACCTATAGGTATATTTCAAAAATATTGTTTAACAATATAATATATATAATTTTAATAAAGGATAAATATTATAAAAATAATTATTTTAGTAATTATTATAAGGTGTACCTATAGATAATGTAGGTATGTATGAAATAATATTATATACAATATTTGTAGCATCAAGAATATTGACGGAGAAACTAAATAATACAGTAATATATTATGGCTATAAAAAGAATCAAATGAAATGTAATAAATTAATCAAAATTTATTTTACACATCGAGTAAACTATATTACCTATACGAGTCATTAATAATTCACTAGCTATCATTAAGGTACCAACAATAATCTAATTTAATCTAAATCTAATATATATTGCATGCACTATAATATTATATTATTTTTATAAGAAACCTTTTTCAATCGTTTCAAGACATAGCATCTTCTGTCTTTACCAATATAAAAGTGATGACGATTGTAAAGGTATAAAAATTATTGCTGTAGTGTTATTGAAATAATTTGACGGTCACGACTGTTTCTATCTTCTGCAGCGCCGAATAGACCATCAAGTCAATCGTATATGCCAAACCTATATATAATATTTTCTATTAAATAATAAGAATAATATTGTCACGTAAACTTTTTGTTATGTTTAATATTTTAATAATATTGTAATATTACCATTTATATATTGTGTTTATGCGGTAATAATCATAATATTCATAACTTCCTTTTAACTCAAGTCGTATATAATCTTACCGAAAGGAGGTTAAAATCAAATCCGTAATTAAGAATAAAACCTACAACTGACAAGACAATAATACACCCGGCAGGTACGAGAGGTAGATCGTAAGTATTTAGTATATAGTATTTAGTATTGGGTATATAAATATTATATTAAGTACAATATATAGTAGGTGGCATGGAGTACAATTAATGTCAAAGCGATGCTGGTTAAGTGTACCTACCTATATATTAGTATGCACTGTGCACCATTATGTATATACCATGGTATATATACGGTGGATCGCAATCGGCCAAACACTTATCATAGGTAACTACGTAAATTTAACCATTAGTATCATTATAATTATAATATTGTGGCCGGCTGTATTTATTATATATATATCCTGAGCAGCTGGTCATGGTGCAGGTTCACTGTGCGTAATGCTAAGCAACTGGAAACCACGATGTGATCCATATACCGTGGTATAATATAATATAATATATAATACAGTTATATTGTTATAAATATATATAATATTATATAGGTGTATTGGGGGTATGTGCGTGCGTGCATGGGTATACCCATATATGTGCGTGGGGCGCGCTGTGCAGTCGTGTCGGTCGTTATTTCGTACCCGCACCCAGCGAAGGGATCGATGACTTATTACACGCACGGATGCCGGACGCCGCTGGTCAGAAAATCCCTTTTGCTTCAGCCGAGGTATAGGGTTGCCCTTTTTTCCTCCTCGCGCACTGCTCGCACACATATATACCACACATATAATAACGCCCAGAGAGAGAAAAAGAGTGAGAGAGGGATGGGACAGAGAGATATGAGCGGAGAGATGAGAGGGAAAGATGAAGAGAGAGACCATTCATATATATATATATATATAGGTACACGGAAGAGAGAATGGATAAGCAGGAGAGACTCGTCCTTGGTGGTGGCGGCGGCGGCGGTGGGGCTGCGAGGAATAACCGGGACGAGTGGCGGCGGCCAAGGGAAGGGGGTGGTTTGTGGTGGAGTGGGTCAGGGGTGGCGGATCCGCGTGGGTCGGCGGGCGGTAGGGTAAATGGGAAAAATTATCGATTTTGACGACACGGCGGAAGAAAAGGGGTGACCGGTGGCGGCGGTGGTGGCGGTGGCGACGTGCGTGTATGAAAGCGCGCGACGGCGGTGGTGCGGGCGGCAGCGTATATGTATGTATGTGTATAATATAATGTATATATATATATATATAAGCACTGTGCGTGCATGGTGCGGCGGCGGTGGTGGCGGTGGCGTCATCCTCCGCTCGCGCGACCGGCCGAACGCGGCTCTCGGCCAATGGCGTCCCTTCCCGTTATTGCGCGCGTTATATGTTATTATATAACCGCCGCCGCCGCCGAAGCCGATGCCGCCGCGCCGGTCCTTTTGCCGCCCCCGCGACAGATATTACATAACCCGCGCGCGCGCACTTATGACGTGAAGTTATTATATTATTATTATTACTATTATTATTATTATTATTATTATTATTATTACGGTGCGGCCGGCGGCGTGCGTGGTGGAGATACGTCGCACTGCCGAGGGGGCGTGTCGTTATTACATAATATATAAAAACTGGATCCAATCCACGGCGACGAGAAGGGGGCCGACCCGAAAATATAATAACTGCAATATTCGTCATAAATATTTTCGCCGCCGCTTATAGTCATCGGTGGCGGCGCGGCGGTTCGGCGGCGGCGGCGCAGCGGGGCGCTCGCGCGTGTAGGTAGGAGGTTCCTGTATTATGTCCTATGTATAATATTACCGTGTATCAGATAATATACGATAATATATTATTATAATATGGAGATACTGGCGTATCCATAATGTGATGGTCAAACAGGGGGAGGGGGTGATGAGGGGGGATCTTTTTTTCAATGTTTAAGATCTGAAAACTATAAAATATTATATTTTTTACAATCAAACAATGCATATTAAGAAATCAGCCATATCCCCCTAGATAAAATCATTTGACCACCACTGTGGCCATAATATATAGATGCGAAACGACACACGAATTCGAGCTGTACTTAAAACTATATACTATACCAGATAATAATATTATATAGTAAGTGTACTTACATATACCTACTTCATTATATTTATATTGTAAACCGGCTATAATATAGTAAATATCTTATAGAAACTATAATAATAGGAATTTTTAATTGCAATTGAAAAATAATATACATCAGTAATCCTATAAATCCAGCTCATAAACGTTTTAAAAAAAAATTATTTAAAAATTCTTTGTTTCAAAAAATGTTGTTTGATGGTTTGAGATGAATGATTTATTGACGATATTTTTTGATATATATAAATATATATATATTTTTTTTGTTAATACCTATTGGCTTTTATATACATTTTATATTTCATACCTATACGAGCTTGTATAAGTTTATATATCATAATATGTCGTTTCTACCATTGCACCAGACTATATTATTATTATATATTATTTTGATTTTTGTATATTTTTTCCTGCACAATATTATATCATTCCATAAAATCATTATAGCTCCATGTTGGCCAATCAATAATATGTAATATATATAAGTCCCAAACCGTATATAGATAGACCTGTATATATCAATATTTGAAAACATTTTAATATTATTCAATGCCTATATAATGCATTTTTAATTCGATCGCTTGCTTGCGTATATAACTGTAGCGACTGTTTACAACTACATTAAGAATAATGCCATTATTAAGAAAAACCTGCAACACCAAACATATAGATAATACAAAAACATAATAATATATGAGTCTACGAAATGCTGAATAGGTACCCTATAATATATATAGTATAATACTCTCATTTATTGAAGAAAATACCTATATGATACCGCTTATATAATATAACTTATAAGTTATAACTTTTTTAGCTTTTATACCTATACTATTAAGTCACCATGACAATTTTAAAAAATGTAGTTATTATATGCATTTCTCGATTGGAAGATTGGAAGACATTAATATAAAAATATCGAAAACTGCAATCAAACCATAATGGCAGTATTCTACATGCTATATATGTATAATATAATTTTATGAAAATATAAAAAATAAATATACACCCATAAACTAATAAGTATATATGTTTTTATTTAAAGCAAACAAATCTATAAGCATGATTAGAAGAGATATTGAATTGATTGTGGGAGCAGTTGTTGGGGTGACATTGTCAATGACACTCAAGTGTATATGGAGGGATGAAATAGGACAATGAAAAAAAGTGTTGGGAATATATTATATGCATCACTTCGCACTGTAGCTAAAATGTTGATAAGTTGTATAGGTGATCAATTCGTTTGGAACGTATAGTATTTATATTTTACAATAATGAATTACATTGTTTACAGTATGTATATATTAGTGTATATTATATATATGTATGCAAATAACATTCAACCTAGCTGTGACGTGGGAATTTTAATATACGCGCACATTTATGTTTAAATTCTAAATCATTATATCTATAGCTATATATATGCGTACTTTATGTAAAATTTACTTATTCGTGGATACATGCGTATATTTTCAGGGAGATATAGATATAATAATACCGTAAATTTGCTCACAATACTGAGTAACTTTAAATACTATGTTTATAATATATTTAAATACTTAGAATAATAGTATACATATCAAATAAACAAACCAAATGAATTATATACTTATATACAATAGGTGGTTAAAGGTTAATACTAATTTTCTCGAAAACTCTGTTGGAAATACTTTTTATTCATAATTTTAAGCCATATGACAGAACAACATTTTTGGAAAAAAATTGTCTTTTTGGTACTATTTTCTATTATTATCATTTTCTAAATTGCTTACTTTTTATTGGCAGCATACATAAAAAAATATATAACCATGAATAAAACTCAAATGTAGGTACCTAATTAAAGTTTAGATTGGCGGAGTAGTGGACCAACATTTTGAGGGGTAAGCTTACTTCTGAGAAATTCCACTCCGCCTGCACCTAATGCATAATAAATATATATTAAATAAATCAAATTAACCGATCGTTTGAAATTTGTTTTTTTATGTTCTGTTATAAGTATAATAAACATATAACATATATTAAGCTCTATACGTAGTACGTACCTACCTATTTTGAAAGTGTCCTGTGAAATTGTTTCGTCGTGTTATTCTTCAATTCTCGCAGCAAGACGCATTTGTGTATATTATATATTATGGTGTGTCGCGCTATCGTAACGTATATTTGTATATAAGTAAACCGGAAACGACAGACAGACTGCAAATACTGTTTATTATTACCATTGTGTTGGTTCGATCACTTTGACCGCGACGTATACGTAATTAAATTCAAGCGCGACAACTCCACTACAATATATATATTATGTATTATATACAGTATACATATAGGTACTTGTTTATCGTCCAACCGCGTGTATAATAGTTTTAGTTTAATTGCAGGTATATTGTATATTATACACACACACATTATATATATAATATATGTAGTTTTAAGTGGACGAGTAAGTTTTGATTTGTTTTAAGTTTGCTCCGCTCGCGGTCGCATGCATTTCCACTGCAATTGCACTACTACACGTGTATATACATATACCAAGGTATACATAATACACGGTATAGACTAGTCGTTTTAAAAGTTTTGCCGAAGGCCAGCGAATCATATGACCTATATTATAATTTTCACTTAATTAAAACTAAACCAATTTTCGTTGTCGTCAATCATTCACCATAAACTTTATAACTTTATAAAACATTAACATATTATATATGAATACTGTATGCACCATGAACATATATACAACTCATACGAGTATATAATTTCAAGTTCTACATCACAAATATATATTACAATTAATTATTTATATTTGCAAAAAATTAAATTCTTATTTTCACATAGTATGTATAGGTATCCCATGCATATTACATATAGGTATAAATTATTTACATTCTATGTAGGTACCTATAAACAACTAGATATTGTGTTATGTATCGCTATTTCAATTGTACAAGAACGTTCATTTAGCTTATAATATTAATGATAGGTAAATATAACTTCTTTATTACTTATTTTGGTAAAATAATATTTTAGGTTTATCTACTTTTATTTATGCCGGAATATGTTTTTTTTATTATTATCATTTAATAATCATATATTGGCCATTCATTCAAACGCATGGATTACCTATAATATTAAATAATATATAATACTAATATGTATTATAAAACGTAACAAAAGGATAATTTAGTATAGGTTAAATATACCTAGAGAGCCATAAAAAATAAACTGAAAAATCTAAATTTGAACAAAAACAAACATGAAACATCAATACTATTTTGTTTACAGATAAGATAGATAGGAACAAGAAAAGAAATGTCAGTATTATTTAATGAATTTCATACACTCAGTGTATTTTTTTTCTGTGTCTCCTTTTGTATAAACACACTTATTTTGTGAAGTTTTTCATTAATGTTTTAAAACAAAAATGATAGGAACTTACTTTAAAGAAAGCGGTCAACGTCGTGTAAACATGTTAAACCTTTAGGGACAATTCTCACAAGAAGCAAAGGCTCAAGTGAAAGACGTGTTTATACAAAAAGAAAGAATAAGAAGAGAAAAAGAAAGTCGTTTATTTTTATTTCAATAGAACGGTCGAGCTTTTGCGTGAGAATAATATTAACGTATTTCTGCATTTCCGTCCAGTAGAAGGGTTTGATTTTCAAAAAAACCGTAAAAACGGGGGAGTATCCACGACAAAAGTCACTTATAAAATATTCAACAAAGTTAAAAACGACACTCGAGCGTAACGAAAATGAAAAGCATTTCCATTTTTTTTTCTATGGTAAAGCGCGTCCTTTGGAATCATTGTCTGTTTGCATTGATCTCTCCGATTTCCTTTTGTCCGTAATGTCGAGTATAATTCCTGTTGCCGGTATTTTTACAAAGTCTTGTATATATTATTAATGGCGTGAAATTAAAATACACCGCGTGAACCGACACCGCGTGAACGTTTTATCATGTTATTTAACGCCCTATCTACTGATCGACGACTGTATATATAATATAATATAGGTACCAATAAATAAACAACTAAACGCATATATGTAGGTTGGGTGTGCATTTTATAATCTTTGTGACTTTGCAGTTCATACGCACAATACACAGATAATATAAATATATATCTGGTTTTATTTGTAATTATTGGTATAGTTAGGTATAGGTACTCATAAATTGTCGTAGCATGAAATTCCGTTACATATTAACTAACATGCGTTTAGCTATATTGTAATATTCCAATATTTATTATAATGTGCGACGACGTATTACCAATGTATAGGAACGTACGTCCATACATTTTTTTTCTCAATAAAGTCATATTAAATTATACATTATTAGGTAATTAATGATTATTCATTCCTGAATTATTCGAAGGCAAAACATCGGTCAGATTGTCGATAATAAATATATGTTGTATAACATGTCCGTAAAAATAATAGTTGAATAGTAATATTATAATAATTATTACATTATGTTATACAGCGAAAAAATGTACAACACTGTTATATTGAAAACCAGCTTTTCCAAAAAGTTAAAAATTTGTAGGTATCTACCTACCTGTTTTAATATATTATAACTGTCATGACGTAACTTGTACACCGGGCCTGACTCAATAATAATTGAATTAAGCAGGATTTTTCACGCGTCTTAATATCATACAATTCCACCGACGACGTTCTCGAGGTGAGCATGATTTCGTCGGGCCCTATACTAATTATGTGTGGGTACCTGCTGTAGCGCATGTACCGCGGTATAAGATCTAGGTACGTTGGTCTAAACCAGTCAGCTCGGAGCACACCCATCGCTCAGTGTAACGGCTCTATGTGATACAATGCCTGTACCTATATGCGAATTTATATACAAATATATATAAACATGCACACACGCAGATATAAGGTATGCGCACACGTTGTAATAATAATATATTATACGACGAACTCGCGGGCGACTTACGAAACCGTCGCACGGTTGAATAATATATTATATTGTTATTGTATAAAAGAAAAGAAAACGGTAAACAGACGGTCGGGGAGAAAATCGTATATTCTTTAATAGCTTCTTTTCCTCCGCCGGCAGTGGCGAAAACGCTATATATAACGTGTATATATATATATATCTTCATGTATATAATATATTTACGTATATCGCAAGTCGTATACGTATACACCCACACACCCACACACACGCGCACCTATTATGTATACGGAGGGGTGCAATAAGGCGTTAAAGAAGAAAAACGGCGACGGCCGAGCGGAGGGTGTACAGCGCGCGCGCGTGTTGCGCGAAAGATGAAGCTGCGCGGTAAAGACGCATATTCAACACAGCGGAGATAACGTTTAAATATATACAAACAAAAACCGAGAGTGAAACGACCTCGGTATATATATATATATATTATGTATATAATATATGTATTGTGTGTGTGTGTGTTATATATATAAATATATACGCGCGAGCGGGTGTGTGGGTATGACTTCCGCCTCTGCTACAGTGGTGGCGTTGCGAGCGGATAGGGGGGAAGCCCGGAAATACGAAACTTTTACAATATACGATAAATTGTGTAAAGCTGTGCGCGGACGCCCATCCTTTTTTTTCCTTCTTTTTATTATACACGTACGCGTGCACACACACACACACACACACACACACACACACACATTATACAAGAGATGTTTTATACAATAATAATATAATATATATATATTATACATTTATACATGGAATATATATTGCGTGAGGGCGCATATCGCATGTATACTCGCGATATCATTATTATTATAGTGCACCGGAAGTTGTTGCATTTGCATGTTTTTATACTGATCTACGAGAATAAAAACTATATTTTTTTTATATTTGGTCCATTTTTGGACCCACATGATGAAATAATTATATAGTAGGTATTATACCTATTTACCCATATTAAATTCTAGTAATATTTTAGTTATCACACGCACGCGTATTCTTACAATATTAAATGCTTATTAAATATTATTGCGATTCATCTCCCGATATATACAAGTATAATATTTATGTATATTGCTTCTAATAAAACGCTTTTCGCACTTTTTATTTCCATTGAGTCGTATATATATATTATTATATTTTATGGAAACATAATCGTCTTACAATACTCTTTAAATTAAACTTTCCGCAAAACAAAAGAAACTTCTCGGCAAATCCGAGGAAAAGTTTTTTTATTTTCACAAATTTAAACACTTAGTCCATCCAGAACAGTTTCTCGCACAACACGTCTACGCCTAAGTCGCATACCCACATCACCAAGTGCTCGCCGCGATAAAATATCGGTACATAGGAAAAATATAATAAGTTTTAGGTGAGAGATGCGATCGATGCGATGACTAAAATATTATTATTATTACCATTAAAATGTCATCATCGCGAGTCTTACGGGCCACGACCCATACTGGCTTAATATAATATATCTATCGCTGGTAAGTATAATATGTATAAAAGCACGGGGAAAACTATACTGGCGAAAGAGTGTTCTATCGTTTCACCCTTAGTTTTCCCATTATTATTTTTTTTTTCATTTACTAGTCTTGCACACTCGAGCACATACGTACATTCGTACATACCTACATATACATATATATATATATATATATAGGTAGGTACTGCAGCCGAGTACGCCGGGCAATGGAGAGAGTGAGAAAGAGAGAGAGTGAGACACGGATAGTCTTTAACACTTTTCGGCCTCCGGGTCGAGATGTTGTTGTAGAGAGAAAAGAATAAGAGACTGCAGGGGAAGAGAAAAAAAAATAGTAATAGAAATGGAAAAAGAAAGAAAGAAAAAGAATAAGACACAACATATATATATTGTACAACAATATAAAGTGAGACGGCGGTGGCAGCGGCGGACCGATGGAAATAATCCTTTGTTTGGCCTGCAGCTGATGGACAGGGTCCAGCGCACGTACGCGCGGTAGCCCGCGGGTTGTGTGGCGGACGGTGGCGGCGGCGATGTGTATAACACTCACACACACACACACACACACATATAATATGTACGGTATTGGCGAGAGGAGGACGAGGTATATAGAAGCGAGATGGAATATATATATAGTAATGCGGCGCGGAACACGGCGAGAGACCTTTTCGCCCGCCGGTCTACCCGCCCCCCCCCTCATCCCCACCCACAGCACTCCTAGCAAACCCGCCACCGTTCGCCCACCCGCCGCTGCCGCCGACCCGCGTCCTCCACACCAAGAGGTTCATCTTGTAAATGTGTATCGCGGCGCGGGCAGGAAGCTTTTTCTTGCCCGATCGATAAAGCCCACTGGACAAAGATGTGGTCAGCAACGGCGGCGGCGGCGGCGGCAGTTCCCGGCCATCGGCCTTTGTCGCCCCCAACACAATAATCCGTTTTAGCTACCCTTGTACGTGCAATAATGCGTATTTCTATTTCTTTTTTTTCCCCATATACTTCTTCTGCTTCCAATGCACTATATATATATATAATATATATTATATACATACACATACGCACACACGACTATACTCCTTCTGCAGATAAAATCAAACTCGACGAACGCGCGCAAGCGTAAACCGCGAAGACTTTACGACGAGTTTTTCGACCAACGGAGTAATAATATAATAATATGTGTATGTATATTATTATCATCATCGTTTATCAGTAAATCGAGTTGTGGTGTATATAATATTATATTATGTTAAGATATGCGTCTCACCTCGGCGTGATTGTCGCTTGTCCACATCAATATAGGTAATTTTTATTTTTTTCATAACTGTAGAAAACTGCGATTGTGCACATAGATGATAGAGACACATTGCACAATGATAAAAACTTTCTGGTTTTACTAAACTCTATAGTTAATACAACTTTAAACCAGTGTGTTTCTAAAAATCTGAGACAGCGAATATAATATTATATAAGTACACCTAATTTAAGTTAATACCTATTTAAAAATGTTTAGTTATTGATTTTCATTATGTATGTATTTAAATGGTAACGTATAGGTAGTATAATATAGAAGGATGAGGTGGGTAGAGAAGTTATACAGTACGTATTGTATAAATAACATTGTTTGCGGCTGGCTGGTATGTACGATGACAAACACGGTGGACGCCTTGGGTAGTTATATATTAATAAATTATATAGTGACTCAAACTCGTTGTTAGAATTTATATTACCTACATACCTAGGTATATATAGTGAGTGATTTTCACAACGTAAAATATGGAACAAATTAAGTTATTATTTTTTTTTACTTCAATAAAGCATTTATTATTACAAAGTTTTAATAAACACATAATTATTACGATATAATATTATATTACTCGTTGAATGCGAAACTGTAGATATTATAGCATGGCAACAAATATATAATAATTTTAATGACTTTTTTTGTCCTGAATACGTATTATCGATTGATTTTTAACATAAGGTTTTTATTGCGATAAAAAGTTTGATAATTATTGTGGACCAGATGAAAAGGGAAAACACTATATTATAGAATCCATGACACACGATAATCCCCTAATATCAAACAATTTTTTTTATACATTATATTAATAAGTGTGTAGTAACTAATAACCAGTAAGAATTTAATTTAGAAAACTGTACGCTACCTAAATTTCATTTTGAATGGGAATTTCGCCCATCAAAGTAAAAAAATATATAAATTATAAATAAATATAATCGATTAATTCCACAATATTGTATATACCTACGTGTGATATCTATATATTACTATTATTATTTTGATATAACAACGTTTAATTAATAGTTGTTTTTCTTTTGTCAGCCTAACCTTTGTATAGGTATTATAATACTATAATAGGTACTTGAGGTAGGTACTTACCACGGTTTTATTAATTAAAAACATAATTCTACACAGCAAGCCCAACGTATATAGTTTTATATTAGTTTCGTGTTTTTGTAATAAGACTTGCAACGCAAATACTGTTAAACTGATTGTATTACATGCTCGAGTTACCTGTCCGAAACGGAAGCCGAGTTAAAGCTACCCGCTGTCTAAAAAAAAATAAAAAGGGGAGAACATCAAAGGTAAATCGTCCACAAATGTTTTTTTTTTTATATAAAGGTTAAATTTAACTGCCAAACCCACATGAGCCAATTCACGTTTCGGGATTTCATTTATCCGATGAAAATATCAATCCGACCTTAAAGAACGTAATCTCATGCGCTATATTATTTCTGTCAATTACACGTATATTGACGTATCTACCTGTTCACGTTTATATTAGTCCGCGGCGGTAAACAACATAATATAATACAGTGACTATTCGCTTTAGACCGGACTGTACCTATTCGTTATTCGTTTTATTTTTAAGCTAATGGTACCGATTGAACGGTTTATTAAAATACGCGTATAATATTATATATACTACCGTATAGAACCGTCGTGTACCGAGTAAAAACAAAATGTTTTTGACTGTACGACTACACGCGCAATAATATTTGTTTAAAAAAATATCGATTTCGAAAAACTAGACTGCAGCTCTTGTTGAAATCGAAACGCATTATAGGTACGTATTAGGAGGTACGTTGTATATAATGAAATTATTAAAAACAATAGTTTTTCTATTTCAATAGAATAATATACTATTATAGGTATTAGTATACAATAATATGTACGCCACAATGTGCGCGCTACACACACATATAATACACGTCACATAAACTACACGCATTTAAGCCGGCCTGATGTAGCGCACAGCATCATTAAACTTAATGGAAACAGGGACGGTTGTGGATTAATGGGATGATTAATTTTCAGAGTAGAATATGCTGCGCGTGTGTGCGAACGGGGCGGACGCGAGTGCGTGCGTGCACTACAGCACAAGGGGGTTTAAAAAGGATGACCATCATCACCGCCACCCGAGAACCGCGTATACGGTATACGGTATACCTACGCGTATATTATATTATATTATGAGAGCACACTACGTTTTCGCAGAGGAACTTCCAAAAACGAACCGACGCATGCATCGTGCGCAGACGTTCGGGCGCCGCCGCGTTAAGTATACGGCGGCGATAAAGGACGCGGACGACGCCAAATATATTATAATATATTATTATCATATTATATTGCAGTGGGACGCGGCTGCCTGCGACAGAAACTCGTCTCGCGCGGTGTACCGTCGTTTCCTGTCACGCTCACACGACGACCACCGGTTATAGCATAATATATACGCGTTCGGTTTATTATATGGTCCACGGAACATCAGCATCCGACCGGCCGACCCGATGACCGCCGCGTCCTCCGCCGTCGTCGGTCCCTTTCGCACGCGCGGGAAAAGTAACCCGCACCGCCGCCCCACGATCGTTTGGAGTTACGCCAGTAAATTTATAACGCACACACACACACACCCACACTCACCCACGCACACAGACACACACACTCACTCACACACGTAGACAAGACATAATGAACGCTATTAAAACTGACCACAAACTTACTCCTCGCTACACCGCTACCACACACACACACACACACACATACACACACACACACATATAATATATTATATTGCTACCGTTAGTCGTGTGTGTGTGTGTTCTCGCGTATACCTACCCACTCGCCGCCACCCCACTCCATCGCTTATAGTCTTTGAACATTGTGCGCACGACGTTACTTGATTGAATATACGACTTAGTTCGGTTAACGAGACCGCTATGTATAGCCCGCCGCATCCACCCCGCCACCTCGTCGGTCGTTTGCCCCCGCGATTACACCCCGCCACCGCCGTAGCCACCTCGGCTACCCTTTCACGGGTCCACCCGCGCTATCACCTCGCCACCCCCCCCCGCCGCCTACGAGCATCACCCCCCGGCACACGGTACACCTATATATACCATCACCGGATCGTCGCCGCCGCCGCGCCCGGCAAACGATTGCCGTTTTAATAATGTAATTCTGTTGGCGGCGGACGGATGGACGGACGGATGGACGGACGGACGTTCTCTCGGTAAACGCGCGCGCACGCGCATCGACGACCGTCCGCGACCAACCACCGCCTCCGCCGTTTTCCTTGTTTCAGCAGATTATATAGTACGCGCGTACCCTGCAAACGACGAAGTAGTTAGAACCAGCCAACCAATCCTTTAACGCGTACAAATTGTTCGTTAGCCGTGCATTAATAACATCGGATTCTTATACCCACCCGACGGCCCAGCACCCACACGACCGCCATCGCCACTGCCGCCGTCTTTCCACCCTTTCGGCCGAGTCACCCGACGTCGTCGTCGTCGTCGTCGTCGTCGCCGGTGGCACACTGGTCCGCCCTAAATATATTATTATTTTGCACACGCACACAACCCACCCGTTAATAATATTTTATTTCTCCATACCTACTTACGACGTTATAATACATAATATTATTACAATAACCTCAGCTTTTTTGTGTTTCCGTGTATCGCGTTTAGACTATATTTAGAATATACCTGTTGCGATCACCGTCGTTGTTATAATAATTTATATTATTTTGTAATAATTATAGTAATGCATTGTGCGCAACGTAGGTTAAATTGTAATGAATACGCTCAGCTATATATACACGCAGTGTATGGTCGGAAAACATTTAACGCGTCAAGAAAATGTCGATCATAAATTTGTTAAATATTAAAATTAAAATTCTAGTAATACTCCAGTGAACCTAAAGAGCGGTGAACCTTACACAACACATTATCCCTCTTCTTCCGGCATTTACTAGTTACTCTCCTAGAGTTTTTGCCGCCATTGAAACAGAACATAACCATACCTATTATAATACTGTGAATGTCAGTGTATGATAATCAACGAGGTGACACAAATTATTGAATTGAGACATAACATATATATTATATAATAGTATACCAACTGATGTTGTGTGACATACTGACATACTGACATACACTAATATAACATCGTATGCATGAAGCAATATTTTTTTCTGGCTAATTTTATCACAATATATTATAGATATTTATTACTTACCTCGCAGTAACTTAAATTTATATTTCTACTCATCAACTATGGCAGACTATGTTTTGTTTTATTCGTGTGAACTTATAGGATGTGGACGTATTGTGTAAATTGTATTATTAAGTATAATCATACCAACAAATGAAAAAAAACACAATAAAATAATACAGGATATTTTAAACGATATAAATAATTGTTCAAATTTGAAGAAATATTAAAATGTAAAATATTTATATATTTTATCATAAAGTCGAGCCTGTGCTTTACTTGCCGCACCCTGCAGTGTGCGGCCACTGAAGAACCACTGGGTGTAACCGTTTTGTCGTTTTGACTATTATAATATATTTACTATATAATCTAAAAACATTATATAATATAAAATAACTGCATAATAATTCCTTCCTAAATATTAAATTTAATACAATATATTGAATATTCGAACAATACATTTAAATAAACTAGTATTG
This sequence comes from Metopolophium dirhodum, assembly GCF_019925205.1. Classification (NCBI taxonomy): domain Eukaryota; kingdom Metazoa; phylum Arthropoda; class Insecta; order Hemiptera; family Aphididae; genus Metopolophium; species Metopolophium dirhodum. Next base: position 110,756,391 of record NC_083560.1, read on the forward strand.
TTTGTGGATAGGTTACCTACACGATGTCAGATGTACGTATTGAATATTTAAATTTGTAAAGTGTTATTATTCCCTGTTCACTATAAAATACATTGTCTCTATTGATATTTACACGTTTATTTAAACAATATTTAACTAAAATATAATAGGTTCCAAAGATAATGTATCACAATTAACTATATATACAAAAAGAGTAAAGACAATGAGAACATAATGCAAATCTTTATTGGAGTCAAGAAGAAATGTATTATGTACAGAGGGCAATAAATTAAATAAGTTCTATTCAAATGGAAAAACAAGATTTATCATTAAAGATGTTTAAGTTTTAAAATACAGTTGGTGGTTGATGGGGGTTTGGTATAGTCCTCAACATTTGCAACTTTGTATACATTTAACATTTAAGTTGTTGTCAGTCACCTATTCACATAATTCAGTTAACAGAATCGTCTATTGTTGTCAATTTGATTTAGAGTAGCTATTGGCCGATAAGTAAACCATAGTCGTCGGGTTAGTCTCACTATAGTCGGGTTACGTTGCCTGGCCGTAAATGAGAAACGATGATATTGTGTTCTCTGACAATTTTAAATTGCGCCCATCAAGTGGTGATACGATATCCACTGTACTTAAATATTGTATTGCCGGATTCCTATACAGGGTTTTATAAAAGAAAGTTCTCAGAATTTATGGAAACTCACAATAAAATATATAAAACAACATCCTTGCTTATTTAAGTTTAAAAATTATCACATATCGATATCCAATATAATATAATATCACTATAGAACACAAATTCCTTTACTTGAATAGTTATTACAAAAACAGAATCTTTATTAAATATTGGCTGCACCTATACAGGTAAAATTAATTACTAGGTTAAGTGTATACCTCCATTATATGATAGACTGGCATAAGATAAATATTAAAAATATATTTTTTACTATTTTAGCATTCAACATAAGTTATAACCCATATTGAGAAAATGTATATATTATGTGCCTACTTATATTATAATTGTACCTACCGAATATATTTATAAATACGTAGTTTTCATATAATTTACAATAGATTATGCAAGAATTTATATACGCTATAATATTATTTCAGATAGCTGTACAGTTTCTATAAACTTACAGGTTTCTCCAGTCCTTATAACAATATATATTATATTTAATATTTAATATTGATTATTTTATTTTTGCCACCAAATACCATGGTACGTATTGTTACTATTATAACTAAAATAAAATGTATATCGTCGCTAAAGCTGCAGTACGATGATAAAATATGTACCGTGACTGAGATAAAATTCAAATATTCCAAAAATGGCTTGTAGAAAATATTACCAAGATAAATAAAACATGATAGGGTGACCGCGTATTGATCCAACAGTTGAAAAATTGTAAGTCAAAAACAGGACTGAAATGGATGAGATAACGAATAGTATACTCCGATGATAAATGTTTAACTGTGTGACATGAGTGGTAGTGCTGTTGTACTGAAATTGATGGATGTAAATGAAGACCAGGTTCCGTAAATGTTCACCGTGTGGTGTGTGTTTGATGGAAATCCGATTAGATTACTAATAGAATTACAGTAAACGAATATCGAGAAAAAAATCTATACAGAAATTTTTTTTCAGTTAAAATGAACGTCCATATAAAAAATTATTATAAAAACTGTTTCGAAATTAATCAGGTATCTGTGTTCGCATCGAGACGAGTAGGTATCCAACGAATATATTATACTGCCACATAGTACAGTTGCAAAACTATGATATATGTATTGTACTTATCTACGTTATGCTAATTATATGCTAAATTGGTTTCTGGAATTGTTTAGTATATTTAAACACCATATTTTAAAAAACTTTTACAAAATATATTCTTTAAGTGTAATTTAAATCAGAAACATTGTATAGATAGGTACGCATTTAATATACACGTGTGACTTGATGGGCTTCAGACTGGATCCATTATCGTATCGGTTTTGTTCAGACGCTTAAATATAATACGTTGCACTTCTGCATCAGGTACCAGTTATAATACAATAAACACAACAATAAGCATTATATCTATACATATATATAATATATAATGAATAATGATAAACTACAATTTTTATTTTTTTTAATGAATTTGTTTTAATTAAAGAAAGAAAAATGCGGACCGAATAATATATAATAAGAACAATAAAAAGAAAGAAAAGATAACCCTCCCCGGTGCTGTCGCGCGGCGTAGCTGCAGCGAGCGCCACCGCGGCGAGGAATGGCGTATACATTTTCTGTTCGTTTATAATTTCCATATTAAATAAGGAAATTTAAAAAAGTAAGTTAAGCGTCTATAGGGATTTCATTATTTCTCTTTCGCCTTATTGTGTTTTTAGCTTCTTTCCACCCTCGCCCATTCTCCTACCACGGTACTCCTTGCCTCCCCCCCCCCTATCACTCCCTCATCGCCACGCCTCCGAGACGATAGAATCTCGGAAATTTCCACTTGTAATTTAACATTTATTTAAAAATAATACCCACCGCAATGGCAGAAGCAGCACTGGCAAGAACAGCAACAAAAATAACAACACGGATAAAGTACAATGACAAAGACGTTAATAAAAAAAATCCCATTATTTCTCCTCATAACTAATTCCTTCCGTGGGCCTTTTAAAACGAAAACAAAAGAAAATTTACTCCCGCCGGGTCGTATTTTCCCTTCGCCGTGGCACCGTCGCTGTAGCAACAACAAAAGCAATCAAGTTAGTTTATTTTATTCTTATTCGGATTTTAATTTTTTTCCGGTTATTTTTTGAACAACAATAATGACATTCATCCCTAATAATTGCATTTTTTTTCCTCTTTTTCATTTTATTTTTATATTCAGTCGTTTTTTTTATTCTCATTATTATTTTTTTGCCTTCTCCGCTTAATGCTTCGCCTAGTTCCTTTGTATATATTTATAGTTAGGTAGGTATATAATATATATTCATTTCCAGCAATAGACATTATATTATAATGTGTACACTCTATACCTACGTAAATTACAATATTGCCGTAAAATATAAATGACATTGTAGTTATAAACTCGAAAGCATCATTATTCTGATCATGAGTGACAATCATAAAAGTAGAAAAAAAAATAAAATCGAATCTGCCATTGTTGTGTGTCGTATAATATATGTTGCGACAAACATGCGATTCTCCCCTCATGCAAATAATTCGAAATCATGGTATTTATTATTCATATAGATGGACGGCGTTATGTCACGTGTAAAATTGAATTCAGAGAAAGTTTTTTTTTTCAATTATATATAACAGACGTTTCATTATGGAAATAATTTTCATAAAAAAATAAATAAATGAAAAAAAATCCACTTTTCTGTATTATAAATAATAATGCGATTTTAAATTTAAAATCTGGTGACAATTTACTTTTTGATGTGTAGTATATATAACATTGCATTGTGATAAAAGTTTTCATATTATATTGGAAAATAAAATACGAAAGAGAACGGTAGCCAAACGTATGATAATTTATTATATATACGCACCACCTAGGTATAAATAACATATTATATTATAATTTCTGCATTTCACGCACAAATTTATATTATCTATAATGCCTACCCATATAGTTATATAATATGGGGTGTATAACAGGAATAATTAATGCAAATTAATTTAGTTATCAAGCACACATAGTTGTGTAAGTTAATGAAAAAAAATTAACTTGAATTATTTAATTTTATAAGTCAACGTTAAGAACTTTAAGTTATAAGTTTATAGTAAACGTAAAATAAATACATAACTCTGAAAGTTTAAAGTTAATATGAAAAACAATTTTATACAATTCGGTTAAAAATAAGTTAATTGATTTTCAGAACTATCACCAGAGTCAAATATACATTATAATAAAAATATTATAAAGTAATCGTGTGTAACTATGTTATAATTACTAAATATTTTGATAAAAAGTCTTCTTTTATGCGTTAAATATAAATTTATATATTTTCTTTCAACGACTACTTGTAGTTGTTTAGGAAATCATAATTAAGCTTGAACTTTTAAATTGTCAATGCCTACCTTTGACTATAATAAGTTATAACCAAGTATTAGCAGGTAAGCATATTTTTTGTTTTAATTATAACTAACTAAATTAAAACAATATTGATTTGAACAAAAGTGATTCGTTATTATATAGTTAGGCATTTATAAATAGTTGTAAATATTATTTCTGTTACAACCTGCAGTGTATAGTGTAATATGATTATATATAGGCACTGATAATATATTCAGCGAATTTTGTGAGAAGTGATTTTAGTGACACAAAACTACAAATTAGTTACATTCCATTTTATTGTCGGTTTTTATTTTAACTGCATGAAAAACCTATTCAATATATCCAGGGCCGGATTAAGGGGGGGCCCAGGGGGCCCTGGACCTTGACCTAACCTAACCCGAGCACACATGTTATATAAAAACATGCAATAACGTAGATAAAGATTATATTTAACATTGATGTGATATAGACGAGTACGGTGAGTAGTGAGTACCCTCTTTATTCGTCTTCAACCATACGTCCACATGAGTACCCGAGTATCCAGGTTAGTTTAATGTAATTTCTCACTATTAAATTTATTATTCCGACGATATTAGTTGATTTTTATTTTTTAATTGTTATTTTTAAAATGTTTTTTGATGGTGTCCAACTGCAGTGGGGAACTATTGTTTTCAAAAATGAAGTTGATAAAAAACCTACTACGAACTTCGATGACACAAAGTCGACTATCAACCCTTGCACTGTTAAGTATAGAAAGTGACGTACTTAGAGCATTGGATTTTTCTTAAGTAGTTGAAAAATTTGCAGTGACGAAATCTCGCAAAGTTGCAATATAATAAAAATTATTATTTATCATATACTATTTAGTATTATATTAATATTATTATTATAGACTATGTAATATGTAGGTATATAAATATTAAATGAACATAATTTACTACCAACTTTTATTGTATTACATTTTTTTTTGTTATTATTATTTTGGCATTATAATATAAATATTTTTAAACCATAATTTTATTTCTAATTAAATATTGTTTTTCGGTAAATGTTAATATACCTATTATTAAATTAAATTCACTTATAAAGTTATAATATATACTTCTAAGGTGGGCCCAGGGCCCCCACATTCCTAAATCCGGCCTTGAATATATCATGTATAGTTTTAGATATCAAACGAATCTACGATGTGCGTCGAGTATAATTCTGTACCATGTTTTTGTATACATCGATTGAATTATACCTACCCTGCAATTACAAATGTATACCATGACAACAATTATGTCACAATTTTTAGCAGCAACGAAATGTACAAAAAAGAGATAATAAATTGAATATTATAAAAAATGATGTAAGCACTTATATTTATATTATTTACGTTATTTATATATTGTTCGTAACAAATGACGTTAAGTTTGCATAATAACGCTGTAACGGTAAAACGAGAACGAAAAAGATCTCTCTGTGCTGCAGCGTGTTTCTTTTCCTTTTTATTATTAAAAAAAACAGAAGTCAATTTTTTTCCCCTTTGAATTATCCATTAGAATATATCGATTTAGAGTCGATAAGATAATATTAATAAATAGGCAGGTGTACCTAAAATACTATAATATCGTATATAGTAAAGCGTTATCGTTGAAAATGTATTTATTATCCGGTTCGTTCAACATGATCGTGTCTGGAAATTAAACGTTTTATTTTTTTTTATACGTTGTCGGCAGCGGATTAAAAAGAATACATTTTATTGATGATAAGTGATATCCTATAAAGGATAATATATGTCGAGAAAAGAGTGCAGAAGTATAAAAAAAAGTAAAAAACCGTTTTCTATTTTCCAAATGTGCGTTTCGATCTTATACGTATGCATTTATATATATATATAAATAAAAGGGTGGATGTATGTGTGTAGGTGAGAAGAAGGGCCATTGTGTTAGAATAGCAACAAAAGCTCCGAACGTTATATTTCACACGCACCCGTATCTGAAAACCCCGCTGCGCCTCTCCGGCAACAACACTACTACCACATCCGGGGTTAAATCCTTGAAATTTATACCAGCAGGTTAAAACAGAATATAAAAGGCAATGGCCGCGCGCGCACGAAGCTTTCACGGAATATTGGCCATTTTCTTTGTACGGCTATTGGAGGCGAACTACGCTGCAGCAGCTGCAGAGTGGAGGACGGTCATTAATTTTATTTATGGACTTTAAGGACTGTAGCAGTTTAAATGGCATAAAAAACCTGACGTTATTTCTCCGATACGGGTGAAAAAAAATATATAAAAAAATATATATATATATATAAAAATAAAAGCGAGTTGTGCACACCCACTCAAATATCATACACAAACGTGAAACGTTCGGCCGGCAGCGGTGGCGGCTATGCGATAAACGCCCTTCGGTTACTTTCCGAAATGGCATTCGACTTTTTTTTTCGTGTTTCATCCTATCGTTTTCGTCTGCGAATTCGCCGTTTAGGTATCATCGGGCACGCCCAAATATTATATTGTAACAAAACTAGTAATAATATATTTTGAGATCTGTTGGGTGCAGTAGTTAGGCATGGTACGTTTTGTGATCTTCTTCGTTGCGCAGCGGTCAAAAGAAGTTATGTCTTTGTCAAAATCAAACTTTAACTCATTTGAGAAAAACAAACTATTTGGTGTAATTTTTGATACCAATAACAAGACTAACCTTTTATAGTTGGCGGGCCAATTTACATTTTCATAAATACGCTGGGGGCAGCCAAAAGAAAAAAAATCTCTGACCACCAAGCTTGGGCTTGTCTTCTCCATGCCCCCTCCCAAATTAGCGCCAATGCCTTATTTTCAGGGCTTGAAACCTATTAAAAAAATGTCAGTTTTGGTTTCGTTTTTGTTTACCGGTTCACAATTTTTTCGGCTTTGTTTTTGGATTTAATACCGGTTTTCAATATTTTTCGGTTTCGGGTTTTGATTATAATACTGCAGGTATCCAATTTTTTTCGGTTTCGTTTTTTAACGGTTTATACCGGTTTCTGAAATCGGTTTTGAAAACGGTTTCAAGCCCCGCTTATTTTATATTATCTGAATGCTTAGATTTAATACCAAAACTGTTATGTTGTTGTTTAGTTAGTAAATGAAACTTTAATGACACATGAACTACCTAGCTTGCGTTTGTAAAAACCAGGGGCTGATTTATTTCATAATTATGATAAAATATATTTATGAGAATTTAGTAGATTATTTTTCCAAGCATATTAAAATGGCACATTTGAACATGGGGTATACAATAGTACGAGATGTACCTGTTAGCATACAGTTTAAATACATTTTTTCGAATGGTTTTTCTTAAACCACTCCCAAAGTAATGAGATTTTTGAAAGATTAATATAATCAATTAAAAATGTAACAAATCGTAGTACAATATATCTGATCCTTATATAGGTAGCATTAGTTCAATAACGAAATTCACCCAAAGAAAATATATGTACCCCACAACTGATACCATGTTGTGTACTTGTGTCATGATCAATTTAGTACAAGTTTCTGAAAAAGACTTAATTTGTATTATATATTCACGAATGAATGTAACAGCTAGTGAAGTATGTCTGATAGTGTTTTCAAAGGTACTATACCTTCATAATAATAAAACAGTCGTATTGATATTATTATATTCATATAGAATGGTTTGACCATTCTACACTGGAAAGATACGTCTTATTTATTTACTTCTTAAAAATAAACACCTGTTATATGTCGCTATATATTATCATTATATGTATAATGTATATACTTAGTATTTATAATACTTTTTATCTTTTAGTGCCCAAAGTCCAAATGTTGTGTTGATTTAGGGGCGATGGAGTGAGTTCTGTTGATTTGGGATACGTGAAACAGGTAAAAATGTCAAAATGCGATTCACCGAAATCAACATCTCCGTGTAAGAGCAAAAGCATCCTCGGTTCACTTAAAAACCCATTATATATTAATATATATTATACCTTGTTCAATTATTAGATCATATGATTATTCTTTTTTGTGGAAATAGTTGGTTTTTAGAATGGTTTTTGAATTCCAAAAATACGTTTTTAAAGATGTCATAAAAAAAATGTTTAAAATGTTTTAATGATACATCCTTGATAAATATTAAATAAATGTCTATTATTATTCACTGAAATTATGTTTTACTGTGTTGTAAATGCGGTCTCTTCCACAGTTTCACAATTGAAACTTCATAAAATAAGTATCAATAGTTCAATGTAGATTGTAGGTACCTATATTTCAGATTTATTATCTTTCAGGAGACAACATTATTCTGTTTAACTTTTAATAAAATAAATGACGACTCTTAAACAATTTGTATGATGTTACTTCATAATATAGTTATTCATAGTTATGTTACATTATAGTATAGTTATATAGGCACTAATGTACTACCTTAGTTTATACTTTATTGTATGTTCTAGACTTAAGTAGCCGTATAGTTAAAGTTTAATGAAATAAAATTGATTGGTAAATTTTGTACGCAATTATGTACGATGAACATTAAGAGCGTAAGTCAGCGCATCATTTTTGTTTTCTCTCTCTCTGGCCGAAGCGCAACATAGCCAATTTACGTTTGGCAGATCCAATTGTGTGTTGTTAATTTTAATGATTGAGTAAATTGTCAATGTATAAAGTTAGAGCATGCAAACGTTATAATACCGTTATGATTATAACGTTTAGTTGACAAAAAACGATTGAAATTTGTAAAGGTAATTTATTATAACAGAAAGCGATAATCAAAAATAATTAAATACCGCAAAACAAAACATGACATTTAACTAAATATATTATATACCATTAAGCAAAATATAACGCAAAACGAAATATTTTTAAATCTATTTATTTAAAATGTTTATTGGTTTTGTAAAAACATTTATTTCATGCAAACAATCTAAGATTGATTATATTATATTCTGTATACGGGCCATTACCTACCCGCCTTAGTTATTGTTTTTAAATTTAATAGGTATTAACACTATTTTAAATAACGATAGACGCAAAACTTGTGTAACGTTTTGGTTCTAAATAACGATAAACGCAAAACTTTTATAATGTTTTAATTCTGTATAACGATAAACGCAAAACTTGGATAACGTTTTAATTCTGAATAACGATTAACGCAAAAGTTGAATAACGTTTTAATTCTAAATAACGACAAACGCAAGAATTGTGTAATGTTTTAATTGTGAATAACATAAAACAGAATTTTTTTTTCAAATGCAAGCCCTGCATTTAAAGTTAATAATATCAGCTAAGGAATCTCAAATGCGTTTGTTGATATTTTAATTTGAAGTGAGTTATTACTTATTTAAAATATTATACAATTTTAAAATGCCCATAACATGTTATACGATTAAAAATCAATAAAATAGTGTGCTCTAGATAATATTCTTTACTTGAAATTTGATAGATTAATAATTGATTATTGAATTATTCACTAGTATACAACACAAAATTGGATCTTCTGAACCTGAACAAAAGTTTGCTATGTTGCGTGTTGGTCTGAGTGAAAAAACAAATATGTGTAACATTTTTATTTCAATCACAGAAACAATTTAAAATAGTTTTTATAAAATAAATATGGAAGAAAGTTTGAGGAATATTTTAAGAATTCGTCTACTTAATATATAATATTATTATATACCTAATTACTCATATAATAATATATAGTGCTGACGTGGTGCATCACGGTGAACAATTACAGAGATATTTTTAGTATTTTTTATTTCCCACTATGTGTGTATACGATTCCAAAAATATAAATCAAATAAAAAAATGAATATCTTTTTATTAAAAATCATAGCAGTATAAGTAGGTTTTTAACGTTATTGTAACGTATATGATCGTATCCTATAACTTTTTAAATTTTAAATTATATAATTTATGTGACATAATTTGTGTTTATCAAGCAAATATTGTGATAGGTAGTGGCATTAATTATTATAATGTATTTAAATTTTTATACTTTGAAGTTTGGACGAAAGAAAATTAACAAAAATGAGTTTTATTATTGTGAATTAATTATTGTACGTAAATTGTAATTTATAAAATATATTTCAAAAAAAACTAATTATTTAAAGTGTATATATAAAGTTACCTATATAGATTTATTTTTTAATAAAGTGTGATGTAGATTCGATGGCACGTGAATTCGTTTAAAATACTTGAAGATTACCAAATGTTGGCGCCCTAGCCAACAAAAATCACCATGACTGATCTATGTTATTGTATTAATTGTTCTCACTTCAAATATAACAAAAAAGTAATTTTTGAAAGAAAAATATTCACATTGCTCTTCAACTTAATTCAAAGATTTTGAAATAATACACTGAGTTAGTAATTATAATTTGCAAGAATTTTCAGGGCTATTTTTGAAATTTGCAATTAAAAATTATAGCAGGTATCTGAGATTTTTGGATAGCAGGGCCAACTTCAAGCAGCCCTTCAATATAAAATGTTCTTGAAACTCAGAAATTTGTTTTATAATTGAGCCGGTTAGATTGACTACGGAAATAGTATGGTTATTCGGAGTTCCTTTAGTGTGTGGACTGCTGTTGTCACAGAACTAACAAACATAACATATGGTGTGTAACTTATATATTATGGTAACAATAGTACGTGCAAATGTGTACCCATCTGATTATAATATGTCTATAAGCCTTCTTCTTTATCATTAATACTTATATTTATACTATAACTACTTTACAATATATTACGTTACAGTAATCGGGGAAGTATGAAGAAAATGGCACTTAAAATTTAAGGAAGCCAAATCAATATTCCATAATATCTTATATAAACTTTTAGTACAGAATGAAAATTATTGTCTAAATATTATACATGTCAATGAATATCAAAATACATTTATAATCTATATTTATGTTTATAAAACTTGGTGGTAGATTTAAATTTAATTTTGATAAGGAAAAAAATATAATATGTGAAAATAATTTAGAATCATCTTATCTAGATTTTGCGTTATGATGTAACAACTCGGCACCATTATACATAAAATACCACGCAGTTGTAAAGTGGTCTGGGGAACGATCAGTTAAATATAAGGTGTTCAGGAAGAGTCAAAGCACCCTATAGTAAGTCTCTATTATTTTATTAATAATGATCTCAATTATTAACTTTGTTTTGAATGTATACATATTTTAATCGTTGAACAACAAATATACTGGCTTTATACAAAAAAATAAAAAAAAAATGGTAGCAATCGTTGTTATAATATATGCTATTTAGTATAATAAAGACTAAAAAGTTTAGGCAATGTCATACTTTGACTAGTGTATTATTTATAGAAGTTTAACAAAACAAATGTGACGAGGTTTGTGGTAATTAATATCTAATGATCTCAGAACTCAGTAGCTAGAAAAAGGACTTGTGAAGGCGAGAAAGCGTACCTGGGCGAAGTGTGTGATAAATCGTTAACAAGCTTTAGTCATCTGAGGGCGAACCAGAGGGTAAATACTGCAGAAAAATCATTCGAGTGTGTTGTGTATAATAAGGAATTCACTCAAAATAACCATTTAAAAAAGCACTGGAGGACAAATACTGGAGAAAAACCCTACCTGTGTGACGTGTGCGATAAGTCATTTTTAGATAGCAGCAGTCTAACGGAGCACCGGAGAACTTATACTGGAGAGAAACCGTACATGTGTGACGTGTGCGATAAGTCATTTTCAAATAACAGCAATTTAACAGAGCACCGGAGGACACATACTGGAGAAAAACCGTACCAGTGTGACGTGTGTGATATGTCATTCTCAGTTAGTAGTAGTCTAACGAAGCACCGGAGGACACATACTGGAGAGAAACCGTACATATGTGAAGTATGCGATAAGCCATTTTCAGTTAGCAGTAGTCTAACGAAGCACCAGAGGACACATACTGGAGAAAAACCGTACCAGTGTGACGTGTGCGATAAGTCATTTTCAAATAACAGCAATTTAACGGAGCACCGGAGAACACATACTGGAGAGAAACCGTACCTTTGTGACGTATGTGATATTACTAACCACTGTGTGACGGGGAGTTATAAGACCATTCCCTCGGGGGTTTTTACACCTTTAGCCATATGTCGCGAGGGCGGCTCCTTCACGCCTTTGGGTAACGCGGAAACATCCCTCCGACGGGTTACGTCAGGGCGCCCTGGCGCCAGGCTGGCGGTCCCCCGCCGGCTGCTCTCGTTCGAGATAGATCGGTGGGTTTCGTATAACTGCGTCGGCGAGCGTCAAATAGCTCCCCTTCTACTAAGGCGCTACTCCCGACAGCCCCCGCGAGGCCATCCACATATGTCGCAAACGCGCGGCCGGCGAGTGCGAGCACGCGAGGTACACGCGCGCGTCGGCCGGACGCACGCCACACAGCTCGACGGGCACTGTTACCGTTCGGGCGTTAGCTAGGTCGGGTTTTCAGTCGTCGCCCATGGGATGAGATTGAAGGATCCGTTATCCAGAGTACTCACAACGACTCTTTTCCCACTAGCATCGACACCGGGGCAGTTCTTACGCTGCCGCGATGCGACCTTTTTTGAGTGGTACGGTTTTCTTTTGCCGGGTGCCGTGTCCATACCGAATGCTCGGGTTTGAGTGCTTGTCGGTGAGTGTCCCCCAGCCAGACTTGCACCTTGCACGTGTTCGCACACGAGTTGGTCGGGCCCGTGTGCTCTCGGTCAGGTTCGTGCTAGAAGCACCAGCGCGCTAACGGAGGTCCACGTCTGCTTCCCTCGTCATGCTCTGGCGCCTCTCGCCCAAGCCCACCGGTTTGTCGCAGGTGGTATGATTCCCCCACTTGGGTAGATGGTTCCCGTGCGGAAAAGGAAGGTGCCCTCCATCACCTCGGTCGTCCTTATATGGGGACCCACGTCGGGGGCTTTTGACGTGCCTATCAGGTCTTCCCTTCCTCAGTGCGTTGATACGCCTGGAACACGGTTATTGGTTTTTCTCGTGAGTCCGCGCTCTGCGTTTCGGTCCGCTCCGATCGCTTGCACCTTGAGCACGGAACTTTTTCGTAGCTGACGGTCGGGCAGTCGTCTGTGTAAGCAGATGCTCTGCGATCCTTGAGGACCTGCATATGGCAAGCTGCCCATCTCTGGGGTATACTGTTGGAATGGCTGGTCTGTTGAAAACTGCCTAGCCAGTCCTCTTTTCCTTCATTGATGACCCTTCCCTGTTGCCACCGGTAAGTCTCTGAGACCACCTCCAGGTGCTTCCTATTACCCCGGGAAGCTCGGTTTGGAGATGCGCCCTCCACTGGCGTTGAGGTCGGAACGGGGTCCTCAAGTGGCCCGGGGGTGCGAAGACGCCTTCCGGCCGTTTGTCATCCGCCCAGTCCTGTACCCAGGCAGGACATCGTCAGCCGCGGTCTCAATCCCGCGGCTCTTTTTTGCTCCGCACGATTCTGCACAATCATGAGTGAGCTTTTCGTGAGGGCGCTCGAGGGTGTAGCCTTGTTCGAGCGCCCCCCTGCCTTCCTACCCATTTCAAACCTTTTGTGGCTTAGCGTGTTCTAAACCACCGGGTTGCCACCCTGGAAGGTACAGGTGGCCCAGGGAACTTGGAGGTCCTTGGTCATTTCGTTAGCACCAAGCATGGCCTGCCCCGAGCCCTTGTGATTACAGTTCAGTTAACTCGAAGCTCTAGGGCTAGCTTCGTTAAGACCGTACCCCGCCTGCCCTTTTCCCGGACCAGATTAGTCAGCCAGTTTCTCAACGTGACTCGTCTTGGCGCGGTCGGTAGCAGGTGTGTACTTGTACTGGTCAGTCTACCCGCCTGGCTCGTCGTGACCTGGTTGGGCCGTCCTTGCCAGGCGGGTGAGCGCCAGTAAGTCTTCACGGGGTTACCCTCGATGCCCTTTCAGCAACCTAGGTCAGACCGCTCCGGGGGCCCGCCAGTCCCTCCCCGACCGGCGGGCGCTTCACCCGTAGGGGCGCGGGAACACCGGCCCGGTGTAGCCAGCAGTCCCCCAGACCTGCCCTCGCTCTGCCGCCTTCAGAGTTCTGGTGGCCTCGTGTTGTTTGTAGCGGTCGGTTTCCGCTCAGCAACGGGGGATCCGAGCCCGCCGTCGCCGTCGTCACCGCAGTTTCTTTAGCGGTTCTTACGGCAGCGATGGGCCTTAGCTCCCGTTTCCTCGCTTCCGCCTAACGTTACTAAGATGTTACCTGCCCGTAGGTCAGGTATGTGGTTCCTGACTCCGCCCACTCTTCGGTGATTTCAGTATTACGGTAACAAATTGTGCTTATTTTGACGACATTTTGTGTGCGATAAGTCATTTTCAGATAGCAGCAGTCTAACGAAGCACCAGAGGACTCATACTGGAGAAAAACCCTACCTGTGTGATGTGTGCGATATGTCATTTTCAAATAACAGCAATTTAACGAAGCACCGGAGGACACATACTGGAGAATAACCATGCATGCTCCAACAAACAAAAAAGTATTTGATTTGTCATAACATCCGATGATAGAGCATAACACCAGGGTTTACTGTTTTCCACAGTTATTTATAATAGAAGTTGGTTAGGAATAATATTTTGTGAGTACTACAACGTATTCCGATGATTTAATAATATATGCTAATTCGGAAAAATTAATATAATAAATAGTTTATTGTGTTATAATTTTAGTTTCTGAGTGGATTGATGAATGTTATGTTTTTTCAATAATATATGTCTTTTTAATTTAATAATTTTCTTGTATTTGTCATAACATTTTGGATCAGTAAAAATGCTTCGATCTAAGGAAGGTTTTTGGTAGCAAATGGTTTTTACATGCTACTTAGAGTTCAAAAGTAAAAATATAGGGGAGTTCTCTCAATTGTATAGTTAGTAGGAGTAAGGTAATTTGTCATTGAGTAGCTTATTGTAATAGATATGTGAAATTTGATGATTTCATTGATAAATCATCGAATACCTACGAAAAACTTTTCTGATGCAGCTATATGTGTAAGACTAAATTTCGAAGTATATTCCATTTCTATTTCAATTTCTATTAATTGTTGTAAAATCGATGTAGCAATCATTTTTAGAATATTATAATAATTAATAAACAACCGTAAATTCTATCATTAAAAATAGTACAAGTAAGTAGTGTGTCGTCATTATGAAGACGTATAGATCAGCTTAATCGTCAAATCGACGCACTACTTAATACTTATAGGCATGCTAGAAAAACACAAGATGCATTTTTCTTGACCTGGCTGAGTGCGCGATTGTTAACGAATTATAGGAAAAGGCCCTCCAGTGTGAATTGTTCTTCCTGTTATTTCAGTACATACATACGTAAGAATTATGTCTTTTTTTATTTATTATCATTAGTTGTTAAAATCATAGAGGTTAATTGTTATTTTAAATCATAACATAGTAATACAGTTTGTTGAATTATTTTTTTCCAACATTAATTAATGTTTTGATTATGAATTATTATTATTATTACATTGATAACAATATAAATTGTTCTTACTACAATTAAAAAATATTGAAAATAAACAATTTCTCTTTATTAAATGAATTGTTAAAATACTGTACAAAATAAAATCCATTATTTTACTGTACGGGATTTAACTTTTGATTTGAATGTATAAACTTTTGGTTTTTGGGAGTGCTTGTTTATCGTCATGGCTTTACGGACATGGGGAAATCGAGTTTGCACGTGTTTTTGAGCGTATACAAATTTTTTTTTTTTGGTCGAACAACATTTTACAATATATAAAACATAATACTGAATAATTTCGGAATTTGAATGCATAAATTAAGAGCTAGGATAACTCATTTTGATCTTTCGTGAATTACAAACCAAATCAACGTAAGTAAACTGTAACGTGGACAGGGGGTGGATCAGTGAAATATTAGGTAGGTATCTAGAGAGAGAGAGGTAGCTATGCTACCTTGACAATATTGGATATAATTACCGTAGCTAGTAGCCGATAAATAAAATAATCTTAAATATATTATTTAAATAACCTATTTATTTAATTAGTTATGGGGTTATACGATTGTATTGCCTACTAAATATAGTAAATACTTACAAACAATATTACAAAGAAGGTAAATAATAATAAACAAACAAACTACGATTACGGGTCACGGAAAAATATTAAAATATTATCGTAGATTGCGATATGAACACGAACATTTCCATCGTTAAAATTCAGTAACTACGTGTATAGGTTTATTTAATTTAACAACTTATTAATTATGTAAGTCTGCGGTCTGCATACACTGCGGTGTTGCCGTTCGTCGAAAACATTTTCAAACATTATAAATTAGCGTTTTGGGTTGAAATGAGGGATGCAAATAATTAAGAATTCAGGGAAACTCGTCGTTGCACGCAAGTCGCAGGAACATTACGGCGGATCAGACATATCAGCATCGAATAGGTACAACTGTACACATAAATATATAATTTGATTGTGCTAATTTGTTATTAAGAGGACGTTATATACACTTGTGTATTTGTATATTGTACCCACACACACACAGAGTTGTGCTCTGATTTGTTTCTCTCTGTCCGCGACGTGCGCCAAACCTATAAATCGATATAGGGCATGTGACGTGTACAATACCGAGTAAACGATATTATACTGGTTTGTCAATTTTATTGTTGTCATAATAAATATAATAATAATAAATGACAGTGAGACAGAGAATTATCTAATTCAAATACGTACAAAATCGTGGTATAGTAACATATTTTGTAAGATTTGAGATGTATTATGAAAAATCTGACTGGGGGATGGGCCAAAAAAAATTTTAAGTGGGTACTAACATATAGGTTTGTTGCATGCACAGCAATAAATCGCAGTATGATTTATATGATTTATTATGCATAATACATTGTACTATTATTAAAACATCAACCAATATCTGCTCTGCAAGTAATCCAAATATTATAAGTTTATTCATCATATAGTTACTACTTGGGTAATAATTGTTAATAAATGTAATACACCCACACGATGAATGCAGATGGGTCATATACCTTTTGACCCCCTTGCTAACACCTAGAAATTACAGCCCCGTCCGTATTATTAACACCTATAACTTATCCCTTTATATTTATAATCGATATTTTCGTTAAATCGAGCTATTTATTATCATAATAACCATAGTATTTTTTATAATAATTGGAGCTCACGATCCAACATGCGCTATTTCGAAAATGTTCAATATTCATTTGAATAAGTAGATCAAATTATTTTGAAAAAATATCGGTGAATAGAAATGGCACCAAAATCAATATATGTTTTTTTTTTCGAAAACGTGCCTTTCATCAATAGGATACTCAAAAATAATATTAAAAAATTATCAGTTTTTCCAAAACATTCTATTTCCTTTGCGATTCTTCATCAAAACGTAATATTTATACAAAACATCAAAACAAACTATTTCCTGTGATAAAGTATAGATAAATTAAAATAATATTCTGTTCAAAAACATATTATTTCCCGTGTTAATATCAAAACTGTTATAAAATTCATCTGATTTACAAAAGCCAAACTCACTATTTCCATACCATTTAAGCTTTCCTCATTTTAAGAGTTGTTTAAAATTATATAATAATATCAGCTGGAAAACGTGTTATTGTAATTCATTACACGTAACAGAATAGAAGTTATATTTTTAATATATATATATATATCTATTATATAATACTTAAATTACAGGACAAGTGTAAACATTCAATAATATAACATGTCCGACAAGATATTATGATACCTAGGAAATAGTTCGTTATGATAGCACCTGTCTATACATACCACCTACGTAACTTCGTACTATTTGATTTTTTGATCATGCCCAAAGTGATATTTCTAGGAAATATTTAGTTTGCCATCAAAGCCATAGCAATAAACAGAAAAATTATTCAATAATGTATTTAAATCAATTTATTAAAATTGTATAATATTGCACTAAAGGTAAGATACACACCTAAACTAAACATTATTTTGGCATTTATGTACAATTTTAATTTTGGATTGTCTAGAAATCAAAAATATAAAAAATATTTTAATGAATAGGAAATAGTGAAAATTTAACTTAAATTAACCAGCAGACCTTTTTTATACCAAATATTGTAATATAAGACGTAACTTATAAGTTTTTATATTAAATATGAATTTATTTTCACAATATTATATTTTATAAAAAGGCAAAAACTAAAAAGTTAACTGTTAGTGAGTACATAACTAATAATAAAAATAAAAAAAAAATTGTTCAACAAAACGTTTCAATATTTTAAAAATAGGACATGTCTATATATAATATTGTCTTTCGTTTACTGGCGAGACAGTGACGCGTATTATTATATACTTTCGCCGTGTTTTAAATACTGTGGCGGGCAAGGAAACCAAATCAATTGCCAACGATTTAAGCCTAGACGGTAAAAATAAACGGATGATAAATGTGACTGGAAAATAAACCATGAGCATATTGTAAATTGTAATATTATAATATCATCGCCTATTCCGTTGTACGCTATGACTGACAGATGATATCATATACACGTAAACAACTCGTGTTCGTTATATTAACAAATAATTATTATTACGATTATACATATTTTCATGTAAAACTTTCTGGATATAATATGTATTATGCATTAATTTAACTTTACTCGGATCCGAGACGGTAACATTATAATGTTATTTCGGATAAAAAACCCTAAGTTACAAATTTACCAAAAATAATTTTAGAAATAATTAGAAAGCGAGCCTCACATAATATACCTACATCATTTATTGACTTGAGCTGCATATGAATGCACTGATTGGGTTAAAAAATGACGAAGATTTATTGAATATAAAAATCATATAAAAAAAATATATATATATATATATATATTCTATATTATTATAGAATTGTAAACATTTGATTATTTATAGACTATGCTAAAAAAATCATGATATTTTTCATTTCCCAAGTTAAATTTATTGTCGTAATACAAAAAAAAAAAAATAATACCATTATTTTTATTATAATTTGGTTACTATTAATTGTTTAGGGCCTAAAGATTTATAATAAAATGCCTAATATTTATAGAGATTATATTTTAACGTTTTATCAGCACATGATAAAATCTGCCCCCAATCATCATAATATTAACAATAGTCAATAATATATATTTGCGTATATCGATTCAAATTTCACAGGATTGGGTCTCGATAGCTGGGCAGTGGCTTGCTTAGCTGTATTTTGCTCTCGTATGTTTTAATAACAATGCGGTCGCTTCTGTAGTATTAATCCGAACTATGTACACGGGAGATAAATAAATATATTTTATAACAACGGAAAACGCATAGGTATATCAACACTGCAGCTATATATATGGTATTCACGTATATGATATGGCAGTGAGTGTGCGTCCGTGAGTAATTTGGTTGAAAACCGTCCTTATAGCTTGTGTGTTGGTAGGTGGGTTGGTGGGTGGGTGTGGGTTTGCGGGTGTATACATATATACAGTGGGCGTTGGGTCAAGGAAAAGAAATGATATGGCGAACAGATATATATAGGGGAAGAGAAGACGAAGAAGAAGAAAAAGAACTGTATATTATATAATATATATATAGGTATGAGGGGTACCCGTTGGTTGGTCCTGCACATGTATTTCTGGGTATAAAAAGGAAAGGAGAGTTGAAACAAAAGCAATTTATGTCCGTTTCTACCCCTCCCCTCCACCCCCGCCACCGTGTCCGGTCCCTTTCGCCATTACTGCGTAGCTTTGTCGGGTATTTTTCTTCGTTTACCACCCGCCCGGCCTGCTCCCCCGACCCCCTTAACCCCCGTAAAAACGTGCCTTGGTTATTAAAAGTTATACGGTCATGCTTTTATAGAACCCGGCGGACAGGGAGGGCACGTACGCTAAAGCAGGAACCTTTATGAGCCGGAATAAAACGCGGAGGCTATATACAATATACATTATATATATATATATATATATATGGACACACACACACGCACATATTTATATAATATATATATATATACACACAGAGCACATCACGCACACATATATAATATGTTATATATATATAAATCAGGGTTTAATCTGTATTCTGTAGTTATCAATTCTCTAGGAAATGTTTATTGCACGTTGTGTGAATTACGAACAATATAATAAATATATATGTGTTATATACTGGCAGGGTGTATATGGCAACGGAAATAATCAAGAGCGATACATCTTTAATAATATATGTATATCATAATATATACGTGTAGAATATTGTATGATACGTTTTGAAAAATATATTTTCGGTCGATATGAACTTATCGTTTTTATTTTTCTCGTACGCATAATAAAGTTACATACATAGATAGGTACCTACCATTGTGTACGATTATTATACAGCTGTTTTTATTGATATGCTATTTCTGTTGCATGATGATTATTCTTTAATCATTAAACAGCCAAATGTCTCGGTAATGTATGTGTTTTTATTTAAATAAATACATGTCGGGTGGTGCTGCTGAGTGCCTGCCCAAAAATGTTAAATTCTGCTACTTATACTATATTAAATATCCTATTTGCTCATTGTACATAATGTTGTATAGATTGTAAATTACTTAAATGAATAATAAAAAAAAAAAAATAAATACATTTCTTTTTTACACGGTTATTTTATATCATTTAATAGACATAAATAATTGTAGAGACAAAGATAAAATTATCACCTTAATTAATGCTTTGTAGATATGCTTACCTACGCTTTGTGGGTTATTTTTAAGACCATCAAATCAAATTTTGTCGACATCGATATTATATAAATACATTATAATTACAATATTGTATGGTATGTATTGTTATATGAACACCGTCGGGAGGCATATATGTCATAAATCATATATTAGGTAGGTATGTGTAAGATCTCTGTATGTTGATAAAAAAAATAACTTGATAACAATAATGTGTATAAGTTTGGGTTGTAAAAACGTGAGTTTTTGTTTATTTTAGGTCAAAGTTGCGTGTGTGTCCAAAAAAATGTTGGCAAACAATTCTGTGCGCGTGATTTCTTGAAAAAAAAAGTCTTAAATCATCCTACCACCGATGTTACAGCATGTTAGATGTATATTATAACTCACTTACAATGCCAGAATTATAATAAGTATATTAATTATTAACATGATTATTATAGTATACCAAGAAACGATGTCAAGTGGCGCATACATAACGACTCTATGGTGGTGGGAGTGAATAAGCGGAAAAATACTAAACTACATTTACAACAAAAAAAGGCGTTTAAAAGTAATTGTAATTCACCTTCCCCTCCCCTCCGTATGGTCATTACTTATTAGTCATTACTCATTAGTGTATTAATTTTAGGTAATACCTACTCAAATTTAAAGGCCCAGTATTACGCTTATTTAGAAGTGATGAAATTATAATATTTTCCCGTCACGATTGCAACTATTGCATTTTACCATATTGGACCCGACTTAGTAATAGCGATTGTGGAATCGGCAGCTTTAATTAATTAATTAATGCATTGTCTATTTCTTGTGTAATATAGATTATACCACACTATTTAATGTATACAATATACTTATAATTGTTGTACAATAAGAAATTCGTATATTACCGCTATGTAGGTATCTGTTTTATAATAATTATATTATGTAAAATACTATATAATTTAACATAATAATACAATTTGTTTATGAATAAATTATGAACTACAATGTTGCAGTTTTTAGATTTTTATAAATTATTTAAAAAATATATCTTTAAAAAAATGGTCATTGGGGATCTCACCCAACATCAAAACCGCTATTTTTGTGCTGTACGAAAGTGTTGTAATTAAAAAGTTTAATTCCACAAAGTGGGCCCCACCAGGTTTAAATTCTCTGGCTACAGAATTTTTTTTTAAATCTATGGGGCACCTTATTAATTTATTTAGGTACTAACAAAGTATTAAGTATAAACTATAAAAAAGCATTACATATTAAAAAAAAAATATATTAATTTTAGATCTTGATATTATATACAATTTATTATTTATAATGTTTCCTACTCTAAAATCTAAACGACATACCTATACTTAAGCAAAATATGTGACAAGTAAATAAAAGTCATGTACAATAAAATATAAGCACAATATAATGTTGAAAAACAGGGAGAATGGCTATCCATTGAATGCATTGAAGACTCTTTCTATTTTAATTATATATTATGCGCATAAGTATTTATTCAGTCTTGTGGAAGATCACGACAGTATACAACACCATTTATACGCCCCAGGCGCTTTGGAGGACTACCGAGTATTGTAAAATAAGACAAAGTTTTGAATTAGAGAATTCGAAGGGGGTGATAGACGATTATTATGAAATCTTTTATAGAAGCATTTGGCTTCGTGCAGTGTAGCTTTTAATTTCAAATCCGTGTACAGGCGTGTATAATGTGATACATATATAAACACAGAAAGGGGCATTAATTAATTGTCCACGGGTAAGTGTTTAGGAATGATTTGATTTTGTTCACATTTGAATTATTCACATTAACTCACAGTCGTGTAATTTATTTGGTATACTGTCATAGTACAATAGGTATCAATACAGTAATAATTAAAAATGCTGAAAGTAATATTACTAAATAACGCGTTTATGCTAATCAATTGTATATAGGTATTGAATTTTTCTTCAATCTTTTCTAAAAATGTGATAAATGTATAATTTGATTTCATATTTTTTATCTAAAAAAAACCCCAACACCAATACCAAGTCTATAGACTAAAAACACAAATTCTACATAGCACATAATACTATATATGTGCATTAAAGAACAATAACGCTTTAACCCACCAAACACGCATTAATGCATTATACATGATTAATATGCAAAACAACAATTCACCCACGAAATCGGTTTTAAGTGAAATGCCGATATTACGAACACCCCTAACACCTTCCCTTTTCTCGCCATCCCTCTGTTACGCTCATATATTTTAATCTGTGCTATCCTTATATGCGTGAAAATGCATATATTATGATTCTCCAGGACTATAAAGTTCTCTATAGGTATACGTATACTACATACACTTATATATATATTATAATAGAATCGCATCACCTACAGATTTTGGTGGAACAGGAGTAATTTCAAATATCTATTCGTGTGGGGAGGGTAAAAATAAAACTATAAGCAAAAAAAAAAAACAAATAAGATTAATATAAGAACTACCAAAATTACTTTATTATAGTATAGATAGTAGAAGCTTTACTAGGAGAAAACCGTGTATTGTATCAATCTTACGCATAAATAATAAAAGCTAATTAAGTCGTCTACTATCTCAAGCCACGTTTTACCATTCATAATGTTTTATTAAATTCCTAACATAATATTTATAATATGTTTAATATTCTATAGTTATAACAATTAATATTATAGAATCATATTATATCACTCTATTCAGGACTGAGAACTGTGCTGAAAAATATCAGTTTCATAATCTGACCGGAATCTTAATTTAATCTTCTCAAGATAGGTACCGACATAACATCTGTACCGATATATGGTGCTCTGGTGTCATAGATTTTCTACTTTTTTTTATTGTTTTCTGTATAATGTTAAGAACCGAAACCATAATTAAAATCAATAAACCTTAAACCTAAACTAGAAATGAAAACCTTATCAATACGGTTCTGTTTTAACTTTTACGGCTTTTATGTTTTCAAAATTAAAATCGAAGCATTCCAATTATGTATGCGATATTTTATCAGAATTTTTGTCACCGTTAATTTACTGTGAGCATAATGCTCGAGAAATATCATTACACAAACAAGACTAGAAATAACACGCTCGAATAGCTGCCTATAATATGCACAATACTACTATTTTATTGACCACCTCCAGCCACCCTTAAAACCACAT
This sequence comes from Metopolophium dirhodum, assembly GCF_019925205.1. Classification (NCBI taxonomy): domain Eukaryota; kingdom Metazoa; phylum Arthropoda; class Insecta; order Hemiptera; family Aphididae; genus Metopolophium; species Metopolophium dirhodum. The sequence continues at coordinate 110,780,330 of NC_083560.1, forward strand.
CGCCGAACGTAATACACGCGATCGATGTATTATTAGGGCTCAAACTTTGTTGCATTTGCGAGGTTTTACTTAGCATATTATATTTATTGCTATAAAATAATTTCGTGACTTTTTTAATGAAATATCAAACGTTCTTAGTGCATATATTTACTAATGGCGAATGGCAATCAATACAATTTCAATTCATTGTAAATAAAGACATCCGGATTTTAACCTTATAGCCGTGTCATGAACTCGTGGCTATAATATATTTGGACATAAAAATATAATATTATTGCACTTTTTATTATGAATTTTATTAAAAAATGTATACATATTTGTGTATTAAAATGTTATGGTTATAAATATTAAGTTAAAGAATGTTAATTTGTTACATGCTAATTTTTTTTATCTTGTATAAATGTATTTATAGATGCAAACATGTATTGAGTTTGTGGAGAGTGACCGTAGATATTATCTATAATTGAAATATATAGGTTGTAGGTTTTGTTATATAATTAAAAGTGTATTATAATATTTTCCACAAATTTGTTGTATAACTTTTTTGATTCACGAGTGGAGCCACACCAATGTTGATAGCCACATCAATCTGGCATTTGTGGTGCACATATACAAATGAATTAGTTGATTTAACTTCAAACTACGGTGTTCAATAATATATTCTATTAGTTAAATAAGCTACATAGTAATTTATATCAAGGACACTATTCATAATAACACCCAAAATTAGGTAAATTTAGGAAGTTGTAGATATTCAATATAATATAATACTGATAGTTGAATTGACAAAATAGAGAAAGTTGTCTTAAAACACATGATCTATTCTTTAAAAACTCATTTTGTTGTTGTTTTGACTCCAAAATAATGTTAAACTACTCATTCGGAGAGTTATATAAAAAAATTATTTCATTGTCATTTATGAATAGATAATTATAATGTACCTAACCTTAAAAATTGAGTGTAATTTTTTTTAAAAAGTACGTTCATTTTTTCAAATTAATTTCAAACGACGAGATTTTAAAGTGTTTAGAAAAAAAAATAAATAAGTTGCCTCTCCTCCCCCCCCCCCCCCCCGCTTGGGATTAGCTAGTATAGTACAGTAGGTATATTATAGTATTTACTATTGTTCGATACCAAAATAAAAAAGCTGAGTTGTCGCTTCAACTATATAGTGTGATATACCTACTATGCAAAAAATTATTTACATAATCATCTCCAATTTTTTTTCTAACCATGCTAAAACTGCTTCCATAAATAAATGTCATGTGTCAAATATTAACATATACCTAGTGTTTGAAGTATGAGAAATATTTCACCAAGTTGTGAAATATTTCAATGTTTTGTGAAATATTGGATTTTTATTAATTATTTCATTTTTATTTTTTAAAAATTATTTTGTTTTATATTTTTATTATATATAAATTATAATTATAATTTATATTATTTCATGTGAATCGTTAGCAAGAAAACTATGATCTTTATAATATATACCTAAGTACTGATTTCCTTTTACTGTTTCTTTTTAATATTTATTATGTTTTTTGTTTTATATAATTATAATACATGTAAACATTAAGAAGAAATAATGATCTTCATAACATAACATATATGATAAACGTTATACCTAAGCGTTTTTTTTTAAATTTATATTCAATTTTTATATTTTTATTTTTATTATGTTTTTTTTATGTACAATTATACAAATATATATAAGGATTCTCGATCAAGAAAACTCTGATCTGATTTTTAACATATAACTATATAAGTTACCACGTACATGACACATATACAATATACCTATCTATTCCTTATTTATTTTACATTTTTACATCAAATAATAGGTACAGCAAAAAAATATAATATTATATTATTATACATTAAAACTAAGAAAAAAATATGTGTTAATGACTAATGAGGTATTTAATTTATTTAGATTAATTATTTAATATTTTACAAGACAAAACTATAAAAATAATGATAATTGAAATATTTCATTTTTTTTAAATTTCATGAAATTTTCAAACACTACATATACCTAACATTATTTTAGCATCATACCTTATATGAGTGTCATAATTATTAATAAACGTTTCGCCCAACCCCTTCAACCCTAAAAAGGGCCATAGGTAATATTATTACATTCACTCGGCGAGCCTGCTTAAGGTCAGCACTCGCAGCAGCGACCATCAGCTCTCGTCGTCCTCCATGGTCGGAAACCGAACGACTGCCGAGATCATAAAATACGCGTATATATAGTATTATAATATGATATACTATTATAATATTATAATAATACCGTCGACACCGTACAAAATTATTATGCACACACGACGCGACTACGCTGCAGAAGATAATAACATAATTAATAGCCGCCGCCTGTTATGGGTGCGCGTGTCGTCCGTCATTACATCGCATTATATTTCGCTACGCGCGCGTGGTGCCACATTACAATATAATATTATAATGTAAATATACACGTACGCCAGATAATGTAACGATAATAACACGATAATGATGACTACGACGACGACGACGACTTGGATGATAATAATAATAATAATAATATAAACGGTTTAGCGAGCGCGTGCCGAATTACAATATCGCATAATATATAATAATAAATGTTCTATGTATACGTCGCGATCGTATCGTCCGTACAATATCATATTGTAATGCCGTAATCCCGTCACACGCGCGAAAAAATTCGAATCCTCCTCCGATCGGTCGGCATAATAACAGTACAGCAGTCGGGCAAGAGACACCGCCGCGGTGCAGCACCAGCACGCGCGCGTTGCACTGTTTATAATATTATGTATGAATATATAATAATATTGTACGATATAATATGATATCACCGTACAAGGCTACTGTTGTAGGGGACCTGCGTGCGTGTATAATAATATATAACATGTCGCGAATTATTTTCGGGCACCTAATGAGCGGGGACCGTTTTTTCTCCGTCCCTGCGACACTCTCTCTCTATCTATCCATATATTTCTCTATACCGCCCTCTCTGCCTCTTTCTCACCCTCTTCTGGGCGTCTACGTCGTCGTCGTAACTGTTGGAGTTTGAGCCGCGTCGTATACATTATATTATTATACATTATACACGTAAACGCGCCGACCGAGAGCGTCTCCTCCGCGGTGCGATGACAAATTCGAAAATTATTCCACCGCAAATAATAGCCTAAACGAAATTTATCCGGTTCGCGTTTCAAATTAACCCCGTCGGCGGCGGCCCTAGTCGGTTGAACGATGATGATGCGACGTTTCACCCCAATATTTATCTCGTCGCCCGTATATACCCCGCGCCTCCGCCACTGCACCAATGCTGCCACTTCCGACCTATAGGCCACTGCACACTGCTTGCAGTAAACATTTTGACGTTATACACACACACACACACACACACACACACACACACACACAGATATATATCTACTGTGTTTAATACATATTCATGGTCGTTTATATATATATATATATATTATGCTGGTGCTCTGCCGTGGCGGCGTGTAAGCGATATCGAAACACTAAATTTAATTAAATACAAAATGCGCGGTCGTATCCCTCGGCGATTGGACGGACGAAAATCGGTGAGATCCGGGGGTACATAATATGTATGTATGATAATAATATAAAAGTAAGAGAAAAAACGGAAACAACGCAGCACTGGTGCAGCCCGTTCGCGCCCCGAGCTGCTTACAGATAATATCATATTATATATTATTATTGTCATCGCCGCGGACCCCCCGTGGCGAGTTTTATTGTTTCCTGTACATTATGATAATATTATACATTATTGTTATGGCATATTATTATCATCAACATCAATGATCGTGTATATGGTAGTCCGGTCGAGTCATAATAATATAATGATATTATCGCGTATCTGCAGCCGCAGCTGGGTTGTCGCGTATAATTTAATTTGGGAAAATACCTACACTTGCCTTCCGAGGTCAAAAAGTCCGATAATTTTTATACGAGTTGCATCCCGCAATCCCGATAAACCCTAATTCTATCGTAAACAAAAACCTGTGGTACCTGCAGTTGCTTACCGCAATGACAGGTAGATATTTAATAGTAAAAATAAATCATGGACGATTTAAAAATGTTGAAGCATCTTGAATCAAGTGTAGGTAGATACCTATTATATTATTATATTTAATTGTTCATCTGAGATTTTTATTAGGTATCCTTTTCGATTGCAATTTTATGACTATTTAATATACAATTACGCATACCATGTATAATACTGTTTAGTGGATATTATAATGAAAAATATTGAAAATTAGATTTTGCTTAACAATAACATAATTGTACTCAATCATTTTATCATTTGAGTTTGTTAATGGTCTGTGTACGAAAAATACTGAAAAGTGAGTGAATTTCGAACATAATATTATTATTTAATTTCATTAAACTATTAAAGGGTTCAACATTGACCAAAAAAAAAAAAAATAGGATAACATTTTGGAAAAATTGGTTAATATTTTGAATTAATAAATATGCATTTCGAACAAATATAAGAAAAATATTAGAAAACAATTTATTTATATTTATTATTTTATATTAATAAATAATAATATTATTATACCTACACTATACATTTATTATCATACTATTGTACAATATTATTACTATAAACTATATTATATTACAAAATTATGTAACACTGCCTAAAAATACATAGGGTTACGAGGGTTAAACATCTAAGTCTAATTATTGATTGGAATTTTCGATGGAAAATTTCTCATTGAACATTTGGTTATGCGTTTAAGATCTATAATATTCAAATTGAACAAACCAAACAAACACATATGTACTGAATTTGATGTACCTTCTACCTATTATATATTTATATACAATGCACAATTGCACTGTACAAGTCAATTTTCCAATATGAACTATTAGTACCTATGGGGTGGTTGTACTGACAATACAATAAAGACACTTGTAGGAGGTGTGACTCAACAGAACCATGTTATAAGAACATGTAGTCTAAATAAAAAGGATCTATGTGGTTTGTCTTCAACTAATTATAAAGAACTCAGAGTTCTGCCGGTAAGGTATCTATACAATCAGTTCTCCATTAGGTATCAAACTGGTAAAATAAACTGAAAAACAAACTAAGTGCATAGGGAATAAATTCTTGGGTTACCTAAGTCTAATTTAGGTCTTTTAATGTTCGGTATTTTATCCACAATTATCGTTATCAGGTCTGAGATATTTCATGCTAGATATCATTATATAATGAAAATTCTTAAACATGCACGAGTTAAAGGTTACTGTACATACATTAGCAATATAATATAATTAGCATTTTTTAAATATTTATTTATTCGATCCACGTGGGTTAGGTAACTTACTTAAGAATTTAATTTTAAACATTATTATTATGTATTATATCCATCACATCGTTAACATTTTTTTGTTCTTTAAGTATTTTAGTATCTATTTTTATGTTTTAAATTTCGTATTAAAATAAACAGCTTTTTTTCAAAAATTAAACATCACTCCAATTAAAACATTCCTAGTACCTAAACGTGTTGATTAATCAAAATCCATTTTCAAAATTAAAAGCTCACTACCTAGGTTGTCACAGTTTTATCATGAAATAAACTTTTTGTATGATACGACAGAAGTTTCACCCTTTTGAAAATATTTTAATTACTTTCTCTGAGTTTTTCTATTATCAATATTCAAAGAAAAATGTCAAAATTATTTTTCTATTTTTTTAGGCTGGCTTAATAGATCTAGTAATCTATAATATGATCTTATCACCCTATCAAGTTCCCCCACGACTGATTTCGGCCAACGTCTAATTATTATTACTCTGATTTTTACTGGAAATCGAATTCGATTTGGTTCTTTGCAGTGTTGTAAACGCGCGTAGGCCTACAATCCGAAACAACGGTGTTTATATGAATATGAATAGGTACCAACTGCAATATGTAAATCAACCATTTTCATTAAAGATTTCGTTGACAAAAAAAAAAATAAAAACAAAAAAAGTAAACGAACGGATGATAATCCACCAATCTTTGACCGAATGTAAACAACCGTTCGCGTTCGACGACATTGGCGTCAAGTCGATTGACAACGCGCACACAGAAACCTTTTGATATGATAATAAGGACTCGTTTATAACTTGAGTAATTTTGTACGAAATACAGTAGGGCAAAGGACCAAAGTTCTCAAGTCAGTCACCCGTCTCTCTCACTCAGCCGGTCCCTGTCTCACTCACTCTATCACTCTCTCGCACTCTCCATCGCTCTATCTTTCTCTCTCTCTCTCTCTCTCTCTCTCCCATTTCTCCCTTACCCCTATCATCCTATCTCATTCTCCACCTCCTACTCTTCATCCTTCAGCCTATCTTGTCCCGCAACACTCCTCGCCCACTGGGTCTTCGGTCTAATGAATGTTCCGTTGTCTGTCAACTTCCATGAATATTTAACGACTAATTGAACTTTACCTGGTCGGATTTAATAAACCATTTTGATGCTCGCGCTATTTCAACAAGCGACCCTTTAATGAACTTTATCTTCTCGTTCTTGACGTCAAAATGTGTGAGCTTAAATATGAGTTAATTGTTTTTAAGCATTTTGTATTCAATTTTATTTTCCGTTTGTCAAACACTATTTTGGCGTATTTTTATTATATCCCAGTGCAGAGTGATCAGATATTATTGTATTGCAACTATACCTTTATATATGTTATTCATGTACAACTTGAGTTAGTAGTAAATCATTTATTATTAAAACAATTATGCTTATGACTCTATGATGGAATATAAATTACGATAAAAATCACTGTTTCAAATTATCGTGAAAACAGTACCTTAATATCATACAGATCTATACAGTATACAGTATAGACTGTATATTGAGACATTAATTAAAAATATTATTTATTTGTAGGTACTATGTTATTAAAATAATAAAATATAATAGAAGTACCAATATAATTGATCATGTAAAAAACCATTACATAAAATCAAATTATTTTAACACGAGTTATTTTGATTTAATATTAAAATAATATGATACAATTTGCCACCCCAACATTAAATAAATTAAATAATTTGTATTCTTAGACGCACCACGAAAATATATCATAATAGTTATCATTTTCTAAAATGTAAGATAAAAGTTTTCTGAAGTGTCAGAATAATATTGTACTTATAACAAAATATGTATCTGAAAAAATATTTTCTGTGTTTATCTAATAAAATTTACACATAAATCCGTCCACTATTAATAACTTTTGGACACAATATTACGGGAGTTTAGTGCACGGCAAACGAAGTCCATAGAACTTCATATGTTTGAGTACCGTAAACAATTTAATTCTAGCAGAACGTGTTTTCCATCAGTCATCGGGTTCAGAACGTCATAATAATAATATATTTGACGGACTGTCTGTATTATCATAATAAACTGTAATATTATTATAGTATATTATCCACGCCACACGCATTCGTTTAATGTCTATTTATTTTACAAAAAAACCCCGAACGGGGTGAAATTCTTCAGCCCGGTTGATTGGGGGTGGTAGAGACTAGAGAGTCATAAAATCTAAAGAGAGATTGTCTTTTATACCAAATTATGTACTTACTCATAATTTACGTCACCAACTGCAGGTGCATTTACGCCAAAATATATATATAAAAAAAACATTAAATTTGTATTACATATAAAATAATATAAATTTTGGTAATCTATATAAATAAATAAATTTACCCATCTCATATCAACTATAGCACATAAAACGTGAATAATTAATTAAATGAACCATAAATAACATAACCAATTAAACAATGAATATTATGATACACCTTCTTACAAAAAATTGCCATTTATACACCAAGTACGGTGTACCTACATTATCGAACATTTTTTTATATTTTACAATTTTTATGAGGTGAAAAAAAGCGAAAATTACAATTATTGTTGTAGGTACATGATTGCGCCGATTAAATGATGCCTTTCTATGTACATAGTAAGTTATATTATGTGACGCAAGTTCCATTTAATATTTATTATTTAATAATTATTAGGTATTATAAAAATGATAGCGTATTTCAGCGTAATATACTTACCGTAATATACCTACCGTTGATCCAGAATAAGTTTTAGTTGGCATACCTCAAAATTCATGGATAGGTATAATATTATGTCGGTACCTACTATATCTACTTTTATAAATTACAATTACATATAATTCTATGACTGCATAAGACATAATAAAAATATCAATATTTAAACAATATTTTATTTTATTTTTTTTTATTGTTCTTAATTAACATTGGTGACAATTGCCATTTAGTTACAATTTACAATTTAATTTTTTTAATTTTATTATACAGTAAAAGACTGGATAGGATACATCTAAACTGGCTTCGTAAGAGGTTGCGGTCTTTTTTGGGGAAAAGAGAAAGTTCAATATCAACGAGAGTTAAAGACTATTGTAGAGTGCTTTTTAAGGTTAGGTTACAAAAATATTGATAATTTAAGATTCTAATGGCCGGCTAGTCTAATCTTTTGTAAAAAGTAGAATTTTTATAAATCCATTGTTTTAATATTATGCAATAAATTATAATTAAAATAATTAATGGGGCCGCATATTATTTGTATGTATCAATATTTTTATACGAGTTCACAGATCAAATAGCTGCGTTATATAATATATTTTAATTATTTGTTTAATTTGAATTACACGCCAATACATTACATTCTAAGCGCTTTGTTACTATTTTATTTCCATAGTTAGAAGTACAAGAAATTACACTCAAACACATATAAACGCCTACACACCCACCACACACTAGCACACCCTTGCTAGGTGACTCAGATCCACAATTTGTTCACATATACAAAACAATTATTAAATTATAACACACATATTATTGAAAAAACAAAACATTCATCAGTCTGCTCAGAATCTAGTATTATAACAAAAGAAATTATTTAATAAAATTATTCTTCCGAATTAACATAATATATTCAACCATCAGAAAACACGTTAGATAATTCCTAACCAACTTGTATTATTAATGTCTGTGAAGAACAGTAACTCCTGGTGATTGGCTCCATCATCAGATGTCACAACTAATCACAGCCATTTTTGTTCATTAAACGTGCATTTATATTATCCAGTAAAGTCTATCGGTTGGAAATGATGAGCGAATATGACTTATCTAATGTGACAGGGTACGAACTGTCTCAAGATGTGTTCTACGGTGACTCGTTAGATTGCTGTTAACTGAAAACGACTTATCACACACGTCACACTGGTACGGTTTTTCTCCAGTATGTGTCCTTCGGTGCATTGCTAGGTGGTTATTTTGAGAGGATGACATATCACATATGCCACAATGGTACGGGATTTCTCCAGTATGTGTCCTCCGGTGCATTGTTAGACTACTGCTAATTGAAAATGACATGTAGCACACGTCACAATAATACGGGTTTTCTCCAATATGTAGACTCCGGTGCCTCGTTAGACTGCTGTTACCTGCAAATGACATGTCGCACACGTCACACTGGTACGGTTTTTCTCCAGTATGTATCCTCCGGTGCATTGTTAGATTGCTGCTAACTGAAAATGACTTATCGCACACGTCACATTGATACGGTTTTTCTCCAGTATGTAGCCTCTGGTGCATTGTTAGATTGCTGCTAACTGAAAATGACTTATCGCACACGTCACACTGATACGGTTTTTCTCCAGTATGCATCCTCCGGTGCATTGTTAGACTATTACTAACTGAAAATGACATATCGCATACGTCACAATGGTAAGGTTTTTCTCCAGTATGTGTCATAAAGTGCTTCGTTAATTGGTTATTTTGAGTGAATGACTTATCACACACGTTACACTGGTACGGTTTTTCTCCAGTATGTGTCCTCCGGTGCTTCGTCAGACTGCTGTTAACTGAAAATGACATATCACACACGTTACAAGGGTACGGTTTCTCTCCAGTATGTGTCCTCCGGTGCTTCGTTAGACTACTGCTAACTGAAAATGGCTTATCGAATACTTCACACATGTACGGTTTCTCTCCAGTATGCATCCTCCGGTACATTGTTAGACTATTACTAACTGAAAATGACATATCGCATACGTCACAATGGTAAGGTTTTTCTCCAGTATGTGTCATAAAGTGCTTCGTTAATTGGTTATTTTGAGTGAATGACTTATCACACACGTTACACTGGTACGGTTTTTCTCCAGTATGTGTCCTCCGGTGCTTCGTCAGACTGCTGTTAACTGAAAATGACATATCACACACGTTACAAGGGTACGGTTTCTCTCCAGTATGTGTCCTCCGGTGCTTCGTTAGACTACTGCTAACTGAAAATGGCTTATCGAATACTTCACACATGTACGGTTTCTCTCCAGTATGCATCCTCCGGTACATTGTTAGACTATTACTAACTGAAAATGACATATCGCATACGTCACAATGGTAAGGTTTTTCTCCAGTATGTGTCATGAAGTGCTTCGTTAATTGGTTATTTTGAGTGAATGACTTATCACACACGTTACACTGGTACGGTTTTTATCCAGTATGTGTCCTCCGGTGCTTCGTCAGACTGCTGTTAACTGAAAATGACTTATCGCACACGTCACACTGATACGGGTTTTCTCCAGTATGCATCCTCCGGTGCATTGTTAGACTATTACTAACTGAAAATGACATATCGCATACGTCACAATGGTAAGGTTTTTCTCCAGTATGTGTCCTGAGGTGCTTCGTTAAATGGTTATTTTGAGTGAATGACTTATCACACACGTCACACTGGTACGGTTTTTTTCCAGTATGTGTCCTCCGGTGCTTCGTTAGACTGCTGTTCACTGAAAAGGATATTTCACATACGTCACACACTCACACTGGTATGGTTTTTCACCAGTATGTGTCCTCCAGTGCTTGGTTAGACAATTATTTTGAGTAAATTACATATTGCACAAGTCACACCGGTACGAGTTTTCTCCAGATTTTGTTCGCTGGTGCTTCGTCAAATTGCCTCTTTGATTAAATGATTTGTCACAAACATCGAACAGGTAAGTTTTCCCTCCAGTGTGCGTCCGTTAGTGTACCATAATTTTGTCGGTACTGTTGAATAACTTGTTACACACATCACATGGGTTTCTCTTGCACATATGTCGTCATCTAGCTTTTTTACTTATCGAAAATGTCACTGTCATTGAGTTTAACTGATTAAATATTTATCAGGTCTAATATATTTGATTTATGTCTAGAACTTAGAGTACTAAAACGAATTAATGTTTATTTTAAATTACATGGGTACCACTTACTAGACAATTTTGTTTTTGGTAATTTAAAATTTATTGTTGTTGCCAAGTTTTAGAGCCAGTATTTTTAATAGATTATGATACAATAATTTGGAAGAATTCAGTTCTCTGAATATTCAAAATACTGTTCTATGTGAACTAAATAGATCCAAACATTTGTTCGAATGTATTGAATTGTTTTTAATTTTATACAAATAACATTTATCAAATTGTTAATTTTTTTTCTTCGTTATTTTATTTTATTCCCCAAAAAATATTTTTATTCTTTTATGTATTAGTTATTAAGTACCTATTAATAGTTATCAACATTATAAGTTACATTTGCTTTATACATGTTCTTGCTTGATCAGTGTACCCTGAAACTATGTAGTACATCAAACTGGACTCAATTGCTTACCTTTTTAGATTTCGAGTGAAACGATGAATGTAGGTATTGATTTTACAATGATGTGTTTTTTTTTTATTTTTTATTATTGTTTTTACAGTAAATACTTAGATTTCCTTCAACGGTATCTTTTCTGAAAAGAAAATGAATCTAGTTGGTACTTTAGGGGGGGGGGGGGGTTAAAAGGTTTCCAGTAGTTTTCAAAAGCACCGTGAAAAACAAAAGAAAAATTAAGGAAAAACGGGAATATTATACAAAATCTGTTTTTGAGAAAATAAATTTTGGTTTTTGGTGCAACTTTTAAACAAATTAATGTAGGTACATACAATTTTGACAGAATGTTTATATTAACATTTACTATACGCCATAAAAATTTCCAAATATTTTGACTTATTTTGAGCTGTTTACGGACATTTTCAGTTTCTATTTTGTTTAGTTTTTTTTTTCTATAAATATCAATAAAATTTTATTTGTTGGTTAAAAAAGCTTGAAAATTTAATAGAAGACTCCTAGTATATTGTTTCAAAGGCAGATGAAAAAAATTAAAAATCCATAGTAATTCATAGTGTATTGTATAGGTATGTCATAAGCGGAGATTTGGTTAAATTGAAGCCCCCTAGGCTTTGAACAATGTTCAATAGTTTTTAGGGGTGTTTTTAATATTATTTTTTTTGGGTGGCTAAGACCCCCCCAGGCACCTCCCCGATCTCCACATATGGTGTAAGATTAGATTTAGATGTATTTATGTATAGTTTGCCTATGGCACTGCAGAGTAATGTAGTAGACTGTGCGTAACGGATGTCGTACTACCGATATACTGAATAGTAATTTGTAATAGTATTATGATATAATAATATATTGTAATATTTTAAATCATTATACAATATAATAATATATTATATCGAAACATTTAAAATTAACATATTACGTCGTATCCGCGAGCCAGGATATTTAGTCGCGTATTGTTCTGGGGAGGGCGTTATTTGAATTATTAGTGTGCAGTATAATATACCTATGCATGTACTATATTTATTGTTGTATGTACATAATAATATATTATATATAAATATGCGCCGACTTCACCTCATATTTATATTATATCAGAAGTCGCATAGGTATATGATTTGCATTGGGAATTTATAGTTTGGCGAACGCTTGTACATTATTCACGAAATATTTCAAACGTCAGTAGTCGGGCTCATTCGACATGTTACCACGTTAAACACGATAAAATATATAAAATATATATTATATTCACGTTTGTTTTTTTCAGGGTATCAATAGCTGTGTACAAAATATGTGAATAATATTATTCTATAGATAAAAATATAACTATTCCATTATCTTATCTTGTTGTATTAAACAATAAATATATTTCCTTAAATATATGTATTTAATTTAAATAACCCTCGGTGGAATATTAATTTTTTATTAGTTGTATTAATTGTATAGTATTTTTTTTTTTTTAATCAAAATACTTTATTTTATTGGTACTTCTATAGAAACATTCTGTTTTATATTGGTACTTTTGAAACATCATTGAAGACATTTTGGACATTTTTAGAAGCCCAACCTTTAGTAAGGGAAAACTACCAAAAAATGAATTAAAACTGTATGACCACGATTTCGTTGAATTCAAGTTTTGTTATTCCTTTATTTTAAAGTTAACGATTCTTCAAAATCATGAAGTTTACACCGAATACGTGATTTACAACTAAACTGACAGAAAACGATTTTGATGAAGGGGGATGAAGGGGGAGCCGGGCTATCGAGTACAAATTATTCTGATTATTAGTATCCAATAAAATAATATGAGCATAATACGATATTAATTATTGGATGTATACAATTTGAAAAATTGATATTTTTTTCTCAGATTATCAAGCCCTTATTATGCTGTAAATAATAATATAAAGTAGTATAGAAATGTCTATGAAATCGTCCAAAAACGTTGTACGCAGAAAGTGCACGTATATTGTTTGATAATATTAGTGCGCAACAATATTGATAATATCGGTCGTGGTACATTAATATTTAATAATATTGTACGAATGTCGTCAGGAATCGTATTATAAGGCATATTACAAGGTATAATCCATTAGTGAAAAATTCTGTTCAGCCGTTGTTGCAGCACCCGGCTATTGCATTCTGCAATAGCTTGGATTAATACAGTGTTGGGTTGTATTAGGCTAAAAGGCTAAAAATAAATCGTATTATTTTGCTGTACCTTATTGATTCAATTTTCGGGGCATGGTAATAAAAATTAAAAATTTTATGATCACAAAAATCTCGTTTAGCCAAAAACATTTTTATTACTCCGGAATTATACAAGTTAATGTAAAAGCTATTGTCTAGAAATACTGCAATATAAGGCGTATATAAGATAATAAAACGAATAATATAAATGGCCAGCATACTAAAGCCGATAAAAATAAAAACGTGAAAATCTACAAAATCTAAAATTTAAAGAAAAAAACACCCTAAAAATTGTCATAAAATGCTCTTATGAACATAAAAAAGACGTTAAAACGCGAACGAATGACGTAAACTGTAAAGGAACAAAATATCAAATTCATACCAACACATAAAAATGATATATTTATATAGAATCTATAAATACCTAAACGTACTGCGGGCAAGGGCTAGGTTAGAATTTTCATGGGACTTGAGAAAAAAATCAAAATTCACTAACTCATTTGGTGATTACGTACACGAACCATCGACAAGTGACAACTGACAACCCGCCATCAACAACTGAGTTTAAGCTGCCTATACAAAACGCCTTACTGGCGTTTCAAATTGACTACGACATTATCATAATTTATTATATGACAACATTATGACGTTATGATAAACGATATTATTTACAATGATTTCCAGTTAATGTACTACGTTCATAGAATGATAATACCTCGAGACCTATTATGAATCATTTATTAATATAAATTGATAGGTAATGCCATTGATTACAAATACTAGTATTTTTTTTAGTATTATAATATAGTGTTTATAATCAATAGTAATACCTAACAATTTTTTAAGAAAATAACTGTTTTGTTTATCGCTGTGACAAATCGTATCCTATTGAAAGAAGTCAAATTTTGTTAGTATGACAGTTGATTTAGTACCGAGTTCAAATAGGTACTTGGTTAATGTATGAATAGTGCTGCTAAGTGCTGATACCTAAAGTTTTACTTTTTGGACTTATCCCACCTATAATAAATAATTGATTCGTATTTAACTTCAACAAATACTATACGAAAATAACTGTGTCGAATTGAAAATATAATACTATTCTGTACTTCATATAGACATACTACAGCATTACTACAGTATAGTCTCGGTTTGCATTAATTTTTTTTTATTTTACTAATTATGACACTCAAATTATTAAGATGATAAAATGTATGATAAAATTAATAATTTTAACGAGATAAAGCTTTTTTTCCCTTGGTTTACCGTCCAAAACAGATTTCTCAGGTGTTAAAACATAACACATTTTATCCTTGTGAATCAGTGATACATACTACAGTGCATTGAAACAAAAGTTGAGTAATTTTAATTTGAATAATTTATGTAACTATATTAAAAAGTTGAAGGTATGTATTGTTTATTTTTGTCTTACGTGGTTTCAATGTGGTTTTTTTTATATTATAAAATACATAATATATGAAATAAATCACACATTTCGGAATACCCAAAGAACCCAATATAATATATTATAATATATAAATATATATCAGAGAAATCACTTTTATTACAACCTAACCCACTGTTTAAAAATAAAATTAAAAAAACAACAACAATCACTCAAAAATGAGTCGTACAGCAACCACCGATCACCCATTCCCTTAATAAATGTTTCCACTAAAATATTCAAACTCGAACAAATTTATCGATCCCCAGCAATTGGCGGACTGCGGACATGACATTATTCCGTGTGGACCACAACTCGATATTATCGTTCCTCTTAAATCTCTAATACTAGCTCTGTTGAAAATCACAACATACATTGTGTGTAATCAGAAATAATAGGATTCGGCTACTGCACGGAAATAGAGTAATCGATCACAATTAGTTGGAACAAATTGGAAAATCGCATTATGTCATACACTTAAATACGTTCAAACATTTTTAATTTGATTTGACTACCCTATATACGATTTCAGGTCATCCGGGCGCGGGAATAGGATATAATTGTTACAAACTGCAGTTTGACCAAGAACCCATATAATATCGCATTAGCCTACCTACATGCAATATATATTGTTATAATGTTATGATATAAAAGTTAACGCTCTGTAGCTCAAACTTACTACAGGATCATATATTTGTACTAAAATCTGACACCAATTTATAAGTACATAATATTATAATTATTATGTTTCACTTAAACGAATTGATTAGTACGTTTAGTTTATAAGTCGCTGAGTAATATGCTTTAAGACGATATATTTTGTATATTCATAATATTATAAATTTATAAGTTCTGACATATTAATAAAATATATTATAATACGTGAATATCAGTCTGAAAAACATTGAAATGCATAATGTTGTTGAAACTCAGATGAAAACATAACACTTCGTGTGTGCACAGCGAATTATTTTATTCTACAATCACAAATATACCCGACAAAATATGTTCGATACCAGTTTGGTTTGCTTTTAGAAGTGTATATAATTAATGCTTTGTATTTCTATCATAACCCTCACCCACCCCTTTCGTATGCTTATACTCACGGTATATATATGGGCTACATTTAGTGATTAATGATTAGTGATCAGTAATCACTGATTACGCTGTACCTGACTATATATATATATATATAAACATTTTAACCATCGAAACCCAATTCACTGTTATTGAAATTATCATTAACCCAGAGGTCAGGACATTCATTTTACTCGACGGGTCAGTAAATTTTATTTTCAATCAGCGTTATTAGTACCGCCAGTAATCAATAAATGATTCAAAGAGACAAACCACGAATATTTCTTCTTGGAATTACGCAATAATATTATGCTCACCGCTGCACAGGAAAAATGTAAAAGTTTTTTTTTTATGGATAAAGTTTTGTTTTTAATTTATATTTATTTTTTAACGACCGCGATAAGCGGGGTGAATCATCTTAATTTTTTTTACATTCTAATGAACTAATATTGACAAAAACTTATTTGTTCAGAAATGTTTTAAGCGGGGAATACCTACGCAGTAAGACATCTAATGGACATCTTTTTTACCTCCGCGTGTTACCGAACTTTAAAGAAGTCCACGGCAATGAAATTATGATTTTTAAAATTGAAAACTCTATAGTGAGTAGATACTTATATAATAAGTCATTTATCAGTTATGATACATAATTATTTTTACATCATACGCGTATGCCGGGAATTATAAGGTGTTATATTTTATCAGTACACCCGAGCCGAAACTAATTTTTGTAACAACTCTTTAAAATTTAAATAATGTAGGTACGTTATGCGTAATGAGTTATGACAAAAAATAATGATTATATATTAATTATATATTTTACAAAAATAGTTACTTTATTCATATCTGTCAAAATGTGTATATTTTAAATGAACATAATAAAACAATATGTTAATTCAAAATAAAATGTTGATTATTTTAATTGTCAACCCCATTGTAAATTAATAAAATAAAAGATGGGCCCATGTTATATACCGTGAATGAAAATAAACCATGAGGATCATTTTGTGTAGGCCGTGTAGGGTTACCACTTACCTGATCTTGATTATAAGAACAGAGTAGATATACCAAACTGTTTTTTTTCAAATAGGTAACTAAGTAGTTAAACATTTTTTTAATACCTCTTATTTCCTTAAATAAAGTAAATGATCTTTCGGTTAAGAATGTTTAGCATAAGCTATAAACTAAATAAACAGAACACTTTTGCCACAAAAATAAATATTATTAATTTTTGACTCGAGTAGCTTGAATGTTTTTTTCTGAATAATCTAAATTTATGTTTTCTTGTGCTTATAATGTTTTAAATAAAACTAAAAACAAATTAACATAAAATAGTATAATATACCCATTGTAAATTACGTGTCTGTCACGTGAATACTTTATCTTTATTTGTTTTCAAAAGTCCAATAAATGAGTTAATATAGATACTACCTATATAGTTATTAGTATAATGACTATAATATATTAAAATTGATTTTGTAACAAACGATAGTTACATTGATTTATTATGCAATTAATTAACATAAATATACGAGTTAAATACAAAAGTGGAAAATAATAATCGTGTTTGTAATATCTTATGAAGAACTCAATACCAATAATGGAGACAGAAATGCAAATAGCTTTAAAATGGTAATTTAATATATTAATATAGGTACTTACCTACATATTATTATGTCCATCTGTGTGTACCTTCATATCCGTTTATACTCTTGCAGGATTCATTTGTTTTTTTTTTGTAATATATTACACAATATTTATCGTTGTGTTAGTACTATAAAATAGTTTCGTATAAGTCAGCTATGAACTTTTATAATACATAATTTTTTAGAAAAATTCTGAACAACAAAAGCTTGCAAATGCTTGTGCTGCACGTTATCTAAAAAATAAACTTTTGTATAGGAACTGGCCAACCCGTCATTTGATTTATTATTGTTAATATTATAACCTATAAGAGTTGTTAATATTACTATATCATTATAATATTATGTAAATCAGTAAATGTCATTTTGTTACTATTTTTTGTTTATTTTTAAAAAAAATGTTGAAATTTACTAAATCTTAGTTTTTCTGCTTAGCTTTAAAATATTTTGAATTGAGTTTAAATCGTATATATATATATATAAATAAATAAACAACAACAAGAACCGTCTGTTATCAGACATCATGTCGTTGTAAACTGTTTGGAAAACAAAATAATATATTTTACAGTTTATACGTCGTCGAAAAAGGGCACACGCAAACGTTTTATGTTTCGAAGGCGACAGCAGTGATGTAGGTATACACTCCGACTCCCACACACTTCTTTGCGACTATTCCAACTATAATCTCGAATGACAATTATCCATCACGCGAGTGGAAATCCATAAAGAAATCGCCTGTTCTTGACGGTGGAAACGTATTATTATTATTATTATTATTATTATTGTACGTCATTGCGCGTATAAAGGATAATGATCCTTCATAGGTCGCGGAAGTGTCCTTAGGTACATAACTTTATCTTCATATATATATTTATAAAGGTAGTTTATGGGTACGTGTGCGGATATGAAGAGCGGTCCGCCTCGAATAAGGTGTCCGGTTCAAAGCATAAAATGATAATTATTTTTTAAATACTTTTGCTCTAATAACCTTTTCCGCACGATTGTAAAATTGTAGCTGTTGTTGTTGTTAAACTATCGAACTGGAACTTGAATGATTTTATAGATTTAAGTTTCGGTTGGGTGTATACATTTTCGGATCTTTGTATAGTGCATGATAATGACGAAAAGGTTTCAGTTGTTGCAAAATATATTGCGTAAATGTGAATTTTTAATATTTAAACATATTTCTATCATTTTTATCCTTTTCTAAAAAAATATTTAAAAAGTCCATCACAAGAACAGACCTAGGTAAATATTGCTCCCAAATTCTGGTTTGGTTATATTATATAAAATATATACCTGTTGATTTAAGTATGTTGTTAATTATCGTTGGACTAGACATTGTTCATGAATGTATTTTCACTATATTATTATACTAAGGAATTCAGTATAGACAATTTAATTGACAACATAACAACATCGTTGTAGATTAGTAAGTTTGTCGTCACTCGTCTGTAAACATAACTTGAGTGAGTTACCAATCCAACACAAATGTTTCAGTGTCACTATCAACCTCCATACCTACAGGTATATTATATACGTATTATAAATACAAATCGTATTACCTACGCAAAAGTGCAATCTCGCACCCGTTCTTGTTATTTCACGAATCTTAATCTTTTTTAGAATTAATATGAACTACGTTAGCAACCTTTATTGTATAATACCATAGTATAACAGAGTACCTACCTAGTGGGCCACTAAAAATTATTTAACGACATAAAACGTTTATATATTGCTTACTAGCAGTTGTAGTGGTTAAGGCATTTGTTTGAACTAAATTATTAAATCGAAAAACATTTATTTATTTTTTTGAATTTAAAATCTTTATATAATATACAGAGTGATTAAACAAAAATAAATAATAAATTAATATGTCTTAACTACAGTCTTAAATACATAAACATGGTTTTAACTTCGCGTATCATTTAACAATAATAAACACGATATTGGATTATTTTAATTAAGTAATTATAAGTTAATTATAAAATGAATACTAAATAGGTAGGTAGTTAAATTAAAAATTAAAAATTAATTATTTTTTTTACTGGTCAAAGCCCGCCTTTGGTTTTTAACTATTTAAATTTTTATTACAGACCTAACATAATTTTCAAATGTTTATTTATGCCTCGTAATATTATTATTTTATATTATCCGCTGAAAGTTATGTATTATAGTCATTGCACGCTTAAGTAATAAGTTGAATGTAAATTCGTACACATAAATCGCCATAAATACGTCCTGTACCTACATGGATTTACTACAACTAAAATTTCATTGCATCGGTGCATAATATTTTCCGCAAATACATATTATAATATATTTGTCTCATACTGTCGTACCCCCAGTGACGAGGTGAACAATTTTAATCGAAGGAGCCAAATATATTTTATCCATCTATACCCACCCACCCACTCACAACAGGATGTATACCAACATTTCCTGATATCTCAACTCTCGAGTTCATAATTCAGAAGCGATACAATTTACAAGTCTACCACCACCACTACCACCACCACCACCACCCCTAAAAATCAACGGAGCCGCAGCTCGAAAACGACTGCCTCGCCACTATAGGCGTACCTATATAGGTACCATCGCCGACGAGTTTCGATGATCGTAACGGATTTCCGTCGCGCGGAACTGATAATACAAAATAAAATAATCTAATACGGAATATAATATTATTGAATATATTATTATACTTAAACAGCGGCAGTTGCAGTCGCCACCGAGGTCTTTTCATTAGTCATTATTTGCACTTTTCGCCGCGGCGCGCATCACGTATCATACACAATAATAATAATAATAATAATATCGTCGCGTCCCTATCTCGCTCGACGGGCGTATATTATACACATGCACACCCGTACTCAGATAATAAATACACGCGAAATGTTTCTCTAAAAAGGGACCTCGGTGTGTATTTCAACGAGGCATATATATTATATTAGGGGACACACGCACATTGAATATGTAAACAAGTATCTCATTTTACGGTTCGTCGTCGCCGTCGTCGCTGCCGCCCATGTGTCTCATCGTCGTCGTTATACTGTCGCACGGGCCCACAATATAATATAATATATATATATATACGACAACACAATATAATAATATACACACAAGCGCATAATAATGTTCGCCGGGCCAACTGTCACCGCGAAACTGCATCGCCCGACATATATAATAATAATAATAATGTATAATAGCCGCCGCACCCCCCGCTCGTTTTTATAAAAAAATAAAACCAGTAGACGAATTAATTCGCACTAATCATCATCACTGGCCGTGATCATTACACGCACGATATGATATGATATAATATATCATATTATCAAATGTATTATATTGTTGTGTGATGATCGAACCCCATCGTCACCGGATCGTGTTACGCCCGTGTACGATGTATTATATTATTATTGCCATATCGTGGCCAAAATCGTGAACCCCGTCGCTTCCGGGTGTCGTCGCGGTCTGTGCTTATTACGGTATGTATACATATTATACTCCGGGGTGACCAATTTAACTTAATACGGACACTCTTTATTCCAGAAAACTGCACCAACGTTTTTGAAAATAAATATTTTTTTATCGTTACCTATCAGTTTTCAAGTCTTATATCCTATTTTGAATGACAACATAATATGTTTTTAATTTCATATTGTGATACAGAATGGCAGTTTCAGACAAGTAGCTTATTAGTTGTACTAAGTATTTATAAAGCTTAAGATGAAATCTAGATGAATATTGATATTATAGTGGACCAACATTTTGATCGAACCACATCACCACTACCCGATCGAGTTACGCGCGTGTACGATATTATGATTATTAGTGCCATATCGTGGCAAAAATTGCGAACCCCGTCGCTTCCGGGTGTCGTCGCGATGTGTGCTTCGTACGGTAAATACTTATTATACTCCAGAGTGATCCATTTAAGTCTTAACTTAATACGGACACTCTTTATTCCAGAAAACTGCACCAACGTTTTTGAAAATAAATATTTTTTTATCGTTACCTATCAGTTTTCAAGTCTTATATCCTATTTTGAATGACAACATAATATGTTTTTAATTTCATATTGTGATACAGAATGGCAGTTTCAGACAAGTAGCTTATTAGTTGTACTAAGTATTTATAAAGCTTAAGATGAAATCTAGATGAATATTGATATTATAGTGGACCAACATTTTGATCGAACCACATCACCACTACCCGATCGAGTTACGCGCGTGTACGATATTATGATTATTAGTGCCATATCGTGGCAAAAATTGCGAACCCCGTCGCTTCCGGGTGTCGTCGCGATGTGTGCTTCGTACGGTAAATACTTATTATACTCCAGAGTGATCCACTTAAGTCTTAACTTAATACGGACACTCTTTATTCCAGAAAACTGCACTAACGTTTTTGAAAATAAATATTTTTTTATCGTTACCTATCAGTTTTCAAGTCTTATATCCTATTTTGAATGACAACATATATGTTTTTAATTTCATATTGTGAGACAGAATGGCAGTTTCAGACAAGTAGCTTATTAGTTGTATTAAGTATTTATAAAGCTTAAGATGAAAGCTAGATGAATATTGATATTATAGTGGACCAACATTTTGATCGAACCACATCACCACTACCCGATCGAGTTACGCGCGTGTACGATATTATGATTATTAGTGCCATATCGTGGCAAAAATCGCGAACCCCGTCGCTTCCGGGTGTCGTCGCGATGTGTGCTTCGTACGGTAAATACTTATTATACTCCAGAGTGATCCACTTAAGTCTTAACTTAATACGGACACTCTTTATTCCAGAAAACTGCACTAACGTTTTTGAAAATAAATATTTTTTTATCGTTACCTATCAGTTTTCAAGTCTTATATCCTATTTTGAATGACAACATAATATGTTTTTAATTTCATATTGTGAGACAGAATGGCAGTTTCAGACAAGTAGCTTATTAGTTGTACTAAGTATTTATAAAGCTTAAGATGAAATCTAGATGAATATTGATATTATAGTGGACCAACATTTTGATCGAACCACATCACCACTACCCGATCGAGTTACGCGCGTGTACGATATTATGATTATTAGTGCCATATCGTGGCAAAAATCGCGAACCCCGTCGCTTCCGGGTGTCGTCGCGATGTGTGCTTCGTACGGTAAATACTTATTATACTCCAGAGTGATCCACTTAAGTCTTAACTTAATACGGACACTCTTTATTCCAGAAAACTGCACTAACGTTTTTGAAAATAAATATTTTTTTATCGTTACCTATCAGTTTTCAAGTCTTATATCCTATTTTGAATGACAACATATATGTTTTTAATTTCATATTGTGAGACAGAATGGCAGTTTCAGACAAGTAGCTTATTAGTTGTATTAAGTATTTATAAAGCTTAAGATGAAAGCTAGATGAATACTGATAGTAGTGGACCAACGCCATTTTGCGGAGTAAGTACCACTTCCCTCCGCTCTACAAACTTTTAATACATATACATATTTACATAATTCATAAGCTACTCGCCCAACATTATATTTAGTCAAGTATAGGTACTCCAAATAATATACTGCTTTAAAATATAGAATTAAAAACAAATATTTTCATTAAAAAAAGTTTTAAAAATTATTATTATTATTATTTTTAGATAATGCTTAGTATTTTTTTTTTTTTTTAAATTTGTGTCTTACGTTTAATGTATCACTCAGTATACAACTGGTACGTTATGTAGGTATTAGTTTCTAATATTATACGGTCGCTAACGATCGAACAGATACGTGGATGTGTGGGTGGTTATAGTTTTGGCAGGAGGTGGGGAACTCATAGTTTCCACCAAAAGGTTCAATTTTTGATTCCACCAAAACAGCTAGTCATAAAGCTATGCGATATTTATCACCGAGATTGCTCACCCTGTTTTTTCCATTAATGGATTTATTCAAATTCTGATTTGTAGTAAGTAAGTAAATAATAGTCGGAGTAATATCATACCCTAACTAACCTAACCTAACCCTAACCTAACACGATATTCTCAAATGTATAATTTTTTATGCCATTTAAGGACGATTCTATATCGATACAAATTTCTTTTTTTTTCAAACAAGAATCATCCATTTTTACTGTAAAGCAGATTATTATTATTAATTTTTTTAATGTTGATCAATTTAAATTAAAACGATTAGTTTTCAAATTATCTACCTATAAACTTCATATAGATATTTATTAAGTAGGATAATGATTTGGAAATTGTAGTAAGTCTTTAATATTATATAATTCTTGATTATTTTAGTGTATAGGTATTAAGTATAATATATAAATGTACTTATGTATATATTTCTTACATCTCTGAGGAATGATTCAAATAAAATATGTTCTGTATATGGTTGAACACTCTTCTTTGAGTTGGGATTTTAATATTATATTGGTTGTTCCACGAGCTTAAATGGTAACCTTGGTTTTCATGTGTTTTAGATCGTTTCTATCGTTTGAGTTTCGACACCTGCAGTTATTAGGTCAATTTAATTTTCCGAACGATTAACAGTGGCTCACTCGATTATGAACAAATCAATGTTCATTTAAAGTTGAGTACACCCGCCATTGATCGGAATAAACTGTAGTACCTACATAAGTACTTTGTACAACTTAATTAAATACAATTGGTAGTGTAAGTTATTCTGGTATCGTATTTTACTTTGAAAATAATATATCTCTCCAAAATAACATCATGCCAGAAACACAGCAGAAATCCATTATCCTGGTTTAATATGCCGTCCATAATATTTTGGTTATTTTTTCTTTCAAATTATATTTATCTTGAGCTGATCTCTGAACCCCCTTCTACTTTGAAATCTTCAAGACACGCTCTCCCACGATTAAATTTGCTTTTACCTTAGCATAAGATTTAATTTAATTATATAATTATGCCAATGTTATTGTCCCATGTTGTCACGTTTTTGAAATTAAGCTACTACCTAGGCACTCCTCGACATAAATTATTGTAGCATTCGATTAAAATCGATCCTAAGCTTTTTATAAACAACACTGCATACCTACGTTACCAGCTTTATTTAAAATACCTAATACCACAGAATTTCTACGTACGACACAGTTTTAAAATACTATTACATTTCTCATTTGTGTCCTTAATAGAAAAAAAAAGGTTTTTTTTGCGTATTGAGTGAAATGTTTAGCATCCTTTTACATCACATTGCAAATAACATTTAAATTGTTTTCAAAATATTTCTTACTAAATCTCATTTCTTTTATTTTTAAACATTTTTTTTTAATGCACAGTTACACATTTTATTATTTTAGTACACGTTTGTTCATTATGTAATGAATCATGAACCTACTTTTAAAAACATGTGCGCACTTCATCTTTGATAATAACATATCGATACAATTAATAACTCATACTCAAAATACTGGTATTTACCTATATCGATTACAAACAAAATAAATCAAAAGTACCACGTGCCTATAAAGAGCTCAAAGAGTCTACATATTTTGAAAATTATTTTTTCCGTTTGAGCGCGAGCCGCAGTATAACAAATACTTATTTTATTTTATTTTATCCATAACATAATATCTATAGATACTTTTGTATTTTTAAATATTTTTTCTTTATCTAGATTTTAGATAGTATTTTAGGTATCTATTACCAAGACAGAATCGTACGCATATTATATTAATATTTGTTATTTTTCATTTTATCGGTATATTGTGCTATAACACAATACACAATCAAGTAAAATATTTTTATAAATTTTCAATACTGACCATAATTTATATAAATACTGTAAAGTTATGGTCTGGTATGTATGGTACGTCTGATTTGTGCATATTATACTGTATATATGATAGTATTATAATACAGTTAATACTTATAAGTAGTAGTTTCTCACACTTGAAACAGAAATTACACAATATTTGGGAAACATTAAAACTCTGCCACCCCAGAAGTAACGGCGTCCAGGACGCATCCGCCACCCTTAAAAGCACCACTGGTCCAGGAACTTTATGACCTTAAAACGATTTAGGTATAAATATATAATTGCATTATTTAGCTGCCACCTGCCACACAAACAAGAAAAATATATTGTGTTCGTTAAACAGTATATGTATTACAAAAATGTAATTACATTTGTTTTTGTTAATGGCAGTTTTCGATTATATATATAACAAGAAAAATTAAATAAATTATTATAGGCAGAATATTATTATATTATAGATAAACATTGTCCGGCATCAGTAAAGTATAAGGTCCCGTGATGCCATTAAAGCTCAAACAACTTACAGATTTATTTTAATTTGTAATACTATAGTTAATTAATTTAATAATACAAATAATCAAAAATTACAACATTTTAAAAAGTATTAGTACGTAACTTTATTATTTACAGTCCACAATATAATAATGAAAAACATTTTTGGAAAACATATTATTTAATGAGATAGCTGTGAGTTAAAAAATATCAGACGAGTCTATCGAAATAGTCGCCTCTTAACAAGTAAAAGTTGCTCGATTTACTTTTTACATTTTACACAATACTTTAAATTATGTTTATTATATTATTATGGTTACATAAATTATTTTATAATAGATTATATTTTCCAATTAGGTATTGTTTATTTCTGTGCATAATGCAATAGTGCGATTCGAAATTTTTGTGGTTAATTATAACAATATATAAAAGGTATATTAGTATACAACATATTATAAATCATGATATTTTGTAACATATATTTATACTAGCTGTGCCTCCCGGCGTTGCCCGGGCAAGAGTTACCTCAGGTGAAATAGTTGGAAATAGCCAATATTATAACTTATGTGTGTAAGTTCAAGGACTCAAAAATGCATTAATTGTATATATATATATATTATAGCTGATCCCGTTCACTGTGTTGCTCGTTAAAATATGTACCAATACTCTATACTTCCATAGGATTCAAACTTTGTTCAATTCGTTTATTTAATATTCGGTGTATGGTGTTCAAGACTTAAACATTTTCATCAATCATCTTGAATATATAATTACCCGAGAGACACGCTTGTATGTATTGTATGTGTGAGACATATAATATGTTTTCAGGTAGTATTTATATAATATTATTATAAAAATAAATATGCAATTGTGTACCGAAATTGGTATACACGACCGTGAGCCTGTGAATCGTCCCCCATCGCCCATTCATTTGTTAATATATTTATTGTCGTCAAAAATAAAATGTTTGACGAAATTAATTTCACCTATAGCAACCAAGGTGACGGCAAAAGGCAATTACCACGATCACAATATTAATATATGCACAATTCAATAAACGTTTCATAGGTGCAGGAGACGAGGGATACCTATAATAGTAGAATACGTATTGTATAATGCATAATTTATATTATATATCACACGTCTTGCTTATTACAATATATAGATGGAAGACGAGGCTCAGTTTAGTTTACTTTTGGCGGCAGCTGCAGGTAATTTAGATAGTTTAAAGACTTTAAGTGCTATTATTTGTACGCATACGTTTCAGCTTCCAAGCCCTGTTTGTATAAGTTAAAAGAAAATAGCAATATCTCGAACGCATTTATATTATTTATAGGTACCTACGCTTATATTATATATGTTTAATGTAGTTATATATATATATGTATTTATATCAAGTATCGACACTGAGAAAATAAGCGTATTCCGTTTTTAAGTAAATAGCAGAATATATTATATAAAATATTATTCATCGTAATTCCTTATTTTATATGATGTATTATATACAGTTATACCAATAGTTGTATAGTTGTGGTGTGGATTTTAAAGCGCAAAAAGCATTCCCCCTCCCCAAAAAAACTTTACTTTATCCCCTTCCGATACTTAACGAAACCGTTAACATATAATAACAATATATTATAATATTCATATAAATGTTTTTTTTTCCTGTTTGTCGTTCTATTTGTTGGAGAACTATATTATGTTGTTAGGCGGGAAACTGCAAAAATAAAATAATATATTTTGCATTTAAAAAAATGATATGATATTAACTGCAGTGATTTACATATTTTATTTTTAAACGTTTCGAACATCAATTAATTGTACGACAATTATTGTTGAATGTGAATTAATCTATTTTTTTTATCGTATGCATGTCAAGTACAATGATGATGCAGTGCTCTATAAAAGTCTCGTCAAACACGACAAATCGTTTGTTGTTTCGAAAAGTATATGGACAAAATATAAAGACAGTCTGCATGCGAATGTACTTTACACTGCAAACCAGACGAAAATCAGTCGATCTTCCATCGAAATCGCAACGAAAACCTAACATAATTTGTTTTTATATAAAATACATTCTGACCAAGAGGTACCCTACAGGTTCCAAGAACCATAAAAAACAACGGAGACGCTACGCTAATGCTTATTCAATTATAATAATAACGACATATAATTATTATAATCATCACATCATTGCGAAAATGATAATAATGTTACCTATATACCGATGATGGTAATTGAGGAAATATAATACCCAAATTTTTTAGGGAATGTCTGTCTGAAATGTCTCGAGTTGTTGTCCAATGGCAGTAATGTATAGTTGATCACTAAATTGTCGTCGTTTGTTAGGAATTGTTATAAACACAAATTCTGTCTAAGAACAATGTACATTTTCTAAACTGTCGCAGGTAATGTTATATGCGAGTAAGTTTTAAGAACGTTTCTATGCAATTTTTAAGTTATTATTTAATTTTTAATGAAATAGAGTCCGCACTCGATTGGCTGGTGTTGTGCACACGCATAGGCTATATACGCTTTATTTACACAAAATTCGTAAGGTGGAACAAAAGCAGATAATTCTGTGGGAAGCCGACGATTTAGATTTATGTATATAGTATAACTGGACTACAGATATATAAAAATCAATACTATCAAACAATTAAAAGTAAGACTATTAAACACTATTATATTATAGTCTTATATTGTATCGCCTGTGGTGCTAGTAACATAACATTTTAATATTTGACTCAAAACTAATAAAAGTAGTTGAACGTGAAAACACATTTTAATGGTGATAAATTTGCTGTACAAATTTAGTATGTGTAAAAAAAATACAGCCATGGATCTATAGCCGATCTAGGTTACTAGGTAGGTAACAATAGTATAATAGCCTAGTGAATATTCATATTTTTAGAAAGTTGTATAATTCTATAAGCATCATTTCCCACATTTAGGAGATTCCTACAATTAGGCGTTGTCAGAAACAACTAGGAAACAATATCAATTGCCACATAGGTATAACAGACGATTTCGTCATTACCTAGTGTGCGCAAATAGTCATTCTTGACAGGACCTAATTATATCGTCATTGTCTGTAGCATAAATATAGGTACCCGCCTGCAAACGGGCCTCAGTTTGGTTTGCTGTCATCGGCGGAGGCGGCATGGGTATCATCGAGGGGGTTTTGAACGGGTACCTCCGCCACCACTATTTACCTCCACTATACCACCACCGGTCGTGTTTACACAAGCGGCGTGCACACACACACACACACACACACACGTTTAATAATATATATTATGATGTACGCACGTGTGCTATGGGTGTGTGTGTGTGAGTTTTATATTCCGGGCCGTTGTCACCCCGCCCTGCCTCCGTTCGGTCGGAAAATTATCTTCGCACTACTGCAGATTTCACAAAGGACAAGCGCGGGCTCAATATCAGGGAGCTCTCTCTCTCTCTCTCTCTCTCACCCTGTCACCCTCTCTCATCTCTCACTTTCTCTCTCTGAGGTCCCTCCGCACCACCGGAATCGTAGTCGTCGTCACTCGTCGTGGATAGTATAATATATACATTATATCCATACATATATATATATACATACCTATCTATACAGAATAATATAATATAATATGTGTCGTTGTCGATTCGCCGCCGCCGAAAAACGACCCCTTTTGTATAAACACGCGTGCGCGGGATATAATGTACACATTACACACACAGCATACTATATTTTATATTGTAGCGGTAGACTAACACGCCGAAATTTACACAGTTATTAAATTGAAATTAAACCGTTTGGCTGTCACCCGACGGCATAATGTTGTGTGCATATGTGTGTGTAACTGCAGTATAATATAATATGATATGATATCACAGTGTCGATATCAACTTTACTGCGTTCTCTGCTGCTGTTTCTGGCGGGGGTGCGTGATCACGTGTACGAATATTGCATATTTTCCATTTTGGTCTGAAACACTAAATAATAACACAACTATACTATAATATAGGTACAATATTATTTATTATTATTTGTATAATATAAACAATAACGTAGAGTTTTTTTTGTAGAGACGTAGAGAGGACATTATGCAGGGATTATATTATACAGCAGGTACCACTTAATGCGATCAGGTCTTGGATCTTAATACGCTTAAAAATCATGAAACATATTTGCACCAACAATGATCAATTAATATGCGTTAAAGTGTTAGAATTTCCGTAAAATCCATCATATTAAAAATAAAAAATTATGAAATTGGTTTTTAAATAATATAAAATAAGTGACAGAAATGTTCAACAATTTATTTATTAAGTATTATATAATTTATAATTTTCCATTTTCCATTTTAATATACTCAAATACTTAAGAAAAGAAAAAAAAATAATATATTATAGGTATCTAGAACAAAATATATGAATCTATGTTACTGCTATTGTTAATCTTTCTCTTTCTCTACTGACAGCTTATAACGGCTAACAAGATTTTAGATTTAAACATAACTTTGGTGCGATACAGATAACATAATATAGGTACCTACTTCCCTATTTCCCTAGCAACCCGGGCACCTCATACCACCCCATTTGGATTTTTTTCCAAATAAAAATGTTATTTTTACAAACCTTTACAGACGTATAAAAATAAACTCGTCGGACGCATAACATGAGCTTTATAGTTATGTATGCAACGAACACAATTTTAGTAAAAGATTTCCAATTATCCAGTATACTGGAACCTATAGGCCTACACGATTATTGGAACATAAAGTCAATGGAATCATATTATAAATAATATTGCTTAGTTTTCATTTTATTGAATCCAATAAATGAATAAACGGTGGGTTCTATCTACAGATACTATTATACAGACATAACTAGGTTACCACAGTCACATTATTATAGCCAACCAACAAAGGCGTTTATTGTGGAGGGGACTTTGGAGGGGGTCTTTAGTCCCCCCTCCCCCAGAATGTTTCCCCCTCAGTAAGTTAAGTCCGTTGTCCGTGTACACGCATTATAATGTTAATTGATTTATATATTGATCTGTTTAAATTGATTTACCATTAACATTTTTGAGGAAAAAATGTAGGCAGTAAGTTGATAGCTTGAAACGTGTATATTATTTTGAAAATACTATTTAAAATTGTATTAACCAATTGGTAATAATGCCAAGTCCCCGACCCCCCAAACATTCGACCAATAATTCGCCAAGTACAGCCATTGAATAATTTGTGGCGAACGCGTATTTTCGACTTCGACATCATATTGTATTACTATAGTTACAGTCCGGTATGGACTGAATCTCAAGGTGATAAAAATTAATTTTAACTTAAACATTTTTCGAGTTATAAGACTTCAGAGGACAAGAAAAATACCCGAATTATCATAACTGTACACAATATTAACATATAAATAAAATATATTATGTTTATCATAACGTCAACGAGTGGACAACGACCAACACTATCGATGACGAAATCCACTAGTGCATGATAATATTACGCTTCAGAACGACCTGGTTAGAAATATTTTTCAATGTTTGTTTCTCGAAATTATGATGATTGTTGAAATTATTTTATAGGTTTGAAAACAAAATAATCTAACATGATAGAATACGGTTGAGCGTTATGGGGAGCGAATGTTTTTTAGAACTTAAATTCGTTGATTGTACCGAAAGTCGTTTTTTTTTTTTTAGTTCATGTGATACAATATTATGCAGTGGAGTGAAACATGCTTTAGAATTAGCTGCTTAGAGATGGAGAAAACAAAAATGTTCACCCATAGAAAATTAAAGGTTTCTAGAGTTAATTTGCTAAATTAGTATAACTATACATACCAAATTTGAATGCGCTCTTTTAAAAAAAAACAAATACAATAGGTACGCGTTTGCAGTGTGTGTTTAACCGTATACAAACTTCTCAACATGTTAAATTAAATTAAGTGAAACCGGGATGAAACATTTTTGTACTGTTATTCGAACACAAAACTTTTTAATCGACTTTGGTGGACTGAGTTTTCAACGTTACACCGAAAAAAGAGTAACGACAAATCGAACTGAACTCCGTGAATGTGAAATTCACATCACGCCGTGCATTCGTGGTTTGTTATTTAGTGCTGGAATTTTGATGAAATTTCATTTTTTTCTTGTATGTATTGAATCGTATTTCTGTAAGTGAAATATGTTTTTTTGTATTACCTAAATTTTAAGGTATTTTTATTTTGCATTTTTTGACAAATTCCACTTTCTATGAAATTCTCAAGTTTTCAGAACATTTTTTAAAATTTATTTTTGTCACGTACATTTTAGTAAAAATCACGCATCATCGTAAAGCATGGATGAGCACTAGAAAGTTGGAAATGAACGTACCCACCAATAGAAACCTTAAACGAAAAATATATCAAACGCATAAATGCAATATGAACGGCAATTCGCGTTAGAAGAAACGCAACTTGCTTATTATTTTAATAATATATCACTATTAGCAATAATTGTATTTTATATTTTTATTTGCCCTTCAAATTTAATGATTCTGACAAATAAAAAAATTGCAGTTATCTGTTGCTATTGTATTTAACAACTATATGAATGATTAAGACTTCAATAATTATTAGGTATTTTATAGGTATTTTATCAATAATATTAGTCTTTTTACAATTTAATACGCGTAGAAAATGTTAATATTTTTTATTTATATAAAATACCTAAGCATAATTTAATATATTTAAGAAATAAATTGTATTGTGTTTCACATAACTATTTATACAAGTCATACTTACCATTATGATGCCTATATATTATTATAAACATTTTACTGTACATTCTGATCTCAGGTGAGTGCCTCACGAATTATATAGTTGAGTGAGGTCCACATTATATTCTTTAAATAAAAAAAAAAAACTATGATCGGTACACGCACAGATCACGTGATCTCGTACAATTGCAGGTTTCTTGTAGATAACTGCAACAGCGTGCATTATTGGTAAATGGTAACCATCATATATATATATATATATATATGTTCGTGTCATATTATATAATTGTGCATACGAACGCAAAACGTATTTGTGAATCGTTAAAAAACGTTTACTGACATTAAAAATGCAGAGCGTAAAATTACATTGTATTGTATAGTATAATTGTATGGCAAATGACATTCGTGAAGGTTTTATCGTCCATCATCGTGTTAAGCGTACATTATAATATTATTATATTGCGATATACATAAACGGTGCACCGAGCAATTTTTTTTCGTTTCCATATCGGTGCGTCGTCACACGCATAAAAAATAATATAAACGTACTTATCTATTACATGTATAACAGATTAAACACATGCGTTCACAATCACAATATAATGCTGCTTTACAACCGACGAATAATAATAATAATAGTGGTAGTAGTAGTAGTAGTATCATTGACAGATGGTTGGGGATATTAATAGTAAATTATTGTGATATCCCTTTTGATATTATTATTATTATTTCAACTGCTGTGTAATATAAAATTTAAAAAAAAAAAAACCATAAACGTATAGGCTAGAAATTCAGTTTTAAAACAAACATTCGCTATATAACCCTTTGGTTAGATATTTTTCCGGAATATAATGCACTATACACTATATTATTATTATTATTATTATATTGTGCACGTACATTTTGAAATAAACAATAAATATTATGTTGTTTTAAAAGAAAAAAAATCGAAATTCATCTTAAATCTATATCGTTATATATTTTATCTGTATATTATAATATAATTGTATGCTGTTGATAAAAACACAAACGCCTGTTACACTATTTTGGCTTCTTAGAATGTCAAATTTGAATTGTGAGTATATACTAAATACGACAAAAAACTCGATTCGTTTGCAGATAGATATATTAAACAAACGTTTTTGTTTATTTATTTTATCGTAAATCGTCCCACTTACCATATTATATACATCACTCACGCGTATATATATTCCATATTATATTATTATTATAAGTATTCTATACTTACGTCATTCTTATATTATTTCACTGTTCGGTATTTATTTATATTATGCGTTGATCGGAGCCTTCAGCGTAAAAACTCCTTACAAAATATAACAAAATCTAAAACGAGCGCTATGGAAATTCGTGGTTTAAACCGTTGTCTCTTTTTTATAAAGTATACCATTATATCGTATTGTTTTGGTACAAAATAATTTTTACACGTCGATATTATACGTTTATATTAGATGGTAGCGAATTGAGACCCACCGAGAATCGGTCTAATAAATCTTAAAATA
The DNA here is from genome assembly GCF_019925205.1 of Metopolophium dirhodum. Taxonomy (NCBI): domain Eukaryota; kingdom Metazoa; phylum Arthropoda; class Insecta; order Hemiptera; family Aphididae; genus Metopolophium; species Metopolophium dirhodum. Next base: position 110,814,928 of record NC_083560.1, read on the forward strand.
GAGTCCCTAAAATTTTTAATTTCTAAAGTAAAAGAATTTCGTTGGAAATATGGCTTTCGTGAAGAGTACTCAATAGGAAATTCTTTCAACACGTGCAGCTATTGTGTGAGTCTCGCGTATGACCATGATATTCAATAAAATCAAGTATTTTAAAATTGTTTCCTATACCTATAGTGATGAACTAATCATTAATTTCTACTCAGAATTATTGGATTTTAATGAATTTTGTAAAACTATTTGTGCGCATTGGCATTTTTTCTATATCTATATTATTTTTAAATCGATTTATTGTTTCACTTTCTTAAAAAAAAAAAAAAACACTATCACAAGTATCACTCAAATTAGCAAAATTTTAGAAATAAGATATTTACATGACTATAAAATTTAAGTATGAAAAATCAAATCTTTCACGATAACCTGGAAAATAAACCAATAAATTAAAATCTTTTTACGTAATCAAAACATCATCATTCTAATTTATAAATATACTTAATAGTTAATTTTGTCAGGCTTTTAAGTCTAAATAAAGAAATAAATACACCGCATCTAACTGCCATAACCTTACGATAGTGAATAAAATTCCAAAAGAAATTCACCTATAGGCTATATTATGTATGCAAAACCTGCGGAGTTACACTAATGCTTAAACACCTACTGACAGAATGTTGCAAGTACAAAGAGGAGCTTGAGATTGCAGAACACCCAGCCCTGAATTTTAGGGCTAGAACCTAAGCCTGGACCCTCAAAAAATTTTATTGTTCCTAAGAATAACCAAACTATATGATGAAATTTAAAAGAAAAATAACAAGTTTAAGCATAATATTGTACTTACATATTTACAATGGCCAGTGCAGCCGAAATTTTTTAGATAAATAAAAAAAAAGTGAATATAATTATATTTCATATACAATTGACACAAATTGCACTAACCATCGAAATCATGTAGGTATTTATTTAAAATTTGTTGCATAATAAGTTATTAAAAAATTAAATAAATAAATCATAAACTTGCAGTAAAAAACGGAATATAATATTATATAGGTACCTAACCTAGTTTATTAACATTTGACAAATTTCAATATTAAACTTATTTGTGCTATAATAGTTTTAGTCACCTAATTAATACTAAACAAAAAAACGCGTACCAACTTATGAGTTATGACTAAAAATTATTATAATATTATTTACTGAACGCAATTTGAAGGATATTTGAAAAAATCAAATTAATTTATTGTCATCCAGTTATATATTTCAAATTGTAATAAATCAATAAATTCAAATTCCGGTTGTTTTTTTTTTTGTTCAGTAAAATTCCTAATATTTTAGATTTTAATATTACTTTTTTGGGGTCCGAGACTTCGAAAACCCTCTATAACATTCGGCCCGATCGTTAACAATACGCAAGTACAACAATACTATAAAATATTATATAGACACGACCTCTTCAATACTCGTTCGTATAGTTTACAATAATATTATTATATCTCTATTCAATGCTATGGCATTATGTTGTATTGTTCTGATATTTTCGAGTGGTATATGGACCGTAATAATAATACCGTATTATAAAGACTTAGCAGATCCCCTGTTTGTAAAAAATGAAACAGCAACAACAAAAATGACAACACTTATGTATAATATTATCTGATATGTCTAATCACTGGTCGTAGCACGATCTATATTTCATCATCATGATAACTTTTTGTTTGGTATATATTATTGTAGGTAGTATCATTATTCAATGTAGAACGATTGAAGTAGGTACTACACTACAATTAGTGTTGAGATTTATGTACACACGTTTTATTTATGTGGATAAAAATATTATTATCTATTATCTTAAACTTTTATGTCTGTATAAAATTATGAATGTTATATCTATTTATTAATCTTTGATAAAAAATTTAGTCATCTGCAGCTGTAATTTATCTATTTTATATTATTGAATATTTAATTAATAAAAAAATTGTATATAATACTACTTGTTATTATTTATTTTAAACGATATGTGAAAAACATTCAAGAATAATGAAATCGTAGATAATTTTTGAACTGTACCCACTTTTAAGTATACAATCCAAAACATTCACAAAATCTAAAATATCTCCGAGACGATAGTCACTTATTATTATTATTTCCGATCAATTGGCTGTGACGACGACGCTGCAGGTACCGTGAACAACTCGATGATTTTGTGATGATTTTTAAATTTTAGTATTTTAAAAACGATAGGGCATTATACTGCGTAACCGTTTAAGTTTTTTTTTTTGGAAATGTTGTATATTATTTATTATGGATTCATGGTTTACCATTGATAATACAATGTTATATTACGCAGGATTTATTTTGAGAAAAAGCCGCAGTATAGCAAATACTTAGGTATTTATATTTTTATCGTACCTATAAACACAAACACAAATATATCAATTTATATTGATGTTAATTAGGTACCTCCTTTGAATTTTGCATCTGTCATTTTTATTTAGTTAAATTCCTATTAATAATATTTTATCTTTATCTAGTTAATATTTTGGTTGTCTATTCCCAACACTTCCCAGTCAATAAAGTTATCCTGCTAAATGTAGCCATGTAGGACAATCGCAGTCGGCAACCCTATGGCTCCACGTGACGTATTTTACACAATCACGCAGAGCATGTGAATATAAAATAGTAATAAATGCGTATTATTCATTGGCCGGTCAGATAGGTAGATTGCAGTTGGAATTACGATTATTAGCAATAATCTCCGTCATAATTAGCAATTTTATTTTAGTCGATCGACTATACGTTATCGAGTCTCGGAGACTCAGTCTGTCGTCGTTTATCAACGCGCAATGTTGAACCTAAAGTCGGCTCGGCTGACTATTATAATAGTCGACGCATTAAATCGCATCGAAACACGCGTATATTATTATATAGTTACGCACAAAAGTATAAATCAAGTATTGCGCTTCGAAATCGTGTAGTAGCGCGTATGGTATAATAAATTATATACCAATGCGTATATTTTATAGACTGGTTATAGGTTATATACACGGGTCACCGTCAATCACCGCGACAGTACCTAATTCAAATGATTTAAAACCGTGTCACATTATGCGGCCGCAACACAATGCATATAATATACAATACTCATCCCATAAGACGAACGATGGAAATCTATAAATGTATATAAACATGTAAATAAATATCGTACTCTAATGATATACAGACAATTTTACCGTGTCTGTTCCAGTCGGCGGTATATCATTTATTCCTATTAAATTAGCCAAGTTGTTATAAATGTTCAAAACTGTACGAGCTAATGAAAATAATAACTTTAAAGTTGCTCTGCAGTTATCTACCTAAGTCAACGCTGAGAACTTAAATATAGGTTAATAGTTAACAAACAATATAATATTATTATTAACTCTAAACATTAACATTAAATACGGAAAAAAATATTAATTTAACTCAGTTAAAAACAAGTCAGTAAGTTTGTTTGTAATCACCAACTGGATCTCACGTATAATACACATATTTTTGTGTTACTTTCTATTTTTTTTTCAAACAGTAACTAAACATTTTTTGATAAAAATGCATCCTATGTAGGTAATGGAATAATATACTATTCCCTCTTTATTGCAAACCATAGCTGTTTTTGTTTAGGTTTAATTATACCTACGTAAGTGACAGCCAAAATATTATATCGATGAATAATTATTTGTTTAATATTATTTAATACTATTGTATACAGAATGATACATATAATCGGCCAACATTCGTGTTATCATACGATTTGTAAAATATGTTTTGAACCACATATTGTATGATTTAATAAAATGTTACATATATTTATTAATTTTTTTTTAGTAGATTTTCATTTAAGTCTAAACAACTTAAAAGTAAATCTAGTACCATCAAATTATTATTATAATAATATATAGTTGTATCTTATTGTTTTTTTCTTAAATCGGAATTAAAATATTGTGTTAAGGTCATTAGGTAATAATAGTGTGTTTTATTACATAAATGAACACAAAATATGACAATAATTGTTGAATTCAAAAACATATGAAAGTACATACAGAATTCTAATATAAATATCCATTAAAATATAATATAGGACAATATACTCCAGTGGAATCTATATTTAGATAAATTTTTCCAGCGTGGCGACTATGGGAGGCCAATCTCGATTATAGTAGCCATAATTAACTATTATTATATTCATTATTCTGACGCTTTTACTCCGATATATTATGCGACGACAGTATCGTGTATAAAATTCACACATCGAAACCTATTACCGTGTAGCTGTTGCAGTGACCAATTGGGGTTATAATATTATTATTAATGTTTTCATTATAATATAATATAAAAGTTGACAGATGAAAAATTATAAACAACAATAAAATAATTTGCAATAACGACAAAACGGGTTGGTGTCGTTCAGGGGTGGTGGTATGCTAAAGGGTGCAGTGTAGTTGTAGGGGGCATGTCGGAGTGCGAATAACGTGCAGTGCGGCCAGGGGACCAACATTAATAATAATAATAACAATAATCATCGTTCAACGAGTGGTCTGCGCATCGTGAAATACCGCTTGATGATTTCGGTCATGAGCTCGCGGAACTCAGGGTCCTCGGCCGTCGAGCGGCTGTCCAAGTCGCCTCTCCCGTCATCACCCGGCACGCGGCTGTAGCCACGCGACGACTTAGACACGAGCCGCTTGGCACAGAACAGCAGGCCGGTTGTGGGCAACAGGTTGAATGGCGGTGGCATGTCGTTCATCAACATGTAGCTGACGTACACCTGGGTCCGGCCAAACAACCACTCGTACTCGGCGTTGTCAGTAACGCCTTGAAAAGTGTCCGACATTGAGGCGATGAGCATGTTCATCATGACGACAACCATGAGCACCTCGAACACGGCGAACAGCCCGTAACCCACCAGCTGCGTGAACTGGTGCGATTGTGTGGCCGCGTCGATGTGGCCAGTGGCCGCCACCGTGTTGGTGACCACCACGTTAGGCGCCTCCAGCGAGGTCATGCAGAATATGCCCCAGAAGAGCGTCTTGAACGTGTCGGCGATCGTGACGAACGAGTCCTCTTGCCTCGTGGTTTCACCCGTCTCCGGGTCCTTGTGCACCATGCCCGCATAGTACGAATAGTATGTGCCCAGTCCGCACGTGAACGCCGTCATGATGATCAACAGGAACGTGGCGAACTTGCCGAAGTCATGCAGAACCTTGCCCAGGGACACCTGCATCGGGCCGATGTAGTAGTTGAGCTGGCACAGGAACAGTAGCCGCAGATACGCCATGACGGTGGCCATGGTGAACAGGCTCTCGGCCACTAGCTGCGGGTCGATCCAGGGCCAGTACTTGCGGTCCAGGTCGTCGGACCCCTGAGTAATAATGTTTAAGGCGGCAGCTATCCAGGACAAGAACGCTAACGAGAACAGCGTCAACTTGACCGTGTCGAACACGTTCCACAAGTTCTTGAAGAACCGCTCAGGGCCCTGCTGTAGCCGCAGCTTTAACTTCTCAAGCACGTGGCCAACCACGAACACAGCGATGGGCAACACCATACCCAGTTCCGGCGCTCCCCTACGTGTCTCGAACTTGTCGGCGTTCGATTGCCTGAACAGCAGCCAGAGAAACACCAGGTATGTGACTAGGCTGTTGAACATCCGGTTAATCGGTAACCGGTTGAATTGATTCATTTTTGAGTTGGGCGCTAACATTCCCAAAATCACCGTCGCCGGCAGCATAATGAACCGCCTCAGCAAGTACAACAACTTCCATGTCGCCGAGTACGACTTCCACTCGATCCAATCGCCCAGCCACGCAGTCTCCAACACCTGTTGGATGTTGGTGTGGGCTACGAACTCCTTTTGCTTGTAGTCCATGGCTGTGATAAGTCTCGGGTACGGGAACTTTCCTCTGAACCTGCATCCGTCACGATTTCGCAACATGATCTTAACTTCGTCCGACGTCCTGCAGTTCACTATCATTTCCACTGCGAACTGTCTTACCTGAAGGCAAAAACAAAAATTCATTTTTTAATAGCACACGCATTCCATTACAACAATGAATTATGGTTAAATTCATGGTCAACCTATCCGGCTATAAACTGATATCATATAGGTACAGATAACACCTTGAGTAGTATAAAAAAATCTAAGTACTTATCACAAAAAATATATGGTTTTCAAAAATTTCAAAATTTGAATAAATAAGCTTTTTTTAGTAATAAAAATTAATATTCAGGAAGCATACATTGTATGATCGAAATTGTTTTTTAAATTCTCAAATAAAATTTGATACTAACATTTCTAAATTGAAAGACATTTAAGTTAATTCAGTTTAATTGGAAAAAAACAATATATTATAACATGATGAAACCAATTTAAATTTTAAACTATCATAATATTATATAGACATTAATTAATAAAATAAGTTTTATTTTTATCAAATATATAGGTACTTAAAACCCAAAAAATTATCCCGCCCCAAAAAAAAAAAAACGCAAAAGCTTTTAAATATAGTCGAGCTTTATGTATTTGACTGATTTACTTGGCTGGTTTTAAGTTTTAAGGGGGGGGGGATTGGTGTGAAATCTCGGGGGTGGCATACTTTAGGGCTATTATCTGAGATAAAAAGTACAAAAAATTTAATTTACTATAATATAAAGAAAACATTAATCTGTAAATTATACGCTGAACGATTAATAACAGTGATATTAATTAGTATCTACCTATATTTTAGTTTATATTATTTATGTTATCTTATGTGAGTGTATATTGTTACCAAACTTTAAACATTTTAAATTAGTAAATAGTCGTTTGTTTTATAGTCATTGTACATAATATTATGAAGTGTATTGTTCTATGGCTATTGTATTATTTTGTATGACGTATAGGTGTAGGACTTTTGATTAGAAGATAATTAATTATTATTAGGTAAATTTATTTAGTTTATTATAATTAGGTATCGGATTTGAATGCAACGTGCCTTATGTTTATTAGGAAGTCCCAGGCAATGCTTTTCAAGTAGGTACAAAGTCCGTTTGATACATTAGAGAATTGAAAACTTAGCTTTTATTTAGCATTTTTTTTTATCATTTTTAGGTAATATTGTTAATTTTTAGTACATATTTATTATTTATTCATTATATGTCATTTTATTGGCAATTAAAAGTATTAGCTCAATAAACTTTGTTCCTACAATTTATTATTTGTTGATCATTTTATTTATGATATCAATTCATGATACGTTTATTTCGATAAGTTCTGATAATTTGCTCAATATGTGTTACAAAAATGTCTGGGTCATTTTTTAAGGATATTACTGCGGTTAAATGCATTTTTGGAGACATTTTTGATAGTATTTTGCGTATTTAAATCCGGGCCATAATTATAATACAAGGATCAGTAGTTGCACTAGTTGGTGCAAATTGCAATTGTATATTGTACCTACTTATTAAATACCTTTAAAATTATAATTCGAAAAAAATATTTAATGGTTACTTTTGTTAGTAGCTATATAACCCATCATGTTTCCACAATTTTCGCTAAAGATTTATAAACAGTTTTATTAGATTCTTCATATTAAAATTAAAAACTATATATTATGACAGGTGTGATCATACTATACAGCTCGCCATCATTTATTATTTGACCTTCAAAAGTATTGATGTCTTAATTTAAATTATCTTTCTTTTTCTCTCAACCAGTGGTGAAAGAGAAAAATAAAAAATAAAAGTTTGACCACCAATGCACTATAATATTATTAAAAAAAAGTTTTGAAAATGGGTGCCATGGATTTTTGGGTTCAAAAAATAACTAAATACGCACTACCAGTATAAAAACAATGAAATATACCTTCGACAGAATACTGAACACAAATCTTATAATTATTAATTTAACTTATGAACTTCAAAAAATGTATAGAATATTTATACCTACTTCCCACCATCACAAGAACCTCGATATATCAATGATGGCGTGCCAATGGAACGTTGGCCAATTTTTTAATACTTGTATATAGGGTAAAAGTACCTATGACATATTACTGGCACGTGAATTTTTTTTTTAAAACTTTGATTACAAAATTTTGGCACGTGACCCGAAAAAGGTTCGCTATCCCCGATGGCCTGGTATATAATATATATTATATGTTGACGTAAATTATGTGCTTAAGATAATAACAGTGAGTATATAGCATAGCCAGAATAACATGATATCCTGATGTATAATATTATCTACCTACAATTGTAATTACATTAACAAACAAATAACAATGGAACCGTCGTACAATAGATATATAAGTTTTTAGATAAATACATAACAGATGGGTACATTAAAAAATATTATAATAATTTGTTAATAATGCTATATTATTATGGGACTGATTTTTAATGCACGTATGTACATAAACAATGCGGAAAACAGTTTAAACCCTTTAATGAACGGACAATGTAAAAATGTAGTAAAGTTTATAGAAAGTCAATTACACATAATAATAATGATAATATTCATACTGTTATTTTGTTTTCAATTTTAGCCATTACAATTAATACTATTCATACTAAGAATTTTTGAATTTTAACATGATTTCAACTTAATAGTTATAATTATGATAGTAGATACATTTATTTATTTTTAATACTTATAATTGTAGTTAACTATTTACTTTCACAACTGCAGGATGTACTATACAACTATTCACATTAAATATTATTATTATTATGGAAAGTACAAAACTACAAACTGATTGATTACTTTTGAATTTATTGATATTTATTAATAATTAATTACGTTTTTTGTCTCTGCAGGAAGATGCTTTTATTTAACTTGCCTATACCTGCATGTTTTATTTTTTCTAGTGTTTGTAACTAATTGTATTATACATTTTGGAACGAATGTTTTTTTTAACAATTCGTTTTGCAAACATTACACATTGTCATAATAATTATAAATTACTTTTTTTTTATCTACAATGGCTAAAGAAGGCCATCGGATTTTTATCGACATTACCTGCTGGGAGATTTATTATGGCTAAATGTGACCATTGCCCAAAATGCATGCACGTTTTCCCGACCGGGAAATTCTTTATTGACTATAATATTGTCAGCTACGATATAATTCTTTGATTTACGTCGTCTCTGATCGTGGTAACATATTACACTGCGTATACCGTTTACACACACACACACACACACACACACACACACACACACACACACAAACACACACACACACACACAAACACACACACACACAAACATATATATATAAATATATTATATACCGGCGATCGCGATGTATATAATATTGTTGTAAGTTGGTTTTGTCAACGACAGGCGTGTCATATAGGTAAATTAACAGTCAGAGAATAATTTTTTTTACTACTCGTGGGCAATTTTGTCATAGACATTTCAAAAGATATCGGCGCCTCTGATTGCACCTATCATATCATTATGTACGTGATGTTAGATCACCTGTGAGGCCATTTGCGTGTACGTAGTGTTGTGCACCTTTTCGGTGGATCCACATTGCAACAGTTCTTCGTACAACCGGAAGCACTCGAGTACCGGATCGGAACTAGACGACGTGGTGCACATGAAAGTCGGGTCGCTGATGGACCAGTACCCGTTCAGCCGCTCGCTGCTGTCGGCCACCACATCGCCGCGTGCGGCCGCGGCCACGCACCGGTCGCCGCATGTACACCGCGGCGGATGCGGCCTGTCCAGCTTGTGGCCGCGGTTCACCAGGTACTCGACCGTCTCGTACAGGCTACACTGAGTGGCCAGCATCAGTGGCGTCATGAATCGCGGAAACTCTTCCGAATCGATGTCTTTTTCCGGGTAATGTCCCTTAACGTCATCATTTGACTGTATCTGATTCCAGCCATTGCCTCTGCCACGGTTTCCGCTCTTGTTGTTGGCCTCGTCAAATTCCAGCATTCTTTCCAACATCTTGAGGTTGTCGTACGTGATCGCCAACAGCACTAAGTCACCGATTTTGACGTCTGTGGTTTATATATAGGTACACGTTACCGGCAATGATGATAGTTAGGCACTGTCAAAAATGATTAGAAAATAATGAAGTTGCCTGAATTATGTAAGAATTTATATTACTTCCTTGTCATCTCACAATTTTTGACAATGCCTAATAAAATATATGGAAAATGGGTACTATAAATAGCTTCCAAAAAATATGAACACATTATCTAGGAGTTACGAGGGACGTTATGATTACACGTTATAGGTATAAGTATACCTACTTTATGGTATACCTATTGCCCACCTATACATACCATAGTGTAGGTATAACTAAAATAACTTTCATTAAAATATTTTTTCACATACTACCATAGTATGTACAGGCAAACTTGTAATAAGTTTTACATTTAATTTTCGTTATCACTATGATACGTGATATACCCGATGCACCGGGTGAGTCAGTCAAGCGCTCTATATCATCGAAGATTATACCTACATTTAAATAACTTTCATAGAAAAGTACGTTGGTGAACATAATATTATAACAATCCCTAATAAACGACTGTAATAATTTTGTAACAATTAATGACACATTTTATAGTCATTGGCTACTTTATACAGACATTTTAGACATATTCCCTTAGAAATGTAGTTAAATCATCTTTGCCGGTAACATTATAATATAATATAATTTATATGTATGGAGGTACCTATCACATAATATATGATATATACTTATCTATAATATATGTACTTAATGTATGTGTTTTGAATGAATGGTTGACTAGTTATGTATTAAGGGTCAATTTAAAAGTCAAATCATTAGTAAGTTGTAAACAACGAGTGCACAAATATAGACTAACTGTTTTTTTTATTCGTTTATATTTATACCAAGGGTACCAGAATTTTTGTTTGAAAATCTTTGAATAAAATAAATAATGCCTTGAGGAAACTAAAACAAAATAATGAAAAAATTATACACTTTGGTACTTACAGCATTCCGAATAATTTGCACCTAGCAATTTTGTGATGTGAGCTTTAATGTTGTTATATTTTGTTATAAGCTTTAGAAATTTAAATTTGGAAAATAATATTCAATAGTAACAACTAAGAATAGAAAATGTTACAAGTGCAGGTTTCTGTTAAGTTTTTTATTTTTTTTTTTTTTTATAGATATTTGAATTCCAAATTTCAAACAACTTGGCCGATGTATAATAAAAAAAAAAAGTGGCCCAGTGGGATAGGTAAAATTTTAATTCAATGATATAAAATCATCATATACGAAGAACGAATCTGAGCGAAAACGGCCTGTCAGCCTATATTACTAAGTATATTTTATGATATTATCGTTATTAAAGTAATTTATTTTACAATTAGTCATTAGTAAAGACCGGATTTATGTGTTTTTACATATCGTTACTGGTCTATATAGTCTTATGAGAGAAAAAATGTGAACGATTAAATTTGTTCAATTCTGAATGCACAGAAAAAAGTTTTTTTTGCATATTTGAGAATATTTTATGAGTTAGAAAATATTTAACCCATTTAGCATATTATGGAATATTTCGTGTTAATTGAGAAAACAATTTGTATTTATTTTTAATTTTAATATTACGGTACCCAGAAAATTTTTTTTTGAACATTTCCATTTTTTTTTTCATAATTTCCAACTCTTACTAAAGTGAAATAATATTCCATTTGAATACACAACTTTCAATACCTAATTAATACCTCAGTATTAGAATAATGTTGAAAAAAAACATTTTAAACGCATATTGAAGCAAATAATGTTGTTTATTGATTATTTTTGCATATTTTGCATATTTTAGCATATTTTTAAAATTTTTAAGAGATTATAATGAGAATATTTGAAGGTTTTCAATAGAATATTAGCATCATATTTCAGGTATATTAAGATAATATAAATCTTTAGTCATTAGTATTTCATTAATTTTGTCCAAATAAATTGCATTTGAAATTATAATTTTGTGTATACAATATACTTTAAAAGTTTCAAGTATCCACGAAGAATATTTTTAAATTATTATAACTAAATAACTAAATTTGTTCAAACTTCAAACCATGTTTTAAATGTTCAATCCTTTGTTATAAAAATTAAACATTTACAACATTTTTAACTACAAAATAATTTAAAAATTCTCCAGATTTTGGCGAATTTTATTGAAATTTGAAATTTGAACTTTAAATCCTTATAATTAAAAAGTATACGATTGAGTAATCTTTAATATTTTTAAATGTTATGATGACAACTTATGAGAAACCTTGTTTTAAATTTTCAAGCATTTTGGGCCAACGAACAAAATTGTATTGACATAATGTATTATAGAAAACAAACCAAACAACAAACGTAGAACGCTACTCGATATTTTCTACTTCCCAAATTCAAAAAAACACATCGAATATGGCAGATGCTCATCTATGTTAAAATAATTAGTACCTGTAAGTTATAACTTATAAGTAAAAGTTATCTGATTTTTACCGCGATTGTTGTCATCAATTTCAAAATCAAGGTAATCAACTAATGAATTATTTTAGATTCTGAGTGGAACGATGAATGTATTGATTTTACAATGAAATGTGTTTTTTATTTTTTTGTCTGGTATCACCTTTAAGAACAGTAAAAATGCTTAGATTTTCTTTTCTGATAGGAAAGTGAATCTAGTTGGTACTTTAGGGGGGTCAAATGTAAAAATTTCCCAGTAGTTTTCAAAAGCACCAAAACAAAAGAAAAATTAAGGAAAAACGGGAATTTTTACGCAAAATCTGTTTTTGAGAAAATCAATTTTGGTTTTTGGTGTAACTCTAAAACAAATGAACGTATACACATGACATTTTCACTGGTTGTTTATATTTGCATTTTCTATACACGATAAAATTTTAAAAATATTTGTTTTGAACTGTTTAGGAAAATATTCAGTTTTCAATTTTATTTCTATTTTTTTCTATGGATGTCAATAAAACTTTATTTGTTGGGTAAAAAAAGTTTGAAAATGTAATACAAGGCTCCTACTATATTGTTACAATGATATTTGAAAAATATTAAAGTTTTTATTTATAAGCATTTTAAGTTCAAATCTTGACAAAATACGGAAAAATCACAAAAATTAGCCAATTATTTTGAGTTGAGAATTCATAAAAATTTTTCTTTTTAAATCTAAGATTTATGATCATTTGAAATTCATATTTTTACAACATTTGATATTCACTCGATTTCTCATGTAACGATTTTCTTATTTTGTTGTAATTAAAAAACGTATGACTGTAGATACTTGAAAATTTCACTGAATGTTTATATTAGCATTTTCTATACACGATAAATTTTTTTTTTATAAGTATCTGTTGAGTGATTTGTCCTGAAGCCAAATTGAATTGAATCAATGCCCTAATTTTTTGAAGGATAGTAATTTACGCCCATTTTTTTATTGTTATAATTTTCGATTTTATTGTTATTGAGATTAGCTTTTAGGACATTTAAAAAAATAGAAAAGAATTATTAAATAAGTACCTAACTGAAATATCGTTATTTAAAATATCGTTAGCATGCATTCAGAAACACAATTGATAAATATTTTCTACATATAAATAATAAAACCTATTAATTTGCAATCGACGTAAAGTAATAAACGGTAATATTTGCTATTGGTAGTTTTATAGACAAATAAATTTATCTTATGATGGTCCAAGTATAAGTCTATAACTAGTTGAGCGGCTCAACTTGAGCCTGCAGTTATATAGTGGATATACTCGCCTTTTTGTCGAAGGAATAAATCCACTAAGGGTTCGCATTGTTTCTGTACGGCCAGATGCAATGGTGTGTATCCCTGTTTTTTCATGTTGATATTTAAACTGTTGGTCTCCAAATATTTTTCGATCGCTGGCATGTTACAACTCTCCACTAACGCGAAGAAATGTTCTTCCTGAGCCGTCAAATCGTCCTTGAACGAATATAACGAATTTAACTGCTCAGGCATGTTTATCTTGGTTTCTTTCTGCGTGGAAAATAGAATTATAATAATTATTGATACTGAAAGGACACAATTTGAGTGTGGCGAATAAAAATTAAACTTAATCTTAAATTTAGGTACAACTATGGACAACATTAAGAAAACATAAACTATCATAATTTACATTTTTATAAGGCATAAGGCATTTTTATAGTTATTAAGTATACAAAAAAATATATTTTTCTAGATATAACACGAGCCATACAGCAGTACAGCAGTATGAGTTAATGACTTTTGACGCAATTCACACATTGTACGTTGTACTGTAATGAAGGTTTGGTTAAGAACGTATTTATTTTCAATTTTAGCTATTCCTACACTCTAAGACCTTAGTGAGGGAGTAAGTAATTACAATTTTTCGTCAACGTACAATAATTAAATACATTAAATAATCAAATGAACTCAAATGTATTATTTGTGAACATATTTTAATACTTACTGCTTTAGCCATCGCCAAAGATTAAATCCCAGACTAATACGTATAACCGCTATAATATAATCATGGTTTACAAATTAATTTGTATTGATAATCGTAAGTTAAACATACGTATTTATTATGTTATAACCACAGTAACCATATTTCCTCATCTTAAATTATATAATTTAAGAAGTTTTAATTCACCTATAATAAACACTTAAATCATGTAGGTAACTAATCTACCTATTGATTTTATTTGCAAGCTCTTTATTTTATTTTTATTTTATTTTCAACAAAATTAACAATACATATATAATAATTAATCATAACTAATCCATATACATCTGTGACCGTTTATATTTAAATTAATTCCATCAAGCTCAAATGTTGACCACATTTGGATGTTTAAACGTATACCTTTAAACGATTTCTTCATAAACAATTTTTATTATTTTGTTATTATTCAAAAACATAAATTTAACTTGAAATATTTTAATACTAATTAATTTATAATTATCTTATACAGAATGAAATTTTAAAATATTTGGATTAACTTTTAAGCTATACCACAAACATATCATAATACTCACATCCTTCTATAACAGTACGTATTGACTTATAAAGTTAATAACAATATGATAGGTATATCAAATAAAAAAGTGTTGTATATTTTAAATGTATCTTCCACATATTATAAGCAAATAATAATTACCAGGGCTAGGGGAATTATATGCAACAGCATGATTTTTTTGCGACTTCTGATTATTGATTTTGTCAGTAATGTCCACGAATCATCTCATGATGAGATAAATGGTGGTATTTTTATTTTGCATGTTTTCGCATATTTAGGATGAAATGCATATTATTACATATATTGAATAAAATGAATATTATTGCATATTTCGATTATAAGAATGCGAAAAATTGCTTGTTGTATAGTATATTTCATAAAACTTGGTTTTTTTGTCTAACATAAATTTTATATTTATAAATACAATCCCATGGTACAATAGGTAGGTATGCGCTAAAAGATTGAATAGTTTGACATTCATTTTCGAAAATTTAAAAACTATGTGGTCGTAGCATGTAACACACGTAGTGAATGTGAATTATAGTAATTATTAATTATTATAATCTTCCACGATTTTTTTCTTTCATATATTTTTATATTTAGATCATACATCAAAATGTACCTACCTAAGTACTATACAAAACGTAAGGCAACGAATTTGAAACGAAAAAACAACTAAAAATCTTAAAAGATATGAATATTTTAGTTTTTAAATATTTTAAAGTAAGTAAAGGTGTAAAATTTCAATACGCTATAATAGGAGGGTGGCTATTGGGTCACAGGGGCGTAATACTCAGAGGGTTGGTGAGCAGTGAATATAGGTAAGTATTATGTTTGGAAAAAAATAGTTCAACATACATGGTATACCTTAGTGTATGATTAATAGTAATTTAAGTAAATTTTAAATTGTTTATTTTAATAAAATGATCATTTGTACCTATATGCAACGATTTATCATTGAATATTCAAATATAACACATATATTACAGTTATTCAAAAAGGAGGTACACATCATACCTAACATATAACAGAGTGACACCACCGGTTGTAAGAAAACATTTAAATCCGGTATTATATTATTACAAATAGAATAAAAACACGGACAATCGTAAATAATTAGTAATAATAAATTATATCTGTTACATGGGCTAATGTCATATTTGAACAAATTTGAGATTCTTTAACAAATGTTATCATGAATATTTGATTATGTTACTTGTGTTAAAATAGTCAATGTCCCTGATGCAGAATAGAATAACCAACTTAATACACACATTGGTCGTATTGACATAAATCTAATTATTACGAATCTATTTCAACATTGGCCATTTTGAAATCAATCAAAAAAGTTTATACATTTATTAAATTTTATATTTTAATTTTTGACCAATACCAGATTTATCATCGATAAAGAAGGTAAATGTAAAAATCAAAACTAATATACATTTTTCTTGTTTCGCAAAATACAAATGTTTCACTAAAAAGAATGGAAAACAAATTTAGTTATCGAAATTTCAAAACTCTAACGTAAAAGTGTAAAACTCAGGAGTTGTTATAATTTTAAAATTAAACTTTCCAGCAATACTATTTTTTTGCGAATCTGGCTCTTCTTGCATCACCGCACAGATATACACATATTATGGCGGGAAATTCGCAGTTTTTTCTCCCATGGTACCTACAATATTTTTAACCTTATCGACGTGTCAAATTTCAGTAGGTATTTAACCTACGCAAAGGGTACCTACCTATATATTATAATTAAGTGAATTAGGTACCTCACTCGTTATAACGTTGCTCCTACTTGAAGAGCAGCGGCTGCAACGATAGCTGGTATGAGTGAGGTATAATACGTATATTATATATATATATATCGTTTACCGGACAATTATTATAATATACGCTGTCGTGAGTAAAATGTACGAGCAACGTACAATCTGTTTGTGGGAGTGAAACGAGTACGAAAAGTTTTATATTGTATAATATAATCTACGAAGACGAACTGCTGCAGTAGAATAGCCGGCAGGATATAGAAGGAGATTGAGGACGAGAATCGCCGATTTCGCGCCGAGGACACGCTACAAACAATATTATATAATACGACGGTCGCCGCAACTTCCGCCACCGTTGCGCCCAGCCGAGCCCACCCCGATACTCACCACCCCCCTCGCCGGGGGAAAAACTCCGTCAACCCCCCCCCCCCCCCCCCCCAGGCCCTTACCGCCACCGTCGTCGTCGTCGTCGTCGTCGTCGACGGTCCGTATAGTTGTGCGCGTTCCTCAACAAGTCACACTCCACGAGAGGCGGCGGCGGCGCTATTCTTCACGGACACTGCGGCGGCGGGTAAACATTAATTATTGTCTCCCGGAAACTTTCTACATTTATATCCCCGCGCGGCCCACCCTCGCCCCGACGCAGCCACCACTGCTGCAGTGTCTTAATATCGCGCCGGGCGCACAATGCGCGATTTCGACCGAAACACACCAGCCCGCCACTCGACCAACCCCCTAGTCCTCCTCGTCCTCGTCGTCGTCGTCATCGTTGTATCGTGTGATTATATATATATATATATATATATATATTATATAGGTACGTGCTGGGAATCTCATCGAGGGAATTCTCCCGCCGGCCCAAGCGGGTAATTCGGTCCGAACTCGATACTCGTATACGTACATAGTATATATATTTATATATATACACACACACACACACCTGTGTGTGTGTATAGGTGTGTGTGTGTGTGTGTACACTTTTAATGCTGCCGCGCCCCATCAAAATGTGATAAGGAATCGCACGCGTGATTTGCCCTCATATCAATAATTATTATTTCCGTTGGCGGTTATGGCGCCGAACGTTTCAGATTTAAGATAATAATATATGAATAGTAAATATAGAGATATATAATATTTAAAAGTTAAACGCGCGTCCGCCGCGATGCGGAATAATATTATATACACGTGTAAACCATACCACTGATTCAACCCCTAGGGTTCCGTGCAACCCTTACGGGATATTCTCCCTCCAGACTGTGCCGAAATCATATCGCAATAATTGTATTATTATTAACATATTAAAAACTATGATGATGATTAACGAAACTACTGTGTTACGGCGGTAATTCGCCATTACAATCTTTTTATTACAATAATTAATAACCCCTTACATACATCGAGAATGAATGGACTATGGACTTTCATAATTTTTGTACTATATTATACTTATACGGCGACACTTTATATATTGCTGTTAACCTTCCAAGCCTAACTATGCACTACATTAGGGTTAAATGTAATGCCAAAAAGAGGATTGTAATTTTTCTGGGCGGATCCTAATTCTTAATCGACCCGTTTAAAATCTAATAATAGTTAGTTTATTATATATTACACGTAAGTCGTTCATTTACTCAAAGATCGAAAAAAAAAAAATCACGAATCACGACAGTTATTCTACTATTACAAAGTGAACGTTCATAAATTATAGAAAACAGATTAAATATTAAAATGTATATACAATAATTACACTTTTAAAAATAAGAAGGCGCAATATAATATAAAAATATGGTAATAACTTATAATATGTAATCCATTAATTTGTTTGTTCACAGTGTTTGTTACCATGTTTATAGTATATTAACGTATATGATACTTTAGTTGATTAAAGTGAGTCTTAAAAGTTTTAAATTTATGTAGTATATCCATACTTGGTATAGATACTAAGCAGTATATACATTTAAATGATGGTATTTTTATGCGTTACAACTTTAGAAGTAACGCGTAGCTAGACACAATATTATTGATATTATAATACTTTATTCGTGACGATGTTGTTCAGTATTTAAATTAAAAAAAAAACTTTTATCTGATAACAAAACCAAAATCTAGACAGGCGCTTGTTAATCAGTTTTTTCAACTCGTTAAGTTAAGTAAATACAGAAAAAACCAAGTTAATTTAAAAGTGGAAAGTTTCTTTTATTGACTTAATTCAGTTAAAAGTCAGTTACCTATATTCGTTAAATATTTTATCAAGTATAATAAATTTCGTATCTTTAAAAATATGCAAGTAATATTTTATCTGACTCGAAGAAATGGTGAACAAAATTAATTTAAAAGTACTTACTTTGGTATTTTAGAACAACATTTTTACAGCCAAGATATATAGATGTAAGTTCAATATAAAGACAAAAAACTTGTAGGCCGTTATGTAACACTTAACTTTTTACATCAGTATAATGACCATCAATCGATTGGTTTGTTGGAAAATAAAAGACGACTGTGCCTCTTGTGGTGGACAATATTATTACGATAAACAACAACAATGAATAGTAAAAAGACATTCTGACGGTGCTAAACAAACTAATATATTTATGTATAGTGCGGTGGTACTTTTTATTGATAACATTCATTATTTCAATTTATTTTTGTGTTTGTACTTAGTTGGAAAGCTGTGTAGCACTGTAAAACATTTAGACATTTTATCACCACGTATTCCTTATTGTGGTGATTTCTAGGGTTCTTTTCTTTTTAAACGACGACTCGTGCTTTTTATTTCGAATTCTGAAACACAATATGTTGAAAACGTTCATAATTCCATATTATCATATAAAACACCTACAAAACATAATAAAGCACTAAAAAATATTTTTATTTAGGTACCAATAAACATTTAAAAATATTGTCAATAAAAATATAGACTGTAGGCATAATATTATGTAGGTGTAATATAATATAATTTTATAATCCATTGAAATTTATAAACGAAAAAAAAAACAGTTGAACATCGACAAATAACAAAAAAAATGTATTCGTATACTGCAGGTATATTGTATAAGTACATATTGTTATTATTAAGTGCCGCCTGAGAATTTTTTTCTTACCGACACTATTTCACCGGCTGCTGTTCACTGTAATAATAAATTGTCGACCACTGCAATATTGGCAGTTTGGCACAAGTCGTATTTTATCTTTCAGCTGCGCAGCAAACCGATCGGTGGTCATTAATGAGATAAAGAGTTATTATACGTATCGGTACCATTCCGTATATTATTATAATATATACGTATATACCACGATAACTCACCAAGTTGAGTTTGGCTCGGAGCATTGATGGTCGTTTATTTTTTTTGTAGGGTTTTTAATAATATAATGCTGCAGGGTGATTTACCAAGCACTCTCACCCCCCCCCCCCCCGTATTTATCATATTTTAACAGATCGTTTATTCAAAAATTCTGATTTTTTTTTAATTTTTTAAGTTTAAGTAATATTAGAAAAAAAAAATTTAAACACTTGGTTGTGTACTGATATATCTAAAATCTTATCATCACGAATGACACATTACAATATATTATTGTTATTTGCAATATTATTGAAGTACCTGAAATGGAATTGCTTAATACTACGTACACAGCTGCAGATGAAAGCGGTTACGACAAAAATATTTGTTGTACATGACAGCGTTTTAATGGAATAACCAAAGATACCGTTTGAGTTGATTACGTTTGGATTCCTCCATATTTTAAAACGCATATATTACGAAGCGTAAACATTTTAATATATTATTAAATGTGTACGTCAACACTAAAAAGTAAAAACATAACGCACAGGGCACAAAACTATTTACGTGAACGTGAACCACGCACACTATATATTATGATGTATCTAATTCTTATAACATTTAACACAACCGTCAAAACCTGATCAGTATGACCAACCATGTTCTCGGTCGCACATAAATGTCCAACATGTGAAATCTGGCAAACGAGAGGATTAGAGGAATATTTAAAAACATTTATTTTCTACGAGTCTTACGATCGACATTGAATGATTTATATTGATTTGTTTTCACTTGAGAATTTTATATTTTTCATGTGTAGGTAACTTGCCATATTGTTATATAATATTATTCATTAAGTACGAATGATTAAATTTTTTTTTTTTATATATTGTCAATTTAATATTTCGAGTGGTGAACGTCGCTGAATAATTCAAGAATCACACCCTGCTGTGTACTGTGTTTCAACTATTAAATATGATACTCTATCAGACTCTCCCCCACACAACAATAAAAATCAACACAAAAATACATTATTTATATTATACAGTGAGTGGAAAAGGTGTATACTTTTTATTGATCGTTTTACATATTTACAACGTTTACTCACAATAACGTTCGGCAAGCTGTTCGAGTGTAAAATGTAATTGAAGGGAACTTAACTTTCCTCTTTGCCCAGTCATCACTCATTACATTATGCAATAATAACTAATCGATTTTATAGCACTCATGCTTAGACTATCAAAATTCAAATTACTGTAATATAGTATATTTTATCATTTTTACGATTTGAAACAATATATAATATCATACACAGAGTGATTATTTAAACAACGTACATTCGTTATTCCAAAAAGTAGTAATGTTTCATACAATATTTCAGAAATACACAGAACCTTAACATTTTACGTTGATCGAATTTTTTCACATCATTATTATTTCCTACATTATGTATGTTAGTAAAACCACAATAAACTTTTGAAAATGAAGCACAGAATATGATCTAATAGTAGGTATTCGTAAATAATTATTTAACGAATAGGCTGCCCCCTTAGTTAGATAAAAAATATAAAGTCAACAGTCAACTATAGTAGTTTCACAAACAAACATAAGAATGCAAAATAAGGACAATATAAAATGTTATAAGAAATACATGTGTCATACATTTTTAAAAAATAAAATTACAAACAATTTATCGTTTTACGAAATTATGAAACTGTGTTATAGCCTTTGATATGTACTAAATGAATATATTAATATTATGATATTATCTAATTGTTACAAAACATCAAACAGAAATCGTATATGGTAAAAGAATAAAATGCTTAATATTATGTATATAGTGACATTGTCTGACTGTCATGTTGGAAGTGTTAATTGGTATTTATATTATTAGATATTTTGAATGTGCAATGCGCTGTATGCAACAAATATATTATAATATATATAGCGTCAAAATCAAAAATTTGATGACGCAGTAAATTTCGGTTAAGAAAATTTGATATATTATTACATACATAAAACTATAATATATTATATGATCTATTAGCCGTCTTCAGCCATTTCGCGTCGTAAAAAAATATATTACACCTTATGATACCTATGTATTTTATATTATTATGTATTTATGTGTACCCTATGAATATTTAACGTGAACCAAACATGTAGTTACATAAGACCGAGACATATTAGAATATCAGTTTATTCCCATGGAGCTTCTCGATTATTATTTACTTATCTATACACTGAAAACTGTAATTTAATCCTCTCCGGTGACGTTTAATTGTCACCTGGATTTCACAATATCTTCGATACCACATAATAAATAACAATTTATAATTATTAATCACATACACACACGTCGAGGTGTTTGGAAGGTCCTTATTATAGGTCTCCACAGATTTTGGTTAGGAAAAAAGTATTGTAACTGAATGCGGTTGACGTGATAAGTGACTGCAAGTGTAGGTATATCCAACGTTGGATCACTGGTGGCCAGAGATCAGCGGTATATGTGGTTGAGCTGGTACAAATGTTGATCACTGGCCGTTTTCCGCCGATAATCGACAAATGATGCCCAAATCAAAAAACTGTCTGTAGTATTATGATATGCGTTGGTTACCAGTAACTCCCACATGCCTTGACAAGTGACTAAGGTAGACTGATTTTAAATTAATTAATCATAGATCGAAACAGGTACTTTGGAAATCCAGTACGATATTGAAAAATTTATAATTCGATGATTTTAAAATGATAATGTATGTACATAATATTTGGATGAAAATATATATTAATAATTATTATGTTTGTACATAGATACGTCCCACATAATATATAATTAGAGGTGGGTTGGAAAGAAATTTTGGAGTTTTGCTTAAACCAATTTCCAGGTATATTTTCTAATTTTTAATTTGGAATGTCGTATTCAAATTTAAATTTTCACAAGATAAAATTATGAATAGGTTATTGTTTATTGTTTTTAAAATTATAGTTATTAGTTTTGCAAGTGTTAATTAGTTATTTAATAATTATAATACTTTATTATAGTATTATTATACTAAATTTACTATTTACCTACTTTTATGTTTTTATTTAATAATTATATTAAATACAACATTTCATGTTTCAAACCACATAATACATAATAAAGAATTAATATTTTAAAGTTGAAAGTTATTTAAATTTTAACTTTAAGAGTTTAACAAATGTAGCAAGTTAAATCAGACACATAAATTGTGTATTCTCTATAGTACATAATCTAGTTGATAGAATTAAAGATTAGAAATCTCAAATTTCAATATTATTTGTGGACAATGTACAAGTGGTTGGCATTCATTGCATACTTATAGGAATCAAACAAGGTTTTTGTAAATGTTGTGTAGTTTTGCACAAAAAAAGCTGGCAAAGTTGGTTGTCAAGGAACTATAGGGAAGCTGATTTTGAACCCAAGGAACACAATATACAGTTTCAAAAAAAAAAAGCTTCGAAGTATACCATGTTTTTTATACAATCAAAAATTTAAAACGACATTGGGGTTATTTAAAAATACTCAATTAATTTGTTTTAGTCATTGTAATTCATTAGATTTTAAAAATTCTTCGAGTTCTGAAGAAAACTAGATAGCTTCAAGTAACGACGTACAGGTATTGGTACGAATACCTACTCTATATTTTAGATGAATTTATCATTTAATATATTTTCGTTTCCATACATAATATTTTACTTTTCAGTAATATTATTGTTCCTTCGGGCACTAATTTATACAATATATCGACACACCGCCGCAGCAGGATATAATGTGTATAAGCACGTTGAGAGTATAAGCGAATAATATTATTACGTACTGTTTGTTGTAGGACGTACCGATTGAAAAATATTATAATATCCGACGGAGAAGTAAAAAATCACGACGAATAATCGAAAATGGCCAGCTACCAAGATTAAGTGTTTGTCGTATATTTTACAGACCGCGTTTTGACTGACCTGCGCAGTAATTAAGTAGCCGATGAACGGACAGTCGAAAACCGGTCGTCTGCCACAGCATCCGAGTCCTGAGCGTCTGTTAGGTACCTATAATAATACACAGTACGCAATTCACGTCTCACAACAGTATTATGTACACTGTGTGGTTATAATATAGGTATATACCGCGATATTATGTATGTATGTATGTGCTTTCGAACCTTGGTACATAAATTTCATTAGCGTTCGGCGCTGATAGTCTGATCATAATATATGCAAATAATATTGTCACCGTAAATCATTATGCATAACGAGTGTTTTTATTTTATTTTTCTTTGATTTTATCTCCCATCATATTATTATTATAATATAGTTTGTAAAAGGCGTAAAAATAAATTAGACAAACGTCAGCGGTGAAATTTGTTTGAAACGGCGAGAGAGAAAAAATTATTTACTGAGATTTTTTCCGCGGCATTATAATAATATTAATATTATGTACGATTATTGCGACGGGAAACGTTCGGGGAAAATAATATTATTTATGTTTTGTTGTATCAACGTCGCAATCTACAGTGTGCATGTTAGAAGGTGATCCATTTAATTGTCTACACGTTCATTATTTCGTAAAGTCTTGAATTGTTTGATAATATTTTTTTTAAACGATTTAATATCATCGGGAAATAACATTTTTACAATTTTTTTTCACTATAGGTACCTAGGTACTTATTAAAAAAATTATTTTTAAGTTTTTAATTTTTTTTAATGATAACTTACGTTTTTATTCCAAATATCAAGACAAAATATTTTTCAGAATACCTATTTCAGTACTTACATAAAAATTAAAAACATAAAAAAAAAGTTTGAACAAATAGGTAGTAATATTAGTCATAACTTTTACATAAGTATTAAAAGTTAAATTGAACTGATAAGAGAGGCACTGAGGTACCCTGTGATATTCTAGTTTACTACAGCTATATTATTACAGATAACGGTTATATTTTCAAACTTGAAGGTAACAACATTAGTAGATATTTTGTTTGATGCGTTTTTTTAGAAATTTGAATTTTGGAGCTAGATATGAGAATTTTTAAATTGTTAGATTTTACGCACGTTTAATATTGTTTGTAAAAAAATATTTATATTAACCTCTAACAAAAAACACAAACAATATGCTTTTACAGTATTCGATTAATTTAGGATGATTAGATATAAAATGCAAAAATACGAAACTAATTTTTCTTTATATTTACCAAAATACAATATTAGTTATTGATAAAATATTCTATACATTATATAATTTGGGGTTAAAAATAAAGAGACCTTTTTAGTGTTTAATGATATGCATATGCTTAACCCGTTAACCCGCTGGAGAAGATGATGGCGAAGATGATTGGCGTCTAATATCGTTGGTACCTAGTTGTAATTTTCTTTATATTATATTTATTATTTTTTTTTAAAAACGGGACAGTATTATGTGTCCCAAAAGTTTTGGTCAAGATACCGGGTCAGGCTTTTAAAATACGGAACTTTCGGGACGTCTGGCCACCCTAGATTCACCCTAATGATAAAATTGGCAAACGTAATATTTTCTAATGTCTGTAGTTTGAAAGGGTTAGGTACAAACTATATACCTACAGTAATAATGTTTTTATTTCATTATCAATCAACTGTCTTACTGTTTACAACCTATATAATGTACGCAGCAGTGTCAGGATGATTAGCACGGAAACAGGTAGTTATATTATACTCGCTTGCCAATGATTTTATATTACATTGTTTTTGATTCATTTTATACGTATTTTCCCGGTGTTTAGAGTAGAATATAGAATAGTTCAGCGGAAATCCACTAGTTTTGTTTCCCTAGGAAAAACCGTGCGTGCATGATAATAATATAGGTACTAACTTAAACCTAACCGTCCTAACCGTGCAATGTCTGAAAACGTCACTATATAGTAGTTACTAGAGTGAAATAAATTATACATAGCAAAATAGTGCGAGCTACTTATACAGTTATATATTTATTATAATAAACTGTGCTTTTTCACAGGAACCTTGTAAATTTGTACATTTGTATTTTGATTATTTTAAATAAAAAATAAATATAAATATTGTTGTAGCAAAATTGTTGAAATTGATGAAATTAATAGGTATTACTTCAAAAAATGATCATGCTACTGTGAATGAGGCTATTTATTAACTTATTGTTTTATTATAGTAAGGGCAGTAAAACTGAATGTGTTAACACTAATATACCACAAGATAAAAAAATCGAGTGTAGAAAATTGTCCAAATAAATAATAAAATATAATCGTTGCGGGTATATATTATCATATTGAATATTTACTGTAGCTACTTTCCTTAAACGTGTTTTAAGAGGGTCTAAATAGTAGTAACATATTTTAAAAAAACTTAACAAAAATTTAAATTGCATTTACGGAGAATATTATTGTTGTATTTAATAAAAATTATAATTGCCAAAATAGTTGATTTTCAGTGTTTCTGTTGAAATTAAATGAGAACCCTGAATTGTTTTTAGAATATATGATGACAGTAATTGCTTGAAAGTGCATTGTTATAATACACCCTCGTAAATTCTTAAGAATATAATGTAAAGTGCAAGTATAAAAATTGGGATATTAAAAAAAGATCGATGTAATGATGTGGTTATAAATAAGTGTGATTATAAGCAAAAGGTAAAATGGGTGTTTAAAACTTATAAGGGTCATTAAAAACTAAACTAATTTGTTAAAACAATTCCTAACTGTGGGAGCGAGGAAGCTATTATATGTATATATAACAGTTTACAACGATGAGTTTTTTTTCTCGCGATACACTTCTCGAGGGGTGCAAAGAAATTGCTCAAAATGAAAATGTTGGTAAAGTTCAAATTATAATTGGTTGTACATAATATATATTGTATAATTTATTGTTCACAATCATATAGCCTTCGGATTACGCTAAGACTCCATTGGGCCTAATTCTTGGAAAATGTAAGTGAATGCCCGAGACTTAGCAAGTATTTTTTTGCCTATTACTCTCGTGTAGGAACTTATTATTTCCATAATTCTAATGGACTAGTAAATGCCTGGATAGTAGACAAGTCCCCCGTAAATACGCCACTGACGGGCAACAATATCAATAGCATTTCTTTTAAATGTAGGTTTACTTAAATAATAATTAATATAAAGAAATTTCAATGAAGTGTTTATAAATAAAATCATAATTAATTTAACTAGAATATAAAATAATAAAATACAATATAAAAATAAATATATTGTCTTTATTCGTTTTAGGACTTCATTGAAAAGCTTGGCCACGTGCCTCTTAGTCCAGACTTGATTTTTAAATTTATTATTATTATTAATAGGTACTACATATTATATATTATTGTCTATATTTAATAAAGTACATGATAGTAATGTATTATAGTACAAATTACAATTTATCACAGATTAAAATAGTTATTTTTGTCAAAAGCATCTTCTTGGATTGAATATAGTTTGCCGTTAACTGGGATAAACTATAATCACATACCTACATCATAATAATTAATATCCTGTTTAACAACAATATAGAAACGTTGATACAACAATAATTAAAAGCATACGATTGTTTTGAATTCAAACAAATAGTAAGTTGTACCTATACAATTATGATAATATAATATTGTAAATATCGCCGAGAACTCAAGTACTTATTTTAAGTATAATGACCAAATTTATAGTGATTGAAACTGCTCATTTTAATTTAGGTAAAACCGTTCATATCGCCATATTGGTTATGGAACCGAAAACTACCCTTTAGACTTTAGAGCGAGTCGAGCAAGATGTGCTATTATAGAGCCGAAGAACCGGTAGACACCGAATCGTAGGACTGTAGGAGGTAGTACCTATAATTGTTTTTATTGTGATCTGTACGAGTAATGGTGTTTTTCGGTAGCGGTATGTACAACACCGACACCTATCCTACGCCATAAAGGGCTCGACATGTTGAATCCGTCGGTTTTACATTACATGAATATTTTAACTGTAGCAATGCCACGTGCTCGGGCATATAAATTAAGACAATTACGTTTTACGTACGAAAACCTAACGAACACGTGTGACGCGTGACGGATTTTACCCGCAATTGAATTGTTAATCGGTCTATTAATATTGCGTGCCTACTGCCTGCGTGACGACTACGCGAATACTCTACCCCCCACCTCGCAGACCAACCGATTTGGCAACACGTAGGTATTACAATTTACAAAGCGAGTTTTTTTTAATACGACCATGTCTTGTTGGTATTTTTAACTAAGAAAAATATTTACAATCTGTATGACATAACCACGGACCAAGATATACAGGACTGGACACGAGTTGAATATTGTGGTTACAAAATGTAGTATAACAAGCGGTGTTCGGGGGGATATTTTCCTTTTAGCATTACTAGCGCTGTCTTAGTGGATACTTATGGAACTAGAACACATCATACAAATTTCTAGTTCCATAAGTATCCACTAAGACAGCGCTAGTAATGCTAAAAGGAAAATATCTCCCCCGAACTCCGCCTGTTGTACTACATTTCGTGGTCAACCCCCACACCCTCCAACCTTGTCGTGTCCAGTCCTGTATATCTTAGTCCGTGGACATAACATTGTTATCTACAGTTAAAACGATAAGTACGAGTCATGTACAAGTCACTATTGATTTACATGGATCGCGAACGATTGGTTATCCAATTATATTAACACTGTTTCACGTTAAATCAACGAATTTACAATACCAATATATTAATTCATTATAAGTGCTTTAGGCACCTACTCGTTTCTGCAAAAAATTTAATTTCAACAAAATTTAAAAGAGTTCTATGTTTATATTTCCATCAAAATGTATACTTTACCTGGGATTTTAAACTTATTTTTTATGCACCTAAACTTATAATTGGAGCGTAAATTTAAATGTCATACGAAATGAGAAAAAATATTTTAAAAAATACAGCTTATTTAATGCATTAATAATATTAAAACTAATCTTTAAATAATTTCCTAAAAATCGCCCTTAAAAATCATTTTAGATTCTGAGCGGAATGAGCAAGTGAGTGATTTTACAATGGTGTTTATTTTTTTTTTTTATCCTACACAAAATTTCTACTAGAAGGAGTGCTTCGATTTCAACATACAGTATCTTATCTTTTAGCAAATTGGTTCAAGATGGTACTTTAGAGAGGTTATTTTTCGATTTTCTCAATAATTATTTGATTCCACAGGAAAAACCACCGACAAATTACAAAAAACCACTAAAAATAGGATTTTAATTTCTAACGCTTTGTTTATCACCAACCACCATAAAAACGAATAAAAAATAATAGGGGGACAGAGTGGCTATTTGAACTGGTTTGAACTCGGCCACAGGCGGCATTTTTCTTCGAGCAGTCACGGTGTCCGGAGAGAGAGGACGCCATCCCACACCTGGGTATGGCAGATACCTACGGGTGCCCACTTATAAATTCTGCCAAAACAAACACACACGTGTTCAAAACCTACAGTACCCTCCCCCACAGTTCCACAGGCTAATGACCTCAGTTGTCAAAGCCTCAACCCAAAAAAAGTTTTAATATAATAATATCAATTCAACTTACATACTATAATAAATAATAACAATATAAAATATCCAGACTGACAAACCGTCTCCACCCAGAATCATTTTTCTTATACAATGATACTATATCATTGAATTCAAGTTTAATACAATCCATTATAAATTTACCCACTTGTAACCTACTGTACAGCAGAGCATCCACTGCCCGGCTTTTTTATTATTAAAATACTTACCTATAGTTTAATTTGTATAGTTAATGTTAAATGTTATAATAATACCCATATAAATTATATATTTATGTGTGATTGGAAATTTATTATTGTTTTTATTTTCTAGTAATCATTATTTATTTTTGAATTGTTGTTAAATTATTAGTATCATTTATAACTTATAAGTGTGTAAATTATTTAAATCGATATTCAGAGACATGACAATTTTTTTAACTCGTCACAAATATATTATCTGGTACTAGATTATACAAATACTAAAACAGGTACAAATTGAATGATAAAGAATAATGGTAATAAAAACACTGCAATTATGTTACGCCTCAATTAAAGGTCATTTTTGAAACAATAATTCGATAAACATTATATTAAGTACACCCCCCTGTGTAAATGGATTTACAAATATTTTTTACTTCATAATATTCTTGAAGTCCAAAATACAAAATGTTTATATACAATATTTTAAATAGAAAATAATTGAAAACCAATTTATTTTTTTAATTATTGAAAAGCATACGAAGTTTAGTATTTTTTTATGCATATAACAAATTATTAGCTATTTAGTAACAAGAAACAACAATTTATATTACAAAATTGAACACACAAACAGTGCTACATATAATAACATGATTTATCCTATTTTAATATGGCCTTTGGATCAAAGATCATTGATCAATCCTATCAGTGAGCCATGTGCGTCAGCTTGTGTACCATCAAATTGCAACTTTGAGAGAACGACTTATCGCATACATCGCACGCGTACGGTTTTTTGCCAGTGTGTGTGCGTCGATGTCTTGTCAAACTGATGCTTTCAGAGAACGACTTGTCGCATACATCGCACGCGTACGGTTTTTCGCCAGTGTGTGTGCGTACATGTTTCGATAAACTGTCGCTTACAGAGAACGACTTATCGCATACATTGCACGCGTATGGTTTTTCGCCAGTGTGTGTGCGTCGATGATTCGTCAAATTGCAACTTTGAGAGAACGACTTGTCGCATACATCGCACGCGTACGGTTTTTCGCCAGTGTGTGTGCGTAGATGTCTTGTCAAACTGTTGCTTTCAGAGAAAGACTTGTTACATACATCGCACGCGTACGGTTTTTCGCCAGTGTGTGTGCGTCGATGATTCGTCAAATTGCAACTTTGAGAGAACGACTTTTCGCATACATCGCACGCGTACGGTTTTTCGCCAGTGTGTGTGCGTCGATGTCTTGTCAAACTGTTGCTTACAGAGAACGACTTGTCGCATATATTGCACGCGTACGGTTTTTCGCCAGTGTGTGTGCGTACATGTTTCGTTAAACTGTCGCTTACAGAGAACGACTTGTCGCATACATCGCACGCGTACGGTTTTTCGCCAGTGTGTGTGCGTACATGTTTCGTTAAACTGTCGCTTCCAGAGAACGACTTGTCGCATACATTGCACGCGTACGGTTTTTCGCCAGTGTGTGTGCGTCGATGTGCTGTCAAATTGCTGCTTATAGAGAACGACTTGTCGCATACATCGCACTTGTAAGATTTATTCTCCATTTGTTTGCTTTTGTGTTGTTGGTCTGCTTTACTTATTTAATAAGTTATTTAACATGTAACTGTATTTTAAACAATTATTTGGTTACTATATGCTATTTTGTTTATGATCAATTAGAATTTATTGACTTCACCATATTTTTAAGCCAGTACTAATTGTTGTATTACTTTTTATACTTAAAATAAAGTATATTATGCTGAATATAACTCTACAATTATTTTCATAAAAACATCAATTAATTTAAGGTTTTACATTTTAAATTTTAAATCTTACCCATCAATAAACTCTTAGATCTTAATTTCTTCTTGATAATCAATTTTGTAACACAAATAACACATCTTCCCTTTCGCAGCCTTAACCACTACCTGGCAGTACCTGCCGGTAATTCGTTATAGTGTCTGTATAGCAGAGCGACATTCACTTACTTGATTTTTTTATATTATGTTAAATCAAAAATATATCTGTATTAAGTATTTAATTTTTTTTTGAGTTGGTTTATCACAATTGATGCATGTTGTAAATAAAACAACCTCTCTATATTATATAACTCGTATCATTTGTATCCACCTGCACGTGACAAACATTTCATTTGTCAGACCGTTGTGCAGCCTCCATCGCTTTTGCCTGGCAAATGGGAAAAAACATATGTAATAAAAATAATACAAGAAAGAAGAATTTGTGTCACTTTAGAATAGTAAGATATATATTTTACAAGAGAATATATAAAAAGAGTATAATATCTAAAAAAAATGCGTGATCACTCGAGCGCTTCCTATACCCTCAGTGTTTTCACATTCATAATAGCCTCCATATATCACCATAGCGTAGCTCAAAATAGCCGAATTAATATAACATATTGTTGATGGGTAAAGTAAAAATAAAACAATTAGAAATTGGATAGTGAAAAATAATAGTTTACACGAGTCACCCGGGTTAAACTAGAAAATTTTTAAAATCGTCACCTCTTGAATTGGGCTATTTCACATCTGGCGAGTAATTACTCAGGTGCGTATCCAAAATTTTATTTCGGTAGGGGCTGAACAAAATTTATTAACATAATCATACGGTAAAACAAAAAAATTATATTTAATGATATTTCAAATCACAATGTATACAATGTACTAAATAATAAGTTTTAAACGTCTCGCTCGTCCACTATTGGCAAACTTGTCTAAAACCATATCATCAGATATACAAATATTTCTATGAATATTTAATAATGCTAAATCTACGAGACGATTTTCTGATGTTGAGTTTCTCAAATATGTTTTTAACCTACGGATTGTTGAAAAACTGCATTAAGCAGATGCAATTGACACGGGAGGTATGGCAAGTATTTTCAGCAGTTGGTAGAGATTAGGATATAATGTTTTATTACAAGAAATTAAAGCGGCTATGGAGGTGGAAGGTCTTGATGATGGTTCTACTAAGGTCCATTTAGAAATCCATAAATCGTACTCAGCCTCAATTGAATCTTTAAAACATGGCAGATCATCCATGTAAAAATCAACTGCTTTACGAATAAATAAAAACGATTTATTTATACAAAGATAAGGTAAAATATTATACTGTAAAGAAATAATAGTTTCTTTTTGAGGCATAAAACGATCGTTTAAAGATGATATTAAATCATCTAAGTGAGGGATAAAAATAGTTCTCATATAGTACTCTTCAGTGGAACTATGTGGAATATTTGAACGATTCCTTTGATTAACACATAACCGTGTTTTTTTTTCATCGACATTTAATAATGTTGCAATCGCTTATGATTCTTTGTAAATATCACCAAATACATCTGAACAATTTTCTCTCATTTTTTGAAATGTTAATGTTATAGTTTCTATTTGTTTTAGAGCTATAGCTAGATTTAAATTTGACTTTTGTAAGTATTGTGATAAATTAAAAGTATATCCTAATTACTTAATTGAAATATTGACTACTATAATAAAATTAAAATTACATATGCAGTTTAACATACCGTTAAGTCAGGTCTACGTGCACCTTCAGTTTGTAATTGTTCCAATGCAGCATCTCCAAAAATTCTATAAAAATCAAAACCTATTCTTGACAAACCCATCTTGTTTCACACAGTGTTTTTAATTCTGTAGCTCGAACATTTGGTTTTATTTCCAAAACTTTGTTATTAAGAACAGTTCGCTTAGCTGAGAAATTAAAAATGAGCAACAATCAGATATCACCTCAAAAGCATTTCTAATTTCTTGTATTTTTGCTGCATCCAAAAAACTAAGATTGAGTGAATGAGAAAAGCAATGGGTGTACAATGCTTTTGTGTATTTTCCTTTGATAATAGCTTGAACTCCACGAAAGCTACCTCTCGTCGTTGCAGCACCATCGTCGCCTTACCCACGTAATTAATTTAGATCAAAGCCAAGTTTTTCTAATGTATGTTGTATTGTAGTGGCCAGCCCAAAACCAGTAACATCTTCAACTGAAACAAATGTAAGAAAATCTTTCCTGATTTTCATTAGGGTTTCATCAAAATATCTTATACATAAAAAAACTGTTCTATCTGATTCATGTCAGTAGTTTCATCTGCAAGAACTGTAAAATATTCTGATTTAGAAATTTCATTTACTAAGTGTGATTGAATAAGTTCTCAAAATATTGTAACAATTTAATTTTGTATAATGGGACTGGTATATAATTCTCTGGCATTATAAGTCTCAAAATGTTCTTTTAAAATAACATCACCACTATTGGCACGGTACCGTAAAAGACTACGAAAATTACCATAATTTTTGTCCGGTTCATCCATCGTTACACGTCCCCAAGCCTCATGACCTCCTAAGCCTATTTGCTGTCTTCCACAAAACCTGTTGGTTTGAATAATTTTTTTTCAATTTTGCTTACCGTTCACAATAATTGTTTATTTAATAACGCTAAATATGAACTGTAATATTAAGCTGATTAACGTTGTAAACAAAACTATATCACATTAGAACAAACCATATTTTAGATCTGTACCAAAAAAAAAATTGTTATTGATTATTTTCAGCCAGGGTGGTGCATGACTTTAAAATAGTGAGAGAAAACATATAACAAAAATAATTTCTAATAAATGTGTGATCACTGGCGGGCGCATCCTTCACTCATGTTCATCGATCATCATACTATTATTATAGCCTCCCTCCGCCGCGCAGCTGAAAACAGCCAAATATGGATATTATGTAGACGAACGAAATAAAAACAAAACGCAACGATCAAAAACAAAACTCAATGGATAATAAAAAATGATTTCATCAAAATAATAGTTTACCAAATTACGCGTCATCTGAGAAGCGTATCCTGCAGTATATGAAATTGTCATTTCACGATTTGGGAAATTTTACATAACCATAATGTAATAATAAATATTATTTATACTATATTTTCCAATGGACTTGTGGTCTCTTGTTCTTAAAATTTAAAATGTATTATTATAATATAATACAACAGTGCAGTAACACCAACACGGAAACACTCAATACTCATTATTGTTTCAGTAGATTTCAATATTTTTTTTTCGTGGCCACGCATAATAGGCGCATCGATGTGTATCTTGGAATTTATCTCGGCATTCGCAACCTTTTTTTCGGTGTTTGTTTTACAACTGTTCGTTTGTGTTGAAATTGCCTCGCTTTCATGGTATTCAGTACATTTTACGGCGTTTGTATTACGCTTCTTTTGTGTCGAGTGCGATCCGGGTCTTATCTCTTCTTCGTTTGTTGAGCGTGTTGCAGCCCCGCACGCCATCACGATTATAAGCCCGAACGTACTTTTTACAATAACAAACGATAAATCATATACCACCTATACTAAAATGTATATTTTCGACGACATTTTCTAGTCGCCCGTCGTCTATATAATGATGCTTTGGAGTGGCATGTGCGTCATAAATAATATTTAGTAAGTAATTAAATGTTTATAATGTTATGTTAATATATTGTGCATAGTAAATTTTTTATTGAGGAACGCGTTAGCGCGTACGAATTTACCATTAGGCCCAATTGTTGAATGGTCGGCTGTGTTTAATGAAAAAAAAGACAGGCCAATTGATATTATGACGATATTCTGGTGACTTGTCTGCAGTGCGTAGTAACATGTAAATGCATATTAGTGTGCGAGGTGAGAGTCCGACATATTGTCGCATGCAATGAATAATTTTAAATCAGTGCATATCCTGATTAGGGACGGACACATGTCAATAAATATTTTAATGTAACTTTTTTCAATCCACTTAAAACCTTATTAAATATGATATTAATCATGGCTTGATTAAACTTTGTAGGACTTAAGTTCGACAGGTATTAATTTAGAAAATGGTTTTTGATTGATTAGTTAAGGTAGGTACTATTAACCTTAGTGAAAAAAAAATATTAAAATACCATTTTGTACATTCATTAAAAATAGCTTTGATGAATCAAATCACATTTTCAAAATTGAAATACATTTAACCAAAACTTTACAGGCAACAGATAGCTGATCAGATCTAATATCACCTTTTGTTATGATTAATGCAGTCCTTTTTATGTCTACCCTTAATGGCACCAATATCTAAAAATATAATAATACGATGTATATAGCAACTCGTTACATTATAACGGCGAATCAGAAACCACCCCTCGGACACAACTACTGAAACATTTAAAATGAAAAATTGGTTTTTAACTATAATATTATCAAACGAGGGGATTTTCTCTAACGCGTAAGTCGTAAAACGTATGTTTTTTTTATACATTTATAAATCATGCTACAATAGATTTTTGCGAGTACCCATATTATATTATTTTGATGATACCATTTTGATAATTTTTTGATTTTATATATTATAATAGTCTAGTATGAAGTGTTTGAAAATGATGAATATATTTTAACTATTATAGTAGGTACTAGTGTACTACAATATTACTTAATCCTTTTAATCATTTCATGTTCCGATGAACCGAGTTTAATGAGGTCCTTCGTTGATGTCAGCCGCTCTCCTTCCGTTCCTCTCATTTTCTTGTGTAAACTAAAAACAAAACAAAAAATATTTTGCTCTTTATGTACTTAGTATAAAAATAAAAAAAAGTCGTTCATTATAATATTACGTTATATAGAAGACTGATCTGCGTATAACTACGAGGGTCGGGTCACCACTTAAAAATAGTATAAACTGTTTGGCAACAATCGCACTTTGGTTGACAGTTTTGTTTCGTTTTTTCGTTTATTTTTAAGCCTGACAGCCTATACCTACGAAACGCTGTAAAATAATACAATATTTAAAAAACATATACAATGATTATAGATACACTGATACAATAATTTATTATATCGCTTCGACGACGCCAACACCTTGACCACTGCAGACTGTATTTTTATACATAATAAAATGGTGTCGTAATAAGTAATAACATTTAAAATTATAATACGGGCCAACCCTCTCCACTCACGCCCCTCTCATCCGAACCAAAATACCGTCATTGTTATTAGCTATTATATATTCTGCAGTGCATATACAAACCCGGGTCCGGGCGTCACCCCGAATTCGGTACAATGTCTGTATATGCGCAATATTATAATATTATGCTAATTCCCTAAAATACGGCAGGGCCCCTCGATTAACGTTTCCGGAAACTCGAGCGGAAGCGCAATTTATTTACGCCGCGACGACAAGACGCGACGATCGTAGGTATATATTATATTAATATCATTATATATATATATACAGTATTCGCATCGATACATCGTTTACGCGTCCCCACCGTGGGTATTATTCGAATGCGATTTTGCGGGCGGGTGCAAAGTGCAGGTCCACAAATTAAGATTAGGCGGTGCACATAATATGTAACTAGCCAATTTTAAAATTATAAAAATTTTATAAGAATTTTTTTAAACAAAATATTATTTTTACATCCGGTCAAGTCCAAATATTATATTGGAAATGCATGGTTATTTTTTTTTACCCAAATTATAACTATTCGAATGACACCTTGTAAGTATCCACTATTTTGTTTTAATTTTGGACAACAATTTTTATTTATTTTTTGTCACACATAAAAAAAAACATTATACATAGAAATAATAAAACATATTATTAATATTTTTTAAATGAATTTATTATGAAGTTTAACGGTATCAAATGAAACGGAACAGTTGGGATATGCACATTATAATAATATGGTATTATCAAGCTCATGTATTATAGCCTATAGGTGTTGCCAGACTTCTACAGGAGGTGTTATGAAGCTTTAAATGTTCAAAAAAAGTCAAAAAATGGTTTATTTATTTTAAAATAAAATTTATTTAACACTTGACGTGGCAGAGCTCAGATCCACGAGTACCCTATATATATTATGATAAAAATCACTCGTAGGTAACAGTTGTACTTACACAGTCGATAATGAAGTCGCTTAGGGATTAGGTAAAACGTTAAACGCAAACGTCAAGGTTTTATAAATGTTGAATTTTATTCGAAAAATGTACGTCTGCTGCAAGTATCCAGGTCCAGATATTATACCGATGTAATATTGTATTCATATTGACATTTTTATAGCTCAGTATTGTTTATTGAAAACGTGCTTCACCCAGCTCAAAATATATTTTTCAAGAACTAAATTGTATGTAACCCATTTAGCCTAAGTGATTTTAATTTAGAATTGTTCGTTGTTTTTATAGTCATTATAATATTATTATCATACTCCGTACCAATGACATTATTTATTTATTCAATGTCGGTACCTATATGTATAGAATAATATAGCGTAAGTATAACACAATGCCAATATCACTGTCGGTCCGCAGAATCTTGAGTTATTGGTGGGGTTTTTTTTCGTTTGTTTGTTTTCAGTCAATAATGCCCCGTTTCGATTTATTCTGGTATTGCATCTTATATTTTGTAGAAAAAAAACCGTAACAGTTAAGACGGCAATACAATAGAAATTCAAAACCGCCACAAACCGAAGTGCATAATGGGACTAAATATGTCTTCTGTTTTTCATTTGACGTCAACTACGGGAACGATGAGAAATATATGAAAAAACAACAGTGAACCGCTTCATACAAGAAAAATATGACTCTGAATTTCGATTGATCGCGACTGCAAGTTATATTATATTGTATTATATGACTCTTCGTAATAAATATTTGAAGAATAATAATAATAAACGAAATAAGTTATTCACCGAAATGTCAAAAGCATTGAAAAAAAAAAGCAATTGAACAGCAAACATTTTATAATGAACATCCATAGCAGACGTAAAACAATATACAGATTTATTTATTTCAATTTAATTATATATATTATACATATTATAAAACTAGCATAGTGACGTTATGTTTTGCACTTATTACGTGTTTTTAAATTTTTCTTTGAAGTACCTATCAGAATTTTATTTTACCAATCCATTATGTATATAATGCATTCGCTCCGTATGACCATAAGTCGTTATTATAGTGAATTTTCTACTTCGTATCTCAAATCCGAAAGTAGGTGCATACGGCATATTAATATATTTTGTAGTTATATCATAACACTATTTATGTACTTTATCATACTTTATAGTATTGTATGAATTAAAAGAATTTTTTTAATTTAATATTTTTATGAATTTTTCCATGGCTTTCGAATCATATATATAGGTAAGCTGGGCGAGTTACGAAGAAAAACTCGATGAGACCTTCTACCATTTTCATGTCATGATAGTTAAATATCGAGTTAATTT
Source organism: Metopolophium dirhodum (assembly GCF_019925205.1). Taxonomy (NCBI): domain Eukaryota; kingdom Metazoa; phylum Arthropoda; class Insecta; order Hemiptera; family Aphididae; genus Metopolophium; species Metopolophium dirhodum. The sequence continues at coordinate 110,853,976 of NC_083560.1, forward strand.
TTGTAACTGAAAACCAAGGGAATCTCATCCATACATGCAAGTGGTTTACTAATTTTCCTACTTTCCTTACACTGCACAAGTAAAGAATTACCACTTATTTTGAAAAATCATTTTTTTTTCTATAATTAATCTAAAAATAACTGTTGACGAAACAATCGATGGGCTATGGTCACAAACCTTATAGGTATACATAACGTCATGGAAACATCTAGCATAATAATCAAATTAAAAAAAAAAAAACATCATCATTTATCATTGCAATAATATATTTGTCACAAAACAATGAGCTTTAAAAATGTATAAACTTACATAAAAATATTTTTTGGAGGGGCCTTCAGCCCTAAAGGCTCCACTCTGGATGTGCCACCGAAACTCATAACATAATTCGTATAAAATGCATGTGTGCTACTTAAGGTACGTTGCGGCGTTTACATCTTATACGTATTGTTTATATACGTTTGATATGGTAGCACGCTTTTTCTATGTCTCGGTAGTTACGTAATGAGTGTGCAGGTGGTATAGGCTGGTTATACGGTGCAGTTTAATATATGAGGTACTCAGTGGCGTACCCAGGTTGAAATCCCTGAAAAAAATTCTGGATACGCCACTGGGGGTACTATATAGTTAGGTACCATAATATGGTATTTACCAAAGTCGGTACTGGACGATATATAAAATAATTTTGCTCAGGTATCCAAAGTATATTATGTACACATCTAAGTATCCCCATAGGCAAATAGTGATATAAATTGCCCGTATAATATTTTGGTCGATTGTCATCTCATATTGTGTTTGAACAATTTGTATTCAATATATTATTTGAAATAGGTATAATGTGGTCGCATAATAATAATTAAACATTATTTAAAATAATTTATAATTGCATTTATAAATAATATAACCATTTGACATATGGATGTATAGTAAATATGGCTCGCAAGAATATAGCAACAACTTCACGATTCACTAGGTCCCGACGAAGACACTATTAAAAAAGCGATATATTATTCACCAACTACATAATTAGTACAAATCAGCTTAACTTTATTTTACGTAATTAAATAATAATTATAGTTATAAAAACAATTTGTAAGATAAGAAAACAAAACACAGTCCAACGGTTCGGCTACAACGGTTAGAATAAAAGTAAATAATTATGTTTTAATTAAAATAATATATTATGTTGTACATTAATATTGTGATGAAAATCAATGTCTGATCAGTCAAACGAATGATACATTCGATTATAATTTACAAATATGGTAAGTACGGACGTGCGTTTCCTTATAGGCACACTTACGTCCGGCCCCGCGGACAATCGATATCAAGAACTATATATATATATATATTATACGATATCTGGCCAGCCGCCGACCACCGGTGTAAGGTATATAATATATTTTATATCGGACAGTGTCGCCGCGGTAGTTCCGGATCTTGAGCCCCGGACGGCGTGGAGGGGGGGGGGTGTACACGTCTGTACATAATACACGTGACTCTCTTGCCTACCTTAAAACGCCCATTTTTCATCGCACGCAATATTGTAACTCCGACTTATAACCACGGTTTGCAGTGTACCCGCATAATAAATAATATATTCGGTTTTGACGATTTCCGAGACGAGACTTTGAGACCTTGCTGCGTATCCAGATCATCTTGGCGTTCGACAACCGATACGATTTTTTAAAAAAAAAAAGTGGTCCGTAAACTTTATTAATTGATTAACTGAAAAATATAGTTTTCGGACCGCCTTTTTTATAAAATAAGGAGCTTCTACACCCCATGGTTCCTCCAATGCTTATGACAGTTCGGTCAAAGCACATATTATTAATATATGATATATTTTCTTTTCGCAACTATTTTGTCCGGTGGTTGCACGTGCGATATTGTTTAACATTAATACGATAATGGTAAAAAAAAAAACCGGCCGAAACGGTAGTCTGGGCTACGGTGGTGGTATTACTCGCTCGTGTATTATATGTATTCGGGATCGCGCGGGCGCGGTAATATCAGTCCGGCGTGACGGAGCGCGGTGGCGGCGAGAGGGTGGTTAGGTTAGTGGTAGTTTTAGGGGTGGGCGGGTGGCGAGCGATGGACACTATAGCAGAGGTGTGCGTGCACGTGTGTGTGTGTATGTATGCGCGCGTATTATATATAGTGGCCGTTATTATATATACCGAGGTGGGTGAATGGGTGGGTGGGTAGCGAACTTGAGGGGGTGCGAAGCGCAAAAGCTTCGATCCCGCCGCCGCTGCCACTCGTCACCATGGCGACCGTACCGCCGTGTGCGGTTTGGCTTTTCGGACGGTCGCGGGTGAGACGCGTCGGCGGTGCGCGACGGTCGTCGTCGTCGTCGTCGCAGTCGTCGCAGCTAGTCGTCGTCGTTCGTACACGTACGCGCTCGGTATTTCTTACCACCTCCACCGCCGCTGTAGCCTCCGTACCACCTTATCATAACAGCTATATATACGCGGCGTGTAGTACGGGCGCCATATTTGTTCTGCCGGTCATCCCCTCGCGGCGGCGGCGGTTGGGGTGGCGAGGGCTGAGGAGGGCATGACGGCGGAGGCGCTTGTTATATCGGAAAAGTTCAATTGTCCCCGCGGCGGCGGCAACAACGCGCTAGAGACGACGAACCTGCCGCCGCCGTACACGCACACACACACGTCGCGCAGCCGATATCGACTCGATCTCGCGCTTTTCCACCCCCTACCGCTGCTACCCCTTCACAAACCTCACCCCCCGCGGCGTATATAACACATCATCTCGCGCGCGCGAGAACTCCACCGCCGCCGCCCGCAGTCTCGGTTTTTTTTCGCCCACCGGCCGGCCGACGCGCTCCACCCACCCCGACCCGCCCCGCCGGCCGACCGGTTTTTATTTTTTCCCGTTTTCCGCGTCCTAACCGTAGTCGTCGTCGTCGTCGTCGTCGTCTCCGCCACCGTCGTCGTCCACGGTCCGCCCGCCCGCCCACCCGCCGGACAATCGCCGACGCCGTGTACCCCATATGTACTACCACCGCTATACTTTCATACTACCACCACCACTATACTTATACTTACTACCACTAATACTACTACGACTACTACTACTACTACTACTACTACTACTACTACTACTACTACTACTACTACTACTACTACTACTACTACTACTACTACTACTAGACACCGCTTTATTATTATATTTACACACTGGCAAACGTTTGGTGTATTGATCCGCTCGCGCACACTCGCACACACGTACGGCGCGCGCGCGAGTATACATATATATACGTGTAGTCCAATATTATTGTACGTGGGTATCGTCCGTGTGTCCACGTGTGCGTGCGTGCGTGAGACCGATGTCCGAGTGCGTATACGTACTTGTGCCGGTTGGCCGCCGACCGCTGGAAGGGTGTGCGAGCGTCGGGGATGGTTAGTTAGGGGTGGGTGGCGGAGTTCGGCCGGGCACGAGTGTTTCATCGAGCCGCTCGGCGTCCGGGGGTAGGGGTAGGTTTAGGGGGGAGGAGGACCGGGCGATATTTATTTTTCCTCCCCGCGATTTCCGGTTCGAAAGAGAATATTATATAAAATACCGCGCTCACGTGTTATTGTCATCGTCGAAATCGAAATCGCACCGTCCTCGACGAATCTCGAATCGGCGTGGCGTTTCCTACCATGACGATCCACGTTTTTCGTTTTTCGTCACTTGTAGCGGCCTACTGTTTGATAGATATACTAGCAAATTAATAAGGCGAGACGATAGTTTCTTTTGTTGTTTCGTCTGTTTGCATTACGAAATTAATACTATTGTTGGTATAATATTTGTCAAGTCAGCTATTTTAACGTTTCAATATTTTCCCCCGAAATATTATGTATCCAGAGCTATTACAGTATAACGTGAGAAAACATCACGTAATGGTCAAGTAAATAAATCTCCAAATCTAATAGAGTTGTTTTACCCGGGACATACATAATATAATATATTATAAGTAATGGCACAAGAAAATGTATATAGATGCAATACTTAAAGTTTAAGCTTAAACGTTGTATGATATATGATTAGCAATTTCACGATTAAAGACGGATAACAATCATTAATATAATAATACTCTTAAATCTTTAATAGATATTATCTAATATTATTGTGATTGTATAGTCGGAAGAAGAACCGGTCGACCGGTTTTATTAATAGATGTATATAGCAACCGTTATACCTATAAAAATAATTTTGTTATATGATTCGTTCCATAATGAGACGACAAAACGAAATTGCAGTCAGCTATATGTAACGTAACGTCACCATATCACAGTATTTTAAAGATTGATTTAATTTTAATTTTAAGTGTATAATATATTAGTACAAAGTTAACTATAATAATATATCATATACGATTTTCAGTTGCGTTTCAACACTAAAAAATATCATTATAATACAGTTTTATGATTGAAATATTCGCGTATTGGATCCGGAAATTCGATGATTAATTTTCATCATTTATTTTCGTGTTTCACTAGTCGTAAATAAAATCCAAGATAACTAAACTTATTGATTTTCAATAGTAATAGTAAAATTACGTATCACATAGTGATAAAATAATAAATAAGTCACAATAATGAATATTTTTATAATTTACGGATTGTTAATGGTTTCAAGCGAATTTATGATATAATTTGTGTTAAAGATGAATACAGAGGATATCCCAATATTTCTGATGGTTACGTTTTCTATATAGTTAATTAACTGATATGTAAAAAAACTTAACACACCTTTTTATATGTACTGTTTTAGATGATCAGAGCGATGGATATATTGGATTTATAATTATGTATTTATTTAATGGTTGTTTTTAAAAAAAAAAATATTTGTGTCTCGCCTTTTTGTGCAGTAAAAATGCTTCAATCATTAAGTTTAAAACAGGATTCTAGTAAAAAATTGGTTCCAGTTAATACTTTGCGAGGATGGGAAAGGGTAATAAGAAAATAAATTATCATTCATTTTTAAACATTTAACTATTTAAAAAAAAATTTGAAAAACGGGAATATTTATAATACACCAATTTTTAACAAAATTGATTTTGTTATTTTACTTTAATTATCAAGCCTTATTAAAGCAATATTATTACATTGTCTATATATTATAGGAAACGTACTACCCACCAGATGCCCACTATTATACCATTATTATTATTACTGTTCGAAATCCTTTGTGGGCCCGGGGGCCATGCCCACCCTGCCACCCCCTAATCCGAGCTTCGTAATTATTCACAAACCACATACCAAGTAGATCATAGAAATTTTTCCTAAATATTTATGCTATAGAAATTTACAGACATGTTATAATTAAAAAAAAAAAATGTTCATTGGTATATATTTTAAACCGATAAAGTCGACTTTTATTTTTATAGTTCCTCAAAACTCATGTTCCTATGTATACAAGCATAGCGGTCCGAAAATTAATCTCTTTTTTAGAATGTTAAATTCAACGTTTTTTTACATCTCGTATATTTTGTTGAAATTCTGCAGAACACTAGACCACCCTCCCCTTCCTCCCCCCCGGCTATTTAAGACTATTTGCTATTTTGAATTATTGATAAATGCTGTAAGTATATGTACTTGTTTTTTACGCACAAATTGAATTCGCGTTTGTTTACCGTGTGCAGTATTAATGTATATTATATATAAAAGTTTCCACCACGCATTCTTAAAGTTGAAAACATTTTTTTTCCGCAGTGTACAAGAGTATACTTAGGCAACGAAACCTTTAGGTCCGTTGGGGGTTGGTCGGCAGCACACCACGACGGTGACCACGGCCGGAAAGATTTTTTTTTAACATGAAAACACGATCGTTTGTGGATCAGAGGGATTGCGCTTTCAGAAAACAAACGCTCTTACAAACGAATAACGTTAGATCATATTATGTTGTATACATACTAATTTAAGTAGTTCTATATGCAAAACGTATATTACTATCATTTTTGGAAAAATGTATTTAATCATCGTTCTAATTTTTAAAAAAAATAGCTCGAAATCGAGAAAATAAATACAAAAATAACACGGTTTTTATCAATTAAAAACTTCAATAACTTAAAAAATTATGAAATAATAGGTATATAGTTTTTAAATTAATACTATTTATTAATTTTGAGTAGGTAGTACATTTAAAGTTGCTTAAACATTCGTGATTTGTAAAATATTACAACACATTATTATACCGACTATTTTAGATACTCCACAGACCACAAAAGGAAATCATGTTATTCCTGAAAAAAAGTGGTTTTTGGATATAACACGTGGTTTGTATAGAAACATACCTCAATTATCTAGCTGTATATGTTTATGATACATATTATTATAACATAGTATTTGGTGTTGAATAAAACCGTTTGTGATCAAATATAAATAAATGCGAATCGAAATAATGCAGGCACAAGGTTAGTACATCTAGGATAATGCGTGTATAGCCGGATAATAGCTTACAAAAAATAAAACAAAAAAAAATACTAAAATAAATAATACGCCTCGAAATGAGCACTGCTAAACAAGCCGAATAAAAAACACAATGACCATAATTATTATTATAATATCCTCGCCTGCACCGTATTATAATATAATAAATAATAATATGATGCGCCAGCTATGGCTAACATTTACCCATTCGATTCTCCCCCTATAACATCGTATAGTCACTTATTTCCGGTCGAATTTAATCCGCTGCATGAGCCTGCTAATTCTTTCGAAATGCGTATTGTTATATTATTAGGGCTCGGATAACTTATTATAATACGTATGCGAACACCAAAACATGTGCAAACGTATATAATATATTATTATGATATTATATTATAATATGTATTGAACAATATTGTCTCGTGTGTAAGAAAATAGGTAAGTTCAACACAATTTTAATTATTTTTTTATATAAATTAGCAATGATTAAACAGATATACGTTTAAAAAAATAAGTCATTGATGAAAATGTTTTTTTTAAATGGTCATACCTTTTTCAAGTGTTATGTATATAGAAATACTATACATAATATTATATTAAGATAAACATATTATAATACATTATAACGACAATAAATAGTAACAACCAACAGGAGTCGAGCATATTCAATTTTATCGGGTGCTGAGAATGATGTCGAAAATTTAATTTATAATAATATAAAATATAATATCTATCCCACATTATTTTAAAAGTAGCGTTACCATTCGTTTGATCTATAGTAATGATTATATAATATGTATACATGCCAGAACTAATTAATTGCAGTATAACTGTATAAGGGAACTGATTATTGTCCAAGAAAAGAACTTAGATTGGTGTCAATCAAGCAGTATAATATTTTACAATAATATTGTCGCCGACTATAGTAAATTTCACCTGCTGACCTGCAAATTTTACGAATTAGAAAAAGTCGAACATTTTTTCATCGTAGTACCTACAGTAGAAATATTAAGTATAATATTTTTAGTAATTGGCATTGTACATGTTACAACAAAATTAAATTCATGACAATTAATAATCATAATATGACACGAATATAGTCAAACGTTAAAAACACGATCTTTTGCAGCTTTAAGAGGACGTCGCACCCACACATGTTGTCTCTTTCTTACACGTGTTCGACATAGCAAGTTTTACGCTCAGAAGATCACGTTTAGCCCCATTAATTTTAAAACTAGAGTGAATTGACCTCTTATAAAATTTAAAGTTCAGAATTTTATCTAGGGCATCTTATCGGCTTTTTGTTAAATTTTAATTTGAAATCGAGTTATGAGCATTAAAAGATGTATAAACAATTTACAATTTTAAAATACTCATAATTCACTTTAAAACTGAAATATAACAAAAAGCCGATTAGATGCCCTAGATAACATTCTTAACTTTTAATTTTATAAGAGGTCAATTCACTCTAATTTTAAAACTAACGGGGCTAAACGTGATCTGCTGAGCGTAAAATTTGCTATGTCGTACACGTGTAAGACGGAAACAACATATGCGGGTGCGACGTAATCTTAAAATTCTGTTATGATAGTTCTAAAATATGTAAACATCTAATCGTGAGGAAATAAACCATAACTCAAATCTATAATATATAAAAGACAACAAATGTTTGTACCCACCTATGTCTTTTATGCATTCCTAAACCGGTCATCCGATTGCGATGAGGTTTGGTACAGAGATATATTACACCTTAGGAAAAAGGTACATATCAATAAATAGTATAGTCACTATTTTCAAGCCAATCATAACGATGTAATACGACATCATCTGGCAAAACTTTAAGACTTAAGATGAATGGATTCAAATTATGAAAACAGATTTCGGTTCATTAAACTATTATTGATAAACTAAAATTCGTTTTAAAAATGTCTACAGTTTTATCTAACGATTTGATCCAAACTCTAAATACCACCAACCGTTTTGCGTATATTATAATGTAGCGACAGCAACTCCTTAATAAGAAAAAAATATTTATTTACTTATAATAAATGAATAGCCATGGTTACATTGCTAAAACCACAAATTATGATCTATTTGGTGTTAACAATACTGGTCTAGTCAATGATTTTCTCAAAGTCAGTTAAGTGTAAATCTGCTAAAAAACGATATCAAAACGTGATAAAGTTAAATAAAATTGAAAAAAATACTTACCTAAATTAATTTAGCTTATTATAATGAAAATTTAATTTAGTAATGTCGCAGTAATTAAAAATAATTAAGTTAATTTAGTATTGTTAAATTAACCAAAACCCAAAAGTAACTAATTAAGTAAAAAGTTAAGTTAAAATTCATTTTTTTAACTAATTATTTCCCAGCTTTGGATGTTGAATCCTGTCCATTATAATATACCAGTATAGGTACTACAATGATCACAAACTGTTTTAAGACAGCGTCTGCTCACACGTCATGTAACAAACAATACTTGTGACGTTTGTCAAGATTAAAAACCGTAGGTCAAGGCCAAACCACCCTAATAACTATGATAAAAAAATTAAAAATATTTGTAGTTAACAACCATGTTTAAGACAAGGTAATTCCACCTATACAATTTAATTTGTCATGAAATAATATATGTTACTATAAACTTAATTTTTATAATTATAACACGACATATTATATGTATATATAAATATACTTATTTACGTGGTATATTGTAATGAAGTAAACGAACCATCATGGGTTGAAATCGGAGTTCTGGGGATCGGGCTTAGCTCTTTTTAAATATCCAATTAGCCCCCAAAAAATATACAGTTGTTGAGTTGTGTAGCCTCTGCTCACTCACATCCATGTTAAAAATGTTAGCCTACCCCTTAAGTTTTAATGGATATTCGAAACCACTGTATAATTTTATTCTGAAGGTAACTAATAATATAAAATATGTAATAAACGTAATATGTAAAATATTTATAATAAACAATACAGTAAATTTAATCACTTGGTATAGAACTATTTCTCACCACATCAATATATCTATACAAATTTAATATAAAAATTTAAGTCTATAGTAAATGATTTTTAAATTCAACAACAAACAAAATTGATTTTGAAATTTAGTTCTACATAACAAATTCTTGTTTTCCATATATTATGAAAAATACTACGATCGTTTTACTTCTTACTATAAACTTTTTGAAAGTACCAACAAGTACCAAAATACACACTACATTATTAAAGTTAAGTAGAATTGTTTTCTACTACCTATATAAACTGTTTTAAAAAACGAAAATAATAATAAAAAAATAACAAAATATCGACATTATTGTAAAGTAAATATCTACATTCATAGCTCAGAATCTAAAACTATGCGTGAGTTACACCACAAAATATCCATCGGATTATAGCTAGGAGAGGACCCAAAATACTATAGGTAGTCCTCACCTGAAGTACAGAATATCATTTACGAGTTTTATACGTATTTGTACATAAGTTTTTAATCATTATTCATCACTCTATTCGTTAATTTTATAGAGCACTTTACCTCGTATTATTTGGAAAAACTCTAAAATATCTGTTTTTTTTTTAAGTATTAGAATAAATTATTAGATGGTTATAAATTATAATAATTTACAGTAAAAAAAAAAAACTTAGGTATCTATAATAAATTCTCAATTTTTATTTTTTATTTATTTTATTTAGTATCTTATTAAAACAGTAAATAATATACAATGTGTCCCGTGAAGAAGGGACTGACTGGTGTCATATAATAGTATTCCTTAAGTTTTGAAAAAACACCCTTTAAAGTGTGGGTCTAACTTTTTTATTCTTTTACACTTTAGTTATGGGCAATTCAACTTTTTTATAAACAAACCAAACCTACCTAACAATTACTGATGTATCTTTCAAAACTTTTAAATTTTTTACCGTATTTTTTTTTTTTAAAAAAAGCTATTTTATTGGAGTAACAACTAACATAGGTGCACAATTAAACCAGAAGTGTACAGTTTATTTTACTAAATTAAAAAATGTAGAATTCTGTAGAATAATAAAATAAAAATAAAAATTGTAGTAAATACGGCTTTGTTTGATATTATACACGATTTCCTTTTTTAAAATGGTAATTTTTGCCAACTTTTTTCTACTTTTTTAATTTAATAAAAATAATTTGCACATTTTTGGTTTGATTGTGCATGTCGGTGGACAGCACAATAAAATAGTTTTACAGTAAAAAAAAAATACGATAGAAAGTTAAAAAGTTTGGAAAATATTACGTCAGAAAATGTGTGGTAGGTTCAAATTTTTTGAAAAATATCCATAACTAAAAAAATAAAAACGGTACACTCCCCTGGGGTTTTTTCATAACTTAAGGTATTACACTATATATGACGCTGACTGGTCACTTCTTCATGGGACTCTTATTGTATGTAAACTAAAAACAATAAGTATTTTGAAATTAGTGTTCAATTTTAAATACAGTTACATAGAAACAAAATTTAAAATACTTTGTCCAAATACGCGTTTGAGCACTTAAAAAGTTTTTGAATAATTTTACTGAAATACTTTACAAGACTGTACGACCAATATATTTGTATGTATGAAAATATTGACACTATAGTAACGTGTTATAATACAATTAATAATGTTTATTTTCGGATAGTCAATTCTCGTATTGTTCATAATATATAACTAGTCGATTCTGTTATCTGTGTAAAGTTAATGTGAGTTACTCGTTAATTTATTGGTTTTTTTCTAACTGTACGGGCACTAAATGAGTTGGCATTATGTTTTCAAGATATACAGAAGTGATGTTCAAAGTTATGTTAGCACTGTTATTGCTGAAACAGTCGATCGTCAGTCATCCTATCTCGATTGATGGTAATTAGTTCTAAAATTCATTTGTTTTAACAATAATATTAATTTTTTTTTATTTAAAATAAAAAATAATAACGTAGACGTAATATTAATTATTTATTCACTTAATTTGGTGTAGTACACATCATACAATATTTATTTTAAGCATATGGTATTAACGTTGTATAAATGTTTGGTTATCGTTAAAGGCGAAGAATGTCAGTGTCCGACGGAAACCAATGCAGACGGAATTCACAAAAACATACCGTGTGGTGAAGGAAAGTTCCGGGACCCACTCGAGATCTTGGGTTCGTTACTAATACGATTTTTTATTTCAATTCCTACAAGACGCTATATGTGTGTAAATGTGTAATATTGCCTGAAATATAGCTAGGTACACTGAAATATAGATACCCAGTACTCTTGTTTTCAGAGGGTCTAAAGGTTAGGTTAGGAGCAATTAGCGATACTTGTTTATATATTATCAACACGTAGAAGAACACGCCGTGGCCCATTGAAATTCGGTTTTTCTGCGCATCCACACGCGTCATCTTACCATGTGCACTGGTCTTGGTGGAATAGTGTCACCTGTGGATGCACAGTATCAGCTTGTTCTTTCGTTGGTGAGACTATATAGTTTGAACGGACTCTTTAATTAGTTTTGACTTGGCTTTATCTGACTACCGGCTTGGTTGAATTTGAAAGGGCTAGCGAGAACAGACCTGGCAAATTTTGACCGTTGGCATGCTGCGCGTGCCTATGATTCTGAGTTCTGATTTAGTGTCATCGTTTGGTTGTTGAAATAATATTATAATCTCAACCCATATTTACATGGTTACAGGTGTAAAGTTCCCGGAATTGAGAACCAAACATTTGTGCAAGGCTGATGTGTTCATGTACGCTGATAAGATTACAAATGTGAATTTCCCACCCGAAGCCATCAAGCTTTGCGGGTGCGTATGTGACGGGTACCAAGACACTATGATTATTGACGTTGGAGTAAAAGTGAAAGTGATTAACGCCAATTGCGATTACACCGGTGCAACGATCATTGAAGAATATTCGGCAAACGAGACACACCCGGCCAAGTGTCCGGACCTGAGCACCGCGTGCGTGTGTACCTACAACGTCCGTTGCAACCAACGTACAAGGCCAATCACGTACACGTTGACTCCAAACGAAATAGGATATCTCAAGGTGGAGGTAGCCGACTGTGGGAATTCAAATATCACTTGAATTCCGCCCCCACAAGTTACGCGTAAATGTCACTGCAGAAACGCGTAACTCACAAAACTTCGGCGCATGGGTCTCATCACGAGGACTCCGTGTCATTGGGAAAACAAGTAACATAATAATATATGGTTTTCTCCTACAAATGGCCATCAACTACCACTACTGTAAGTTGTCCTTGTCTTACAACAGATGTTGTAGTTACCCATGCACGCGGCATACTCAGGTTCACCTACGGTTGTCCTAAGATACCATGGTTCACGTTTCGCTCAAACCTGCACGTTTTGAATGACCTAGTGCGGTTGTATTCAGTTTTTAACGGATTGATAACGCCGAAGGTCTGACAAACTGAAGTTTTTTTTACACATTTTGTTATTGTTATAGTTGAAAAATAAATGTCTTTATTTTTAAGAATACTTTGTAATTTATTTAAATAACTATTAAATATTAAGTAGCAAGTTAATGTAACCTGTTTCATTGCGTATTATGAAGATCACAGATTAATTATTTTTTGATTTTGATTGGAGCGACGAATGAATTGATTATACAGTGGAATGGTTTTTTTTTGTATGGCACCACTTTTCGGAGTTTTGAAAATGTGCCTCAAATAATTATAGTAAAATAGTAAATACATAAATCAGGCCCTGGACGCCGGTCACGGTTTTTTTGCACAGCCGTCGGACCAAGTGCACCCGTATTCAAGGTCACATAATGACGTGACCGTTTCGACACTTCCGAGGGTCGTGAGTAATACACTCCTGGAAAAATGTGCACAGCAACGGGACGTCATTTATATATAATATATTATTATATAAGAGTGCGAAACAGTAACGGTTTTTAAGGGGTGCGTTGTAATACACATATATCATCCGGTTCTATTTAGGTGCAGCAGTTTCGGAAAAACGCATTAAATGTGCGAAAAATGAAAAAAATTGACGTATACTGCGAGTGTTTTGGTGTGTTGTAAAATAAACATTTACGGCATGAATGGTACCTATAACGGTTGCGTACAACACGTCAATACGTAATTTTATTTTAAAAAACGGGTCTACTATTGCCATAGGTACATCATGCTAATATTATTAATATTCGTGTACGTATGTAACTATAAACACATCTGAAATGACCACTTAAAACAACATTAGCATGACATCGACAATATTATCGATATCAATTGAAGCGAACAATCAATGTTCATATAAAAACCTCTAATTAGTTTCGGTTTTTTTCGAGCTTAAAATTTAAAACAGTCATTTTACAATGGATTTTTCTCTATCGCATGACTTATATTATGATGTCGATGCCCCATCTTAAGTTTTTCTTCAAGTTATCACATATTTATTATTTTGATATTAGGATTTAGGATATAGAACTACGAGAACGTAAGTCATCTCTATTGTATAATGTGTAGACATTCAGACTATTGTGGTTTACGATCCATCGTCATAGGCACGTAAGTACTAATCGTGTTGGCTAGTATTTAGAGTACAAAAATCGTAAGTCCGAGAACACGCGATGTAACGTTGGTGCTTTGTCATTGATTTTGCATGACGCCATAATATATAACGTGCACAATTATATTGTCAAATTTACTCTTACAACTGTTATAAAATCGAAGAACAAATTATGCGTTCGATTGTGCGAATAATAATGATTGATAACGAGAAAGCGTCCCCTAAGTGAAACAACCGCGAATAAATTGCAGAAAGTGGTTGCTATTGAGGTTTATTGCAAAGTAAACAGGGCGGTAAAAAAATGCTTAAGAAAACAGCCAGTATTCCGGTCCGCCTCGACGTCGTGTCTTGTAAATCCGTTTTGTTTGAAAAAATGTACTATTGTACCTATGTAAGTAAGATACTTAAAATTAAAAATTAATGTAATTTATTATATTTAACGTATTTAATGCAATATACATATATATTAATAAACTTAGTCATGCAATATCGAATTTAACCTCGTGGTCTAATACATAGACACAATTCAACCTAAGGCGGGCCAATTTGCGAGCTATGTAAAGTTAACCTTGCGTGTAATGTCTTATCAAATCTTAAAAATTAGTTCTAAAATTTGGTTTTAAATAATGATGTTTAGAATATAGGGTTTATGAACATTGATTCAAATAAAATGTATTGAGCAATCAAAATGTAATGGTTATGCATAATGTTGGTTTTATTATATTTTTATATTCATATATGTTCAAACCGAAACCTAGTCACAAATAAAATTATTTAATGAATGATCATTTCATTTATATCAATCGTCGTTTACAATAAAATAACAAATTTATTTAAATTAATCTTTTAATCCACCTCTAAGTTATATTTTGTCAATTTTGCAGTTCGTTGACGGTCATTTACAGAGTTATTAAAAGTCTGGTAGGCGTATATCAAACTTACCCCGCCTCACCCCTTTTTGAGACGACCCCAAAACCATCATATTATTATACAGTAGAAATCGGGTATTATGACGTTCAAGAGACCAGGAAAATAGGGGCGATAGTAAAATTATATTTGTATTATATATTAATATTTATTAAGTAAATATTAAAATAAAATTCTATTATTTTAGCTTGTATAGTGGGTATGTTTTTAAAAATCAAAATCATGTATTTTCGTTTCTGTTTTTTCAAAGTTTGTTTTTGGCCATACAATTTGACACTGATTTTCTAATATTATTCCTTATATTTAAATGATTTTTGTCATCATAAACCGCCGATAGGAAATTTGTCTAAATTCCTTCACCAAAAATAACCGTCATTATATACATCCGTATGGTCACTTTTATAAGAACGTCTCGATAACCAATAAAAATTATCATATAGGTAATAAAACTTGGGAGTTTGGACGGGTTCTTTAATTTCGGGTCATTAAATCCGGAATAAAAGATTTCTGCTGTACAATATAATAATTTATTGAATAATACCACGTGTGCACTATACGTCTTGGTGATTAATTGATAAAAACAATAATCACTATATTATATTGTTATAAGTAATGATAATAGAATTTGAATCAAAACTTAATCCGCCGTACTATATGTGTTCCGACGAAATAAACGAATCAACATTTATTATACTCAAAAGTGTGTGCAGACTATATTTCGCCGCCGCCGCCGCCGCCGCCTGCACGAAGAATAAACGCACATTCGCCGGATCATCAATTATTACAGGACTTTCCATTAACGCCAATGTAAAAAATAAAATAAAAAAATAAATATAAAAAAAAAGTCTCCCTTTCGGCCTCGATTTAAAATTATTCGCCCGGCGGCGACCCCTTTTATTCCATATGCGCGACGACAGCATATCATCGTGTGGAATTGTTTTGAATAATCGAATACGCCCGCACATTAATTTCCAATTTACCCCGGCCGCGAACGGTACACGGTATATTATGTGCACACGGTACGAACAAAAAAATTCTCCTGCAGGTCCGCCGCTCTTGTATACGGCAATTGAAATAAATTGTAAAAAAAGGTATAATATATATAAATAATACATATATAGGTACGCGGATGTATGTGCATTGTATATTTAATATATGCACGCGTGGTGCGTTCGATCGAAAACGAGGTAAAAAAAAAAACAGTTTCACGTATAATATTATATACATGTATATAAACGGCAATGTATTTTATTTTTCGTATGCGATATAAATTAAAATGGAAAAAATTGACAGCGATTTCGCCGGTTCGGACTTATAGCTGTTATTCGTATTTTATTCACACGCGCGCGCACTCGTCAATGTAACATGTAATAATATATTATAATAAAACTGTATTACTCTCATCAATCAGATCATAATATACCTGCACGAACACTATGTGTTGGACAGCACCCCATCATATTAATATATAATATCGTTAACAGATTATTATATCTAAGCCAATTATTACCGAATTGTCTAATTATTACGCAGATCACACGTGCGTATACTTTGATTTCGAACTATGTACCTACGCGTATTTTACCAAGAAGATGGGGAAACTCCACAAAATTCTACACAGATAAAGAATGATAAATACTTCATTAACATCAATTATAGCTTATAAATTAAAACAATTAAAAATAAATGATGTATATAATATTATTGTGTACCTACTTATAACAGCTTAAAGTTTTAAAATTGCAGTATGCCGCAGATATAGGTACTTTTTTCATTTTCAGTCTAAAATCATACTATTAAAATAAAATATAAACCATAATATGATAAAAATTCAAAATTAAATCTCGTTTATCGAAAGTATGAATCGAATGTGATATGATATGATTAATTGATCAATGATCATACTGATAAAGCTTCATATTAGATCAAGGAGAAAATGCCTACGTCATAATATCCGAATTCATATACATAGTTGTCGTAAGACAATGACCGCCGTTGTAATAGTAATTTGGTATGCGGAGTCGTTTGTTTATATATTTTTGAAAAATGAAAAGCAAATCTATGATGCACCTAAAGTTTATTTATTTTACACATTTAATAAAACTCATGTTTTTATTTTGAAATAAAAAACGAAATGTTGTCATTCAACGAATAAACATTTAAAAACAATTGTCAAACATTAAATAATAGAAAATACTTTTGGGAATCAGTTCTTTTTTGCAAACATTTTTATCATAATTATTATTTGAAAATATGCATACAATATTGTATTATCCATCTCTTATAATATTTCATGAAGTGTGAAAGAGCGTTTTCCAATAGATTCTGTATAGTTAAAATCCACGTGAAAATAATTATAACTTCGATTATAACTAAAGTGCATTTTTCGATATTGTATGAGAATATATTTAGATATTATATGTACGACATTGGTCAGTCGTTGCGTGAGCCGCCTTTCTAAGTTAAACGTGAGGTTAATTTACATATTAACTTCATTACGACCTATTTATAAATTCTTCACTAGTAACTATACTAGGTAACCAATTATTTCACTAACAAATAAATATTAATTTGTAAGTGCAATTTGAATGTTTTTGTCCATGAATGCATTTCCACTCTCAAATCGGAACTCTATATAAATGTTATATATATATAACTATTTTATTTTTTTTATCTGAAAACCTAGTTGCGGGACATCCGTGGTATACAGCTGGAGTATATTTTATATATTGTGTACTACAAATACATAATATATATGTATAGTCAGCGAATGATGATTAAACGAAAACCGTTGCAGCTGAATGCTCTACAAATGACTTAAAATTGTAAGTAGTGCATCGTGCCCGGTCGTACACAATACTGCAAATTAAACAATCAGTCGCCGACAAACAATTCGCCAGACGAATTGCTCTAAACACGAAAATAATTACAATTTAATTATTGGCGACAGCTTTGAAAGTAAATATATATAATAGTGGTGTGCATGAAGTATGCGATTGGTAAGTGGTTATATAGTATGTACATTTACCGGAACCTGATACTTATCAGACCTGACAAATATTAATATTCATTCATATACCCCAAGGTGATTTATATTTAACTCATTATTTCAAAAAGTTCTAAGTTTTTTAAAAATATTATTTTCACATAATTTAATAAGTAGCAACATTTTTGAAAAAAAAAGGTTTGAAAATTATTTAAATACTTATATAGAGTTTTGATGAGTAGTGTGGCAAAGAGGCACCATAAAAAGGGCACTTAACGCAAATCGTTAGTCCACTACTCCACTCGTGTAAGCTTCTAATTATTATAACTTATAACTATTAACTATTTAACTAATTAACTACCTTCTTGTTTGAATTCTGATGATCAAATTACTCCGAAAAATATTCCACTTAAAATAAAAACGTAAGTAATTGGCATTCAAAAATGTGAAAAATGTTTTTTTTTAAATTGTTTATTCAAACAGCGATCTAGTCGAAAGCACAATGCTACAGTCGTGATAATTACGCGTAAAGTACTAATCACACAACGTGTGTGGTGTGTGAAGGTAGCTCCCCACACAAATTACTAATTACATTAGAACGATAAATAGTAAGTTGTTGAATTTAATTTGTAAGCACCTCTACTTGTAATTTGATTTTTGAATTTTTGATAAACATTAGGAGGGGCTGACTTCACACACATACCTAAAAAAGCCTGCAATATTCCCTATACTATACATCGAGACTAACTATGTGTTATAATTATATAATGACAAGAAACGTTGATTCCAAAATATCAACCAACGTTACGAACACGAACTTAAAGTACACAATATTCGTCTATAAAAAACAGTCTAATCGAACCGTATAAGATACAATTGTTTCAGCATCGCAATGTAGTGATGTACCTTCATCGTCGTGAGCGTTGTTATTCACCTTCGGGTATCAATCGATGGTCATGATGTTTCTTTCGATCGATTCATCAAAACTAAATAATATAGTTATGTTTAAAGCACAATATTCAGATACCCCCCCCCCCCTCTACCCTCCCCCGCGGGATTGACGAGCTAATTATATCGAACTCGTGCACTGGGGTACGGATTTAAATATATTATTATTACGAGAGTATAATATTATTATATTATTGTTCAACTACCAAGGTCCCTCAATCATATATTATGTTTGCTATAAACGAACTGTTTGATATAATGTCACGTTTCTGCGTGAAACGTTTTTATTAATCTCCGATAGAGAAGGTACCTATATCAGGTAGATATGTATATAATATGTACCTAAAATACGTTTATTATAATAAAGCAATATAGTCGCTCACAGCGAATCGCCTTGTAACCATCAATTTCGTTAATCGTTTTACACTCCGCACGATATCATTACCTATATGCCTGATTGACTCTGATGAGGTAAGTCACCTCGTAGATGTACAAACCTCTAAATTCCAATTCATAACACGGGTGTTCAACGGGCCTTATAATAATTGGCATAATTTACTGTCACCGCAAAAAAAAAACGAGTGTCCCCCATCGCCACCAAAAACACCGCAATATCAATTTAAGACAAACGGACCTATTGAGATTCCTTTACGCACATTTACACTATAAAACCGTTCGACTCAAACGGTTCTTAATAAATGATTACACAACCCGTATACAGATGTATAAGTCGAGTCGTGTTCGATACAAACGTGCATAAACGTATTATCACATATTATTATTATAAATCGAAATGTTATAATTTAAAGTTTGTAGATTTAAATAGAAAATTTAATGACAATGCTAGTGATAACGATTGACCCCCATCCCCTCCACCAAAATCACCGCAATATCAATTTAAGACAAATGGCCCTATTGAGATTCCTTTACACGCCTTTACACTGTGAAACCGTTTGACTCAAACGGTTTTTAACAAATGATTACACAACCCGTATACAGGTGTATATTAAGTCGAGTCGTGTTCGATACAAACGCGCATATAGGTACGTATTATGACATATTTAAAAATCAAAATGTTATAATTTAAATAATAGTTAATCAATAATATATAGTATGTCTATTGACGTAAATGGGTTGAGGGGGCATTGGAGCCTAGCGTAAGATATTTTATTCTATTACAATATTAATTGTATTTAAATTTAACTATGGTTAAACATAGATGAAGAGAAGTGAGGAGTGAACTACTACAAATATATGTCGCCTTAGAGCCCGTCATTATTGAGCTAGAGCGAGAACACGAATACTTATTCTCGACCGTTTAACGTTATCTAATTGTGCGACACGTACCTACATAATATGCAAAAATAATGCAGCCACCAAATCAACATTTTGTCGATTTAAATAGGAAATTTAATGACAATGCTAGTGATAACGACTAACCCCCATCCCCTCCACCAAAATCACCGCAATACCAATTTAAGTCAATGGACCTATTGAGATTCCTTTATGCAGTTTTACATTTGACTCGAACGATTCTTAAAAGAAAACAGTCATGTGAGTCAAGTCATGTGCGACAAAACCACATGACTACGTATTATGATATATTTTAAAATGTTATAAATAAATTGTTATTTAATGAGTAATATAGTCATGTTATATAGACATGGATGGGTTGAGGTGGTTTCGTAAAGCTTATAGTCCTGCCTGATCCAATTCAAGACCGGTGTAAGATATTTTTCAATTAGAATATATTAATTGTATTTAATTACGATTAAACATTGATGAAGAGAATTGAAGGGGCGAACTCCTACAAATGTGTTGATCTAAGACCCGCCATTATTGGGCTCAAACCCCGACGAGAGAATATGAATACTAATTCATGATGGTTTCGATGTCATCGATAATCGCCCGACACGACCTATATAATACAGCAAACATAACGTAGCCACTGTGGCAGGAATTCGTCAAGTCAAAGAAAGTTAACGACAATAACAGCGTGTCCGGATGGATATAATGAGTGTGCGTCCTCCTTCTCCTCCCCCCCCCCCCTGAAAAAAACCCGTTTGATTAATAGAGACAACATTTGTATGCATTGTCATAAATTATAGGTCAATTAAAATTATAACTGGGTTATACACTTATACCTTGTTTCATAGCCTAAAAATTCTGTTAAAAACATTTATTTTGCATATTTTTGCATTTTTAGGGTATATTTTAGGATTTCATAAATTTTTAAGACATTTTTAACTGAACCAATCGAGAATTACAAAATAATTGTTCAATATTTATGAATATCAAAAACATTTAACAGGCTGTAAACCAAATATTTTTGTTTCACCCTTTTTTATCAATCATTAAAACTATTTGCAGTTTAATATATCAAGTATAAATAAATTAAAATATAAATATAAAATAAAATATTAGAATTTATTATTGTTGTTTTCTTCTTCTTCTTTTTTTGTTAAAGGATAATTTGGTAATTTTTAGGACATAACTGCATTCAGTTTTAATAGGTTTAAGGGCATCTGGGCATATAAATGTATATCGTTGTCGGCTCTAATGATTATACAGTCCATACAGTTGTACGAGGTATTATGATATATTAAAAAAATCTAAATATTATAGTTTATAATATTAATTTTTAGTCAATAATCTAATATATAAAATTCTCGTGTCACAATGGTAGTTACCATACTCCTCCGAAACGGCTTAACCGATTTTTATGAAATTTTATATGCATATTCAGTAGGTCTGAGAATCGGCTACTATCTATTTTTCATACCCGTAAGTGATAAGGGTTGTCTAGAAATAAAATAAAAATAAAAATAATATTATTGTTAAATTAATAATAGTGTATTATATTATATTGGTTGCTATTGGTTAATCGGACATGTTTGTTGATTTGTATTATTATTTTTTGTCAATACATATACGAGTATATGAATGTCTGTGTGTAGATTAGACCTCTGGGAAGAAGATAGGCTAATTTAAGAAGGGTTACATTTGGTTTTATTAATATCGGATTTTAGTACGGTTAGGTTAGATTAGGATTTTGTATTAATTAATTATATTAATCCACCGTAGGTGGAATTAAGTAAAAACGAGGTATAACTTTGATACTCTAGAGTTAAATCATACACTTACGTACAAACAGCACGGGGTCCGCGATCTACCACAGGTAGATTGCCCACCTGATAATATACTGCTGCGAATCAGCATTTTTATTCCGGGCAACAAAAAAGTTAAGATAAATGTAGAACATCATAATAACGCATTGAACAAAGTTTGAGTCATATACAGTTTGCACATTTAACGGGTAACGAAGTGCACGGGATCAGCTAGTATATTAAAATAAGTAAGATATTTTATTCGATTAGAACAATAATTGTATTTAATTACGATTAAACACTGATGAAGGGAAGTGAGGGGACGGACTCTTACAAATATTTTGCTCTAAACCACCGATGCGAGAATATATATTATTATAATACGTCTTATTCGTGATCGTTTAACGTTTATCTTCAGACTCGTACCTATATAACATTATGTAAACATAACGCAGCCACGGAGGCAGAATGTTTTCGATCCAAATAAGAAAGTTAATGACAATGCAATAACAGCCTGCTAGTCCGCATGGAGATAGAAAAAAACTGATAAAACTCGCATTCATATAAAATGATAAAAAAAAATGTATATATATAATAATGCGTACAATACAATATATTATATCGAGGGGAGTTCAACTCCCTAAACGCCACTGTCACTGTCACTGGGTTTTTTTTCTCCCGTCGCTGGTTAAATATGAAAGTTAAACGCATTTAATTTTTCATTAAAATAGCTCTACTACACTACGTGACAGCCGTGTCACGTGAAATAAATGTATTTTTTCAACTTGATTATTCTTTATATAATATCATCGCTTATATATAACTATACTATATTATATACCAAGTCATTTATTTCATTTTAATTTCGGCACTTGTCCGGGATCCGCCCCTCTATCGCGGATTTTTCGTAAGCTACTGTCGTGCTCATTACATTATAATAATAATAATAATAATAATAATCGTTATTGTATTATACGCGACAACGGTTGCTCGCCGAGATGATTTAAAATAAAATCCACCAAATGGCTGGCGGATGAGCGCGAGCGGTACGACGCGCCGGTAAACCTTCTCCCTCGAATTTCCCCTTGACATTTTAATTTTAAATTGTAATCGTTTGTTTATTGATTCGTTCGGAGTGAAAAAATAATACATAAATAATTTTCGTTTTCACCGATAGTTATATTGTGATTATTTCATTACGCATCATCGGAATATTATTTCGTTCTATAATATTATTTCCATATAAATGTATAGTAAATTACATAACATTTTTATTCGTCGCCATCTTTATAAAGGTTTTACTGGGCTAGTGTCAGTACTATTTAATATTTATTAATTTCGGAAAAAAAACAGTGTCTTCTGTTTAAAACCGTTTTATTATATTTTTAAGACCACAATGTCTTATACAAAATAAATTGTTTAAGTTGTAAATGGTTCTACACGACATTTATTTGTTTAAAATTTTTTTTTTTGTTTTTATAATAAGTTATCCAACGCATGTAAGGCTGATGTGCGTAACGTTGATTTCGGTTGAAGCCTAAATTATTTTATTCAACTGCCCTAAGGAATCATATTTAAACGACAAGTAGTCTTTAAAAATACAGTACATAAATTAGTAAACTATACTTACGTGAGTAATACACACTGTACTTACTACTTGTACATAAATGTGTATAGCTGAACAATGAACATGTTTGTGGTTCCACCTGTTATGTGGTAGATCCTTTCCTTAGCCTAAATCACTTAATCTAAGTAGTACGTTTTCAGACGTTTGAGGCCACGCCTGTTATG